>NC_138890.1:47604342-48280928 GCF_965194825.1 Balaenoptera physalus | reverse complement strand
GTTCCTCAGAGCTATCAGAAAGGCTGTCTCCCAGGTTAATAGTCCTCAGTAAAGCCCCAAATAAAAGTGAAACTCACAGCTCTCACATTGTGCATTTTCATCTGTCAACAGTGGTTATACCCGTTTTGCCTTACAAGAACCCTATGAGGTAGGTGCTATCATGATGTTCATTTTATAGACAGCAATGAAAACACAGAAAGAGAAACTGCCCAAGGCCATTCCAGAGCCTACAGCAGGAACTACTGCGGTATCACACTCTGTTTGCTACCCAGGTGTGCTCAGTGTTGATGATGGAATATTGGCAGAGACAGAAAAAGAAATGTTATTTTAATAGGATGAACAGAAGCTCAGGACAAACAAGAGTAACATGCTAAGGTGTTCCCTGAGTTACAAAACATCAACATCCTCACAAGAAAAATGCAGGCTAAGAGCATCTGCATGTGGATACTGGCTGTGTGACACAGGCATCGAGCCTGTCAGAGCCTCACTTGCCTTCATCTGGGAGAGGGAGAAGATGGCCAGAGCAGCTCCAAATATGTAAAGGAGAGAGCGCTTATGAAGCCTAGCGCAGTTCCTGGCACAAGTAGGTAACTGGTAAATCAATCTAGCCTAAATCTGAAGGGGTGGATTTTATGATTCTGTCTAGAACCTGAAGACAGAGTAGAAGGAACGTGTACACTGGATGAAAGGTTATACTAAGTAATCCCACTGTTTTTTCCTCCTACACTGCCACTCTGTTCTTGTGCAGAGCTAGTTTAAACCAATGCACCAGGTAAATTCTATAGATACAAAATCATAGGCTCTGCTGAAATGGACTTTCATTCATAACCCCTGGATTAGATTATCAACAGGTTCATTTTGGGGGTTTTGTTTTGTTTTCCTACAACACTGCTCAGGAGTTGTGACGCATTCCAGCAACAACAGTAGTTCATAATGGCCAAGAATCTCCATAGCATATGGATAGACTAAAAGAAAAGGAACCAAGAAGCGCACACAGTAGGACCTCCAAGGAGGGAGGAGCATATGACTTGGGAAAACCTTCACCAGGTTATGGTTTCATGTACCCTAGGGAAGGGGGAGGGGCTTTGGGACTCCCCAGATTCTGGTCTAGTAATTTCTAAAACTAGGTCAGGGACAGTGCTGGTCCATCGCTAAGTTCTCATCACCTGGAATAAAACTAGGAAAATAATGACATTTTTCACAAAAATAACATTCCCTTTTAATCAGTACCCTTCATTCTGAGTTCATGTACTTCCTACACTTGGAGAGTTAAAATATCCTTCCTTTTATAAAAATCATAGTGATTATAGATGGTGGTAGGTTTTGTTTTTGTCATTTAAGCTTCTAGTTTGAGGGAGGAAAATATTTAGCAATTCCATGTCAGGCATTTCCTTTTCTTCATTTTTAAAATTTTTCTCCTTAAATCCAAATATATGGGAACTGATGATCTAACCCAAGATCTTAACTAGAATAATGCGTAGAAAAGCTGTGATAAAGTACTAAGTCCCATTCAAACAGAAGTATTATTAGTACTGGCTTTTGAAAGTGTTAATGACATGACTACAAAATTCTCAACAGCCCTTCATGGACATTATGGCTTGTGAAACAGTTTATCTAAAATGTTTTTGACCCTATTTCTAAGATCATAGCTTCTTCTTGGTGTTATTCCTTCCTAATCACTAATCTTCATTCATCTTTAAAGACTAGAATCAGCCTTAGCTAGAGGCAAGAAAATCCATCACTTCTCTTGGCTACAATTTGAAAGCAGTTGCCAAATAAACCTCTAGATCAGTCCTCCCACTTATATACATATATACATAAAATTATAAAGGAGAACATTATTACCTTAATATCACAATTTCTACTCTGCATGAGATCAACTATGTACAGCCTTGATTCCAGCACTGCTAGTTGCTGTGTGGCCTTGAACGAGCCTCTTCCTTACTCAGATTTCTAGAAAATGAGAAGGTCAGAATAAGATTCCACCTGCCTCTGAAGGCCAAGCATAACAGGCTATCACTTACAAAGGACTCACTGTATAATAGACATCACTTACATGCTTACAATGCAGCATCTCATTTAGTTTTTTCAACTACCCTATCAGGTGGCTACTATTGTAAGTGACTCCATATATAATAAGACATTGAATCTCAGAGAAGTTAAATACATTTTTAAGACTATACTTGCCAGTAAGTGACAGAATCTACGTTCAAACCAGAGGCTTTTCTTTTTTTTTTTTTAATGAGGAAGGTTGCGGAAACATTACCTACTAAATTAAAATTTGTATTTGATCACACTGGAAATAGTGTAAAGTATAAATCAATTAACACTATTAAAACTTAGCAGTCTGCAGCTCAATATCAAAAAAACAAACAACCCAATCCAGAGTCTTTCTTAACAACTAAGTTTGGGAGCCTAAAATTCTGGTACAAATTATTTTACCAGATAAAGAATTAAATAGTAGAGTTCAGTAGATAAATTAGATATTTTTATATTTGTAAAATAGAGTAATAGCTACCATAAAACATTTAGTACTGCCCCTAGTACTAAATAATAGTACAATAGTAATTATTCTATAAAATGTTATTACAAAACATAAGTGTATATGTTTATAGAGCCCTTAACCTTGTAACTGACGCATGTAGAAGGGAGGAAAAGAAAAACAAAAATTCTCTCTCCTTTAGAGCCCTATTTGAACTCTGGTAATGGTACCTCTTGGACAGTTTCTTGTTTCCATTCACCCCATCCAACCACCCAGCTCCATGGCATGTTAGAACACTGTTAGGAGCCCTGGTTAAAAGTCTGGGAACTTGGATTCCAGAACAGTGTGGTTAAGAGGATGAGCACAGAAGTCAGGATGTCAGCATTCAAGTCAGATTCTACCATCTAGTGAAGTTATCGAAACTCTAAGTCGCAGTTTGTAGAATGTGGATAATAGGATTTTTAAAATAATAATCCACATAAGGAATTTAGCACAGTGCCAAGGATACAGTTAGTCCACAGGCACTGGGTTTGAATTCCAGCAATTTATCGGCTGTGTGACCTTAGGAAATTTACTTAACTTCTCTGGGCCAAATTTCCTTACAATAAGTAGAATATTAATAGTAATGAGCTGGGTACTAATCCTTCTTCTGAGGATTCCATCAAATAATACATGTACAGCAAATGCTTAAAACAGTGCTTAGCACCGAATAAGAGTGTTAGTTATTATATATATTTTTTGATGTTTACATAGCCCACTATTAAGATCTGGGGCAACCTTGGCCAAGTCACTTCTCTCTCTCTGGAACTCAGTTTCTACAATACCTGGTGGTTTCCCATTGCCTAGATCTATGTTTGGAAGCAGCAAAGCCCCTGTTGATTTTTCCCAGTACTATCTGGCAGCTGTGATTTCTGCAATCAGCTAGGAGAAGCTGAAACAGTATTGTAGAATAAGCCCTGTCTTCGCCCAGCACCTCCTCCTTTGTGTTTTTCTTTGGCTGCAAGGGACACCAGGGAAGGTCATGTGGTCATGTGCTACTCCTTCTCCCTCTCCCTTTAGCATCCTCTCCATCTCCAAGCAGTCTACCCTCCTCAAGGTCATCTACTGCAACCCTCATCAGATGAGGAAACCCAGATCCACGGAACCCTAAGGATGGCCCTTTCTGGGCCTGTCTCTGACCCAGAATGATCCTATATTTAGCTTACAGTAGCACCCCAAAGTGAGGCTTCTTTTATTTTTTTCAAGTGGGCCACTAGCTGACACTTTATATTTGCAAATATAAGTTTTTAGTCTTCTGATTCTATTAACAGAGCTGGATACTGGCCTTGAGACAAGACGAGGATTAAAAGTAGAGGCCATGGACTGTTTTTCAGGGCAGATAGTGAGTTTCCAAACAGAAGGTGTTAAGTCAGGTGGAAACACACACTGTTTCTGGAATGAAGCCTCTAGGCTTTCCTCTGCTCCTTCACAACCTCCAATTTGAAGAAGCCAACTATACTGGTGAGTTTTAAGAAGCCACACCAGGAAAAGACAGTTTATGATCTCAGCATCATTAGGATTTATGTATATATGTGTATATATATATGTGTATATATATATGTATGTGTGTATATATGTGTATATAGTATATATATGTCAAGGCTACTCTCACTTCACCCCAGCTTCCCTCTCCCTCCCCGTGTCCTCAAGTCCATTCTCTATGTCTACATCTTTATACCTGCCCTGCAACTAGGTTCATCAGTACCATTATTTATTTATTTATTTATTTATGTTAGATTCCATATATACCACAGCATCCATTGCAGCACTATTTACAATAGCCAGGACACGGAAGCAACCTAAATGTCCATCGACAGATGAATGGATAAAGAAGATGTGGCACATATATGCAATGGAATACTACTCAGCCATAAAAAGAAACACATTAGTTTTTAAACAGTTATTGAAAACTTGGTGTAAAGTTTACATGTAATTAAATAGGGGTTTGAATCATTGATCAAGAAGGTAGTTTTCTTCCTTGACACTGATGGGAGGTAACAACAGGAAGTAGGAAAATAGGTTTCAAAGACTACTGCCAGAGGAAAACCTGCTGAACTTGACAGTGTGGCTCAATTCAGCCCTAAAACCACCTGGGACTGATGTGCATTTCAAGCCAATGGTGCTGACTAAAACTCCTCTTATATACTTACTTAGTGCCTACTATGTGACAGGTACAGTTCTGACTCTTAAGATACAACAGTAAACTTTTAAAGGATAATTTTTTAAAAACTGTAAAATCAGGACTTTCACGCAGACACAAATGACATGTATTAAGGATTTGATTTAACTCATTACTAATGAAGAACCAGGCAGATATTAAATCAGGAAGTTCAAAGGTGGAAACAAAGAACAGGCACTTTTAATAATCAATATTTAAATGAGCTTGTAAATAGATGCAAAATTGGTTTCTTCCATAATAGGGGAGGGAAGTCGGAACAAAAATGGTTTACATCCTAGTGGAAAAATCAATAAACTAGATAAATACACATAGTACATTGTACATTTGTTTGTGTGGGTGGTACGGGGAGGTGGGGTTCAATTATTGATTGACTGGCCTGAGGAGATTCTGAAAGGGTAAAGGAATTGAGGGAATATGTTGATATCTGAACCCAGGTATCTTCTTCTGTAAATTTAGGAAATTAGACTCCAATTCTAATAAACTTTCCTTCTAGCTCAAATATTTTATGCCTCTAATTTTATCCTGGTGTTATGAAGTCTATCTTGGCTATTTTATCACATGATTCAAGACTCCCTTACCTATAGGCTTAAGGACTATGACTACTGCATCTACGTTAGAGGAGAAGTAGTGAATAATGCTCAAAAAGCATGGCTCAACATTGGAAGAAACTTCAGAAGTGGAATTCAGGCCAGGAAAGATATTACTCACCAAATCCATCTATCATACCAGACTCTGTTGCACCTGTTTATTATTAATTTGGTTTCTCTGCTCTTTCATTCGCTCACACATGTATTCCTTCACTCAATGCGGATGAGAACTCAAGAGTTAATGATATAATTTGTAGAAGTCATCCTACCGTTGGATGGCTCACAGATTGAAGGGAATGACTTCGCAGACACACATGCAGGGTCACAGGGCTCACAAGGACATGTGGCACACTATATAGACAGCAGGCATCAGAGAAAGCTCATGGCAGGAGGTAGATAGTAATAGGGCTTTTAAAGGATACGTGTACTTTGAGAAAGTAGAGAATATGGGAACCTTCAGTTCAGGCAGGAAGAAATGCAGAAGCAAATGTTTCAAGTCTAAAATGATCATCCATGACAGTGGGGATCTATTCTTTTGCCTACACACTCATTATTTTTATTCTGGTATAGAGTCCTGACTTTCCTTTGGGGAGCCACCCCTTCAACTCACGCTCAGGTGATACTATGCTCTGGGCTTTAGGAATAGCCTCTGGCTTTGGCCTGGCTCATCAAAACTGGACATCCTGTGGCTACTTGGCTCAGTTCAAAAAGAAAGTCAATTCTGAACTATTAGCAAAGAAAAGCACCCTTTTCTTCAGAGATTGCTAGACTTCTGTAGGGCCTAAACCTGGAAATACCAAGAATTGTAATCCTAGTGAGAAGTGGCCTGAGCATAAAACCAACGTGGAAAGAATCAGAACCAGAGAGCTATCTCTGGTGATCAGAATACCTGGATCCAGCCAAGTCTGAAACTAACCATAGTTACTCCCTAAACATCTCGATCACTTTGCTCGAGCCAAGAAATTCCCTTTTCGCTCTAGCCAATGGTAATTAGGTTTCTGTTACTTAAAACTGAACTATTATTTAAAAATACATGCCAATAAGACAATGAAAAAGCTGATAATCCTGGAACAAAGAGTCTACTATGTAGAACAGTGTGAAATAAAATTGAAAAGTAACTTGAGACAGGAAGGCTTTAATAAAAGGTCAGGTGATAGAATTTTATCCTAGAGTAGGTATTCTCAAAATACAGCATGCATCAGAATCACCTAGAGGGCTTGTTAAAATACACATTGCTGAGTTCCACGGGCAGAGTTCGACACCAAGCCCAATGGCAGCCAACCCAAGGTCTGGATGGCAATCTATGGCTCAGAAAGATGAGCAAAAACAATAGGATTTCCTCTCTCAATTGATCTGATTAAAACATATAATAAGTAAGACAGTTGGCAGTGGAAGTTGAACTTGGCAGGTCTAGATACAGGGAGAGGCTGGGGTGGTCCTGTTGAGCCACAAGCAAGCTGAATAGTTAAAATAGATGTCAGCCCTTCCTGGGGCAAGAGTATCAAAACTGTCAATACTCCCTGTCTCAGCTCTACTTTGTCCACTGTGAAGGCTTTATTCTCAGGTAGGCTTCCCACCAAATGGTGACAAAGATGGCCACCAGCAGAGCCAGGCTCACATCTTCACAGCTTAGCAACCGTAGTAGAAAGTTGGCTTTTCTTTCTGAATATTTCAAACCAAAGTCTCAATAGCCTACCTTATTGGTCTGGCTCAGTCCACATAACCATCTCCAAACTCATCACTGTGACCAGGATTGGAACAGGCCCACTGGCCAGGACTTCTATCCATCCATCTATCTACCCGTCCATCCATCCTTGGAGCTGGGGATAGAAGGCAGTCCTATCCTGAGCAAGGCGTCTTAGAAGTGGGGAGAGGAATGGTCTATTTATCAAAGAAAGAGGTTCTGAGAAGGCAAAAACTACAACGCCCACTTCAACAGAGAGCACAAATTGCCTGCCATAGCTTTTGTCCTTTTCAAGGAAGCCATTGTCAGGCCGTGCTGGCTGAAGGCCTTTATGCTGTTAGGTTTTATGTAACTTGAGCAAAATAACATTAAGAGGATGCATCTGGAAAATCCACCATAGGAGCATGTTAAGACTATCAACCAACATATATGATAGTCTTAACTAGGGTTGAAGCAGAGGAGGAAGAGGGGGACAAGAAAAAAAAAGGGGGGCTGGGGAAAAGTCCTGCTTTGGGTTATGCTAGGTTAGGAAGAGTTTTTCGACCTTCTTCACCTCACAGGGTTTATGAAGCAAGTGAGAATGTACTTTGTTTGTGAGAACTCTTCCTTCTAGTAATACCTTGATCTCACAGGGTACCTCATTTCCCAAGACCTCAGAAGGTGTGACAAACCTAGTGTTCTGTGGTATATTTGACTTATTCCTTTCAGGGGAGAGAAACTGAGGCAAAAGATCTCGGCAAGCAGGAATCATGGTATAATCTTACCTAGGCTAGGATTTGGAGCAAGGAAGTGGTTAGCATTCTAAGGAATTAATGCCAATTTTCTCTATCTCTCTTTTACTCCAAAAGGCTATGACAATATTTTTCTAGTCAGAAACACAGAATTCACTGAATGACCATATCAAGAAAGGGATGTTCAATCCTCTCTCATTTCTAATCATCCCCGTTTCCTTCTCATTTCCAAGAAATGGCTAACGTTAGAAAAAAATGAAGCTAAACTCTGTATTATCACATTAAAGTTTACTTCTCTTCCATATATATTTTGTAAGTAACTATCATAATCACCTTAAACATAAATGAAAAAAGATATAAAGAAGTTGATGTGTGTTACCTGCCTTGGATTCTGGAGATAGCACAGGCCAGATGCAGTCTGAGTCCCCTGCTATTTTGATTCCAGTCTGTAGGCTGCAATTAAATTACTCAAGGACACAGGAGTGACTAAGACTGGTTTGTTTTTGATGTTGATAGAGCAAGTCAACCCAGTGGTTAAAAAAAAAAAAAAAAAATTAACTGATACTGATGAAAGAGCTTAATAAAGTCACAGCTCTCACATGTGCTGTATTCCTCCAGTTAATGATGTCTGTACTGACAAAAAGAACTAATAGTGGCCATGCGAACACCTGAGCAAAAACCTATTTTGTAGGTATTAACACAACATCGAATTTTTTTCTTCCATGAAAATTCTTTTTACCAGACACAACTTCTACCAATTCCTCAAAGCCCTTCTCAAACATCTCTCCTTTTCTGATACTCTCCTTTAACTTCTAGATCTTACCAGACCTTGGTCCAAACTCCTTTCTAACATATGCCACCTTGGGTACAAATGCTTTCTTTACATGGCTATCACCCCGCAATGAGCATTTAGTGACCACATTAACTGCCATTCAAGTTTCTTTTCCAAGCAGAATCGCTAGCATAGAGTAGGCCATTTTCAAGGGTTGTGGGATAAGTGAATGCATATTGTGAGATATCACTGCAGAAACAACATTTCCTAGGAGACAGGAGTCCTGAGATCAAAGTGATCAGGTTGTATTTGCATTTTCTAGGAGACAGAGAACTTATGTGAGTCTCAAAAATCTTAATCCACAGATTAAGGATAGCAGTACCTACATTATCAGAATTCAGGTAAAGACTACCTGAGATAATCCACTGTATAATGCTTCATTAATTGCCAAGCCTCATAAGAGGCACTCATGACTATTTGAAGTCATAGTTGAAACCCCTACTTGAGAAAACACCAGACTACAAAGGAATCCAGGGTGGAGCTGGGACTTTGTCTTCTGGGTTTTTACCAAAAGACGCTTTGGTTCATGTGAAGACAATGGACTTGGAAGTCCCCCTACCATAAATGAATCTAGGCTTTGCCACTCAGTGGTAGTATAACTTTGGAGAAGTTACTCAGCCCCTCTTGTACCTCAGTTTTCCCATCTGAAAACTTGGGATAAAAACAGTACATATCTGTCCTTCATAGTATTGAATAACTGAGATAAGTAAATTCATCTAAAGGTCTTCGACTAGCACCTGGTTTCTAATAAACAGAAGAGAGTTGTCATTTTCCTCATCTGTCAGTTATGGCGTCTTACTCTCTCTTAAATCAATCTCCTCCCTCTGTTCTCCTACCAATTAGTGAGGACTAACACTGTCTCTCTCCTAAACTGCTCTTTCTCTTCAAGTTTGCCCAGATCCAGTTTTTTCACAGCACTGAAGGCAGCATTACTTGGCCACCTAAAAGGCAAATAAATTCAGCCTTATAACACTCAGTGGGCCCCTGGTCCTCCAATTCAAGTCCACATTCCTTGACTGGGCAGACAAAACACTTGCGAATCCCTCGCTCCCTTCTCGGCACCACCACTCACTCATCCCCACCTTCCACTGCTCTCCGGCCACACGGAATAAAGCATCTGCAGTTCCATCAACATGCCCAGCTCTCTCTCATCCTGGGGCATTTACACCTGCCATTCTCACTGCTGAAACAAGTCCTCTGTCTTTTGCTAAATTAATCCCTACTTGTCCTCTTTGCGTCTTAGGTTAAGTATGATCTCCTTCTTTGCTGATTCCCCTAAACTAAATAATCTCATACTTATAGTCCCCCATGCATATGATGGCAACACTTGTACATGTTCTATGTCAGTACTCATTCATTCAATTGGCACGTATTAATTGTGTACCTACTATGTGTCAGGTCATGTGCTAGGTATTGGGTATACAGGGATACAGAAAAAAGTGGTCTCTTTAGCACTCTAAAGCATCCCACATGTATTATCTCATTTAGCTATTAAAATAATCTTGCAAATAACTTTGCTTCTAGCTCACCACATTGCACTTGAATTTCCTACCACAGATGTGGCCTCCAAAATAAATGTTTGCCAAATAACTATTATCCAGTCATTGCCATAACTATACACATCTGAGCCACCTGAGCCTCAATTCATTGCTTGAATTGTGTTGGAAAAGACCACTTCTCCTTAGTTGGGTAGAGAAAGGAATCAGATTTTTCAAAAAATTTTTGAACTTTCCCTGTCTCCCTCTCTCCCACCCACTCACCCACCCACCCACCCACCCACACACTTTAAACAGAAAACAATAAAAGTAGAAAATGTATGGAATGCTTATATATTCTCTGTTAAGCAGATTGTTTTTGTATCACATATATTCTCATAATATCCTTTGAGGTAGGCATTAAATTATGATTCACATTTTAGAGATGAGAAGATTAAGGCTCAGAGAATTGAAGACATTTCCTCTAGACCAAAAGCTAATAAGTAAAATGGCAAAGTTAAGGAGCTAGTCCAGGCCTGTCATATCAAAAGCCTGAGCTTTTAAGTATTATATCATGTTTATCTTTCTAGGTAAAAAGCCAAAACAATCCTAGGAGTGAATGTGTTCATAAAACACAAATTCTGTATACTAAAGTTCCCCAAAACCTGCCAGAAAAACTTTTGTCAAATAATCTTGCTTTTGTCTCTGACTTGTCTGAATAAATTGACCCAATAATTCTTTTTCAATTAAGTCAGGGATCAGCCTCATCCTCAACATTCCTTTACTTAATTCCATTTCCCTCTAGATGCTGAAGAGAAATTTCTTGCTACCTAATTGCATAAAAGGTAAAGAAAGAAAAGATACTTTACATTTAAATCCCTTTACATCTAGAAGGACCCACAATAACAGTAGGCTTCCCTTGGGGAAACCTTAGCATGTGTAACCTGCATAAATCCCAGGGCCTCAGCGGTCCTCTAAAGGTCAGAACTGCCTTTAAAGATGCATATTCTTACAGCCAAAGATATAAGTTATCCAATATTAACCCAAGTCTCACAAGGACTATTAAATGAGTTCTACATTTAAAAGCTTCTGAAAAGTGTCATACTCTACTCAATCCCTAACTTCCACACTTAGAAGCTGATGTCCCAAACCACCCGATGTTACTGTCAGCCTGTATTTACCTTCTTTCTAAAATCAGTCTCCATCTTGCCTGGTACACGCCCCCTATTCTGGTTCCTCCAGTACTCCCTTCCCATGAAATAGCCCCAAAACCCCCTTAAAGTTTGGGGAGGGGAACCCATGGAAGTGTCAACGGCAGTGCATTAATAACCAAGGTCCTATGTACACAGAAAAGTAGACAACACGGACACTGAAGTACAGTGCCACAGTTTTCCTCAGGTTTAATGATAATTTTTTTTTTTTTTTTAAAAAGACTGCTCTCAAAATTGAGAATCTGAGACCTAAAGAGGCAGAGACCACATCACACCATGAAATAGTTCCGGACCTGTGAATAGAACCCCTAACCCCTCATTTGCAGTCCACGGGACTTCCCAGAAGACAACATGGCAACAAATAAAGCCAGTGAGAGAAATGGTATGCTGAACCAAAAGCCCGTGAGGTCTCCATAGCAGGGTTTCCTGGGAGACCGTCTGCTGCTGAGCAGGTCTCTCAGGGCTGCAGACACTGGCCTGCCCCACCTGAACCATAGCCAAGAAAAATACCTCAGCTCCTTAAGTCGTCATCTTGCCCTCTCCAGTTCTGCACGTCACGCTCCACAAATGGCCCTGCTCTTTCCATTTAATCAATTGCATTATGCATTTATTGCCTCGTTTTTCACCCTGTTGTAGAGATTATTACTTGAATAAGTCTTAGTGAATTGGAAATGAGCAGAAAAGAATCACTTCCAGACTTGTTAGGAAGACATGTGTTCCTTGCACTGACCTAAGAACTTTATACACCTTGAATAAACCAAATTCATCCTAATTTATGTCAAAGAAAAGAAATGAGAAAGAAAGGCTGCATGTATATGTATATATACACACACACACACACACACACATATACACAAATATATGTATGTATGTAACTAGTAATTCCCCTCTTAGGAATTCTCTACGGCATACTTCCTCAGGAAAAGGACACAATGAAAGAACAGGAGATGTTGCTGTGAGTCGCCCTCAGCCCTGTTTGGCAGTGAGCACCTCAGCCCCCAGTCATTGGCCTGTGTCACCCTGACAATGAAGTTACGGCAGCAGCACCTGATATTTTTATCTCCCTCCCTGTTTATCTTGGTTGTTTCACAAACATTCTTTCAGATCCTCATAATGCCTGGTGCGGGAGACAAGGAGTATTAGTCCTGTTTAATCAACTCATTTGATTTGCCCAAGGTCACAGAATGAACTCAAGGCCAAATAGGGTCCAGAATGCATGCTTTTCAGTACACAGGCCTGAAAACCTCTATGACATTTAGAACTTTTCCAACTGGCAGGAATAGAAACGTGACAGGGTTTAATTGCTATGAATGTTATGTGTTCATATAACTGGAAAGCTAGGGGTGGGGCAGGCTGCCACCGGAGCCCTTCAGTCAGGCCTCTGGAGGAAGAAAAGGGGGGAGAGAAGACAGCAAAGCAGGAAGGGGGCGGTGCGGATGCAGAGGGGAAGGGGTGGGATGGAGGAGGGAGGAGGGAGACAGCAAGCTTTTGCTGAGAACAATTGAGCACCATTGGGCCTAAGACATTTCAGAAAAATGAGAAGATGCATTTGTTGGGAGTAAGGTGCCCAGTAAGTGGAACAGGAAGGAGGTGGCCACACTGCCTGGCAGGTTTGCCAACGGAAGGGTCAAGGAGAACTTCTGGGGTTAGTGGACAGAAAGACCCCTCCCTGACTCTGGTTGGGAAACGTGCCCTTCTCCGGGGAGCCAGGGCTTGCCTACGCACTCCAGACAGAGTTAGAGTAGGCAGAGGAGAAGAGACAACACTCAGTCTAGACCTCAAGAGAAATGAACTCATGGCTGACTTTCCTACCAGGCAGGAATGATAACAGCCTTTGCCTTTGAAAGCTAGATGAGAAAAATATGATCAGGTCCGTGTGGGGAGCCGTCCTGGCTGGCAATGAGCAAAAGATATGACTGGAAAGATCATCTGGGTGCCTACAAGCTCATCTCTTATGTCTGTCATTGCTCAGTCCTGGGGGGTGTACTGGGAAAAGCCCAGGCCCCACGAAGCCCGGGGAGGTTACAAACGACCAACCTCTGAAACGCCCTGCAGATGCTTTTTCTCGCTTCTCCCTTACTTGAAAAATAATTAGTCGTGGACTAAATTAACACACAGGAAAGTACAGGGAATCAGAGACTAATCAGAGATAATCATGTGCTTACTGCCTGGAATTTAATAATCGTACATTTTTCCCATACCTTTTTTTCAGAATTTCTACTTGAAGAAAAAATGGTGTCATAAATTCACTGGAACCTCTCCCCCCTCTATTACTCCCCATCCCCGTCTCTCCCACCCTGCAGGAAACCAATATCCTGAAATAGGTGTGTATCTCTCCCACTCATTTTCTTATGTTTATTACATATGTACATAACTTTCATACTTTAAATTACATATTCAAAATAATATTTTACATATTTTTTAAAATTTCACATGGGTCACATTTTTTACCATTTGTTTTTGCAATGCAATAGGTTTTAGCTTTATCTACATTGATGCATAGTCATTTATTGTAAATGACTAGTAGATATTTATTGTAAATTTATTATACTATTTTTTATCATTATTACTGTAAATGTATTATATTATTGTATGATATGAAGTTATCACAATTTATGAACCCATTCCCTGATTAGTGGACATTTGTTTCCAGTTTTTACCATGGCAACAGTGATGCAATAGACATTCTCAGATGTGTCCTCTTATGCACACTAGGCGAGTTTTACTCACATATATATGGTTGTACATATATATACTCCCGGATATATATATACAAGAGCTGGGTGGTAGGCTGTGCACATTTACATCTTCACTAGATATTGACAGATTGCTCAAAGTGCATGACACTCTGACTTCCCTGAGCTGCACCGAAGTGTTCACTCCTCCACGGAGGAGGTAAGGTCCAACCCATTTTGTCTCCTTACCCAAGGATTTTCTACAGGAAGTCTCATATAAAGAGATCAGTTAGCTTCAAATTGGTGCAGATACGGTGGGGTAAAATTAGAGAGATGTTTGTTCGGCTGCCGTCTCTTCCACTACTCCTGGAGTGACCTGAGACAAAGTAGTCTCTCTAAGTTTCTTTCTCCTATATGTGTAATGGAAATAAGACCACTATCACCTATTAGAGTTACTGTTAGGATTCAAGGAAATGGTACCCATTTACGGAACCTGGGTACAGTGTCTGACTACCTGAGGGGAACTCAATGAGCGAATGAGTGTCCTTTTTTAAAAATTGTTGACCTCCATGCTACAGATCCCAAAGTTCTTTTGGGGTGACCCAGGCAGTGCAAAACTGAACAGATCATGAGAAGCTAGTGACAAAGAGACATTGCCAAGGTTTCTCCCATGTACTGAGGTTTCACAAAAGGGCAAAGGAAAATCTCATGGGTATAATATCTTGGGAGGTATTGAAAGTAACAGCAAAAGGTCCTGCTTAATTCATGCTCCAAGACTCTGTAAGGGTTCTTTCTTCCTTCCTCCCTTTGTTTAAAAAAAAAAAAAAAAAATCCAAAAGAACACATCATAGGAGCTCTTTAAAAAAAAAAGTCCAAGGAACCCCGTGTGGCGAAGAAACCTAAAGGCCGCACTTACTTTGTATTAAGCCTCAGGGAGGCTACTGATTGTCCTTCACACACCTGGCGCAACCTCCCGCCACACCTCCGAGGCAACACATTTCTCTAGAGGCCACAGGAAGAAAAATAAATAAATAAAAAGGCGCTATCTCTAGAATGTTAGCAGAGGATGCCAGCACCTAAAACATGAGCGGGAGGGAACACAGGAAGGAGGGGGAGAGGGGGAGGGGGAGGGAGAGGGAGGGGGAGGGGAGGGGGAGGGGGAGGGGAAGGGGAGGGGAGGGGAGGGGGAGGGGGAGGGGGAGAGGGAGAGGGAGAGAGAGAGGGAGAGAGGTGCTGAGAGTGACAGAATTAAAGCAAGTAGCGACTGAGAGCACGAGAATGCTGTCTAAATAGGGCAACCTGCAGGGTATTTCTTTTCCCCAACAAAGTCAGTAATGGATCGTCTGCACCAATAATGCCTCCTCCCCTTTATTTTGCAAGAAAGAAAAGCACAGTCAGTAGATGCCCAGAAGAAGTGTGGCTGCTTAGGAGTCCTGAGCAGGAGACAAAAATGGGATGTCAGTTTGTTCGGTCATTAACAAATGCACTGGCAAGACTGAATCCAGGAATGTTCGGATTTGGAGCAAGAGTACGATCCTGTGAGCCACAGAGTCTAATGGGGTTGGTGTTCCTTCCTGTCTAATACGGAGGAATTTAACTGAGTAAAGGCCCTGATGGGAAAGGTCAAAGTAAGCATTGAGGTACCGTGCCCTTTATTCCATCCCTCGTCCTTCCAAGTCGAGCAGGATGAAAGCCTCTGAGCCTAAAATTATCAGACCAATTAGCAGGATGGATGGGAAGACATTAAGCGAGGACTGTTTCCTAGTTCAGTAAAATCTCATTAATTCAAATCCCATTTGGTAAGTTGAACATAAGCTAGAATGAAATTTACAATAGAGTGCAGCTGTGAAGAACATGGTCCCAAGAAAGGAGGACCTGTTCATTAGCTTCCTTAAGCCTCAGTCTTCTCACACGTAAAATGGGGATATTAATAGTAGCTTCGTTATTACTAGGTTGGTGTGGTGATCATGGAACAGGGGCTGCCAGATGCTTAGCACAATGACCAGAATGGAGCTATTTCTCAATAAATTGGAGCTAATATTTTTAATCATACTAATCATTGGTATAACTCAAGTCACAGAATGATAGAATTTCTGAGCCCTAAGTGATCTTAGCCATCATCTGGTGTAGCGCTCTTCCAGAAAATGAAAGGGGCCCAGACAGGCTCAGAGACTTGTGTGTCACTCAGCCATTCACTGCCTCCTGCGTAGGAAAACACGTCCTGGAACTTCTGCCGCCCATGAGACACCAGGCTTAGCACCTTATGGCCGAAAGGAGGCTATCATTAGAAAGAACTTTATGTCTTCATTAAATCAAAGCCACAGAGAATTCTACTTAGAAGTGCTAGATAAGCAGCTAGTTCAAGGTAGGACGATAGTAAAAAGAACACAGCTGTTTTAAAATAGAACAGGAAAGACCAAAACAAAACAAAACAAAAACCAAAAACCCCACTGATTCAGACTTGCTGGTAAAGGGAACCATCTTTTCTTCTCAAAGTCCCACAAAGTATTTGGCTTTTATTCGTTAAAAGTAACTCAATTTTTTAAATATATAAATAAATAAAAGGAAGCCCCTTTTGCAGAAGGTAAGAGAAGAAAAGCAAATTGAGAATGAGGACAAGGAAAAAGGGTAGAAATCCACAAAAAGAGGGCTTTGTAAAGAATTCAGCATTACAATGGCCACTGGAAGCAGATGGCCTGGAGTGATGAGACTTTTCTTTTGCCTTGTGCCTGAGGTCCCTACTCAACACCCTACTCCTAATCAGGGCAAAGCAGTTATATTGAAAAATATAAACTTAAATAATAGATTAAGTTTGCTTTTCAACTAAAATGTCCTTTGCTTGAAAGACTTAAGGTATCTGTTTTGAATTCTCGACTCCATATTTGATGGAACTGGACCCATCAAGGACATTCTATTTTGTTTTTCCAATAATTCAGTTCTCGATGCGTGTGTTTAGTGCACATGCACGTAACATGCAGATGGCGTTGAGATTTAAATTTCATTGAAAAGCATGTTAGTCAACTTGTGGTTGTTTCTATCTTAACCAAAAAAACACAAAAAGATATTCTTCGTTCTCTTCCTTCCTTCGCCCTCCTCCTTGCCTCCCTCCCTCTCTCTTTCCCTCCCTTTCTACCTTTCTTACAGGGAATCTAAAACAAATTGAACATGTTTAACCTGACGAATGAAAAGCCACTTGTGTTGGCCACTGGAAAAAGCCAAGTACGGCTGATAGTCATGGGAGTATGGCTGATAGACATTTGATTTTTAAAATCCATCTATTAGTGTATCCTCCTAACTGATCCCCTAAAAAACACAAACCGAGACCCAGCATCCCATGACTGACTTTCCCTAGTCCTGACAGCCCCACATTGCACATTCAGGCCCCGCTTTCAGTGGGGCTCTGGTCTGCACATTGGCTGCCAGCCTCTGACAGACATCCTCACTTCTGTCAGGGCTGCTTGTGGCCCAGGAAAAAAAAAAAAAAAATAGGGAAAACAAATGTTGCTAATGAACTGGAAAAATAACACACTTGTAAGAATCAGCATAGAGATTACATGTCTCCTATTCTCAGAAAAAGGAAAATCAACTCAAGAAAAAAAAAAAGAAAAGAAAACATCTCCCCACCACCAAACATTCCCACCAAGTTACAGGGAGTAGCGATCCTGCTGCTTGATCTCTCTCCTTCCTGTCTTACTGTGTGTGTGTATGTGATGTATGTGTCAGTGCATCTGTCTGAGTGTCTGTCTCGCCCTCCCTCCCAGGATCATAGCACCAGAAGATGCTATGTTACAGAACTGCTGTACAGCAGCTTTGACAACAGAGTAAAACCTGCTGTCCAGGCTGTACAGAGGGGAAGATTCTACATCTTAAGCGCCAGGAGTGGATGGGTAAGAAATACCATACTGCAAAGAGGACAGTGCAGCCTCGTTCCATCAGACAGACACTAGCCCTGTGCTGTCTGCCACGCACACATCACAGTCCTGTGGGCCCTTCTGTTATTTTTCCATTGATGAACCGGGTAGCTTAAATTCCATATTGTCTGTTAAATGAGGTGTATCCAAGAGGCTGATAGCACAGCTGCGTTCCTAACGGACTGGAGTGAGAGTGAAGTTAACGCTAGCTGAAGTCTGTACAAATCCCCGTCTGATCTCTCGGTAGTCACCTGACTTTCGGGGAACACTCCACACCAGAATAACCAATACTTACTGACTGTAGTAAACCTCACTAGTTTTTACTTACCCCATGTATGTGCTTTAACAAATTATCACAGACTGGTAGCTTCAAAGAGCAGAAATTTATTCACACAGTTCTGGAGGCCAGAAGTGTAAAAATCCCGGTGTCAGCAGGGTTGATTCCTTCTAGGGAGATTCTCCCATGCCTGTCTCCTAGCTTCCAGTGACTGTTGGCCATCCTTGGGATTTCTTGGCTTATCGATGTATCACTCCAATATGTACTTCCAAATTTACATCGCTTTCTCTGTGCATCTTCTTTCTTTCTCTTCTGAGGATACCAATCATTGGGTTTAGGGCCCACCCAAATTCCAGACGATCTCATTTTGAGATCCTTAATTACATATGCAAAGATCCTTTTTCCAAATAAAGTTCCAGGTAGACACATCTTTTGGGGGACACTACTCAAGTCACTACATCTAGTATCTATTCTCTAGTCTACTAGTAATAATACCTCAGTTTTTCACTAGGATACCCCAATTACTTCATGCTCAGCCCACAAAACATGGCTGGGCTCTCCGGGACTCCAAGGGTGAATCCGTGGCACAGATCAAGCCAATCAATAGCCCATCCCTACAGCCTCTCTGCCTGGATCAGCCTGCAATCTAGCTGTCCATTTAGATTCAGTCTTTGGTCATTTTCAGGAAGTTAATAGGGGTAAAACCTTTTTCTCCCAGAGCTGTTGGGAAAGTTAGAGGAAAGGTCTGTCTGAAAGAATATATCCCTGTAGAGTAGACTCAGGATGGGGAAAGAGCAGAGAGTTCCTGAATCCACCTGTACCTGAAGGCACCCTGAGATTTCACAGTTACATGTTCTACTTAAGACCCCACCCCCCTAACTTCACCTACTTGGGTGTTGAGTTTCCTTCATTTCCGAGTGATTTTTTTTTTTAAACTGAGTAACGCATTATCATTCATTCCACTAATATTTGAGTGCCCATCAAGAGCCATGCATGGTACTAATCACTAGGATAAAGTGATGATAATCAAAGATGCAGTCCCTGCCTTCCAGAGTTTAAAGTCTCATAGGGATTGTTGAGATGTTCTAATGGGATTTCTGCAATGCGTAGGAGGGAAGCTTCGAGATCATCTATTGTTCAATCCCACCTTTTCACAGAGGCATAGAATATAAGAGTAAGATCCATAAGCCAGAAGAGTCTGAGGGCAAATTTGCAAAACATTGTCATCAATCCCAAAGCTCCGGGAAAGTCAAAGGTGTGGAAATGAGGGTAGACAAAGAAGATGGATTGCAGATTGGCTGGCCCTGTTCAGCCCAGAAGGAGCCTGCCCTCTCCCCAAGGTATTCTTAGCTTTCTAGTCTTAGAGATGATCACAGCACCCCAATCTGCTCAGTAATTCCAGATGAGGAAAGACCAGCAATAATAGGAAAACACAGGCTTCTGGAGACACAGGCACTAGGAAGCACTTGGGTGTCTCAAAAGAGAAGCTAGCAACAGCCCCTCCACTGGGTAATCTTTCTAGATAAACTCACTGAGTAGTAAGCTGGCTAAATGTCTGCTAATAGAAACCAGTTATAGGTCACAATTGTGTGACATATTTAAAACACCATCACCTATTTCCAGTTCAACTGTAAATTCCTAGAGGATAGGAACTCTAGGGGATATGGTTCCTTGGTTTGGCCCTCAGTGTCTAAACCTCCTTCTTATATAATGGAATCTTGTATTTCATGAAACCCAATCTACATGCCTCCATAGGAGCTAAAATGCCAGCCTCTTTTGGGTCTAGGGCATGGGTATGGCATCTGGGCTCTGCCAACTGGATGTATCAGCACCAAGTGTTGAAGCACACATCAGTGATGGGAGAAGTGGGGGTAACAAACTGTGATGAGTGGCCCCTGTGCTTGTGGACACAGTGTGCAGGATTGCTGCTTTCGACAGTATAAGGTGAGGCATCTGGTGCCCAGTGACAGTAACATCTTGGCCAGTCCTGCTAGATGATTTTAGGTGTTGCTGGCCCCACAGCCTCTGAACCTGCTTCTCCCATCTTCCTGGAGATTCCTATCTACTTACTGAATTCCTTTTCCATTTAATGAGAGTTGGCTTCTGCTGTTTGTGACTAAGAACGCTGACACTGTTTCTTTGCTTTAATCCTCTAGCTAACCCCAACAGAAGAGGTGGCCAATGAGTAGTTATTTAAATATAGTATCCTTGTTGACAACCCCCCTGTTAGTTTTGCCAAGCAGGTATTATCTTCCCCCCTCCCCCAACAGAAGGGAAATGAGGTCCATAGAAGTTCAACGACTTACAATGTCACAGGGCTGGCAGTGAGCCGTCCCTTTGCACGCTGTAACCAGAGGACCCAGAATGCTGCTTGTGAATGCAACACATGATAATGAAGACATCTCTTATTTCTAATGTGGATATTCAGCTTTGCTTTGAAAAGTCATGAAATAAGGGTAGACTAGCCCTGCACTCCTGCTGGTAATGACCTACCAGAGCCAGGCCGGCCCTACTGTCTAGGGACAGAGAGCATACTGCCCAGCTCCTAACAGCCCCTGGCACCCCTTTTATCTCACACCCCACCCTCT
This sequence comes from Balaenoptera physalus, assembly GCF_965194825.1. Classification (NCBI taxonomy): domain Eukaryota; kingdom Metazoa; phylum Chordata; class Mammalia; order Artiodactyla; family Balaenopteridae; genus Balaenoptera; species Balaenoptera physalus. The sequence continues at coordinate 48,260,257 of NC_138890.1, read as the reverse complement.
TCACTCACCTTATCTGTCTGGTTGAGGAACTGTACCCTTCTACCTTGTAGAAAGCAAGAAAAAAGAATCCACATCTTACTGCTTCAGCATTAGAACGATATTCTGGATCTGAAGTGCAAAATCTCAAAACAAAAAATAGCAACCTAAGAAGACAGGATTCTGGCCAGTGGGTCAGGGTCTGATGAGGGATCGGGGGAAGAAGGGTATCAAAATGCCTTGACTGTGCTTCATACTTTACTCCTTAGGTGCTAACCTCATTTTTTTAAACTAAAGTTCAAATGAGATCATGCAGAGTGCTTTTCATTTTTCATCACAGTTTCATTTTCAGATTACAAAAGTAGTGTGTGTTGTGTGGTTAACTTAGAAAACAAAAAGGCAAGAAAAGAAGAAACAACGTACATACACACCACTCAATTTCTAAATCACTGTTGGGGTATATCTACCATCTTGAATTCTCTCGTGAAGTGTTTTAAATTATAAAGTTCTCTACAAAGGTACGTTTTTGTTTTAATACACTTCGCCCACTGCTCAACTCCCACAAAACATAGAAACGGATAATTTGGAGTACTGGAAGTCAAAAGCAGGCATTCACAGACCTGGCGTCTAGGCAGACTAGGTACTCTGGTCACAGAAGAATTCTGGGACAGTCAGAGGTGAAAGAAGGGAGGGGGAAAGTTCCTCCATCAGTCTCCAGGAAGGACAGGGTCTTACATCCTAGTTGACAGAGGTAGGGATTCAGTGATGTGGAATAAGTGCCCCAGAGCTTGGGATCAAAACAGACACTTCCCCCCAGGAAGGAAATATGGAGGCAGTGAGGTATGATTCATGTAAAAGGGTAACCTTCCAGGGCTGGGAGAACGAATATAGCAGATGAGATACGCCCCCTACCACCAAGGAAAGGATGAGCAAAGCTGAAACTTTATGGGGGAGGGGAGATAAACTCAAATACCTCCAGGAGGCAGGCAAGTAATGTAAATGAATGAAGTAGGCCAGGTGTGAGGAAAACCAGACGCTTTGCTGGAATATTAAACACACAGGCGTATTTTTCATTTCCACAAACAAGTATTCTGTCTCACTTTTTGGAAACATGGCAGGCTTCTTCATTTACTTTTTATTTTCACACTTTTGAGAGAGATTTCTTCACTGTAGGAAAGACAGCAGGTCTTTGGATAATAAATGGAAAATTGACAACAGATCTTGGTTTCAGGGAGACAATTTCAAGTGGTGGTGCATCTACCAGACTGGAGAACTCATACCCCCTCTAAAGCACTGTGCCCCAGCTACGAAGAATAAGAAAGTTAGAAATAAACATTGTTAGATGTTTCAAACTTCCAAGAGAAACCAGAAATACAAACGCTTACGTGTATTTTTCTGGCTTTTAAAGTGGGATCAAGGCTTATTTTTAAATTAAGTAGATTAACCAAATTAAACACATTCCTGTGCTCCCACAGGTACAATGAACTGCCCGTTTGTGACTACCGCCTCATGCCTTTTTAGATTTCCTGCTGTAGTGACACAGCCACTAAATCCAATGCGATGGACATCTGTGGCTTTCCTTCTCCTGTACACTGTAAAGCCATAAAGTATGATTCCTAAAACTAGCACTTCAGGGGGACAGTGACAAATTCAATTATGACCAAAGGACAGAAAAGGAACATGAAACTAAACACACTGGGCAATACTTCTGGGAAAAGACAAATAATAGAGTAGGCTCTAGTGATAAAAGATTATATAGAATGCTATATAATGCTTTCTAGTTTACATGGTATTTTCACATCCCCTATGTCATTGGAACCCACAATAAATTCCAAAGGTAGGCTGAAAGGTATTATTAACACCATTGATGAGAGGGAAGTACCAAAGGAAAGTGAATACATAGGAATGGTGGCTCAGAGGTTATATGACTTCCCAATATCATAACAATAAGCACTAGGAAGAAGGACTCATTAATTTATGAAAAAAGGAAAACTGACGCTGAGTATCATTTATAGAAAACACCATAAATTAGTTTTCCTCTTTGTAAAAATACTTTCACAAAAGCATTGAAGTCAGTAGAGTAGAAATGGTTGTGGAGAAGAAAATGGTTAATGTTTTTTGTTTTTTGTTTCACTCGTGCTTTGAAGAATTAATGCTGATGTCTAATAAATCTGTTTCATGTAAAGCGTTCAGTATTGTTATACTTAACCTTTATCTGTAAGAAAGAAGAAGGTACAGGGCAATATTTTAGGTTACTCTAAAGAAGAACTTTCCAATATCAAGAGCTATTTACCTATAGAAAATAATATAGCACCAAGAGTCTGGATATTGGGTTCTAGAACCAGCAGTGCATGTGGCTTTAGCCAGGCAGCAATATTCCGAGCTTCAGTTGCCTCTTATTTCAAATGGGTATAAGAATACCTAGGTATGAAAAGGGATATGTGTGTATGAACTCTCTCTGCAAATTGACAAGCATTCCACAGACATATATATAATGTAAGGTAGGCTAATATGATTGAAAAATCTATACATGTCTTTAAAATATTTTGTACTAAATTTAAACTCCTTATTTTGGAGTTCAAGGATCATATGTCCTCTAGTCCAACCCTACCCACCCAACCTCATCTCCCCCATGTCTGATCCCAACACTCTGGAACCCTAGGAGCCTCCAATTCCTGAGGCAGGAGACCCATGGATACATGGCAATTCAACCCACATGCTAAGCACTTAGTTGCTTCTCTCACCCAATCCCACACATCTTCTTGCCTCCAAGCCTACAGAAATTCCCCACGGACTATGCTTCCCCTCCATTACCACTCAGCTCTAGCATGCTCGCTATTCTCTACCCAAATCCTTCCTGTCTCAGAAAGACTCAAGTCTTAACTCCAAAAAATTCTCAGTCTATCAAAATTGTGTTTTCCTGGAATTAAGAATTAGACCAACCAAACGTAGTTCAAAATTCAACTTCACAAGCTTAGCCTCTATGATCCTGTTTCTTTAACCAAAAAATTGTGATCTTAAGGCCTATTTTCAGAGGCTGGTTTACACAGAGATTTTTTTTTCCCCCTCATGACATGGAGAATAGTTAACCCTTGATCACCCAGACCTGTGTAACAGTATCTAGTACCGTGTATGTGTGCCCTGTCATCCTCATCACAATGACTACGTCACAAGCTTCTGAGGACAAGAACTGTTCATTATATTTTGAGTACCTTCTCTCTCATAGGCACTTTTCTCAGCCTGGGGCTCTCAGAGAGGCTGGCCACCTCTCTTCTCACAGAGCTCACATCCTGAGGAGAGGCAGCTGATCAATTAATTATAACAAAAAAATTAAACAACATAACAAAAAATTAAAAAGCTGCTCCTAGCAAATGGTATAAATGAAATAAGCAGGACATGTGATAAATACACGCCGGGGTAGCAAAGATACTGAGCTGCATTTTATAGAGAGTGAAAGGAGGGCTTTTTGAAGCCACGAGGCCTGACACATGAGAAGCCAGCTACACACAGATCTGAGGGGGAAAGCAACACAGGCAAAGGGAACCAAGTAGAAACACAGAAGAAGGAACTTGCTCTGGGTCTTTGAAGAACAGCAGGAAGAGTAAAGAAGCTGAGCGAGGGGGGAGAATTACACCAAGTGATGCTGGAGGGGGCGGGGTGGGTTCCATATCTCATAGGGCTGTAAGCAGGGGAGGGCTCAGAGCATGTGCCTCTGATTTCACCATCATTTCCTGGCGGCTGAGCTACAGCATCAGTTTTCTGATTCCCTTTTCATTTTTGTTTGCCATGTGATTTCATCTAGGTCATCCTTACCTTCCCACCTGGCAGGAAAATACCTGATGTCACTCCCAGAGTCCCTGTCCCCCACCACCCTGTCATCTGCAGGAGAGGCAGGTCGGGTGAGCGATGCCTGACCCATTTGAAAGTCCTCTCCTTCCAGCCACCAGTGCTGCACTCAGTGTGACAGCCCAGTGAGAATTGCTTCAGCCCATATTCTGCTTCTTGCTGGCATTTGGGAAGTTGGCTCCGTTGCCTGAGGGAGACATTTGAGGAGAGGTTTCCATAGAAACCCAAACTTTCTCTCCAGCTGCTCATGTATTGTATCCCTTTATTTTTAAATACACATCATTTTTCTTTTATCAGCTTTTGGGCTCTTGATTCTTTGGGTACCAAAGAAACAGTATCAAATCTTGAGGAACATGAGTTCTCTTATTCTCCATTCAACACTCTTTCCTAATTGTGTTTCTGTGGCCGACAGGAAGGAGACTAGAAGCTTCGGTGACAAACTAACCATTTCTCCTATTAATATACACTTGCCTTCTCAGAATCCCTTAGGTGGCTAGCTCTTTAGCACCAATGTACCATTGGCATCACTGGCTTAATAGAAAAGTCTTACTAAACCATTGTCCAAGCCTCTGTCTCCTTCCCCAACCTCCTCCCTGGATGACTACATTACAAATCTAGAAACACTTGCACTTTTTTTCTTATTCCTACAAGCTTAGGTCTTGTCTACTTTGGGCCATTAAAAGTGTCATTTTTTTGAGCTTCCTATCTCATACCCATTCTTAATTTATGTTAAACCATAGGCATCATTCTAAAAGTAGAAACTTCCTGACCTGCCAAAACAAGGTAAGATTCATCTGCTATGTTTTCTTCCTACCAATTTCCATAATTATAATGAAATCATTTCGGTGGTTATACTTTTGATATCTGTCTCTCTCCATTAAAATATAAACTCCTTATGGAACTGTGTCTTATAAATGTCTGTATCGACAGTATCTAGCACAGTGTTTTGGGATGAATAAAGAAATTAGGGGAGTACTTATATTTTAGCCCAAGAAAGAAGAAGAATCAAGTAACTAAATAAATTCTGTTTTGCGCATTTAGAGGGATGAAGTTTATTTTCTCCAAGGAAACAAGAATGTATGTCACCTGTTGTGAAACAAGTGGGAAAAGTAAATCTGTTTTGGTTTTAGCGAAGCCATCATTTGATATGGTATGGCTCAAAGCAAAGGATAACCGCATTTAAGAATTGTACAGAGGGTTTGATGTGGGAATCATGTAACTCTTCACCACCGCTGTGTACGGCTGAGCAACAGTGAGCAGTAACGTCAGCGAGGGCCAGAATTTTTCCCTCCACATGGGAAGACAAGAGAGAAAATAGAGAGGAAGGGAAGACACAGCAAAAGAAGGCAATGATGGAGGTAGAGGGACAGACAGAATATTTAAGAAAAGGAAAAATAAAAAGAGACCACACCCAAGGAGGAAAGAGAAGAAAAGAGACTCATGGAGACTCCAAGTCCAACTTAGAGTGGGAGAAGGGAGGGGCAATGCAAATGAGCTGGGGAGGAGAGGCCAGAGGAAGGGAAAGGTGCCAATCTGCATCTCAGGAGATGAAGAACTCTTGACAATTTACAATTCTGTTCTAAGGAAATGGACAGATACTTGGCTAGTTACCTGCCATGAGGCTGGTGTGTGAGATGATTTCTGTAAGCCTGCAGGTCAAACCTAATCATAGCAGCCAAGACTTACTGAGTCTCTGATATGTATGTTGGGTGCCTTCGACACACTGCTGTATTCAGTCTTGACAAGAGCCCATTTTACCCATGAGGAAACTGAGACTCAAAGGCACTTGCTTCAAGGCACCCAGATAAAATGTGGCAGAGCCTAAGTCTGTCTGTCTGTCTTCAAAGCTGGGCTCTGTCTATTATGCTACCCTGGCCTGACTCATAGAAGGGGCTTTAAAAAAACAAAACAAAAAAACAGGTCCATCATTCTGCAACAAAACAGAGGGGGAGCCCTACAGGGTGAATATAATATGTGACACTCAACTCAACTTTCTAATAATGGAAAAGCTGCTCAAGAAGGGACAGAGCTTCTCTGTGAGAGGAAGGAACCTCACTATGTGGAATCCAACTTGATGTTCTTTTTGAAGTGAATTTGATTACATTACCCCCTTGCATAATACTCTGTCATGGTTTCCTACTGTACTTGGGATACAGCTCTGAGTTCCCACCATGGCCTGTAAGACTCGGCACGATCTACCCCGTCTGCCTCTGCAGCCTCATCCCAACGCTGGTGTGCAGGGCCACGCAGGTCCACCTCTTCCTGGTCAAGTCACACATCCATCCCAGGAATTGCACACGGTCCCATCTGCCCTTCATAGAAGCTTCTACCCTCCATTCTTCACTTGACTTCAGGTGACTTTGACCTTCAGAAAAGTCTCCCTAGATGTCATGATGTAATTCAGGCCCATACTTTCCTCTTCACTGTTACACCTTGCGCTTTGCCTTTCTATCACAAGATTGTGAAAACCTCTGCATATGTAGCCATATAAAGATTTGGTTACTATCACTAGATAGTGAGCTCCAGAAATACAGGGACCATGTCTCTAGTTCACTGTAGTCTCCCCAACCCATAGTACAGTGTCTCAGACGTTGTGGGATTATAAGAACTCAAATACTCTTTGTGGACTACTGACTGCAATGAACTTCATTAAGGAATGTTATTCAGGAAATGACAAAAGGAGTGAAGTAATTAGATGACCACTGAAGAAACTTCCAGTTACAACCATGACCTATGTTAATAGCTAGGGATATCACGTCCCACAACAAGAATTAACTTAAACTACTCAAATAGTGGGCGTCCTTTGGAAAACAGTGAAAACTGGCCTGTACACCCCACCTACCCATAAAACTGTTTTATCCTACTTTATGAGTTTTTTTATGTCTTTGTTCTCATATGCAATTTTTTTATATCCATTCCCTCTTTATTCCAAGCACCCATCAGAAAGCCAGTGCCATAGAGATCCAGGTCCTCAACTACCACTAGGAAAATGAAAAACAAAATGAATTACCAACAGTATTAGTATCAAGACAGTCTCTGAGCCAGACTGGGCCCAGATCTGCTCAGAGTCATCAAGGCATTGCCACACCAATGACTTTGCTATCACAATCCTAGGATTTTGAGTTCATGTGGGGTCCAACTCAGAAACCTGAACTTCAGGAAGACAATGGATCTGTTATTACGCAAATAGTTTTAGATGCTGAAAAAGAGAGGAAATGAAAAGATAAGCAAACACAGACTGCATAATGCCACCTGGCTTCTAAAATAGTTCTCCCTCCAAAGTTTTAATAGTATGTCAGCTCATCTGAAATAAAGGTCTCTAATCACACAGAAAGTTTTTTAACTCAAATGATTTCATTTTCTATTTTGGTAGCTCTTGCAATGGTGCGATCGTGCTTTCAGAGAAAAGAATAACAGGAGATCCTGAATGTTTTTCTTGTACTGAGAGAAATTTCCACTTCTGCTGCCAAGTAACAAATGGGCCATCAGGCCCCGTGCTTCTTCAGCCAGCACTGATTGTGTATCAGGCACAGTGCTCGGCGCTGGGGGATAAAGTATGGAGCAGGAACAGAAAGGGCCTGTCTTCCTGGAGCTGGCAGTCTAGTACAAACACGGGTCCAGCTTACACATCACAAACATGTTTGCCTTGCTGTTGTAATACACGCATTATTGCGCTTTGTGTTTTACAAAATCCTCTCCCATCTATCATTTTTTTGTCATCCTCCCAACAACCTTGTAAGAACAGCATGAATGTTAAGACTTCCTTCTTTTCTAAAATGAAAGTAAGGCTCAGAGCCCAGAAGAACTGGCCATAAGTCACATCAGTCATGTTCTTTCAATTACACCAATAGCAACAAAAGAAAAAATGTTTAATAAGCATTTATAAATGCTTAACCCTTTTCACGCAATACCATAGTGAATTCTTGCAACAAATCTACGATCCTGACTTAAAATAAGTTATTCAGCCTCTGAGCCTCATTTTTAAAGTCATCCAGCAAAAAAAGATTGAAGTAGAGATTCCAATCTAAGCAATGTGACTCTATAGCTAGCATTCAACCAGTGATTTACTGCAAATACAGTATAAGCCAGTCATATCCCTTATTTTAATTGGAGCAACTATCATAACAATCAATTTGAAAATAGAGTAACTGAGGTCCACAGAGGTTAAGAGCCACATTCAAGGTAATACATTTCAAAGTGTTGAAGTTAAAACAGCATCTAAATCCCCAGGATGTGAAATCCAACTCACTTTTCCACTCTGACAAGGGTTCTCACCCTGGCACAACTAAAAGAGGAGAAGCCATTTAGAGAGATCATCTGGTGTAAACGGCTGCTTCAAAGTGAATTGAGAGGTCCTCTCATACTGGACCTAGACTGTGTCAACATTCTGGGTGTAAGCAAGAGCTGAAAAAGTAGAACATTTATAGAGTCAGAAGGCTCAGGGCAACCCAACACCTCATGGGTACTGGACTCCCTTTTCTAAATGAAAGTTGATTCTCACCGACGTGTCAAGTTTTGCCAATCTAAGGAGGTTGACATCTTTCTCCCTTTCAAAGAAAGATGTTAAGAGAGCAATTCTCATTAGTAAGAGTATAATTAACTCATTAGTAAGAGTATAATTACTAATTCTCATTAGTAAGAGTATAATTAACTGGCGGTATATTTGGGTAGAATATAGGGTTAATTCAAGAGAGAGTCAGAAGATAAAACGCAGAGCAAGATTAAGTCCAAATCGTCCAAATCATCCGTCCATTCAAAAAATCATTTACTACTTTCTGTAAGACCAGTACTGTGTTTAGTCCTAGGGAGCAAAGACGAACATGACAGACACAACCCCTGACCTCTAAGACCTTACAATCTAGCACACCATGAATCAGAGGACTCAGTTTATACTTTCTTTTTTCAGGTGCTGGAAAGCTACTGAGGGTTTTCAAGAAGGGAATAATTTGACCACAGCTGTTCCTCCCACAGATTCAGAAACTCTGAGTTGAAAAGGACCTCAGAGGTTATAAGCACCCTCCCTGTGGACGTTCATAGCTGCACTTTGCACTAATCACATACGGCTATTTAATATTTGAAATACATCTAGTCCCAACTGAGATGTGCTCTAAGTGTAAAAAGCACACAGGATTTTGAAGACTTGGTATAAACAAAAAGTGTAAGATCTCATTAAAACTTTTTTATAATGACTAGCAATAGACATGATAGTATTTTGGATATACAGTGTTTCCTTGTATCTGTGGGGAGCATACTGAAATCCGTGAAGGATAGCAAAATCTGCTGGGGCTCAAATCCCCAGCTGGTGGTCTGTAACCACAGATTCCACATCCACAGATTCAACCAACTGTGGATCTTAAACACAGTGCAAGATCTGGGGTTGGCTGAATATGTGGATATTGAGCTCACAGTTACAGAGAACTGACTGTACTGGGTTAAAGACATTACTAAAATTAATTCTGTCTGTTTGCTTTTTTAATGTGGCCACTAGAAAATGTAAATTTACATAAGTGGCTTGCACCATATGTCTTTTGGACAATGCTGCTCTGTAGAATTCCTGATAAATGTTCAACCAGGCTTTCTTGAAAACCTGTCCAGATTAAACATTCACTGGTCCTTGAGAAAGTCCATTCTGTGGCTTAATGATTGCATACTAGAAGTAATTCTTTTTGTTAAACCATAAATTCTGTCTTTCTGCATATTTTACCCATTGAGAATCATGATACTCTGCAGTGTCCTTCCAATAGCAACCTTCAGCTATCTTTTTATACCCCCTTCCATTTTCCCCAGGTCTTCCAGCCTTCCCTTGTTTCAAGTAAATACCTCCAGTTGGTTTCATTATTCCTTGCACAGTGTGTTTTCTGGGTCTCTGATGATCTCTATCACTCTTCTCTACACATTTTCTCAATTATCAGCATTGCTTCAAAAAGAAAAACATAACTTCTCTGGTTGTCTGGTTGGAGGTAACAGTGTATGATGGTAAAATGACACTTAGATTAGAACTTAGAGGTAAATTATTTCTCATCTCGTCCACCCTGTGCAAACTTATATAAATAATTTCACCTCACAGACAAAAGCTTATGAAAGTGAACTTAAAAGCAAAAGCAAACCAAACCAGAAGAAAAAAACTTGCTCCACATACAATCTCAATAGTGAATCTTTATTTTTAACTGCCCAGCATTCATATCTCCTGCTAATAGAAGCCATCTTCTCCACTTTCAAATTGTGCCATTTTTCAGTTGTTGGAAGGAGGAAGAGTAGGTTCACCCTGTACCTCCAGCTTCAGGAAAGGCTGAGGCCAGGCTTGGAGAGGCAAAATCACAGAAATTGGTTCAGTGACCAGCAGAGTACTCAGATGAGGCAAATGCTTTACATGGAGAGAACCTGCTGCTAACAGAGGAAGCAGAACTCTAATACTTTGGGGTGGGGGACAAGACCCGATAATGCAATTCACATCATTGCAAACCCTGTTTCCAGCTGTGCTTCAAGTAATGAATTTTCTGGCTTTTTCTTTTTTTAAACTGAATTCATCTATTTCTTTTTTCCCTTAACATCAGTTTGAGTCTACATCCAAGAGCCTTGTTGCTCTGTTTTCAGACGCTGAAATGCTTCCAGATCCTTGACCCTGTTTCCAGAACTTCTGATTTGTCATGTATGTACCTGGCCTCACAAATGAACAGCAATGTTTTGCAAATAAACAGGGAAGGACAGAGACTTCCCTGGCGGTCCAGTGGTTAAGACGCCACGCTTCCAATATAGGGGGCAAGGGTTCGATCCCTGGTCACGGAACTAAGATCCCAGATGCACACAGAAGGACAGACACGTTGAGATGGTAGAAGTCAGGAATAGTAGAGCCCCGATTCTGAGTCTCTGTCTTTTTCTCTTAAGTAATATATCTATCAATCTTTCACCCATGTCACGGAAAAGTTACATGGTCAACACTTCATTTACTCAACTTGTATTTTCATATTAAAATGATACTTGTTCTATAGTTCCTCTGAGGTATATGGCAAGTAATTAAGTAATAGCACAGCATGCTCCTTTTATAAAATCAATGTGTGTGCAAAACCAAATCAACTTGCATTAGGATTCACAACACACTTCATCGGCACTTCTTATGGACCTTCAGTAGGCTGTATCTTACAACAGTTCTAGTTCTCTCCCCTGCACTCCCCCACCCCAGATCCTAACAGGTAGGTTTTATTGTAGCATCCAAGACCTAGAAAGGGCTTTAAGACATCGCTGCTTTATGCCATGACTTTATGCTCTCAGCGTAAAATGATTTCTAGAGAATGGGAAGTGACTTTCTCAATGTACAATACAGTTGGAGACAGAGCCTAGACAAGAATTTTGTGCTCCTAAAATATGGTATCATACAGCACCTGTATTCTAAGTGGAACCCCCTGTTTAGAGGCCTCTTTGGGGAATGCAAATTGGGAGATCCCAATTTTCTTCTTTCACAAGATCATTTAACTGCATCTTGGTTTTTATAAAGTGGGCTTAACTCAGTTTGGGTGCATAAGCTGTTATTATTAATAGGACTAACCACTACTGTTTATCAACCAGGCAGCTACTATGTGCCTATGAGTACTATCTGGCTTAATCTCTATAAATACCTCTGAGGTTTGTACTCTTAGATTTTCCCTTTTTACAGAAAAGGAAGCTGGGATTTAGAGAGGCTATGTAGTTGTCCTAAATCAGACATCTGATAAACGGTCAACAGGACTGAATTCAATTTCCAGCTCTGACTCTAGAGCCTGAATTTTTAACATGAATATTCTATCTTCTCAGAAGGATTAAGCAAACTTTTTCATTAGAACATGTCTGGAAACAGACAAGGCTGTAAAATTAGAGTGATCACTTTCTGAGCCCTCACTGACCTGTAAAACATTTCAATATATCTCCAGCTACACTCAGGAACATCCCTGTCCAAGTCTTCTGACCCACTATTTAAATGCACAACAAACAAAAGTTCATAATTCACTTACATCTGGGATACATGTTCAATTAGTACAGAAATTTTTTACAAAAATTTTTAAAAGAGACAGAAATGTAAAACAAGAGACAGAAGAGCAGGACTTCCTGCTCTTCTTATTCCCACTGCATCTTCTGCCCTCACAAATTGCAGACCACATATCTTATCCAGCTGAGTGTCTCTTTTCAACACATGCAGAGGATCGTACTTCAAAAGCCCTGGATTAGCTGTATGGTAGTTATCTATTGTTGTGTAACAAATTATCCCAAAACTTAGTGTCTTAAAACAATACACATTTTTGGCAGAAATTAACAAACTTATTTTAAAATTCATATGGAAATTCAAGGGACACAGATAGCCAAAACAACCTTGAAAAAGAAGTTGGAGGATTCACAATTTCCAATTGCAAAACTTACTACAAACCTAGAGTAATCAAGACAGTCTCGTACTGACATAAGGACATATAGATCAATGGGATAGAATTGAGAGTCTAGATATAAATCCTCAAATTTACAGTCATTTGATTTGTAACAAGGATACCAAGACAACTCAATGAGGGAAAGAATGGTCTTTCTAACAAATGGTTCTGAGGCAACTGGATATCCACATACAAAAGAGTGAAGTTGAATCCCTACTTAACACCATATACAAAAAATAACTCAGAATGGATAAAAAACCTGAATGTAAAAGCTACAAGTATAAAACTCTTAGAAGAAAACATAGGTCTAAATCTTCATGATGTTGGATTAAGCCATGTTTTCTAAGATATGATACCAAAAGCAAATCAACGAAAGAAAAAAAATAGATAAACCTGACATTATCAAAACTGTAGACTTGTGCTTTACCAGACACTATAAAGAAAGTGAAAAGACAACCCACTGAGTGAGAGAAAATTTTTGTGAATCATCTGCGTGATAAGGGACTTATATCCAGAATATACAAAAAACTATTACAACTCAAAAGTAAAGACAAAAAAGTGACCAAGGGTCTGAATACACAATCCTCCAAAGAAGATACAGTCAGTAAGCACATGAAAAGATGCTTAACATGATTAGTCATCAGAAAAAGGCAAATCAAAGCTACAGTGAGATACCAATTCATAACCACTTCTATGGCAATAATCAATAAGACAAATAAGTGTTGGTAAGGATGTGGAGAAGCTCACAACAGGCACTTTGGGAAACAGTTTGGCAGTTCCACAAAAAGTTAAACATAGAGACTCAGCAATTTCATATACGTATATAGACCCTACATATACATGTACCCAAAAGAAATGAAAACATACGGAGCAATACCCACCTTGTCCAGAAATCAAAGAAGCTGAAAGAAGAAGCACTTTTAGTTGCTGCAGGCTCACCTGCTGTTCCAGGCCAACCAGGTGATGCAGAAGACAAGCTGCAATGGTGTTCAGTGCCTCATGTCCTGCTACAACTCAACCTACAAGGCAAGATGGTTATAGTTCCATTTCTGACTTCCAAATCTCATGCAAAATGTCTCCATGCTAATCCATAACTAGGTAAAAAAGGGAACTCTGGGAAGTGTAGTTTCAGTTTAGCTAGATTAATACAACACAAACTAACTTCAATTATTATTAAAGAATTTGTAAGTGAGGTAGGGAATGGTGTTCAGTACACAAATTACATTTCAGCCTTACCCAGAAATGGAAACTTATACTAAATTCCCTGGTCTAAATTTCTCTTAAATTTAAGAAAGCTTCTGCAAAGGGTATGCTCTTTAAAAAAAGGTTTCTCAACCTCAGCACTATTGACATTTTGTATTGGGTAAATCTTTGTAACAGGGTGTTTTCTGTGCATTATAGGGTGTTTAGCAGCACCCTTGGTATCTACAAACTAGATGGAGTAGCACCTCCCAGTCTTCACAATCAAAAATATCTTCAGACAGTGCCAAGTATTTTCTGGGGGCACAAAATTGCCTCCAATGGAGAACCACTGCTTTGAATGATACTAAATATGCAGCATCTTTGTTTTGGAATAAACTCATGTTTAGCTGAAAATAGATTATATGTTATGCTGCTTATACATTTAATTCCCTAGATGATGTTTTTTGATTATGTAAAATTCTGCTTTACATAAATATTAATTCACTACATTGGAAGAGACTGTCTCTGTTTGACTTTGAGTTAAAGCTTAATAGCAAGGCTCACTTGGTCAAGGTCACTAATTAAAAGCAATGGATGTATTAGCTTTAGAAGAACCCATCTTTTATCTCAACAAGGGGAAGGATACAGCAGATCATGGATGGCCCTAGGCAAATCTATGCCTATTTCAAGGAAGTTTAACAAACTAGTTCCCTTGGTATAAAAGGCTACAGAGATGATACTCTTTCAATGGTGAATCGTCTTTCTTGACCATCTCAAATTTTCATTTGTTATTACAAACAAATTATGCTTTTTTAGAGTGAAATGGTTGGTCTCAATCTTATACTACTGAATGACATATGCTGCAAAAGTTGCACATATTTCAAAAATGACTTGCTGAGGAAAAACACTCTTTGACATAAACCACAGCAAGATCTTTTTTGACCCACCTCCTAGAGTAATGGAAATAAAAACAAAAATAAACAAATGGGACCTAATGAAACTTCAAAGCTTTTGCACAGCAAAGGAAACCATAAACAAGACGAAAAGACAACCCTCAGAATGGGAGAAAATATTTGCAGATGAATCAATGCACACGGGATTAATCTCCAAAATATATAAACAGTTCATGGAGCACAATGTCAAAAAGACAAACAATTCCATCAGAAAATGGGTGGAAGACCTAAACAGACATTTCACCAAAGACAATGGCCAAGAGGCTCATGAAAAGATTCTCAACATCACTAATTATTAGAGAAATGCAAATCAAAACTACAATGAGTTATCACCTCACACCAGCCAGAATGGCCATCATCAAAAAATCCAGAAACAATAAATGGTGGAAAGGGTGTGGTGAAAAAGGAACCTTCCTGCACTGTTGGTGGGAATGTAAATTGACACAGCCACTATGGAGAACAGTATGGAGGTTCCTTAAAAAACTAAAAATAGAACTACCGGGCTTCCCTGGTGGCACAGTGGTTGAGAATCTGCCTGCCAATGCAGGGGACACGGGTTCGAGCCCTGGTCTGGGAAGATCCCACATGCCGTGGAGCAACTGGGCCCGTGAGCCACAACTACTGAGCCTGAGCGTCTGGAGCCTGTGCTCCGCAACAAGAGAGGCCGCGATAGTGAGAGGCCCACGCACCGCGATGAAGAGTGGCCCCCACTCGCCGCAACTGGAGAAAGCCCTCACACAGAAACGAAGACCCAACACAGCCAAAAATAAAAATAATAAATAAATAATAAATAAAAAATTAAAAAAAAAAAAAATAGAACTACCATATGACCCAACAATCCCACTACTGGGCATATACCCTGAGAAAACCACAATTCAATAAGAGACATGTACCACAATGTTCACTGCAGCACTATTTACAACAGCCAGGACATGGACCCAACCTAAGTGTCCATCGACAGATGAATGGATAAAGATGATGTGGCACATATATGCAATGAAATATTACTCACCAATAAAAAGAAACAAAATTGAGTTATTTGTAGTGAGGTGGATGGACCTAGAGTCTGTCATACAGAGTGAAGTAAGTCAGAAAGAGAAAAACAAATACCTTATACTAACACATATATATAGAATCTAAAAAAAAAACCAAAAAACATGGTTCTGAAGAACCTAGGGGCAGGACAGGAATAAAGATGTAGACATAGAGAATGGATGAGGACACAGGGAGGGGGAAGGGTAAGCTGGGACAAAGTGAGAGAGTGGCATGGACATATATACACTACCAAATGTAAAATTGTTAGCTAGTGGGAAGCAGCCACATAGCACAGGGAGATCAGCTTGGTGTTTGTGACCACCTAGAGGGGTGGGATAGGGAGGGTGGGAGGGAGGCTCAAGAGGGAGGACATATGGGGATATATGCATACATATAGGTGATTCACTTTGTTGTACAACAGAAACTAACACAGTACTGTGAAGCAATTATACTCCAAGAAAGATCTATTTAAAAAAATGACCTGCTGGACAAGTTAAAATTATCAAGAGAGAAGATTCAACTGGTTGCATCTTATCCTTTGTCAAATCATACTCTAACTCAAGGACAGAAAACTTGAGTATCTGCAGGGGTCAAGTAGGCAAGGTTAATTGCACACTAATTCTTAGGAACTACAGTGAACTGGTAAGTCTATGCCCCACCTAAAAAGGTATAGAACTTCTGGTTATAGATGCCACTTAGGAAGGTGCAATTTTTTGTTATGAAGCCAGGAGTCCATATATTTACATGAAATAAGTTGTCAACCAATTCAATTGTTAAAAATCATTACAAGGCAACACCACGTAGGAATAAGTGTGTGTGTGTGTAAGTACATACCTGTGGGTAAAAGCAGGGCTCAGTTGGTAGAGATGGTGTGTATTCATTTGTATACACATCTGTGTACATGTGTGTATATACAGGTTTTGAGTTTGTCTCTAGGGTGCATTCACCCATCAGGAGGCTAGATGGTCATTTTTACTCTAATCAATCAACCAAAAGGCAAAAAAAATTACTAATAACAAGGGAGGTGGGAAGATTAGTTATTTCAGAGCATTTCTCTCTCCCTACTGAGTCCTAAGTAGTTTCTCAGTAACATCAATAACTCAGTATTGCCCCACATTGTCGAAGTATCCGTGGTAAGTTTACTGTTATCCCGACCAGTAATAAAAACTTCCACGTTCACAAGAGAAAACTGAGGATCAGGTCACAAAGCCTAGAAATAGAGAAGCCAAGCCTCAAACTCAAGTCTCCTGAACGCTCGCCCAGTGCCCTTTGGCTACTACGTAATTTATGTCTAGGACACTGCGGAAATTACCTGCCTTAAATTAACATATATCTATGCGGGCTCTGTGTGCAATCTTTACTCTTGAAAAAGACTATTTTACCCTGCAGGTCCCCAAGTGGAAATCTGACAAATGTTGTGCTGAAAACAAGTTATGCTGTATTGTGTGTGCATTAATTTCTTGGCTAATATTTCAGTTCACTACGTTGTAAACCCCTTCAGAGTCATCATGATCTGGAAGTGCATGCTTTATTGCTTAATATTTGAATTCCAATACCAAAGCCTGTCAGTCTACCCAGACTCATAAGTTGGCTTAACCTGATTTTCTCTGCTTCTTGACAACATTGTTTAGTATTCGCTAGGCTGTATTTGACATAAGGAAATCTCATATTACATTTAGTCAAATAGACTGAAAGCTGCTAAAGTGCCCCCCTTTCCCCAAATTTGTATGGCATTGCATTTTTTTCCCCTTTTTCCTTTAGACTCTGGTGAGTCTGCTATCAAAGCAATTACTGAGTTTATCTACACTGGGAAGCTGTCAAATGCATAAAACTCAGCATGGCGTGAATCTCAGGTTCTAAAGAAAAGATTAAAAAGAGTTCCCTTTATTCTCCTGAGAACTCTCTCACAGAAGAAGCTCTTAGATCTGTAGGTAACTTGGCTATCTAGTGGCCTTATGTATATATATATGTGTGTGTGTGTGTGTGTGTGTGTGTGTTATCTGCAAATCAAAAAAAAATAAATTTCACGTGTCTCCCCACCCTGTCCAGTAACTTTCTGTGTCTCTCCTTTCTTACTTTATAACAGAAAGAAACATGCTGAAAGTCAAAAAGTCGTCCTCAGATCCTCGATCGCATGAATAAGGGAGAGGGAAATCTCAGTCAATCCTGTCTGTTCCAACTTCAGAATAGCTCTCAAGTTCACCCTTTTCTCCATCTCTAACTTTTTACTCCATGACCACCTCACTCTTCATTCTAGTTTGAGCCAAAAATTTCAATCTTCTAGATCTCAATGGTCCTTCTTGTTTATATTTTGTCACCTCCAATCCATTGGCCACAACACAT
The DNA here is from genome assembly GCF_965194825.1 of Balaenoptera physalus. Classification (NCBI taxonomy): domain Eukaryota; kingdom Metazoa; phylum Chordata; class Mammalia; order Artiodactyla; family Balaenopteridae; genus Balaenoptera; species Balaenoptera physalus. The sequence goes on along the minus strand of NC_138890.1, from coordinate 48,242,532 downwards.
TTGTGGCAGAAACTGCTGGTTGCCTTCCCAGTAAGCATTCTTGCATACTAAAAGAAACTTGGTTTTCTTCTGGGTAGCAGTGTACTTAGCTTAAAAGGCTCTATTTCCCGATATCTCTTGCAGTTTGAAGTAGCTAATTATTTGGAAGTCAGTGAGCCAGCAGACAGCTATCATATGATCCCAGTGCCCTTCCCCCCACCCTGCCTCCCCACTGTGTGGAAGATGCAAGGGATGGTGGAGTTCCAGCAGGCATTTTGTATATGTGAAGATGCAAGCCAGGGCTAACGATAGCAGAGCAAAAAGACAGGGGCCTAGGTCCCTGATGATTTCATCAAGTTCCCGTGTCAGCCTCAGACTGTGTTCTCTACATTTTTTTTCTACACTGTCACTACAATTGAAAAAAAAAATCTTTCTTCAAGCATACAAAGTGATCACTTTAAAAAATAAATCAGACCCAGTTACTAAGCTTTGTAAATTGTTCAGATTCTCATCTTCTTGCCATGGCTTACATGGCTCTGTATGATTTCACACCAATCTCTAGCCAAACTCCTTCACACCACAGCTTTGGGGGCCTTTCAGTTTTTTGTTTTTTGGTTTTTTTATAACTTTTCCCTTTACACTCGCTGGCCTCAGTGCCTTGACAGTGCGGTTGGCTCCTTCCCCATTGTTCAGATATCGCCTCAAATAGCACTTCCTCAGAGGACCGCTCTCAGCTTTCTCTAGCTAAAAGCAGCTTCTCAGTGTAGCTTTCATCTTGCTCCTGCCCATGATAGCATCTGTCCCAGTCCTTAATTGTCTCATTTAATCACTTGTTACGTTGTCTGTCTCCGTAGAAGAGAGGCCTTGCTTATTACGGAAGCACATAGCATTGATTTGACAGACTTGTCAAGATTCTAAGGGAATAAAGTTTCCACCACTCCTGTCTAAAAAACTTACCCTCCCAGCCCCACTGCTCTGGTCACACGTAAGTCTGACTGCATAAAAGCCTCATCTTAAACTCCTCCTGTGCTTATAAAATCAATTCCATCGTCTAGTAAATACCTCCTTTTGGGATCTGGCCTTTTATCTAGCCTCCACTACCCACACTTCCCGAAATGTATCTTTTTTCTCTCTACTTTGAATGTGTAATTAAAATTCACTTAGCTGGATCCTACCTCCTTGAAAATTTCCCCAAGGCATCACCTCCTCCGGAAGACTTTGTTGTAGTCCAACCCTCAAATCAGTGTTAGATGTCCCTTCCTACAGAGGTATGGAGACTGTTACATAAAGCATTGTGCTTTGGGAGCAAATGTTCTGGCTTTGGAGTCAGATAGTTTAGGTTCAAATCCCAGATCTACCACTGAGTGATTGTGTGGCCTTAGAAGAGTTCCAGTCCTTACCTATAAAAACTGAGATGACACCAGCCTGGGGCAGAACATATGACTGATATCACATAACACGTGTAGCACCACCAATGGTAACCACATTGATGTTACTACCTAACAACACAGAACATCCTGTATCTGCTACTATCGCTTTAATAGTGTAATAAATATCATGCATCTTCTTGATTTCCTTCCCACTAAATTGTGAGTTCAATAAAGAGAGGGATTTGTTCTGCTTCTTCCTGACCCATAGTGCTGAGCACCATAGCTTGCACAAAGTAAGTGTTCAAGTGATAATTGAACCTACTATGATGGCGATGAATTCAACTTATTAAAACACAGTATTGAGTGCAATTCTGTACCCGGCACTGTGCTCAAGGCACAACAGCTAGCAGATTGGTGCTCACCTTCACAGAATTATAGTCTATTATGAGAAGATAATCCAGGGAGTATTTGCAACTGTGGGAAATGTCATGAAGGGGAAAGCACAGGCAGCTATGGGGACATACACAAGAGGATTAAACCTTATCTAGAGGGACAAAGATTCTTCATCACCTTCTGCAGCTTAAGCCCACCCGCCACAAAGCCCCACACATGGCAGGTATTAAACGGGTGTCTGTTAGTTTCTTTGTAAGAAGTGTCTAGTGTATGCTCTTCTGTTTAAGGTTTTTCCCTTCAAACGTCAGGTCTCCAAATATCCATCAGATTTCACAACCTTGATAGAGCTTGATGGTCACCAGATGATTAAATTCCCTCAGAAAAAGGAAAGAGTAAAATGTGCAAACAAATGCAAACGTCATTTAACTTGCTCTTATTTAGAAGGAAGCCCACTAACCTGCCAGGCCAGGAGGAGAAAAGCAAAGTTTTTAAAACTTAACAAATAAATGAACACTGACCACAGGGTAGATGCTGGGAGGGTGGGAAAAAATACAGAGGCATCAGGGAAGAGAGAAGGAAGCACAGAAAAGTAACCAGAAGAAAGTGGAAATCCTGTCAGGGATAATATGCTAGGACAGTTTCATAACAAGTAGTTTTCATTACCAATCTATATAAACAAGGTTTAGAAACAAGCAATTATAAATAGCTGCTGAGGCATAGATTTTACGTTTTGAAATTTTCTTCCAATCAAAGATTATGAAGTCACTCCACAAGCCCATCCATCTCAGCTTCATTCTCTGAGTGATGAACACAGACGTTAGAATTATACAGAATTGGCTTGAATTCTGGTTGTGATGTATAATGGCCATGTGACTTGCATAAAATAACTTCTGCTAACCATCATTTCCCCCTCTGGAAAACTGAGGTAATGTCTATTTCCTAAGGCTGAACCCAAACAGGAAAAAAAAAAATCACAGAAACCTATGCTGAGGGTTAAATTTCTTGTCAACGATGCAAAACAGTTTTCTCTGAAATTCAAGCTTTGTAAAGCACAGCAGACCTTGACTTTCCAGCGCCAACAAGGCAGTGCCAGGTGAAGCAATTACCAGGTTGATTGCAGGGGCTGGAAACTGCTGGAGTGAGTCACTGATTAAGAGATTGATTTGGATTTCTGTTTGAGCTGTGTTTGATTAGCTTGTCCATGAAAGTGAGCAATCCAGTCTCCATGGACACATTCCACTGGACACAGAATAGCTCTGTATCCCCAGCCCCAGCTGCCGTTCAGGAAAGACGCATGAGTTGGTATCATTAGCACATATTCATTTATTTTAATGGGGGTATTAAGACTGATTTATATGGTGGCTTTCAAGGCGAAAAATTATTCCAGAATTACACCTGTATATGAGCACTTAACATTATCTTGCCAATGGGCTTTTCAAAAGGATGAAGACCAGTGCCCTCAGTTCAGGAAACTTCCATTTCACTGAGCCATCAAGTTGATTGGTCAGTCAAAAAAAAAAAAAAAAAAAAAAAAAGGAGCAGTAACACACAAGGAATCAGGTTCATCTCGTGTTTCTTTTTGGAAACAAAGCTCATGTTACTGCTAGAGAACTCAAAGTATAGCAGAGAACAAAATAATACTTATTCACTTGAATTTCTAAGACTATCCTAAAGGTGGCTGTAATTCCTTTTAATAGAAATGCTCCTCTTTCTTTTATTGGTAATACTTTAAGGTACTGATATAATCGTTATTGATTTTGCTATCACGCATGATGACAGGATTAAGAGAGCTCAGTTCCCCATTTCTTTACAATACGTAGTAAAGTCAAGAAGAACAGCTTTGCAGATTATTTTTCTCTTGAAGCAATTTTCCCCTGAATATTAGGTCCTCCCCAAGTCCTGTTTGTTATTCTACCTCCCCTTCCCTAACGATTGTCCCTTTATCCTCATTGTTAATTGCTGGTGGTTCTATCAGCAAAGAACAATGGAGGGCAACATTACAAAAATCATGCCCGCTAATATCAGGCTTACTCAATTGAAAATATGGGGAAAATAACTTTCTACGAAGGACTTTGAAACATGAGTAGGAAGAGATTTTTCAGTGCCTGCACTGGTATTGATGTGAAGAGAGGTAAGTATTTAGTGATTTAACACTTAGTGATTTATTTGTAAGCTATTCCTTTAATCTCTGACTTGCCTGTTAACCTTAAACTATGAAAATAAGATCTGACTCTGAACATTCACCAATGAATCCCCAGTTTTTTGTTCGTTAGTATTTGTCACATAAGGTGCTCGATAAATCCATCAAAGTAATGAATAAGATGGAGGCTTAGTTTACCAGGACTATTCTTGCCTGTTCACTGTCAACCCTCCTTGTTAGGGAAGTGAAATTAACAGGCAACTATGGTCGTATTCGTCTTTATTCAGACCTTCCCAGGCTCACAGGATGGACATATAGCCTCTCAAGTGCATCCTTGGACCTTGATGCAAGGATCCACCCATTACGCAAACTGACAATAAAATATTCATAATAATAAACAGTTTTTAAAAAGTAATTTTAGAATTTAAGAGTTGGAAGGGAAGAGAGTGCTAAAAATAACAGCACTATTCAAGTCACTACTTATGTTCTGACCCAACAGGATAAAAATTTTACTTTCAGCCCAGGTATGGAATCCAAACCAAATACTAAAAATATATATATATTTACAAAGGTGCTCACATTTCAGTACAAGATTCTCTCCATATTACTATTTATTATCAAGTCAAGAATATCTCAAGAAGTGGGACATGCTTCCTAAGTGAAACCACCTTGAGCTTGCTTTGAAACTCTGGGAATATACCAGTGTTTGTATTACTAGCACCTCACCCTTCCAAAAATAAATGCAATCAAGCCTCCAGATACTTCTAAACATATTGCACTTTTACTTTCTACCTGAACACAAGACATCTCCCAGGTGTTTGTGATCTTTATGTATTAAAAATAAGGTTTAAGGTATATATCCATCGATCTCCTGCATCTGATTTCACATCTTGTTAGTTTGAACGGAATTCATCTATTTTATCTTTCAGTCTAACACCATCAATAATTTCACATGAGAATCAACTCTAATATGTTCATATCTCATAAAGAAAGATTAATGGTCCTGCCAAGAAGATCTATTCCTTTAGGTGTGCTTCTCCAGTGAAGAAGAGCTCTGCAGATGCAAAGCAAGAGCCTAGAACGATGTTTGATTTTCATAGATTTAACTGATCCTGTCATATTCTCAGGAACAATAGCTCTGTCAATGAGGGGAACATTAGCTTTAAATTGCTTATTTTGATATTGCTACCTATAGCTTCCCTTTATGCCAAACATCTAGGCTGATGAATTTATTATACTATAGCTGGTGGTTTCACCCATGCAACAAAATGAGAACAATTCAAGTAAGTAATCCCAGGGAAAAAACTATTACATCCTGAAACTTACATCTCCCAACCACTATTTTAAACACTTAAGTCCTTTGGACTATCAAAACAATGGGACAATGTTCATGATTTCTCTCCTATTTATAGAAAACTGGTCATTTCATTATTTCTAAGTATAAGAAAGAAATGGTGCCTATCCAAGTAGACTGAGCAAAAAGGAACATTTTCAGTAAGACAGAGGCAACTGGTCATATCTAAATATAGTGTGGGGCGTTGGGATAACAAAAACTAATTTCTGATCCCATCAATATGACTAATGTCCAGGTTCAAGCATCAACCTGGTTTTGATGAACTTTACAACATAAGTTCCCAGCACTCCAGAGACAAAGGGGATAAATCTATTGTTTAAAAAGAAAAAATTAGGGGAAGGTAAAAATCATGATTCTCACAGAGGTATAAAAATTAACATGGGTTGAAGATTTTACTCAACTGATGCGGTAACCAGCAGATGTTATAAACTGTGCAAAGGAAAAGTCACAGATGCATACCTTTCTATAAAGAAATCTTGAAATAAAGTACAAAATGGAGGTACAACTAATTTTTTTTTGAATTTTTGAATTTTATTTTATTTTATTTTTTTATACAGCAGGTTCTTATTAGTCATCCATTCTATACACATCAGTGTATACATGTCAATCCCAATCTCCCAATTCATCACACCACCACCCCCGCCCCACCACTTTCCCCCCTTGGTGTCCATACGTTTGTTCTCTACATTGGTGTCTCTATTTCTGCCCTGCAAACTGGTTCCTCTGTACCATTTTTCTAGGTTCCACATATATGCATTAATATACGATATTTGTTTTTCTCTTTTTGACTTCACTCTGTATGACAGTCTCTAGATCCATCCACATCTCTACAAATGACTCAATTTCATTCCTTTTTATGGCTGAGTAATATTCCATTGTATATATGTACCACTTCTTCTTTATCCATTCATCTGTCGATGGGCATTTAGGTTGCTTCCATGACCTGGCTATTGTAAATAGTGCTGCAGTGAACATTGGGGTGCATGTGTCTTTTTGAATTACGATTTTCTCTGGGTACATGCCCAGTAGTGGGATTCCTGGATTATATGGTAAATCTATTTTTAGTTTTTTAAGGAACCTCCATACTGTTCTCCATAGTGGCTGTATCAATTTACATTCCCACCAACAGCGCAAGAGGGTTCCCTTTTCTCCACACCCTCTCCAGCATTTGTTGTCTGTAGATTTTCTGATGATGACCATTCTAACTGGTGTGAGGTGATACCTCACTGTAGTTTTGATTTGCATTTCTCTAATAATTAGTGATGTTGAGCAGCTTTTCATGTGCTGCTTGGCCACCTGTATGTCTTCTTTGGAGAAATGTCTATTTAGGTCTTCTGCCCATTTTTGGATTGGGTTGTTTTTTTAATATTGAGCTGAATGAGCTGTTTATATATTTTGGAGATTAATTCTTTGTCCATTGATTCAATTGCAAATATTTTCTCCCATTCTGAGGGTTGTCTTTTCGTCTTATGGTTTCCTTTGCTGTGCAAAAGCTTTGAAGTTTCATTAGGTTCCATTTGTTTATTTTTGTTTTTATTTCCATTACTCTAGGAGGTGGAACAAAACATAGCTTGCTGTGATTTATGTCAAAGAGTGTTCCTCCTATGTTTTCCTCTAAGAGTTTTATAGTGTCCGGTCTCACATTTAGGTCTCGAATCCATTTTGAGTTTATTTTTGTGTATGGTGTTAGGGAGTGTTCTAATTTCTTTTTTTTTTTTTTTTTTTTTTTTTTTTACATGTAGCTGTCCAGTTTTCCCAGCACCACTTATTGAAGAGACTGTCTTTACTCCATTGCATATCCTTGCCCCCTTTGTCATAGACTGGTTGACCGTAGGCATGTGGGTTTATCACTGGGCTTTTTTTCTTGTTCCATTGATCTATATTTCTGTTTTTGTGCCAGTACCATATTGTCTTGATTACTGTAACTTTGTAGTATAGTCTGATGTCATGGAGCCTGATTCCTCCAGCTCCGTTTTTCTTTCTCAAGATTGCTTTGGCTATTTGGGCTCTTTTGTGTTTCCATACAAATTGTGAAATTATTTGTTCTACTTCTGTGAAAAATGCCATTGGTAGTTTGATAGGGATTGCATTGAATTTGTAGATTGCTTTGGATACTATAGTCATTTTCACAATATTGATTCTTCCAATCCAAGAACATGGTATATCTCTCCATCTGCATTTGTCATCTTTGATTTCTTTCATCAGTGTCTTATAGTTTTCTGCATACAGGTCTTTCTGCTCCCTAGGTGGTTAATTATTAGGTATTTTATTCTATTTGGTGCAGTGGTAAATGGGAGTGTTTCCTTAATTTCTTTTTCAGATTTTTCATCATTAGTGTTTAGGAATGCAAGAGATTTCTGTGCATTAATTTTGTATCCTGCAACTTTACCAAATTCATTGATTAGCTCTAGTAGTTTTCTGGTGGCATCTTTAGGATTCTCTATGTATAGTATCATGTCATCTGCAAACAGTGCCAGTTTTACTTCTTCTTTTCCAATCTGTATTCCTTTTATTTCTTTTTCTTCTCTGATTGCCATGGCTAGGACTTCCAAAACTATATTGAATAATACTGGTGAGAGTGGACATCCTTGTCTCATTCCTGATCGTAGAGGAAATGCTTTCAGTTTTTCACCATTGAGAATGATGTTTGCTGTGGGTTTGTTGTATATGGCCTTTATTATGTTGAGGTAGGTTCCCTCTATGCCCACTTTCTGGAGAATTTTTTATCATAAATGGGTGTTGAATTTTCTTGAAAGCTTTTTCTGCATCTATTGAGATGATCATATGGTTTTTCTTCTTCAATTTGTTAATATGGTGTATCACATTGATTGATTTGCGTATATTGAAGAATCCTTGCATCCCTGGGATAAATCCCACTTGATCATGCTATATGATCCTTTTAATGTGTTGTTGGATTCTGTTTGCTAGTATTTTGTTGAGGATTTTTGCATCTATATTCATCAGTGATATTGGTCTGTAATTTTCTTTTTTTGTAGTATCTTTGTCTGGTTTTGGTATCAGGGTGAGGGTGGACTCATAGAATGAGTTTGGGAGAGTTCCTTCCTCTGCAATTTTTTGGAAGAGTTTGAGAAGGATGGGTGTTAGCTCATCTCTAAATGTTAAATAGAATTCACCTGTGAAGCCATCTGGTCCTGGATTTTTGTTTGTTGCAAGATTTTAAATCACAGTTTCAATTTCATTAGTTGAGATTTGTCTGTTCATATTTTCTATTTCTTCCTGGTTCAGTCTTGGAAGGTTATACCTTTCTAAGAATTTGTCCATTTCTTCCAGGTTGCCCATTTTATTGGCATAGAGTTGCTTGTAGTAGTCTCTTAGGGTGCTTTGTATTTCTGCGGTGTCTGTTGTAACTTCTCCTTTTTCATTTCTAATTTTATTGATTTGAGTCCTCTCCCTCTTTTTCTTGATGAGTCTGGCTAATGGTTTATCAATTTTGTTTATCTTCTCAAAGAACCAGCTTTTAGTTTTATTGATCTTTGCTATTGTTTTCTTTGTTTCTATTTCATTTATTTCTGCTCTGATCTTTATGATTTCTTTCCTTGTGCTAACTTTGGGTTTTGTTTGTTCTTCTTTCTCTAGTTCCTTTAGGTGTAAGGTTACATTGTTTATTTGATATTTTTTCTAGTTTCTTGAGGTAGGCTTGCATAGCTATAAACTTCCCTCTTAGAACTGCTTTTGCTGCATCCCATAGGTTTTGGATCATCCTGTTTTCATTGTCATTTGTCTCTAGGTATTTTTTGATTTCCTCTTTGATTTCTTCAGTGATCTCTTGGTTATTTAGTAACGTATTGTGTAGTCTCCATGTGTTTGTGTTTTTTATGTTTTTTTCCCTGTAACTGATTTCCAATCTCATAGTGTGTGGTCAGAAAAGATGCTTGATATGATTTTAATTTTATTAAATTTCCTGAGGCTTCATTAATAAATAAAATTATTTATTTTTATTTATTTTATTTTTGGTTGTGTTGGGTCTTCCTTGCTGCACGCGGGCTTTCTCTAGTTGCGGTCAGTGGGGGCTACTCTTTGTTGTGGTGCTTGGGCTTCTCATTGCAGTGGTTTCTCTTGTTTCAGAGCTCAGGCTCTAGGCAGGCAGGCTTCAGTAGTTGTGGTTCACAGGTCCTAGAGTGCAGGCTCAGTAGTTGTGGCACATGGGCTTAGTTACTCAGCGGCATGTGGAATCTTCCTGGACCAGGGATGGAATCCATGTCCCCTGCACTGGCAGGCAGATTCCTAACCACTGTGCCACCAGGGAAGTCCTGATACAACTAATTTTTGTTTGCCCCTCACAGAGAAGGAACAGGAAAGGAAGCCAAGTGAACCTCTTCCAGACCAGACAGAATTCACATGTTTACAAGGTATCTGCAGTTCACAGAATTTTTAAATAGTTCCTATAGAATCAGAATATAAGGCATAAGGGTGCACTACAGGTAATGCCTACTTTTCCACTGACACAAAGTATTAACTAGGAAGAGGGAATAAGCATACAATAAAGCTGCAAACATCCTCTCTGGGTAAAACAGGAAGCCTACCCAGCTCATACTTAGTCACTTGTATCCTGACTAGTTGTTACCTCTGTTCCACACACACCTCAGTTATTACTGTTCAAGCTAGAGACTGACATTTTTCTACTTGTTCTGAAATAGAGAAAGACATGGAACAGACTCTCCAGACACAAACCCCAGTGTAGGTGTTCAGAACAGATCTCCCCAAGTTGCACTACTTTGGCACGTGGAGTATTTTGAGCTAAAGGCAACGGACACACTGTGGGCTCAAGACAAACAATGGCCCCTCCCTTAACTACCTAGAAGAATTTAAATTGGGGATCTTCCCCAGAAATAGAGGTAAAATTTATCTAAGTGGTCCCATCTATATGGCAGGGCAAACCTCTCATTACCAAACATCTGCTCTCCTTCTGCTGTGAATAACCCTCTTGTCCTTGGAAGCCCCAGGCCCCAATCTCATTCCTTAGCTTAGCATGGTATATAGTTGACTCTTGAGCAACACAGGTTTGAACTGTGTGGCTCCACTTATACAGGCATTTTTTCAGTAAACACATACTACAGTACGCCCTGACCCACAGTTGTTTGAATCCATGAATGTGGAACCATGAATACAGAGGGCCAACTGTAAAGTGACACACCAATTCTCAACTGTTTGGGGGTTGGTGCCCCAACTCCCACATTTTACAAGGGTCAACTGTATATACTTCATCTTACCTTTCTGTAGCTGAACCTTTCAAGTCTGGGGGATCCTTGAACCTCTCATGTAAGTAGGGTTCCTGTGCATATGAAGTTAGATTTGATTTTCTCTTGTTCATCCTGTCTCATGTCAATTTAATTCTTCGACCAGCCAGAAGAACGTAGAAGGGTAAAGTTTTCTTCCTCTCCAACCCAGGATTCTAACAGCTGTGCATGTATAGATGCCATTTAAATACTCAACTATTTCATGAGTCTGTATGAAGTGCCTGTACCAAGAGCCTCTCTTCTAAGGTTATGACATCTTCATGTTATAAGATACAAATGAAGGCAGAGACCATACTCTATCTCAGGAGACTTTATTGGCACAAAGAGAAGAAAACATCCAATCCCCAAGCCTTCTTCAAAGCAAGGGGCATCCATGAGGACTACATGCACCATTCACTGCCCAACATGACTAAGTCTTTTTAAATTTCCTCCCAACTTCAGTTTCCTCCCACCGTCATCACAACCAATGACCTATAATGATCAGAATAATAGGTATCGTTTTTGCTTTCTGGGCTATTTGTGATATCCCATAACTTATACCATCTTTAATTCAGACTTGAGGGTGGGGGACACTGCCAGCCACTCTAGACGTCCCAGTTTCTTGCCATATTTAAATCTGGCACTGTGTTTTAAAGAACCCAAGTTATGAATATATTATACAGCAGATAAAGGAAGCTAGGTCTTAAAAATATAACAGATGAAGGAAATGAGATTTATATCAGACAGCCATAAGAAAGCACGAATAAAGGGGAAAAAAAAAAGGTTAGCCAAGTATTCAAAAGCAATTTCCTAAGGAAACAAAGAGAACCATGAAAGACAATTAGTAAAAGATAAGCCATTCAGTCTATTCCTGACCAGAGGAAATAAGCTCCATTGCCTGGTTCCAAGAAAAAGAGGATGAGGGAGAAGATGTACAAAACTCTCCTTTATTGAAATTCACTCCTATTCTAATACTGGGCCTCTGTAGTAGTAATATTATAATAATGCAAGGATTTAATAGTAACCAAATGAGCCCAAAATCAAAAGAACAGTTTTGAACAGTTAAAAGATAAACTGAAGCATACATTAAAAAAACAAAACAAAACAAAAACTTAAGAGTTTATTTTAGCAAAAATTGACTCAAATCAGGCAACACCAAACCAGAAGTGGTTACGAGTGCTCCACCAACAGGAGCTCAAGGAGAAACCTTTACAGAGTAGAGGAGGAATCAAGATAAGGAAATTGTCGATGTGCTGTAGCCTAAAGCCTACTTGGCTGTTTGTGATCCGTGGTCCATAGATTTCGATTTCATTGATCCATTTACCTTGATCCATTTACAGGCTTGTTTACTGCCTATATAGGCCTCCATGGCAGTAGAGCCTCCTTAGTCTGATTGCCTCCCTGTTTTATTTAACAAATCCAAGACAAAACTGTTACGAGCAAAGATTGTTTTTTTCCCATGGCTTTCTCCATGTTCTTGTTTGACTTCACGTTGCCACCTGACTGCTAATCTGGTCACCCTTTGCTCTAGGCTAATGGTTCTCAACTGGCTTCATCTTGTTCCCCAGGGGACATTTGGCAATCTTACTTTTTTTTTTTTTTTTTTTTTTTACTAAGTTTTCTCTGCTTATAAAGGGAAAGGAATCAGCTGCCCCCTCTTCTCCTCTTTAAAGAGTCTCCTAGAAGACATAGTGGGACTGAGACATTTCTTTAATACTTGGATTGTAGACAAATCTCTCCAGGGAGTAGAAAAGCTCCATCTACAGTGCAGAGATGTCTCCAAAGCCATAGGCCCATTACCCCTTGAAATGTAAAAATTAACAGAGTTAACATAGAAGCCCATGTCAGGATGTAACTGTCATTCAGGGAGAATCTAAATGCCTTTTGGGGATATAAGACATTTCCTTATTCTTTCAGAGGAGAACAATTAACTAAGCAGATACTTTAATTCCCATGAGAACTTTCTATTTGTGTTGCTATATAAATAATATGACTTTTTTTTTTTTTACTTTGTTGTCTCTTATGGGTTATCTATATACATGTAGAGTTGTACTAATTCAATAGTCAACTTCCTTCCTTTCCATATTGATGTGGAAAGGCCTGTGGAGGACACTAATTTCCCCCACACTGAAGCCATTTTTATTATCACAGCAGTGTGAGGGTGGGATATGGTTACTAGTGGCCATCGAGTGGGTAAAAGCTAGGGACTCTGCTAAACATTATACAATGCATAGCTCTCAACAAGAGAGAATAACCTGGCCAAAAATATCAATAGTGCCAAGGTTGAGAATTCCTTCTCTAGCCCAGTGGCCTTCAAAGTGGGCTACTGGATTGACACACCCGATTTCTATTCATATTTTGTAATAGCTGCTGATGGTATCCCACCCACATTTCCCTTAATCTAGCTGGCGTGCCTGTCCTCCAGCTGCTGCAGATGGCTGCTAATGGCCCCTACCTGCACTACCGTCCAGAGGATTGCCCTTGACTTACAGGAACCGTCTTGCCAAGAGCATGCCTTGGAGGCTGTACCCTTCCTGGAGGAGGCCGTCACAATCAAACACTCATGTTGGGTTCAACACTCCAGACTCCCTTACCTTTGGGTTATACAACCACTGTGGTACAGTTTATACTCCAGAGCTCCAGTGAGATCACGCTGAGGCTAGATTTCTCCTGAAATTAGGTCCCTGACAACCTTCCCTGTTTGCAATCATGTTTCCTTCGCTCCCTTAAGGGTGTATTTCAGAGCACCCCTTCAGTAAATTGCTTGCCAAGAATTCCCATCTTTGGGGCTTCCCTGGTGGCGCAGTGGTTGAGAATCTGCCTGCCAATGCAGGGTGCATGGGTTTGAGCCCTGCTCTGGGAAGATCCCACATGCCGCGGAACAACTAGGCCCATGAGCCACAACTACTGAGCCTGCGCATCTGGAGCCCGTGCTCCGCAACAAGAGAGGCCACAATAGTGAGAGGCCCGTGCACCGCGATGAAGAGTGGCCCCCACTTGCCACAACTAGAGAAAGCCCTCGCACAGAAACGAAGACCCAACACAGCCAAAAATAAATAAATTAATTAATTAAAAAAAAAAAAAGAATTCCCATCTTCGGCTCTGCTTCTAGGGAACCCAACATAAGACCTAGATACGTCATTAATCTAAATTAAGAAATTGAGTTTTTCTGACAGTCAGGACTTGGATGGACACTAGCACAATCATTCTGTCCTTTATGTCAGCAGTTGCAAGTCACACGTGGCATCAGGGCAACCTGAGCAAAGGCGGGGGTTCTGTGACAGGAGTTCACAAGGATGAACTGACTCATTTTTTGCTCTCCGTGTATTGCAAAATATCATACTTCAACTGTGCCAGGTTAAACAGATTTACAGATTAATTTAGCTATAGCTAGATAAAGTAAACTTTAAAGAATTAACAAGTGGCATTAAGAAAACACAGATGAAGATAGGAAGAATGATGCAAGTATGAACGAACACCAAGAAAATGGCAGAACAGCCACTCCTATTGAGCTGCTTTATCTGCCACATGATGATGTAGAAGCAGTGAAGATCCAGTCAATTCTAAGAAATCAGTAAAATATACTGAAATCATTAAGGATTTTTTGAAATAAGGATTTATACTCATAACTAAATATGTAACCAATAACCATAACCAATAACTAACATCAAATATCACCCTAAGTGTACATGTCGTAACTTGAGATATTAGATAATTAAGGTATACAGCATTCTTAAGCAAAACGTTAAAATGCCCATGCGAGAGGGTGAAAAATCTCCCCTCCAAAAAAAGACATTCATGTCCTAATTCAGAGAGCCTATAAACATTACCTTACATGTAAGGAGGTTCTTTGCAAATGTGACTAAATTAAGGATTTTAAGATGAGAAACTTATCCTGCATTATCAGGGTGGACCCTGAATTTAATCATGTGTATATTTGTAACAGGGACGCAGAGGGAGACACGTCAGACACAGAGGAGAAGGCAAGATAAAGATGGAGCAGAGAGAGATTGAAGATGTTAGCTTTGAAAACTGGAGAGATGTTGCCACAAGCCAAAGAATGCTGGCAGCCACCAGAAGCTGGAAGAGACAAGGAGTGCATTCTCCCCAAGAGCCTCTGGAGGGAATATGGGTAACACCACAGTTCCAGCCCATTGAAATTGATTTTGGAATTCTGAACTCCATAACTGTGGGAAAATATATTTGTTTTAAGTCACTCTTATAATTGTTACAGCAGCCACAGGAAACTAACATAGTGAATTTCATCTAATTTTCTTTGGGCTCTATGTAGGTTTAATAACTCACATGATATTAGTAATATTTTACATATGACCTATAAACAAACATTTTTCTCCTCAAAAAAAATTAAAAAAAAAAAAAAAAAAACACCCTGAAAATCACTCCTCCCTAGAAGGGGAAATTACTTGAGATAGTTTTTGTTTTCATTGCTGCCTATAAAGTGTTTTACAACAATTTATGCAAGCATTAAATACCAATTTAAGCAAACATTTTAAAATGTTAACTATCGTTTCACATGCAAATCCAAATTTCCAGGTTCTCTTTAAAACTGGGAAGATCAGGCAACCCAGGACCTACATTCCTACAGGGCAACACCTGGCTGAGGACGAGTATCAGCTGCTCCTTCAGGGATACATGGTCTCGGTTACCACCCAGCCAGCTCATCACCCCTACCTTCCTAGTCCTTGGATGGTGAAAGTTGTCAGCTTCTGACCTTTCCCAATATCCTTGCCCCATCATTTTCGTATTTCTTAGCTCACGTTCTGTACTTTGTCCTCTGATCATCAGCTAGTCCATTGGGGTGGGGGCAAAGAATTTGATGCCACGAGTTTTAGTAGACAAATGATTAATACAGTAATGCCACAGATTTATAAATAAAACACTCTGTATATGCTAATATGTATAAAATAGATAACTAGTAAGAAGCTGCTGTATAAAAAAAATAAAAGTCAAAAATAATCTTAATCTACCTATCTTACTCAGAAAGAACTCATGATAAGGCTAATATTAATCATAAATAAAGGAGGATTATGAAAGAAGGCTTTCAGTCACAGTGTTGAACTTTTGCCTCTATTTTTCCATTAAAGACAACATTCAGAAAACTTCCAGGAAGAAACAACTTCTGAGCAATTGTTTCCTAAGTGAAGCTATTTTATTGTTGATTTTCTCCCTCTTCTGACCAGTTTTATTGAGAAATAACTGATATATATCACTATATATGTTTAAGGCATATAGCATGATGGTCTGATTTATTCAATATATATATTGTAAAATAATTACAATAGATTCAGCTAACATCCATTTTCCCATATAGATAAAATAAAAAGAAAAGAAAGAAAAAAAAGGAAAATAAATAAATAAATAAATAAATAACAAACACTGCATGATCCTAATCAAGTCTTACCCACATTCTGGGGATGATTTCTGGGAAACATGACCCTTTGGAAAGATTGCTTGACTGGGAGTCACAAGACCAGGGCTCCGGGGCTTCCCTGGTGGCACAGTGGTTAAGAATCTGCCTGCCAATGCAGAGGACATGGGTTCGAGCCCTGGTCTGGGAAGATCCCACATGCCGCGGAGCAACTAAGCTTGTGTGCCACAACTACTGAGCCTGCAGCCACAACTGCTGAAGCCCATGTGCCTAGAGCCTGTGCTCCTCAGCAAGAGAAGCCACTGCAATGAGAAGCCCACCCACCACAATGAAGAGCAGCCCCCGCTCGCCGCAACTAGAGAAAGCCCGCGTGCAGCAACGAAGACCCAATGCACCCAAAAATAAAATAAAGTAAATTAAAATAAATTTATTAAAAAAAAAAAGACCAAGTCTCCAGGCCCGAATATGTCCCTAATTCACGTGACACTCTGGGCAGGTATCAGCCACAGTCTCAGTTTTGTTTCCACATTTTCTAAAACAAAGCAAGGTTTTGGAGAGGGGCAGAAAAGATAATGACTACATTAGTATTCTAAAGATCCACGTGGTCACACATCTGTACCTGTGGGGCTGAGGTCAGGGAGGAAGAGCAAGTCCACGGACAGAGTTGCAGACCCCATGCCCACATCCACGTGAGCAGAACAGTTGTTACTCTTGACATGATCTGCAAACTCCTGTGTGATCTCCCTCCCAACTGAACAGCCACATTACAAATCCCTCTCCTCTTTGTTTTCTGTTCTCTAGTCTTCTGTGCTTTCTTCCACTTCCACCAGTGCTTCTGCTTATTCTAAGCCCTTGTCCTCAGCAGATCTCTATCCTTCTTAAAATTGAAACTGAGCGGGACTCTCTCGAGTCCTCCTGGGCACAGAAGCCTTTCCATGTCCCCCTTTCTTATTTGCAGGATAAAGCCTTCAGACTCCTAGTCCTTCCTGAATACCAAAGAGCAGATTCAAACAGTTGCTAACTAGGGAAGTAAGGGAATACAGAAACCAAGGAAGAGTAAAGAAGAAACAATAGTGCAGCTATTAAGGCAAGATCCTGGTTCCACTTCAAGGGATATACAGAACAGTATCTTTGAGTTCTCCTGCAAGAACCAAGACCCCCATCCAGATGGAGGATGGAAACTTCAGGCTGAGCACAAGATTCCTGGAGCACCTCCCTGTTACCTCACCACCAACCAATCAGGAGAAAGTCACACACCCTGCAGCCCTCGCCCCAAATTTTGCCTATAAAAACTTCTCCCAAACCATTGAGGAGTTTGGGTTTTTTTTTTTTAGCATAAGCCACCCATTCTCCTTGCTAGGCCCTGCAATAAACCTTTCTCTGCTCTAAACTCTGACATTTCAGTTTGTTTGACCTCACTGTGTGCCAGGCACATGAATATTTGTTTGTTAACAAAACCTTAGAATAAACTTCCCACTCTTAGGATGATGTTCAGTCTCCTTGCCAGGGCCTACAATCCTTATATGATCTGGTATCTTCTTACTTCTCAATTCATCATGCACTGCTTTCCTTCTTTTCTTTTTTTTTTTTTAAAACTCTATTCCATACTGTTCTAATTTCTATTTTACAAACATGACACAGCACTTCAACCAGCCTCAACCAACTTCTGTCCTGCTTGTGCGTGCAACTCTTCTTACTCCTTCATCTAGCCAAGAACTACTCATCCTTTATATGCCCATGCTAATGCCTCTTCTTTGGGGAAGCCTCCTTACCATTTAGGAATTTTACAGCTGCAAGCAAGAGCACACTGTAATTTAAATGGTTTAAACAAAAATAAATATATTTCCTCACGTAAAAATCCATCTGGGGATAGAGTCCCCAGACTCTATCAGGTGTTCAGTCATCTCATCAGGTCCCTAGGTTCTCCCCACCTGTCTGTTCTCTCCTCAGGTTCCTAAGATAGCTATAGCAGTCCCAGGCATTACAGGGAGACCCTTAGCTTCCAGAGAAGGGGGAGGTCCTTCGCTCCATGTCTATCTTTATGAGGATGTAAAACATTTCCCAGAAGCACCTCCAAAGTTTCTCAGCTCCAACTGGCCAGCACTGGTTACATGTCTTTTTTCCTAACTGCAAAGCAAGTGGGGAAACAAAGTATATTTATAGCTTCTAGGATGAGAGGCAGACATTGCTAGGAAGAAATTATATACATGCAAGATAGGGATCTCTTACTGCAAATACTTCCTAATCTTTTTAATACTTAACAGTAATAATCACAAAATTATTGTTAACTGTTTGATACTTGTAGATTCATATAAGAAACAGACAGTTATCTTCAAAACAGGCCGAGTCTTACTCACAGCTGTATACGTTTGCTTCTTTTTGACATTTCATGACCAGTAACTCCAATTCCAAAGGTCTCCAGTGGTTCCCAAAATTCTAATACACCATAACATACCCTACCCACAATTTATTGATATGACATCCACATTTTGAAAGTCTTATTTTACATAGATTCACTTCACCATGGACAGAGTATCAGTGAATACTTGCCAGTAATAAGGTATTACTGGAGTTAGAGCACCATGGGTTCAAGCACAGTCATGGCCATGAACTTGCAGTATGACCTTAGGCAACTACTTAACCTGGTGGAGAGTCATTTTTCTCAAATGAAATATGGTAACACTGATGGTCACATCTATTGATGATTCAGTGAGAGTGTGGGAAAATCTCTCAGCAAAAAGCATGGTCATACTTATCTCAAAAAATGGTTATTAACATTATAATAATTACTACTATTATTATTATAGAAAGATACTTGCTTCGTTTTTTCCTTATGATGGCGTTCAGGGAAGGCTGCCCCCAAATATGTCACTTTGGTATACTGATTATTTCCAATTAAAGTTACTTAAACAACTGATATAAGAAGGACACTCTGACCCTCCTTAGTCCCCCTGAAAGCAAGAAATAAATCTCCCACGTCAAAGGTGCCCTCTTTGTATTAGGAGGTAAAAGGACATCCTTATCACCAGAGAAGGCTGTAGAAACAAACCTCATTACTTCTTTACCACTTTACTTTCTAATTCACTACCCTCAGCCCAAACCCCTTTGTCTTGTCAATTCTTTACAAATTTATTGTTTTTCCCCCCCAAACATTATAAAAAGCTGCCTCCTTTGTTCATTTATTTCAGTCTCTTATTTCTGTGAGCTCTCATATGAATTATTCTTTTTTGTCTTCCTGTTAACCTGCCTTGTGCCCACTTAATTACAACAACAGCCAAAAGAACAAAGAGGAGTGGAGGAGACTTTTCCCCTCTCTGAAATTTACCTGTATCTTCATCACAGGGTTCTCCAGCAAAAAGGAAACAGAAAGCCCTCAGTTCCCTCCTCTGATATTAGAGAGGTTTATGAGAACAATGGGAGTGCATAAGAACTATCAGACCCAGGATAAAATAGAATTCTTCATCAGCCTAAGCTTAGGAGAGGTCAAAGTCTAAAGGCTCCTGTGAATCTGCACAATGCAGCCTGATTCTGTTTTCTGCTTAGGTATTAGGTCTCCCCAGAGGGGAAAAAATAAAAAAGAACCTCTTTAACACCTTCCAACTGAAAATCCTGTGAATCTATTCAAAAAAAGCATCTGGCTTTCTTCCCAGCACATTTATCACCATTGTTATTCTTTCCCTAGCCACTTGGGAAATTCAATTCAATATGACAGAATCCATGGTATTGTTTTTTTAATTTTTTTTTTAAACAGTGTTATTCTGAGAAAATGTAAATATCTGGAGAGAGCAGGTGCACATGGTCACTTGAGGGGGGGGAAGAGGATGACACATTATGGCTTCAGAATTTCCGTCACACCTCTCAGAATCACATTTTCACCTGTCACTGAGCCCTGCTTTCAGAGCACTCTGTGGCCGCTGGATCCCCCACTGTGACTTCAGCTGCCCCTGTAAAAGCCATCTTTCCATGTTGAAAAGTGCTACCAGGCCTGGGCAAACACAAGCAAGAATAACTGAGTAAACAAAGCCAGGTGCAACTTGAATGCGAGTTTAAAAAAAGAACACCTTTCAAGGGGAAAGAATAAAGATCTAGTTTTTTAACAGTCAAGTAAGTTACTGCTTAACATCCTAATCAGCAATGAATATTGGATTTAAGATGGGGGCTTAAATCTTAAATTTAAGATTTGAGAGGGGGTGCTCGAAGGAATTAATACATTTGCATTTTGTAATATTACTGAATTTCTCACTTAAAACAAAACCTGACCAAATATGTAGTCTGGGTTTGGTGGTTCTTCCAGAAAACTGGGTGAATACTTGTCATTTATAGTTGGGATGACAGACAGAAATACTTGAACTCAAAGATTTGACAAGTCAAAACATCAACTAACCATGTCTATATACCAAAAATTTATGTAAGGGACAAATATAGAACTGTTTAAATTTAGGGACAACACTTAATTGAATGAAAACAACTGAAAAAATTGACTAGGAATAGAGACTTCATATAAAACTCCACGAGTCTGAGTGCTTGATGGAAACAGTTGTCATTCATATCACAATAGTTTAACACTTGTCCTCACAGAGGAAGTTTAAATGTCTACATGAATGTATTTCCCATGCTACCTATATACCACTTGATGTGAGCTCATTATATGTAGAAGAGTTCTTTGTGTTTATTCACATCCAGGGTTTTGTTTAACTTTTTCAACAGTAGCTAAAATGGAGAATGTCTTTTATAGTGTCAGATATCACTACTGGCTTAAACTTGGAACTGGATTTATTATTTGCACTCAGCTTGAAATTCTAATCATCTAAACCTCAAAGTAGGCAATATATCAGTCATTTAACTTGACATTTATGTGAACATAAAACTGTAACAATTTCATGGATCTTTTATGTCCTCCAAATCAGAGTCCAAAATAATACTCAGGGTCAAAAGTGATTGTCAACCAGATTTTTTTCTCTCTTCCAAAACAAAATGTGTCATTGGGTATATTTTGAAGAAATACTTAAACCATGGAAGTATGGAGCCTCAAGAAGCAAATGTATTATGGAGGGCAAAAGCAAAACAAAACAAAACAACAAAACATATGGAAGCATAAAAAGAACTACTATTTGAGTTGTTTACTCTCTTGGAAAGTTGTAGCATAGATGAAATATTCAGTGCATCATTGTGTGAGAATAATAAAACCAAAAGACATTCTTCTGTTGAGTTAAATAAAAAGCAAACGAACAAAAAATCCCTTCCCATTATTAAAGAAGGGAATAGATCTTTCTGTACTATCAACATCAATTTACCCCAAATACTGCCCACCCAGGCAATAATAAATAGAGAGATAGGGAGGGGAGAGAGAGAGATGAAAGAACAATTAAGAGAGAACATAGATTGAGGATTCTAGCACATACTTGATAGAAGTTTTAAAGAAACAAAAAAGGAAAGATGGAAAGCAAAATTTGAATAAAAGTAGCTGAAATGTTTCCAAAATGAAAGAAAAATCACATTGTAGATTACAACAGAACTGCTAGTGCCAAGGATAAATACAGTATGTCCACATATAGACATATTATCATCATCAGAAAGAAAAAACCAGAAAGCTCAAATTACAACTATCTTCAAAGGAAGGGCAACTAAACTGAAAGCTGACTTTAGTCAGCAACAAAACATGTCCATTCTGGGCAGTGCTAAAAAAACACAAATAACAAACAAACGAAACAACAATGAAAAACTCATCAACCAAGAAATGTTATACAACCAATCATTCAAAATCCATTACACAATGTTTACAGGCATATGACAGCTAAGATAATTTACCCAAACCAAAACAACTACTAAGGGAAGAAAATCATGTGAACTCAAATAAGAAGGCATGGAGGTTACCAAAATACAGTGAGAACAAATCTTAATTTAAAATACTGGTAAATTTTTAGATGTCTATAGAAAAAACTGTATAGTCTGTTTTAATTAAACTTTTATTTTGAAATAATTGTGGATTACTACACAGTTCTAAAATGACCAGATCAGGAGGGAGTACTCAGGATGGTGGGCTCTTGTTCACATTAAAATATTGAGGGCTGACTGGTAAATGTGGAGGACATGCTACAGTGATTAGGAAAATAAAATTGGTATTTTTATTTGATTATAATACAGACTGATTTATGCAAGAATCATTAATGGGGGATATTATGCTGAGAATCAGGATTTTTTTTTTTTTTTTTAAATAAAGAGCCTGAATTCATCATTTGACATTGAACTAGTGATAGGTTGTAAGCCTCATCCCTCTCTTTTCCCTCTCTGGTCCCCATCTGAGAAAATGGATAAGAAGGCCAAGGTGCTCCCTTCTTTGACACAGGCAGGAGTTTCAAATCAATCAAGCCCCTGCCCTATAAGAACTCTCATCCAGGAGGTAGCCCCTAAGCTCAATAAAATGCCAGTCTCCCTTCCCTACTCTCTCTCAAGGCATGTTTGGACCTGTTTGGGAAGCCTGCCCTCCTGCTGCCTCCCCAGGCAGAAAAAATAAAATATCTTTATTTATTTGAGTAATATATCTTTTCATACCCTCTCAATATGTGTGTGGCATCATCAATTCCAACACCCAAACCAAATTTTGCATGGGGTCCATCCCATTTATTCAGGATTGAATCCTGAATTCAAGATTATTCTTGTTTAGACTCCCTCTTGCTAGAGAACCGGAATCAAAACTAACTGCTGAACAATCATCGACAGGAAGACACTGGAACTCACCAAAAAAGATACCCCAGATCCAAAGACAAAGGAGAAACCACAGTGAGATGGTAGGAGGGGCATGATCACAATAAAATCAAATCCCATAACTGCTGGGTGGGTGACTCACAAACTGGAGAACAC
This sequence comes from Balaenoptera physalus, assembly GCF_965194825.1. NCBI lineage: Eukaryota > Metazoa > Chordata > Mammalia > Artiodactyla > Balaenopteridae > Balaenoptera > Balaenoptera physalus. The sequence continues at coordinate 48,219,809 of NC_138890.1, read as the reverse complement.
TTATACAACAGAAGTCCACCCACTGGAGTGAAGGTTCTGAGCCCCACATCAGGCTTCCCAACCTGGGGGTCCAGCAATGGGAGGAGGAATTCCTAGAGAGTCAGACTTTGAAGGCTAGTGGGATTTGATTGCAGGACTTTGACAGGACTGGGGGAAACAGAGACTCCACACTTGGAGGGCACACACAAAGTACTGTGTGCATCAGAACCCAGGGGAAGGAGCAGTGACCCCATAGGAGACTGAACCAGACCTACTTGCTAGTGTTGGAGGGTCTCCTGCAGAGGTGGAGGGTGACTGTGTCTCACCGTGAGGAAAAGGACACTGGCAGCAGAAGTTCTGGAAAGTACTCCTTGGTGTGAGCCCTCCCACAGTCTGCCATTAGCCCCACCAAAGAGCCCAGGTAAGCTCCAGTGTTGGGTTGCCTCAGGCCAAACAACTAACAGGGAGGGAACTGAGCCCCACGCATTAGCAGACAAGCTGATTAAAGTTTTACTGAGCTCTGCCCACCAGAGCAACACTAAGCTTTACTCACCACAAGTCCCTCCCATCAGAAAACTTACACAAGCCTCTTAGATAGCCTCATCCACCAGAGGGCAGACAGCATAAGCAAGAAGAACTACAATCCTGCAGCCTGTGGAAAAAAAACCACATTCACAGAAAGATAGAGAAGATGAAAAGGCAGAGGGCTATGTACCAGATGAAGGAACAAGATAAAACCAAAGAAAAACAACTAAATGAAGTGGAGATAGGCAACCTTCCAGAAAAAGAACTCAGGATAATGATAGTGAAGATGATACAGGACCTTGGAAAAAGAATGGAGGCAAAGATTGAGAAGATGCAAGAAATGTTTAATAAAGACCTAGAAGAATTAAAGAACAACCACCTAGAAGAATTAAAGAACAAACAGAGATGAACAATACAATAACTGAAATGAAAAATACACTAGAAGGAATCAATAGCAGAATAACTGAGGCCGAAGAACGGATAAGTGACCTGGAAGACAGAATGGTGGAATTCACTGCCACAGAACAGAAGAAAAAAGAATGAAAAGAAATGAAGACAACCTAAGGGACAACTGGGACAATATTAAACACAACAACATTCGCATTATAGGAGTCACAGAAGGAGAAGAGAGAGAGAAAGGATCCAAGGAAATATTTGAAGACGTTAGAGTAGAAAACTTCCCTAATTTGGGAAAGGAAATAGCCACCCAAGTCCAGGAAGTGCAGAGAGTCCCAGGCAGGATAAAGCCAAGGAGAAACACGCCAAGAAACATAGTAATCAAATTGACAAAAATCAAAAACACAGAAAAATTATTAAAAGCAACAAGGGAAAAACAACAAATAACATACAAGGTAACTCCCATAAGGTTAACAGCTCATTTCTCAGCAGAAACTCTACAACCAGAAGGGAGTGGCATGATATATTTAAAGTGATGAACCAAGATTACTCTACCCAGCAAGGATATAATTCAGATTCAACAGAAAAATCAAAAGCTTTACAAACAAGCAAAAGCTAAGAGAAATCAGCGCCACCAAACCAGCTCTACAACAAATGCTAAAGGAACTTCTCTAAGTGGGAAACACAAGAGATGAAAAGGACCTACCAAAACAAACCAAAAACAATTAAAAAAATGGTAATAGGAACATACATATGTATAATTACCTTAAATGTAAATGGATTAAATGCTCCAACCAAAAGACACAGGCTTGCTGAATGGATACAAAAACAAGACCCATATATATGTTGTCTACAAGTGACCCACTTTGGACCTCGGGACACATACAGACTGAAAGTGAGAGGATGGAAAAAGATATTCCATGCAAATGGAAATCAAAAGTAAGCTGGAGTAGCTATACTCATATCAGATAAAACAGACTTTAAAGTAAAGAATGTTACAGGAGACAAGGAAGGACATACATAATGATCAAGGGATCAATCCAAGAAGAAGATGTAATAATTATAAATATATATGCACCCAACATAGGAGCACCTCAATACATAAGGCAAATGCTAACAACTATAAAAGAGGAAATTGACAGTAACACAATAATAGTGGGGAACTATAACACCTCACTTACACCAATGGACAGATCATCCAAACAGATAATTAATAAGGAAACACAAACTTTAAATGACACAATACACCAGATAGATTTAAATGAAATTTATAGTACATTCCATCCGAAAACAGCAAATTACACCTTCTCCTCAAGTGTACACAGAATATTCTCCAGGATAGATTACAACTTGGGTCACAAATCAAACCACAGTAAACATAAGAAAATTGATATTATATCAAGCATCCTTTCTGACCACAACGTTATGAGATTAGAAATCAGTTACAGGGAAAAAAACGTAAAAAACACAAACACATGGAGACTAAAAAATACGTTACTAAATAACCAAGAGATCATGAAGAAATCAAAGAGGAAATCAAAAAATACCTAGAGACAAATGACAATGAAAACACTACAATCCAAAACCTATAGGATGCAGCAAAAGCAGTTCTAAAAGGAAGTTTAGAGCAATGCAAACCTACCTCAAGAAACAAGAAAAATGTCAAATAAACAATCTAACCCTACACCTAAAGGAACTAGAGAAAGAAGAATAAACAAAACCCAAAATTTGTAGAAGAAATCATAAACATCAGAGAAGAAATAAATGAAATAGAAACAAAGAAAACAATAGCAAAGGTCAATAAAAGTAAAAGCTGGTTCGTTAAGAAGATAAACAAAATTGATAAACCATTAGCCAGACTCATCAAGAAAAAGAGGGAGAGGACTCAAATCAATAAAATCAGAAATGAAAAAGGAGAAGTTACAACAGACACGCAGAAATACAAAGCATCCTAAGAGACTACCACAAGCAACTCTATGCCAATAAAATGGACAACCTGGAAGAAATGGACAAATTCTTAAAAAGGTATAACCTTCCAAGACTGAACCAGGAAGAAACAGAAAATATGAACAGAGCAATCACAAGTAATGAAATTGAAACTGTGATTTAAAATCTTGCAACAAACAAAAGCCCAAGACCAGATGGCTTCACAGGTGAATTCTATCAAACATTTAGAGAAGAGCTAACACCCATCCTTCTCAAACTCTTCCAAAAAATTGCAGAGGAAGGAACACACCCAAACTCATTCTATGAGGCCACCCTCACCCTGATACCAAAACCAGACAAAGATACTACAAAAAAAGAAAATTACAGACCAATATCACTGATGGATATAGATGCAAAAATCCTCAACAAAATACTACCAAACAGAATCCAACAACACATTAAAAGGATCATACAGCATGATCAAGTGGGATTTATCCCAGGGATGCAAGGATTCTTCAATATACATAAATCAAACAATGTGATGCACCATATTAACAAATTGAAGAAGAAAAACTATACGATCATCTCAATAGATGCAGAAAAAGCTTTCAACAAAATTCAACACCCATTTATGATAAAATCTCTCCAGAAAGTGAGTATAGAGGGAACCCACCTCAACATAATAAAGGCCATATACAACAAACCCACAGCAAACATCATTCTCAATGGTGAAAAACTGAAAGCATTTCCTCTAAGATCAGGAAAGAGACAAGGGTGTCCACTCACACAACTGTTATTCAACATAGTTCTGGAAGTCCTAGCCATGGCAATCAGAGAAGAAAAAGAAATAAAAGGAATACAAATTGGAAAAGAAGAAGTAAAACTGTCACTGTTTGCAAATGACATGATACTATACACAGAGAATCCTAAAGATGCCACCAGAAAACTACTACAGCTAATCAATGAAATTGGTAAAGTTGCAGGATACAAAATTAATGCACAGAAATCTCTTGCATTCCTATACACTAATGATGAAAAATCTGAAAGAGAAATTATGGAAACACTCCCATTTACCATTGCAACTAAAAGAATAAAATACCTAGGAATAAACCTACCTAGGGAGACAAAAGACCTGTATGCAGAAAACTATAAGACACCGATGAAAGAAATTAAAGATGATACAAACAGACGGAGAGGTATACCATGTTCTTGGATGGAAGAATCAACATTGTGAAAATGATTATACTAACCAAAGCAATCTACAAGTTCAGTGCAATCCCTATCAAATTACCAATGGCATTTTTTACAGAACTAGAACAAATCATCTTCAAATTTGTATGGAGACACAAAAGACACCGAATAGCCAAAGCAGTCTTGAGGGAAAAAAACGGAGCTGGAGGAATCAGACTCCCTGACTTCAGACTATACTACAAAGCTACAGTAATCAAGACAATATGGTACTGGCACAAAAACAGAAACATAGATCAGTGGAACAGGATAGAAAGCCCAGAGATAAACCCACACACCTATGGTCAACTAATCTATGGACAAAGGAGGCAAGGATATACAATGGAGAAAAGACAGCCTCTTCAAGAAGTGGTGCTGGGAAAACTGGACAGCTACATGTAAAAGAATGAAATTAGAACACTCCCTAACACTATACACAAAAATAAACTCAAAATGGATTTGAGACCTAAATGTAAGAGCAGACACTATAAAACTCTTAGAGGAAAACATAGGAAGAACACTCTTGGACATAAATCACAGGCAAGATCTTTTTTGATCCACCTCCGAGAGTAATGGAAATAAAAACAAAAATAAACAAATGGGACCTAATGAAACTTCAAAGCTTTTGCACAGCAAAGGAAACCATGAACAAGACGAAAAGACAACCCTCAGAATGGGAGAAAATATTTGCAAACGAATCAACAGACAAAGGATTAATCTCCAAAATATATAAACAGCTCATTCAGCTCAATATTAAAGAAACAAACAACCCAATCCAAAAATGGGCAGAAGACCTAAATAGACATTTCTCCAAAGAAGACATACAGATGGCCAAGAAGCACATGAAAAGATGCTCAACATCACTAATTATAAGAGAAATGCAAATCAAAACTACAATGAGGTGTCACCTCACACCAGTTAGAATGGGCATCATCAGAAAATCTACAAACAACAAATGCTGGAGAGGGTGTGGAGAAAAGGGAACCCTCTTGCACTGTTGGTAGGAATGTAAATTGATACAGCCACTATGGAGAACAGTATGGAGGTTCCTTAAAAAACTAAAAATAGATTTACCATATGATCCAGCAATCCCACTACTGGGCATATACCCAGAGAAAACCATAATTCAAAAAGACACATGCACCCCAATGTTCACTGCAGCACTATTTACAATAGCCAGGTCATGGAAGCAACCTAAATACCCACTGACAGACAAATGGATAAAGATGAGGTGGTACATATATACAATGGAATATTACTCAGCCATAAAAAGGAATGAAATTGAGTCATTTGTTGAGACGTGGATGGATCTAGAGACTGTCATACAGAGTGAAGTAAGTCAGAAAGAGAAAAACAAGTATCGTATATTAACGCATGTATGTGGAACCTAGAAAGATGGTACAGATGAGCCGGTTTGAAGGGCAGAGGTTGAGACACACATGTAGAGAAGAGACAGACGGACACCAAGGGGGGAAAACTGCGGTGGGGTGGGGATGGTGGTGTGCTGAATTGGGTGATTGGGATTGACGTGTATACACTGATGTGTATAAAATTGATGACTAATAAGAACCTGAAGTATAAAAAAACAAACAAAACAACTAATACTAAAAAAAAAAAAAAAAAAAAAAGAGGATGCCAGTTTGGACAAAGAAGTTATACCAATCTCTCATTCTTCTTCTCCCAAGTTGATCCCAATACATGATCATCTCATGATATGATCGTTCTCTCTAGTTGGACTGGCTAGCAGAGGATATAATATCAATGACTTCTTCCACTTGGATCTTAATATCCCTTCTCTGGGTCCCATCAAGACAACTCTCTGGAGAGAAAATGAGGGTGATGAGTCTAAAAATATGCTACATAAACAACCTGCAAAATAATCCACTGGGGAACTTGCTTAAAAATGCAGATTCCCTGGCCAGTCCTCCCAAGAATTTTTTCAATAGATTACTGTGGAAGGCCCTGGGACCTGCATCTTAATAAGCCACCTGAGCTGTCCTTGAACACTTTCACATTAGGGAACCAGTGACCTATGGGCTCAAAGTGAGTTTTAACAAATCATACAGAAGTGCTACTTCATCTCCAGGCAAGGGCTAGATCTTATACAGAGTTTTTCTTCAAGTCCTATCCAGCAGAAACAGGTTCTGCTTCTCTGTGGTTTGTTTCCCCATTGATCAATGCATCAGAATTGGGATTTCTTTACTATTATAATCGCATAGAAGCTGGATATAATTATTGCTTTACCCTCTTCATTTTAATTAGGGATTCCAAAATTAACATAAATATAGAGACATTATGTCTTGGCAAAGACGTGTTAGAAATATTTTGTAATGGTCAGCAACTACTGAAGCAGTTTAAACCAGAATGTATCCATCATGACCCTTGTGTTTATCCTTTCCAAGTATGCTAAGGACTTAATCTTTAACAAGTCTCCCATTCATATGGATCAAAGATATGGGAAGAATAAGTCTCCGAAGATAAAAAGGAACCAGGTGTATGGAAAGATTTAAACTAAAGATCATCAGAAAAGGGAGTTTTTGTGGGTGTAACCAGTATAGTGACAATTAAGCTGTCACCTTCCTATCACATGTTTCTTAATCATGGTAGTATGGATTCTCAAGAGCCTTGCATTTACTTTCTGGAATAGGAGGTTGTATTTGTTCGCTTTGGTTGCTGTAACAAATTACCATAACCTGGATAACTTAAAGCAACAGAAATTTATTCTTCCACAGTCTTGGAGGCAGAATTGTGAAATCACAGTGCCAGCATCTCCATACTCTCTCTGGAGGCTCTAGGGGAGAACCCACTCTTTGCCTCTTCCAGCCTCTGGAAACTGTTGGCATTCTTGACTTATGACCACATCATACCAATCCCTTCCCCTTTGGTCATATTATCTCCTTTACTACGTTGGTCAAATCTCCCTCTGCTTCACTCTTATAAGAACACTTACTGTTTTTTAGTGTCCACTTAGATAATCCAGGATAAGTTTCTTCTCTCAAAATCCTTCACTTAAACACATATTTTGGCATATAAGGTAATATTTACTCTTATCATATAAATAACATTCACAGGTTCCAATCAGGACATGGACATATCTTTTGAGGGCACCATTCAGGGGACTTTAGATTTAGGGGGAGACTATATCCCTTGAAATGCAAAATTACCTGTGTATGTGTTTTTCTGGAGAGAAAATGCATGGTTCCAATTAGATTCCCAAAATGTTCTTGTTTCAAAAAATAATTTTTTTAATTACTTTTTTAGTAAAAGAGGGAGTTGAACAATACTTGGAGAATATGTAGTCCAACTTCCTCAATTGCCCATATGAGATTTATTGAAAATTTTCTTTGTATTTTTCCCTCACTTCCTTCTCTCTCCCCATGAGAACCTGGGCTACTCCAAGACAGCTTGTATGGAATCCACCATTAGCTCCCAAACTAATTAAAAGGAGAACTTGCCTGTCACTGTGCTGCTTCATTCATGTCACTGCTTATCTCTGAGCCTCAGATACTGTCATCTTCAAAGACGTGTAACAGTGCTGAACAAAATAATTTTCTAAGGTCTTTCCTGATATCTCCTAAGACCAGGAGATCATTACAAAATGATACCTATTCCTCAGCCCACCATGACTACTTCATGACTTTTACTGGATAAATTATCATGCCTCCAGATTTCCTTCAATCACTCCCTCCCCATCTAGTTCCCACCCAGAGGAAAAATTAAACAATTTTATTTCTTTTATTGTAAGAAACTAGGATGAGATTTCTCTCAACAACTAACAGCTATGAAACCCTTCTAACTTTTGGTAAGGGGGCTTCCTAGGCAGGATGATTATAAGAGCTCAATAGAGAAAGAAGATAGGATAAACTTATAGACAAAAAATGGAAAGATCAGTGTTCTGCAAATTCATAACATCAGGTGGTTCCTCCCGATTCCTTTCTCATTTCAAGGTACCTCTCTTCATTTCAGTGTCCCCAGCTTTGCCTGCCACACATTTTTTTTTTTCTATTTCCACTTTAGATTATTAAGTTTAATTCATATCTTACTACAAATCCACCTATTGTTTCTAAAGATGAACTTCTATGTAAAGCATGCATATATGCCATACTTGTGCAACTCGATTATTTAATTACCATAACTCACTTCTACTGAAATTTATATCCTAGTGTACAGCTTAATGTGCTAATTTTGCTGTAATACCAATTAAAGGTAACTACTAAAACTTGAAAAATGTCCATGAATCAACCCAACATATTTTGCATACCTGTGGTATTCATTCCATCTTTGGGAAATACTGCCTTCATTAATTCATTTACTTATTCAATGTGTGCCTACTGTGTGCCATAATCTAAGGGTTTCAAATCCCAGTGGTATGTCTCTTAATATCCCTAAGGAATAAAAAGGTTTGACCCTGACTTAATCATGCAAAAGAGGAGAGTAGACTTTAGGGTGATTAGAGACACATCTGCTATCACATAGGTCTGTATATCCCATCTCTTGGGAAAACTATTATAGAAAACGTAAAGATTCCAGGAAATCAACACATGACTCATAGATTCCTTGTCAGTTGTTCAGTTTTTTCCCCATTTAATGATGCCCTACCTAACAATCAGTTTTGTAATTCAGCCAGACTCTGTACTGTGATTCGGGCAGTCTCAGAAAGCCTAAGTCTCTAGACTGTTCGCACACTTGCCAAGAGAGAGGTTGTGCCATGACAAATGGAACACGTTTTATTGAAGGAACCAGAGGTGAAGAATGGAGAAAGAGCAACTTTCCACACTGGGATTGAGAATTAAAGCAACAGACCATGTAGATGAGAAGCTCTTGGGTTCTTACAGAAGATAAGACTAGAGACAGGCTTGATCGTGGCAAGCTGTCAGTGGCCTACGTGTGTACAGACCAAGCACCTGGAAAAGAACCCAGAGCTGAAAGAGGAGTCACCAGGAGGTTCTGTCACTGGCTCTAATATTATTGGACTTGGAACCTTCTCTTCTGCTCTTCCAGACTCATGGCTTTAACTATATAATTAAGAAATCTCATAAGTGAGGCTTGATATATCATTGTTATCAAAAGTGTAGGCTCTAGGGTCAAATATACTTGGGTTCAAACGTTGGCTCCATCACTTTCGAATTATGTTGCCTCGAACAAATAATTTTAAGCTCCCATAATTTTGAGCCTCAGTTGCCTCAAGCACAGAATGTATGACTGGGAGAATTAAAGGAGGCAATGCATGAACACATGGCCCAGATCTGCTACCCAGCAAATGCTCAGGAAATGTAGCCAGAATTAACATCACTCTATTAATCAGCCCAAGTCAGAATCAGACCTGAATAACGGAGAGACTCTGGGTGACTTGGAGCAATAAAAAGTGGAAATGGAGTGGATACTTGTGGATAAAACCCAACTTTGAGTTGTAATTAGGTGTTTCCCATGGACCAACTGTCAAACATATCTGAGAACAGTCATCACAATCTCTGGAGCAGCTTTTAATAATAGGAGTCCCTGGGCCACACCTTAGGAGGGAAGAAGATCTCATGCAGTAGGTCTGTAACCGAGCAGGACCCTATGGGGTCTTCCCAGGATAGACACCCTCCCACACCTCACTGCTCCACGTCCTCCAACTGCCTTTTGTCTGTAGAAAAACTTTAGTCAAAGAATAAATTTAATCAGAAGTGAAGTGAGAAAATGCAGATAGAAAGGGAAACAGTCAAGTAAGACAAAATAATAATAGTCTAGCCATTAAACAAACTCAAGGACCTTATCTACTCCTCAAGGGCTATAGATAATATCCTGAGCTGTGTCCTTTGAGCTGTTTAAAATGCAGATACTGAAACCCCCACCAGGTGGAAGAAGTTAACTGTATGCTGACCACAAGCACGCAGACCTCAGAGGGGTTGAAGCTAGAAGGTTCATGATGCTGACTCCCAATTACCTCACCACCAACCAATCAGAAGAATGTCCACAAGCTGATCACACACACCACAACCCACCCCCCACCCCCCCGTCACCCTATATTTAAAAACCTTTCACTGAAAGCCTCTGGGGATTTTGGGTCTTTTGAGCACTAGCTACCTGGATTCCTTGCACCCTGCAATAAACGTTGCACCTTCCTTCACCACAACCTGGTTTCAGTAGATCAGCTTTACTGCATTCAGGTGAGTGGTCCCAAGTTTGGTTCGGTAACAGGTCTAAATGGAATCACCGGGACTTTATTTTTGAGCATTTAAGGAAATTAGGGATAAGCACAAAGAACATTAAAAAAATACTTCTGAGTGTACCATCTAGAGATGAAACAATTTTCATATACTTCAAGGATGTGTGTTTTTTGAAAAGGAATTACAACTTCACAGATGAAGTCTCCTTCACCCTCCTGTTTGCTCAATATGCCATTCTAATGGGCACCAAAGGTGGACCAGCTCCCTGTTGAAGGCAGGTCTTCTTGCGTAATCACACCTGGTCTCCCAATTATACCTCTCCCTTTGCCTCAACAAAAAGCCATTTACATCACAGCCCAAATCACACTCTACCTTCAGGTTTAGAGACTTGGAAGCAACATGCTTCATGGCCACAGACCTTTTTCCCTACTTACTAATTCTCCACAAGGGTCCACACACTTCAACACGGTTTCCTCTCCCAGTCCCAAATGCCAGGAAGCCGATTCCTGGCAATGGATTCATCAGAGAGGAGCCAGTCCTCGGAGCACTGCTCTCCTCCAAATGGTCTGAAGCGTTCAGATTGGCTTTTTAGTAGTTCAACTGCACCTCTCTCACTTAGAGTTAAAGCAATTCCTCCCCGGAGAACCCCGGACAAAGATGTAAAATCGGAAGAACACATCAATGAATCAGACCCAGTGACACACCAGAAAGTCAGAATAGATCAAATCTCCTTTCTGTCAGTCTGCAGCCTTAATTACAGCACCTCCTCTGCTCATTACCCATCTTTCTTTGCAGGCTGTGTAAGCAGGGAGACCACGGAACACTTAACAAATGCAGAGGTTACGGGGCTCCGAGAGATACACCCTTGGGACTCTGTGAAGTATGTTTTAAGCAATAGTGAACAGAAAATCAGCCTGTAGAGTTACTTGGATGAAAGTCACCGCATAAACGCAACTCATTATCATTATCATTAAGCAGCTGTTCGGGCGAGATGAGCAAAGCTCTGCCTCCCCATCCTCTCCTTCCCATAGTGAAGAAAAGGACTGAATTGGTCCCTGTCCGTTGATAGCAGAAAATGCGGCACAGGAGGAAATTTTGACATTTGATTTTTGAGCCCAGGGTCCTTAATAGACACCGTGCCTTGTTCTCCTTTTACGAATGCTTTGAAATTCTTAGGCCAGGTTCTGACCCAAGTCCTTGCCCCCCGAGCAAACGATACGCGCTTTACATCTAACAATCAGAAGTGACTCACCCTAGCGTTGGCACTGAAGGTGGAAGCACATTGTGGGTACCAAGGGAGAAGCTGGATGGATGAGCACGCTTCAAGGCCCACGGAGAGGACTGGCTAGAAGAGGGTGAGCAAAACAGTAGAAGCCAGCCCCCGGGTTCAGTTAAGTAGAGCCACGGTAATGCTGATGGGCAACACCTGGCTAAAGGAGGTTAGGTCTCGCGATGTCACCATGGAGATGCCTAACGCCTCTAATGAGGGGCACATGGTTATAGTTTGACTACCATGTACTGAAACCAGCAGCTCTCCAAGAAATGTGGGGTAGAGCAGAGGTTTGTAAATTAGCATGCATCAGAATCACCTGGCGAAGTTGTGCAATACAGATTTCTGGGTCTAGAGTTTCTGATTCAGGAGACCTAGATCTGGGTCTAAGAATTTGCTTTTCTTGTAAGACTGCAGGTGATACTGATGCTGCAAACCCAAGGAAGACACTGCTGGAGGGTAAGAAGCCAGAGCTGAAAAATGAGAAAGGATTGGACCTGTACCCCTGGCGCACTTAGTAACCTTAAGTCCGTGCCTTCCCCTTTCTGGCCTCAGCTGAGACATCTGAATGAGATCATGCTTCTCAGAGTGTGTTTCTTTTCATCTACAACTGAATCACCCGGGCTGCTGGTGCAGTGCAGATGCCTGGGCCCAATTCTAAGGCTGGAGCCTAAGATTATGTAGCCGCACCATCATACCAGCTGATTTTTATAATCATTAAAGTTTGAACATGGCTGAACTCCAAAACTTTTAGTGTATCTCTTAGCTCAAAGATGCCATAAAGTCTGTTGATACAAGAAAAAAATAATGTCATTTTCTACTCCTGAAGAGACAATAATCATCATCTCCATGAGTAAGTGAACCTTGGGGATTAAAATCCAGACAGATTATTTTGAAAGTATAACCCAAATCCCGGCTGCCTATTAAGATCACCCGTACTGCTTATAAAACAAAACACATACACAGATTCCCAAGTTTAAATCCATTTTTTGGAATCAGAGAGAAAGCGGTAAGAAGATTCAAGGGGGAAAGCAATAGACTTTCAATCCCCCTTACCCATCTTCTTATTTTTGTCACAGTGCTTATCACCTATATTAGGGTTGTCCAGTGAAACAGAACCAATAGGATATATTGAGAGTGGTGGGGGGAGAGAGAGAGGTTTAATTTGAAGGAATTGACTCACAAAATTGTGGAAGCAGACAAGACCAAAATCTGCAGGCTGCAGGTTTGAGATCCGGGGAAGAATAGATGTTGCAATTTAAGGTCAAAGACCTTCTGCTGGTATAATTCCTTCCCCTTTGAGGGAGGTCAATCTTCGTTCTATTAAGGCCTTCAATTTACTGGATATGGACAAGCCACACTACGGAGAGCAATCGGCTTTACTCAAAGTCCACCCATTTAAATGTTCATCTCATATATATATATATAAAAAAAAATCCTCATAGAAACATCCAGAATCATGTTTGACCAAATATCTGGGCACTGTGGCCCAGCCAAGTTGACATATAAAATTAACCATCATGTCACCCTCTAACCTACTACATAGCATACTTCTTTATTATGTTTCTTCCCTGTCACATACTGATAGCATGTAAGCTGGCTCCACCGGGGCAGTGTTTGTCTGTTTCATTCACTAATGCATCCCCAGAGTCAGGAACAATATCTGACGCATTGTAGGCACACAATAACTATCTATTGAATGCATCTTTATCATCATTATCATCCTCCTCACCTTCATCCAATGTCATATGGTTATTTTGGAAAGAGCAAAACTTAAACCCTCATCCCTAATCCTCATATGCAATGCTCTCTCCATTTCTATTATGGAACATCCGTCTTCAGAAATACCTTTAAGCCTCAGGAGTCTCTCAAATAAAGTGGGTGTATTTATTCACTGAATAGGGTCTGTGTCCTTTAAAATCCAAGGATGACCCTTGGGCTGGGCTATGGGTGTTCTCTGTCTTCTGCCAGAGAGGGTGTGAGGGCTTTTCTTCAGCATGGTGAAGGAGTATCCCAACTCTCTCGTTACCAACAGAAATCTGAGTGCTAAGCAGCCCAAAACATAGAAAACGGTGCTAACTGGAAATTATTTACAGCTTTAATATCCCTTTTATATCTTGGCTGTCTGAGTTATGGAATTCCTACTGCCAAGATTCACAGTGCCAGGCTGTGGCGCCTGTGCTTTCTTACCCTCCTCCTTTCCCCATCTCAGATTCATGGCCCTGAACTTGCCAGCTATTTATGAATAACTCCTGGGCAAGGCCCTCAGCGGTGAAGGAACAGTGCTCTCTTCCAAGGTGCTTTGGATATTCATAACCTGTACAGGAAGATGTTTCAATAAATGACTGCCCAGTCCTGTCAAAAAGAAACAGAATGAAAATTGATATGGCCTTTGGGAAACCAATCAGCAATAACATGGATCAAGAAATTTAACAGTGACCTTTTTCTTTGACCCAGTAATTTCACTTTGGAGAATCTATTCGAAATGTCAGGAAAGATTTATACCCAAAGTGTCTATCATGATATTTGTTCGAATAGCAAACATTGGTAACAGCTTAAATGGCCAACATAGGGTTTTGCTTAAATTGCAATCACTCAGTAGAATAAAAACAGGCATCCTAAATATTGTTTGTAAAGTTTACAACATGAATATAAAATTCTTCATTATGTTTAGTGAAAATTCAGTACATAACATTATTTTGTGAAATATGATCCAATGTAAAAGTGAAGAAAAAATAAACTCATCCGAAAAGAAGACTGAAGAGAGGGGGAAAAAGGTGATATTAACATTATCTTTATTTGGTTAAAATGTGAGTGATTGTCCCTCTTTTTAAAAATTCCTCAGGTTTTAAATACAATGCATGTATACAAATTTTTGACCCACATGCTAAGTAACGACACAGTTCTAGTTATTAATTTTCAGGGGACATATTTTTATTAACGTTTGAATCTCTTTTTACCCATAGCCAAGGCCAAGACGGATGCTTTCTCCCCTTCTCAGCATCTCTCTCTCTCTCTCTCTCTCTCTCTCAGAAGCTGGAGGCTTTCTCTCTTTCCTTGCCCATCCTTTCACTAAGTAGCCCTTGAGTAGACTGACAGTGTCATTCATTGTCCAAGCCTGGGTATTTCTGAGAGGGAAGCGGGTGCTATTAGTAATGATACAGAGAAAATGGGCATAAACCACGACTGCTCGGGGCAAGTGAGAATGTGGGCACCTTCCCCCTGAGAGTCTCTACTTTACCAGGCAAGGATTGGAGTGGGGTCTCATTCCCAAACACCCACCAGCTGCAGATGTAGGGCCTGGTCTCCTTGGTTTGTCTGATGGAACCCCAGGCTGAGGTTCCTAGTGTCCCTCAGGGCAGCTACTCTTTCAGTCTTAATTCTTTGCTTTAGTAGACTGGATTCCTGCCTTGATCTTGTGTTTGGATCCTGTAAAGTTTCCTCAAGGTTTAACAAGGTCAGCTGTGTATTTAAATAACTCTTCCTGGGGGCTTCCCTGGTGGCGCAGTGGTTGAGAATCTGCCTGCCAATGCAGGGGACACGGGTTCAAGCCCTGGTCTGGGAAGATTCCACATGCTGCGGAGCAGCTGGGCCCGTGAGCCACAACTACTGAGCCTGCGCATCTGGAGCCTGTGCTCCACAACAAGAGAGGCCGCGATAGTGAGAGGCCCGCGCACCGCGATGAAGAGTGGCCCCCGCTTGCCACAACTAGAGAAAGCCCTCGCACAGAAACAAAGACCCAACACAGCCATAAATAAATAAATAAATAAATAAATTTTAAAAAATAAAAAATAAAAAATTAACTCTTCCTGAGTTTTATCCAGGATCATTTGTGTTTAGTAGAAGTTTCCCTTTCCCCTCCAGCCCAGTTTTCTAGTCCATGAATTGCCAGAATTTTGCAGAGACCAATTAGTGGTTATTGAATCTTCTGGGGAACTTTTGGAAAATATACTTTCCAAGATTCTCTTCAGAGGTTCAGTAGGTGATTCACGGACCAAAAGTGAGATATTTGCATTAGATTGCATAGTCCATGGGGCAGGAGTCATCGCTGAATTCACAAAGCCTGGCACTTTGGCACAAAATACACACTCAGTAATTATTTCTAGAATAAAAGGATAAGTGAATGAATGAACAATCAGTTACGAAACTACATGAAGATTTATTGTATTTTACAACAATATCCCACTTTCCTTCTAGCTCAAAAAGTATGTAATTCAATTATTTAACCTCAGTACAGTTTAAGTAATTGTATTCGATTGTTACCCACTTATAGTTGTTAGAGGAATAAATACCTAGATACTTTTTGACTAATACACTTTACTGAATGTGGATGTTGTGAAAAAGTCAATTTACAAAAGGTCTAATGGAGAGAGAAGATAAAACTGACCTTGATTCTCCAAAGACTGAAACACACGTTCTATTAGCAAACTAAGTACGTCACTTAAAAAAATATTAATTCAACACCCCAAAAGACATTTTATTTTGGGAAAAAACTGTAGACTGAGATCATGAGTTTGACAACGAATTCTTTCATAAATGTCACTGAGAGGTAGGGTAAAATCAAGACAAAAGCTCAGGTGTCTGAACTGTGTGCCAGATATTTGCACTGACGGCTGATTCTCACCACTTTTCTTTAGCTAATAGTCTATGCCTGCTTCCTAAGGTCCTTGTCCCGTGTATCTTTTCTTCTATTCCTTCCTAATTTGGCCTTTAAACAACAACAAAAATCCCTTCCCTCACCCACAGTTCTCCTTGTCTCTTTCATTTAAATTTCTGATCTTTGTTACAAGACAATTTTATTACAGTCTTTACATCTTCCAAATGAAACCAAACTCAAACTCCAAGATTTTTATTTCTGGGCAAATAAAAACAAATAAATCTACTATGTTTTATTTTAAAGTTTATTCAAAAAAATCTAATATTGATAATGTGCAATTGTAATTCCAGGAGTGTCTTAAATACGAAAGGGAATGAGAAATCTCTTTTCTCCCATGGAATTAACTCTCTACTTGGAGGGAGGGTGGGGTAGGCCAGGAGGGAATAGAGACAAGATGAGAAACTAGGGAATTAACAAATGTAATTAACAAATACATCAGTCTGGTCTGACAGAAACAAA
Source organism: Balaenoptera physalus (assembly GCF_965194825.1). NCBI lineage: Eukaryota > Metazoa > Chordata > Mammalia > Artiodactyla > Balaenopteridae > Balaenoptera > Balaenoptera physalus. The sequence continues at coordinate 48,203,218 of NC_138890.1, read as the reverse complement.
TGGCATATGTATTTTGGATAGTAGAGAGACTGTTTCCCAAAGGCGTGAATAGAGGAAACCCAACAAGGAATAGTGCAGTGCCCTGAAGCTAGAAGAGTTGGGAGCTCTTCTGATGCCTGAGTCTAAAGGGCCAGAGGAAAGGGTGACTACCAAGGAGAGAGCTGTGTGGAGGGAGCTGCTTGACAGAAGCTATAGCCTGGGGTAGAGCCATGAACAACCCACCGCAGCCCACCCTCTCTCTCCCTCGCCTCCTTCCCCACTCATCTCCTGCCTGGTGAAACCTAACTGGAAACTGCAGGGCAAGGATCCTGTTGCAGTATAGTCTAAAGATCAGCCTTCTGTGGCACACGGGAGGATGGAGAAAGATCGAAGTGGATCAGAAGAGGGGCAAACTAAAGAGACCCAGCGCAGTACAGCAGGGTTCTATGACAGCCCTTATGACAGCTCTTAAACACCCAATCAGAGGGCCAGAGGAGGAGGCAACACCTCAGCAGGGATCTGAAAGCTGGGGATCATTTACTCAGAAAGAGCACCATGAGATGTCCTATGGGGAGGCCTCTATATGTGAGGGAGTATGGTCTGTGCAAGGAGCTAAAGAATGACCACCACACTTAGAAAAGAAAAAAGGAGCAGGAAGTGAAAGGGGAGGAGGCCTGAGAGGCATGCGTGTCCGTGGGAAGTTATCAGACTGTTTTATGCAGGGAAATGGGACAGCTGACTTTACCTAGTGCTATAATATTATGGGAGAACTGAAACTCAAATGGAAAAACTCTTTATGTCACAGACCAAAAAGTCATCAAATCGTGTTCTGGCTTAAGAAATAGTCCATCCCCTAGTGAGGACCTCTCTAATTTCTGTACTAATCCATCATGTATAGATAAAGGTCCTTGGCTTTAGGAGAACAGGTACATCTTTAACTCCCAGCTTCTTAAAGGGTATCTTGCTACCACTTGCGCACAGCCTGCAACCTTCCTGGGGCCTTGCAGTTCAAAAGGGCTAGGCTCCTGTAATTTGATGATTCCTTACTGTTACAGAGGGCTTTAGGAAGAAAGGAGTACCGTGAAGTCCAACAAAAAATCCATAACGGTAGGGAATCCCTGTCCTAGTTTGTGAGTTTGTACTTTGTTCCTGAAACAGCTAGTGAGATTCTCTACCAGATGAGAAACTTCCTGTGCTTTCACTGTCATGCAAAATTACATTTTCCTCGTTCAAAAGCAGTTCTGTGGAGGAGTAGAATGGAAAACCCCAATTCTGAAAGTCCAAACAACAGGGGTTGCCTTCTCTCTCTGGGGAACTGAATTTCTCCCCTTCCTTTGTCTCTATGCTAATTTGCTAAAGTAAAATGCCACTCTGTAATCTTTAAATGCATAGCCATTTGATAACATCAGGACTCCCTATCTGGAAATACATAATGATGTGGTGGGATGTGAACCGAAGCAGGAGTCAGGAGACCTGAGTTCCAATGGGTGATAAATTCTCTCTGCCAGGAAACTTCTCCAGTCACCTTGGGAGAGTCACTTCATTTCTCTGGGCCTCTATCTGCCCATATATCATGTCAGTGTGGTTATTTATTCACTCAGTCATTCAACAATATATATTGAATAGTCTATGCCTGCCACAGAGGTCACGTGAATATAGCAATGACCAAGACAGATAAAAGCCTCTGTCTGCTCTCACAAGGTAGAAGTTAGTGAGGGGAGAAGGCAATGATCAAAGCAGAGCACACTAGAATACATATTATGTTAGAGGGTGATAAGTGCTATGGAGTAAGATATCGCAAGGGAGTGTTAGGTGGGATGCCAGAGACAGTGCATATGGAAGTTCTCAATAAGGGAATGATACTGGCATAAAGACCTGAAGAAGGCAAGGGTTTGAATCATGTGGCTATCTGGGTGAAGATTGCTCTAAGCAAAGGCAACCGCTAGTGCAAAGGTCCTGAGACAGGAGTATGTCAGGCATGGTAGAAAACAGCCTGAAGGCCAGTGTGGCTGGAGAAAAGGAAGGGGGGTAGGGATGGATGGGGCCTGGGGGAGGGGGAAGGAAGCAAGAGGAACAATAAGAAATGACTCCAAAGAGAGATTAGGGAGCCAACACAGTACAACCTCATAGGTTGTTGTAAGTTGGGTTTAATTCTAAGTGAGTAACTAACAGATAATATCTATTGACTTCTGTATTACTTTTGTCTTTTGCTGAAACAAAGAAGATTGGAATGAACATCTACCCTCTCCTACTCTGCCCAAGGAAGAAGGTAGGAATGATTTTCCCAGACCTTTGCAACCTAACATTGTCCTTTGGACAATGTTTTATCAATGGGAATGGCTCCTACCCTTTAAAGTCAGGAAATTGGCTTGCTCCCATTTCCCACTGCATACCTAGTCACACCTGATTAGTGGGTCTCCCCGTGATGTGCAAGCTGGCCGTTCTCCTGCTGTGTAGCCTTTGAAGCTGGCCTCAAGGCCTGCTCTGTGGACCCAGTTCTGCCAAAGGCTTGGTGGAAAGGATGGTTTGAGAAGGGAAAAGTAGGTTCTAATCAGCCTCAGGTCTAGGGTTTATTCTCCCAGTCCATCCTTCTAGGCTACCCTGCTTTAGGTGGAATATTGGGTTGCTTCTGTGGATGTTAAAAATGCTGTTACTTTTATTACACTGAACTAGTGACCCTTGTGTGTATTCTTCACGGGTCCAGACTTATGGGAAAGGATAAATTCCAATATTTGTTCCACCTTTAAGTTCTCTGGTCTTCATTACAAAGGATCTACAATTTACAATGTTAGAGGAAAGGACTGTTGTTTATATGACTTGAAAATCCAAAAACAAATAAGCACATATTAAAGTTCAGCCAAGAGTGGATTTGTGCTGATATGAAACCAGTTTCAGTTAGGAAATCAAGAAACCTACATTCTAGTCTCAGTTCTGCAAACTAATCCACTGTAAATCATTTAGATGGTCACTTAATTTCTCTGTATTTTATTTCTCTCATCTGTAAAAGGGGAGAAAGTTCCTACTCATTTACCCTACTCACTTCACTGGTATTCTATGAGGATTGATGAAGTAATATTTGTGAAAATGATTTGGAAGAATAAAACATTTATACAGTGTTCACATATACATTATTACCTTTACTATTATAAATATTGAGTGATATTTTCCATTTGCCCTTGGATTTATGGAATATAGTTTGACCAACACATTCTCAAAGCCAAATCTTATCAAACTCCACCTCGCTGGGAAATTCTCTCTCAGCCATTCAACAATCATGTTAATGATGGTAATGATAATAAGAAAAAAGAATGACAACCTAAAAACCATGTAAAAGAAGGATCCTGGATTTCAGGTTTAATCCAGCTTGAGGAAAAGACATATACTGTTAGAGAATAACGTAAGATGCTCTGCAATCCAGCTAAATTTTACAGTATAAAAATAAACATTCTGGGAGTTTCAAAGAGGGAAAGAACCATGCAGATTGGAATTGGGTGGGGGGGTAGGGTTAGGGGGGAGATGTACCTCTTGCTCTTATTCCTCCTTGAGAAACAGAGGCAACCTTCTAATGAAAATGCTTCCCCTCAGTGAGCTCGAAGTGGCCTCAGTGGGAAGTTTCAGCAGTTGAAAGAAGATATAGTTTTAAAGGAGGTGAAAGAACCCTTGTCAATCCATCAACATGGCTGTTTTATCGAGGAAACAGGGTAACAGAAGGGGCATTTGCCAAGGAAGAATGAAAGCCATTTCAAATCCATGTTTCTTCAATACTGCCAGGTACTATTGGGTAAGATTTGTTCTTTTTCCCCTAATACTTATCCCCTTAGTTTTTAAATTGTAGAGAAATCAGAATAGAGAAATCATTGTATAGAAATCAGAATACAAGCAAAAAGATAAAAATTAAATAACATATTATTCCACCAACGAGACATTCCTGTTACCCCTTGATGTGTATGTTCCAGACTCTTTTGATGCATATGTACCTAGGCTAGTTCCATTTCAATTTTTTTCAAAAATGTGTACTGTTGGTAACCTATTTTCCACTTAAAATGTATTCACTTCCTCCTACTAATTGAAGAAATTTCCACAATACCATGTTTATAGTTTGCATACCACTTGGTGTAAATGAACTAAAATCTATTTAACTCGTATTCGATTGATAACCATCTACATCTTTGTCGATTTTTCACTCTAATAGAAAGTGGTGTAATGTACATCCCTGTAGCTCACTTTTCATACAATTGTGTTTAGTTCATTGGGATAAGATTCTAAGAGTGGACTCATTATTATAACAAGAATGAATTACTCAATATTACTCAAGTACAAGAGAGAACACATGGATTTATTTTCTTAGATCAAAACAAATCCAGCCCTGAGTCACCAGTGACTTTAATACTCATCATCCTCCCTGTTGCTCTACCACCCCCTTGAGTTACATAGCTCCGGGGGCCTCATGTATTCTAGAAAAATGGGGGCAAGGCCTCTGTAGTCCTCAGTGCTCTAGTAATGCCATCATCATGCCTCCATTGTTGCAGTCAGTGACAAGTTTCCCACCTGCTTAGGGTACAGCCACTTTGGGGTCTTTTGGGTCCTGTTTGAGCCAGTTGACATGGAAGTATGTAATCGAGTTTCAGAAAATAATTGTCTCATAATATGGTCAATGGCCCTTCAAAGTATACCTGTGGCAAAAGTCATGGAGCCCATGGTTCCTTTACTTCTCCAACCTGGAGGGTCCCTCACTCCCTAAAGACTACGATGACCCTGGAGGCTGCTTCCATTCACTTGTATCTCTATCTGGTGCACTTTCTTTGTGTTGCATGTTTGCTGGTGGTTCAACAGCAATTTGAAGTGAAGGCAACTTGAACTGAGATTGAGCTGTCAATCTCCCCAATTTTGGAAACCAGCCCCAGCTGCTAAGGTCAAGGGGATGAGTTCCCAGCCCTGGCAAGCATCCACTTCAGGTAGCCCCCACTGGAGGTGGTACCACCTCAAGGGAACTGCACTGAGGGATTTGGGCCTCTGCTCCAGAACCCACAAAAATCTAAGTCCCCTGTCAGAATCCCAAGGAGTACAATCAACCCTCCCCTGGGAATAGGACCACCTGTTTTCTGCTCTTGAAACAGGAATCCTCAGTCCTCTCCTCTTCCCAGGTAATAAAGCTTCAAAGGTCTCGTTGGGCCTTCAAAACCTTCAAAATCAGTTGTTTCTTTGGTGTTGTGTAATTGAAATTAGACACTTAACTTCTCTGCCTCCACTCCTGCTACCATTTCCATCATTTCAAATGGTCTGCAAAAAGCTACTTAACTGTACTCTTTAAATAAAAGAAAACAGAAAATCACCAACTACCATCTCCACAATTTCATCATGCATACATTGGAAGAATTGAATGCATACTTATGCTCAATTTTCCATTCATTCACATCTTACCCATCTATGAAGATTTCATTAAATTGACACCTTGCCATAGGAGCTTTGATCTCTGTAAACCACAAGTGTTTTCAAGCAAGGGCAATTTCAAGCAAGGCCAGGGGTGCTGCTAAACATCTTGTGATGGGCGGGGCAGCCTCCACCACAAAGAGCGGTCTGGCACAAACTGTCAGCAGTGACGAGGCTGAGAAACCCTGCTCTTAACGGGTATCATTTATTTGATACTTAATTAATGTCTGCAATCCATATTTTGTTTGTTTTGTAAGGTCCTGGGGGTAAGAGGCCTGTCTGAGAAATTTTTCTACCGTCTTCCCCAAAGCTTCTGTCCCCATGCCTTATATGTGGCTGGCTTTCAGAGATTGTCAATTGCCTGGCAAATCCCACTGCAAAAATCCCCAAATGACGAAGGGGACGTCTTGGCACAAGCTGTGTCTTCCAGGAGGCTAATCTTTAGTTGTCCCAACTCTGGCTGTACCATACAATCATCTGGGGAGCTTTCAGAAAGTATCTTATCCTGGGCATCACCCCAGACCCCTCGAATCAGAATCTTGACATGAACCTGGGCATGAATATTTTTAAAATCTTCCCAGTGGCTGTAATATGGAGCCAGGCTTGAGGATCCCTCTTTACACTGTCTTTCAGGGTCTGCCCCTCTGTCCTCACCTCCCATCTCTCAACACACACTTAAATCTACTGACGCTAATGCTAGTCACAAAGAGATAGAAAAGAGACGAGCTACAAGCCTTACTCGTCTCGGATGGATTTGCTTTAAAAATAGGGATCAAAGTCTTAAGCGATCCCATCAGGCTCTGATGGAGCAGAGTTAAGGCCTCATCCAGGGAGGACAGGAGGCACAGTGGAGCTGGAAGCCATTTCTACCACTTCTGAAACTGCATCCTTTCTCCTGTGGCTGAAATTGGCTCTTTACTTAGGTGGCATCACATTGTACCTGTCAAGGCTCAGACCAACCCAACACCTTGCTTAACTACTCTGAGTTTTGAAGCCATAAAGAACTGAATTCAAATCATACAGAGTACTTTTCCATTTCCTTGCAGTGTGGTTATGAAGATGAAGTTATATCACAAGAGTTTTAAAAGAAGAACATCCAGGATTATACCTTGTCAGTAATGTGACTTTCCTCCACCTCCTCCTCTCTTTACCCTTTTTTCTTTTTGTCCCTCCCTTTCTTTCATTTTTCCATCCATTTTTCCAACTCATATTTCCTGAGCACCTACTTTGAGACCTGCACTGCTCTAGAGGCAAGAAGACAAAGCCCCTGATCTCAGAGCTCTTATATGTCAGTGGGGCTGACAGTACACGGGAAGCAAAGGGTAAATAGGATAATATTAGGTAATGATTAATGCTATAAAGGCAACAAACCAAAGTTAAGGGTCAGAGGGTGACATGTGGTAGGGGGAGTGCTTTTGTCAGTGTGATCAAGGGTGGTCTCAATGATGAGGCATCATTTGCACTGAGAACTGAATGAGAATGAGCTTCATTCACATGCAAAGGTCTGGAGAGAGGACATTTCAGGCAGCACTAAGGGCAAGATCAAAGGCCCTGGGGTAGGAACTAGCTTGGAGTTTTCAAGGAACAGAAGACAGGTCTGAATGCCTGGGACACACTAACCATGGGATGACAATGAGAATTGGGATTGCAAAGATTAATAGAGGTCAGAAGGTGAAAGATTTTGTAGGCCACATGGGAGTTTCTATTTTAGAGTTTCTATTTCTATTGTACACATAAGGAGGCCGATGTAAGCAGGGAGTGATGCCATCTTATTTATGTTGTAGAAGAGCTCTTTGGCTGCACCTGGATACAAAAGTGTTGAGATACAGGAGTGGCTCCAGGGTGGCCAGGGAACTGCTACAACAGTCCCAGCAGGGATGACGATGGTTTTCAATGCCCAGTTCCCTCTCTGAAAGCAAATGAAGGTTCAGGCTAGATGCCTGAATAAAAATATAATTATTTGGGTAGTTATCTAATCGGTGGGAACAAATATACAGATACTGAGATCACCAATTCGGCCACAAATCTAGTTGTACAGGAGAAGTGGCAGGTGGCGGTGCCGAGGATGCAAGGGCTGATCTCTGTCAGATACTGATGGGACAGGGTAACTGAACTTGGACATGAAAATTTAATCATAGACTCTTCAAGTTAGAAGTCACCCAAGAAATTGTGCCCAACATTCTCATGACATGGCTGGGAAAACTGAGTCTCAGAAAGAGATTGACCTGCCCAAGGTCACACTGTGAGCTGGCACCAGAAGGCCGTTCTCCCAACTGCCACCTGAGGACTCGTTTTAGTATGATCACCTTTTGGCATCACATTAACTGTTTCAATATAAAACCAATGTTGAGCCAGAGGAAGACTGCACACCTGGGTGTTCCCTCCTTCACCTGTCCTCTCCCCTTCCCCACAATCCTTGAATCAAGCTGCTTTCTGCTTAGCCCCCTGTTATTCAGGGGATGGGAACAGCCCCTGTCTCCTTCCGGGTGGCTGGCTGTGTGTTCAGGTGTTCTTTTAGAAAACTTCATCCCTGCCTGGTACAGATGCAGATTGCATCCTCTCTCCACACACCTGCTTTTCCTTTCCTGACTCACTGCTTCTGGCCCATTGGGAGCTAAGTGGGGGCGAAGGTGCTGCTTTTGTCACATCCCCACCTGCTTCCTCTTTGCCAGAACTCCGGAACAGACCCCAGTTTCAGCCAGGGGAGTAAATCTTTCATCAGCAGGGTGCTAACAGACAGCCGTGGTATGGGAAGGCACAGAGAAAGCAATCAGGGAGTGAGATGAAGTAGTCAAGATTACTGATCAAAATAATTCCTCTCCAATACCCACAGCTGTGCCTCCCTTGGACAAAGGAATTCTTGAGTGTCCTCAGAGATAAAGAGACTCGCTTTATATGTGCATTTGACAGTTTTCAGCACTCTTCCACATGATCTGTGACTTTCTGACATCTATACCCTCACCCTCCCATCCTTAAGTCAATCACTCCTTTCTTGTTCGTGGCATCTCTTTTCCTTATACAAACTTCAATTTTGTTATTTATCAGACTATTTTGAAATGATCTATTTGTCTCGCTTCCCGATTGGAAAGTATTTCCAGTTGGTAGAACCTAGTCTTCTTTATCTCAGTATCAACAGCCCCTAGCAGAGTGCCTGGCACATAAGAGGAAGCAAATAAATGTGTGTTGACTTCTTAGAGTTAGCCTTAGAAACTAGGTCTTGGCACTCAAAGCACAGTCCAGGGGTCCAGTTTCAGCATCACCCAGGAATTTGTTGAAATGCAGACTCTCAGCCCTTACCCCAGATCTACTGATTCAGAATCTGCATTTTAACAAAATACCCAAGGCATTCATAAACACGTTACAGCTTGAGAATATTCCATCTAACACAGCTCCATCTTTCGGAAGGGAAAACTGAGGCTGAGAAAGGGGAATGCACGCGTCCAAGTTCATACAGCCTGTTGGTTATTGGTGGCAAAGCTGTGCACAGGACCTAGGTCTTGCATAGGTGTCTAATGCTCTTGTCACTCCCCTCTGCCTCTCTGTTTTACAATCCCCAGCATCTGACTCATCCTCATCAGGAATCGGTACACATTTAAACATGAGAGCTCATAGGCCACAGAATAATTCTTTGTCATTTTAAAGTGTGACATCCATTACCTCCCATAAATAGAGTCCTGCACTGTGTAAGCTGAAGAGCCCTCAACACCCTTAGCTTAAATCTTTCATCTCTTCCTCATGCAGGGTCGAAATTTCACCATTAGAAATCAAATGTTCGGTCCTTAAAGGTAAATACCCTTGATATAGGCAATGATTGAAAGCCTCATCAATTATTAGCTTAGTGGGGATTATCTGATTCCTAGCTAAGATGCAATGGGAGCTATGTCTAAGAGCACATGTTTAAGAATTGGATGGACCTAGGCACTGCTGGGTGACTTTGGGCAATATGGCAGTCACCAGTCTGTTCACTAAATATTCTAAGTTCTTCATGGACTAGATTATGAGATTGGACGTCCCTTCCTTCTTGAAGGGAAATGTGGCCTTGTGACTTGCCATGTCCATTGAAAGGTGAGAAGTAACACACATTATTTCTGGGTGGAATGCTTCAGAATAAGCACCCCATTCACCATGTTTTCTCTGTCCCTCTGCCTCACGGACTGACCATGATTGAGAGTGTTCTTTCTGTTGGCCTAAGTCCCAGGCCGAAGACATGTAAAATGGAGCCTCCAGAAAACCCAGGATGAATAGGAGCTTTTGATGAATGAGATGAATGAGAAAGACAAAGAAACATACCTTCGTTATTTTCCCCTGAAATTCAACGTTCTTTTTGTTTCCTGCTTTTGACTCCTACAGACAGGGTACTTAATTTTTCTCAGCTTCAATTCTCTAACCTCTAATGAGATAATACTACCTACCTATATGTCTGTGATAAGGTATATAAAATGTTCTCTACAGTGCCTGGCTCACAGAAGGAGCTCAGTAACTCCTTTACCTACTTCCTTTCATTGGCTGAAATTTAGTCCTACAAAATGTATAGAAATGGCTAGGAGGGAAGGAGAAAGAACATCAGGGAAGGCTACTGAGGTGAGGGTAGTAAAGCGTTCAGAATGTCATAGGAATAGCCTTGCAGTATATTTATGTAGGTGAAAGAATACTAAAACTGGGTATCATTGACTGTCCACAGGGAGATACAAAGTCACAAAGAGGCACCATGTAATTCATTGGAAGGGACATGAGGGAAAGATGGGTAGAAGGTAACTGGAGGATGGTAGTACCTCCATTACACATACATCATATTATATATACAGCCTCCCTACTCCCTCCCCGTATCCCAATTCTTCCCATCCTTCATTACTCAGATCCAATATCACCTGCTCCGTGATTTCCAGATTCCCAATATCTCGGCTGAAATGTATGCTTTCTCTGAGTTTCCATGATGCTCAGTCTGGATGGTATGTGTCGGCCATTAGACTAGCTATGGACTTCTGTAGACAAGGCCCTTACCTCATTCAACTTTGCATCCTCCAGAACATCAAGTAGAGCACACCCTCTAATAGTAATTGTTCCATTTATCAAAATCAGCCTATACAGAGCACTTTAAATGCCTTATTTATTTAATTTTCCACTAACCTTACAAAGCAGATACTATTATCATTTCCCCTTTACACACAAAGGCACAAAGACTGGGAGAAGTTAAGAAGTTAATCTGGCTGCACAAGGTTATCCAAACCCTCTCATAATAGAGCGGATACACAAACCCAGTCTGTCTGACTCCACAGCTGCACATTGTTTTTAACACCCTCCATCAGTGTTCGTTGAATGAAAAAAAGACAGATAATAATTATCAGTTACCTTTCATACACAGATCAGGCCCAGCTTCTTCTTTCCTGCCTGCCTTGCTGAGTGTCTGCAAAGTACTAAGGCACAATAGAGCAAAGAAAGAGGTCCTGAAAGTGCACTCAAGACAACCTCTTCTTTTTGTTTTTCTAAAATGGATGCCTGCTTCCTTACCTCCCGAGTACTTTTCTGCAAAGCGTGAGGGTTTGTAAGGATCAAAAGGGAACGGTAACAATGTTATAGGGGAGAGATGTAAAGCAAAGTATGACTTCACATAAGAGAAGACCTCATAAAAAGGTTATAAAGGCTGATGGTTTATAAAGCAAATAGGGAAATTTCCATGTGGTGGTTCCAAACGTTCATCTAACCCCCAAACTCTTGTTTTGACCAAACTTTGATCAGATTTCCCCAGTACAGTCTCTCCCCACCTGCTTCTCAGTTGACTGTGATGGGTTTATTGACCTTGCCCAGAGCAAGTGAGCCTTAAGGTGATTCCAAAGTCCTAAGGCTGAATTATCACCTCCATCTTTCAGACGACCCGTTATCAATTTCAAACAGCTCACTGGCAGCTGAGCTCTGAAGAAAAAGCAGATCTCCAGACTCCCAATCCAGTGCTCTTTTCATAAGTAACTTCTGGTGGCCAAGATCTATTCTCAGAGAAATGTGCCCGCTGATTTTCCATGGGATTCAGAAACAATTCTAACTACAGAGAACAACTGGTGGCAAATTCCTTCATCAGAATCTTCATGATAGTTCTATTCTGAATGATCATAATGTATCAGCTAGAATCAGACACTGAGCCTTCCCAAAAACTGTCATTCCCCCCACTCCCCCAAATATTGATTGAGGCCGGGCTCCTGCTAAGAAACGCAAGTGAAATTTGAGCACTTCATTGCTTCCTGGCAGGTGGTAAAGGCTGTAATAAATTAAAATGAGCTCAGTCCCATCAGATGATTTTAGACACCAATATAAATGTAAATAGGTTCCTCATGTCTAAATGTGCTAAATGTTATCCCTGTTAATGGACATTGGCTCGAGTTGGGTAGAGACCCAGATGTAGCTCTAGATTTGTGGTCAGGCACAGGCAACAAAGTTTGGGATACTAGTCTGGGTTCCACCTGTGGTTTATTCATTCAATGCTTAACACTGATTACACACAAAATGCTGTGCTAAGTATTGCACGCTCAGGAAAAAATAAATCAAAGGTCAATCCTACCCTGAAAAAACACCAAGTCTATTTAGAAATTAGATAAAAATACACAGAGATAGGGACCTCCCTGGTGTCACAGTGGTTAAGAATCCACTTGACAATGCAGGGGGCATGGGTTTGAGCCCTAGTCCGGGAAGATCCCACATGCTGCGGAGCAACTAAGCCCATGCACAACTACTAAGCCTGCGCTCTAGAGTCTGCGAGCCACAACTACTGAGCCCACGTGCCACAATACTGAAGCCCGTGCACCTAGAGCGCATGCTCCGCAGCAAGAGAAGCCACTGTAATGAGAAGCCCGTGCACCACAATGAAGTGTAGCGCCCTGCTCGCTACAACTAGAGAAAGCCCACACACAGCAATGAAGACCCAACGCAGCCAAAAACAAATAAATTAATTTATAAAAGTAAAATACACAGAGATAATAAAAGGGGGTAGTGAAAAGCTTCTTACACACTTAACTACCTTTGTTCTTCTGAGTTGGACATGAGTATGTACATTTGGGCTAAGAACTGGTAAGATGAAATTGCTCTGTGAGATAGAAGGAGAGTACTGTGGGGTTCCTAGGGACAGTCCAATTTCAGGAGCAAATGCCAATGAAATCTGGGTTATTATTGTTTCTATGGCTCCATCTCTAGCCACAAGATCTCAAATATGAAACCTAGATACATAAATATATCATGAGTTCATCTATCATGCTTCATAAAACTCCTAGTCTAGGGTAATAGCCTCATCTAACAAAATGTTACTTACCTTCTAATGCTCTGATCAGATCACACAGCCTCTGCAAAGGCTTTAGAACACATCCCTTTGGCTACCAACACAATAAAATCTGCACCGCTTAATCTGGCATTCTAGGCTTTCCATACCAAATCCCGTCCTCCTTTGTCTTCTACCATGTCCTGGCTTCCGTTCCACAATCCTGCTTCCTCATACGTGGCCTGCCCTGGCCCTACTGCAGTGTTTTTGCTCAGGCCGTGTTCCCTGCCTGGGATACCCCTTTCTCCAGGCTGTATGCTGAAGCCTTGACCCTTCTTCTAGATCTCATACCCTACCTTCTCCAAAAGGCCTTTTCATTGCTTCCAAAGTTTTCTAACAACACAACTTCAGGCAACTTGTTTCTCCTCAGTTTCCTCATATACAAAAATAGATAACAGCAGCTACTTCACATTAATGTGGTGATCACTGAATGAAATAGGATATCTAAAGCACGAATAAGTTACATGGTCCACAACGAGAATTTAAAACGGTTTTAAGAGTAGCAACCATATTATTATTATTATCATTATTATTGTTATTTCATTATTACTTATCTGTTCTCTCACTGAGTTTGATTCCTCTGATACAGCCTCTGCATACCCGATGGGCCTTGGGTGATAGCTACAATCTTTCATTAAGTTGTGAGGGAGCCCGCAATGGACAGGGGCCTTGTCATATCCATTTCATTCCCCAGCATTGCCCAGCGTCAGGCATAGCCTTGCTCTTAGTACAGACTTGACAAATGATTGTTAAATCTTACTGAACATGCATATTATGTGTGTCATAGAAGTTACAACTTATATTCAAGAAGAGGCCAATGGCAACAAGAGTCTGAAGGATAATGTTTCACAGCCCAAATTGAGTCATGCAGAAGAAAATATATTTTCATCAATGCGGAAGAATTTAATTTACAAGGTTAATTAAGAAAAATACAACCATGGGGTATTGTGTGTGTGTTTATTTCTTCTTTTTATTTTATGATTTGCCTTCTCTAGAATCCCCATTTTGTGCCAAAGGCTAGTCAGGACAAGGGCATAATTTTACCTGAGAGGAAAAAGAAGGTTAATACCCAGGATGTAGAGAATCAAGAACTCCCATTCCCTGCTACCGAGAATATAATTTAGTGCCCCTTACAATCAGTGGTATATATCAGGAGCCTTAAATAAGCACAATCTTTGACCCAGCCATTCTTTCACTAGGAATTTATTCGAAGGAAATCATGAGAAATATGAGTGAGGGAAACTGCAAAAGAATATTAATTAAATTGGAAATAAATTGTCTTGAAATGAGATTTGGATGTGTTACATAAATTACGGCACATTCACATATTAGAATATAGTGCAGCCATTAACATCATGATGTGAATGAATAAATATGGGGAAATGTTTAACATAATTGGGAAATTATTAAAGTGGACTACACTTGGTAGATAGACACATACATACATACATACATAGAAGGTCCCAGTAATTCCCCAAAATTTTTGAGATGATACTGAAGGACAAGGACAGCAGATATCATATGATATCACTTATATGTGGAATTTTTAAAAATGATATAAATGAACTTATTTACAAAACAGAAATAGACTCACAGATATAGAAAACAAACTTATGGTTAGCAGGGGATAGCAGGGTGGGGGGGATGCATGGAGATAAATTAGGAGTTTGGGATTAACATATACACACCACTATGTATAAAATAGATAAACAACAAGGACCTACTGTATAGCACAGGGAACTATATTCAATGTCTTATAATAATCTATAATGGAAAAGAATCTTAAAAAGAAAATATATATATATATGTATATATAAACTGAATCATTTTGCTGTACACCTGATGTTAACACAACATTGTAAATTAACTATATTTCAATTAAAAAAAACTGATTATTGAAAAAAAAGCAACAAGGTCAAGAAATTAGGTCCCTGAAGGTAACCTTACCCAGGTCTATCAAAAGAAGATACAAGAAGTGCCAGCTGACATAATTATTGATTTTAAAATCATATGCCAAAAGGATACAGTCATATATATTGATATGTATAATGCATATTCAAAGCTTTATAAATAATTTGCAATGTATTTCTTTATATGATACCACATCATATGAAAAATGCTGGAAAGATATTTGTTAATTTTGAAGCATGAGTTTAGAAGGGTATAATTTAAAAATATTATCTCTGTGGGGTTCTGGGAGGCACCCCAGGGAAAAAAAACAGGCCCCTTCATGAGAAACTAAAAAAAAGAAAGATTCAGCGGGAGATCAAGTTACTCTTACTCCCAAGCAGTACTCCAAACACATTAGATACCATGGACAGAAAAAGCAAACCATAGTTTTAAGTAAGAATCTCAAGTCTAGGCATAGGAACAGATGCCCAAATTGTAGGTTTGTTTGCCATTGAGTTGCTTTTCACAAGGACAACTCCCCAGGAAGAGGTCTGGCAGGAATTGCTTTATTGAATGATGGTTAAAGATCTCCCAGACAACAGTGTGGAGAGAGGCTGGTATCTATACAATATATGAGCAGAGACATGTGAGCCCTGACTGTCGGATCTCTTGGTCTCCCACAATGGAGGCAAAATCAAAAGATGAAGTCCTGGGGACCTAGAGATAAATTTTTCCTGCTTCATGATTTCCATACTCTTAACCAGAAGAAACAGGAAAGATGTAGCTTGGTAGCAATACACTCTAGTGCAAAGAAAGTCATGCTTTGGTCCCAGTAATGAAGGCCACATTCAGGTCATAATTCTCTGAAAAAACTCTGGTTTTCCTTTTGCTTTCCCAATTGCTCTCCACTGGAAGTGGCTGCCTCATAGCTTGTGTGCTTGGTGGTCCAAGGAGGCTTATGCCTACCATCTAGTCCAAGGAGGATTTCATCCTTAAGGGTGAGTTTAGACTGAATGGCACTGAGAGAGCTCTCTTCACTCAAAAATCTTCTAATTCCCACCTATCCAGAAATGTTGTACCAATGAGGATTTTTCTTCTAAGTAGTCTTCCTGCACAAGAACCTTTATAGGGGCTCCCTACATTGCTAGGGCAGTGAAAACAGAGGTATCCCAGCTTTCTTATTAAAGGAACATTGTGCACACAATTAAACTCAACAGATGAGAAATATAAGACCACAGCTAGGAGTGTTGGCCTGGTGCCCAGGCTTCTTAAGAAATTGCATTGAGGATAGTTTATTAGAGGAGACTAGGAATCTCCTAGGAACAGCCATTTGTAATAGAGACCCATTTCTTTGCCTTTTGAGCAAATCTCAGTGGTAGTGATAGTTATAGTCTAAGGCTTGGCTTCCTCCCCCAGTACTCATGTAGATTAAGGGAAAGTTTCCAACTGCAGGCTAAAATGTTGATGCTTCCAGACATGCTCACAACAAAATCTCAAAATGTATTATATTTGAGAAATCACTATGAACTCCTAGGGGTTCAGAGAGTGGAACGAGCACGAATATCTAGAGTCAGGCCCACGCAGGTTCAGATCCTAGCTTCACCACTTCCTTTTCCATATGATCTTGGGCAAATTTCTTTACATATCAACCTCCTCAACTGTAAAATTAGGATAATGATATTTACTCTTCAAGATTATTGCAAAGATTAAGCACATTTAAGGTCCTGATTGCAGTTCCTGAAACGTAATAACACATATTTTTTTTCTCTCTTGCTCTTCTGCTCTCAAAAATATTACCACCTATGTGGAGAGACAAATCTTAGTCACTTGGAAGTTGTGACAAAAGGGAAGACCATAGGGAAGTTGCAAAGGAATGCTGCTTTCAAGTACCCCAGGATAGAATGCTTACTCGGTATCATCATGGTGAGTTGAGCAGGTGCTACTTCACACATATCCTCCTTGGGCCTTCTCCTTTCAGCTCACATCAGCTTACCTTCCAAACATGAGTCAGTTTGTCTTTGGCTTTCACTAGCCACTGGAATATACTCTGTTCACCTGCCTGGCCAGAGATGCAGGGGCGGCCTTTAGGAGCAGCCTTTAATCAATCCTTGGTGAGAATTGGTAAATACCAGAGGTTCTCAAATTTTAGTGGGAATCAAAATCACCTGGCAAGGCTTTGATTCAATCACGCGCTGCTGGGTCTATCCCAGAGCTTCTGATTCAGTAGGTCTGAGATGAGTCTGAGAACTTACATTTCTAACAAGTTCCCAAATGATGGGGATTCTGCTGGTCCAGACATCACACTTTGAGTAACAGTAGGGTGCACATATCCTACTGTCATCGCTCTTCAGCTGGGGTAACTCTGAGGTACGTCATCCACACTGGCTATCTTAGTGTGCTGCTATAACAGAATACCACAGATTGGGTGATTTAACAACAGAAATTTATTTTCTCACTGTCCTGGAGCCTAGAAGTCCAAGATCATGTGTCATCAGGGCTGGCTTTTCCTGAGGCCTCTCTCCTTGCCCTTCAGATGGCTGCCTTCTTGCTGTGTCCTCACATGGCCTTTGCTCTGTATACATGCTTCCTGAGTATCTTTTCCTCTCCTTGTAAGAATGCCAGTCTAATTGAATTAGAGCCCACCCTTATGACCTCATTTAACCTTAATTACCCCTCTAAAGGGCCCTGTCTCCAACGGCAGTCACATCGGAGGTGAGGGCTTCCACATATGAATTTGGGGGGACACAAGTCAGTCCATAACACAAGCTTTCAGAACTCTCCAGGCAGTTAAGCTCCAGGTATTGAGAACACACCCTTTGTCGGTCTTCCATTATGACTCAGTTCCTCACTCCCTTACTGGTATTTCCTGGAATCGTATTCCAGACCAACTATTTGTGTGCCAGTCCTTATGTCAGGACCTAATTCTATGACAGTGCAAACTCAGACAATCATTGTTCTTTAATCAAGTGCTTACTTTTAAAAGCACACAATGTGGGACTTCCCTGATGGCGCAGTGGTTAAGAATCTGCCTGCCAGTGCAGGGACACGGGTTTGATCCCTGCTCTGGGAAGATCCCACATGCCATGGAGCAACTAAGCCCATGATTCACAACTACTGAAGCCCGCATGCCTTAGAGCCGGCGCACTGCAACTACTGTGCCCACGTGCTGCGACTACTGAAGCCCGCATGTTCTAGGGCCTGCATGCCACAACTACTGAGCCTGAATGGTGCAACTACTGAAGCCTGCACGCCTAGATCCCGTGCTCCGCAACAAGAGAAGCCACCGCAAAGAGAAGCCCGCACACCACAATGAAGAGTAGCCCCCGCTCGCTGCAACTAGAGAAAGCCCACATGCAGCCAAAAAAATAAATAATAAGAAGAAGAGCAAAGCTAAATAAATGTTAAAAAAAAAGCACACAATGTTTATGTCAACATGGTTAATGTACAGAATTAAAAGTCAAGAGACAAACTGTAATTCCAGATTTGTAGCTAACTCACTAATCTTAAAACACTGAGTGATTAAATCTCTCTAAGCTTCGATTTCATTATATAATAAATGTATGTATCAATCTCAGCCTTGACTAACTTCTACAGACAGTGTGAGGATGTGTATCGCTAACAATTCTTTGACTATAAGTAATAGAAGGTTATTCTAGCTGGCCTAAGCAATAAAAAGGACTTTATTAGAAGGTTATCAGATAACTTACAGAGTTGGAAACTGATAGGAACAAGCAGTTTCCATGTCAGCAGACACTACATGACCCCCATGCCTATGGAAGGATGCTGATGTAGCAGAGGGTCATATGAAAACAAAGCCAGGACCATGAACCCCACAAGGGAAATTATCTAAAGGTGTAAATAAATCAAATATGTTTCAGTTGTAATCTGTTGAATCTATATACTGTTGAGTTAGATACTAATTTGATAAGTACCTTCATCAGTCATGCTTGGAGGACTCTCACTTTTGAAGTATGTGCGTCAGATTTGATGGAGCTCCATTTCAAGCAGGCTTCTGATATTTGGGTGCACTTAATGGGGAAAACCAAAGAAACCTAGGGGAAATGGAAATGCACTATGCAAATCATAGTTATTGAATATCATTCATGATCTTGGCACATCCCTGGACCCATATTCTTTTTTTTTTTTTTTTTTTTTATTTATTTATTTATTCATTTTTAGCTGCGCTGGGTCTTCATCTCCGTGCGAGGGCCCCCTCCAGCTGCGGTGAGCAGGGGCCACTCCTCATTGTGGTGCGCGGGCCTCCCACCATCGCGGCCTCTCCCGTTGCGGAGCACAGGCTCCAGACGCGCAGGCTCAGCAGTTGCGGCCCACAGGCCCAGTTGCTCCGCGGCACGCGGGATCCTCCCAAACCAGGGCTCGAACCCGTGTCCCCTGCACCAGCAGGCAGACTCCCAACCACTGCGCCACCAGGGAAGCCCCCCATATTCTTGAAAGCAAGTGAGAGTGTTAGTTAGCTTTTAATGATACATGATCATCTGATCATCATGGTGCAATCTGTCACAACATCAATTTTGTATCTTTTACAACCCTAATGAATGACCTCTAAATTTGTCCCTATCCTGAAGCCGCCATATTCAAGATTTATAGTCCTGGGAGAGAGAGTCTGATTGGAAAAAGCTTGAGTCACATGACTTCCTTTTGTCTGTACAAGGCCAGCAAAAGGAAAAATCTGAAGAAAGAAATCTTCTGGTAACACTGATCTCTGCAATAAAAAGGCAGGGTAACTTGATTTGCAGTCTCATTGAGGTCACATGATACAGGAGAAGAAATTTCTCACACTCATCACACACATGCCCTGCTGTCAGGAAGAGGGAGTGGGTGATTAGGTGCTGGATGGCTCAATATGACCAGTTTCCATAACAAAAAAAAAAAGAAAAAGAAAAAGTAAGTACTAGTGTTTTTAAAAGTATAGAGTCATATACCAATAGAGAAGATAATTATTGTCCTCCTGCTATTATATATAATTATTAATTATAGGATCTGACAGTATTGGCAAAGAAGTCTGAGCAGGGAGACTGAAAAAAGATATTGAACTGGGGGCCTGATTAACCTCCCGTGTAATGAGGTCATCCAAAGAAGTGCTGCCACATCCTCTAATCCCATGAAAATGCTATGAAGGAGTGCAGGCAATACCCATCTCTTTGGATGGGTATTTCTAGAGAACCTGACTTGATGACTATGGTATTTAACTTTGCTAGTAGTGGGCTGTGCTGTATTCTACCTCTGGTTTAGTCATAACCTTGTTGTGTGACCTGGGCATTTCCCTTTTCCTTCTCAAACCTCCACTTCCCCATCTCTAAAAAGAGGACTGAATTAGGTCTTTGCAGCTTGAATCTCATGTTTCACAATTGAAAGCTGACTGAACAATAAGCAGCTCTACTGTAGAGTCAGGGAGTCAATATGCTGTAATGGGTTCCCATGGAGCTGAGGCCTGGGCTGGGGATCCCAGGAGATCTAGCGGGGAGAGAGAGAGAAGGGCAGGCAGACGCCACTGTTAAGAAACACCATGGACTCCCATGGATAATACCTGGCTTTAAGAATCAAATTCTGCTCCTACCACCGAAGCCAATTCAATATTTCCATCAAGCTGTAATTGTCCAAGTGGAGGCCCATACTGTAGGTAGGTCTGTAGCACTTTAGATTAGAAAATGGAATTAAAAAAGAAGCACAAGGGGAGGTAAACCTCCAGCTCTATATTCACCACCTTCTTAACAATAATAATTTTGACAGTGCCTTCATTTGTCAGAAACAATTTTTTCTCCATAAAAGTATGTGTGGGTAAGGGAGGTGGGAGATTATTTATCAGATGTTAGCCTTTTTAAACACTCTACTGATGATGTGTCCGAGACTTGTGTTTCTATGACACCAAATCAGATAAAGGTAATAATGACAATGCCAGCTTGTGAAGACTTGCAGCCTGAGAGTGACAGTATTTAAAAATTCTTTCTTAAGAGCTAACTGTGGTTACAGCCTGATATGATTCAGGCAGGACAAATCATGGACCCCAAGAGGAAACTCAGATTACTGGAGAAATTCTGTCTCAGAACAGCATCCAAGCAGCAGAAAACAGGACTGACAGAGGGAGATGGATTTGAGCAGGTCATTTCATTCATTCACCTGTATTAGGGCAGGATCACTCAGAAACCATTCTATGAATATGACTTTTAAAAATAAGTTCCAGACTTGTATATCTGACCAGGATGGAATAAAAGAGACCCAATTTGTCCTCCTGAGCGAAACTACCAAATACAAGCAACAAACAAAATATATAAAACAATGGTTTTAAGACCCTGTACATCAGGCAGTGAGACAATAAATAAAGTGAACCCCATGATTGTCCTAGGTTACTGTATTGAGAGAGTTTTCAGGCCCTGGACAGGGAGAAGGGACTGAGGTAGAGCCTGGAAGATTCCCTGAGTTGAGGAGACAGAGCGGAGAAACCAAAGCAACTAGAATTCATAGGAATAAGTACCAGAAAGGAGAAAGCATCACAGAGAGACCTAAGGAGTGTCCCCCTCAGGTATTCAGCAGAATATTAATGAGCAAGTAAGTGGATGTGTGAGCATGTGTGTGTAAACTACTCAAGGCCAGAGAAAAAAAACCTCTGATGGGATTAGAGGGAACAGTACCTGACTCTCAAACTGGGCTGGAAATAGAACTGGTTCCCACAAGACAGAAAGGAAAATTCATGGGGCAGTCATGGGGCATTGGGTTAAATATTAAGGAAGGCCTTACCTCATTAGTGAGGGAAAATTAATTCTAGACGAAGTACTGCTCTGGGCCCACCTAATGAATCATAAAATCAAGAGCCCAAAAAATTCAAACTGTTTTCAAATAACTAAACCACCTACCATAACAAAGCTCAAGAAATACACATCACCCAACAAGGTAAAATTCACAATGTTTAGCATCCAATCAAGGATTACCAGAGATGTAAAGAAGCAGGAAGACCTGACTCATTATAAGAAGAATAATCGATCAGTCAGTCAAAACCAATAAAAAATTAACACAGATATTACAATAGCATTATTAAACAATGAATAAAGACTGTTGTTATAATTGTATTATATATGATCAAAAGGTTAAGCAGAGATGTTCAAGATACAAAAAAAGAACCAAAATAACTTCTAGGGAAGAAAAATGCAATATCTCAGATGAAAAATACACAGGATGGAATTAATAGCAGCTTAACCATTTCAAAAGAAAAGATTAGTAAATTTGAATTCACAGCAATATAAATTGTTTCAAATGAAACATGGAAAAAAGCAGTAAAAAAGAAGAGAGAAAAGAGCACTAGTGAGATTTGTGAGCATCAAATTGCTTAATACAGACATAACTGGAATATCCAAAAACTACTGGGGGAAGAAGAAAAAAAATACCTGAAGAAATAATGGCTGAAAAAATTTCCAAATTTGATGAAAATTATAAACCCACATATCCAAGAAGCTCAATGAAACTCAAGCACAAGAAACATGAAGAATATTTAACCAAGGCACATAATAATCAAATTGCTCAAAACTAGATAAAGAAATAATCTGAAAAGCAGCTGAAGAAAGGAAACACATTATACACGCAGGAACAGAGATAAAGTTAAATCAGATATCTTGTTGGAAACAATGAGAGCAAGAAAACAATGAAACAACATTTTTAACGTACTGGTAGAAAAAAAATCTGTCAACTTGTAATTCTATTCCTTGTGAAATATCTTTCAAAACCAAAATGAAATAAAGAATGCATCAGCAGGAGACTCACACTAAAAGACATATTAGAAGGAGTCCTTCAGGAAGAAGGAAAACAGTACCAGATGTAAATATGGATCTACATAAAGCACGGAAGAGACACAGAAATGGTGAATATACGGGTAAATATATAAAATTTCTTATTATTTAAATATCTTTAAAATATAAAGTTAAGCTTAAATAAAAGTAATGACAATGCATTTAGGGCATTACAACATTTATAAAAGTAAATTTTATGATCATAAAGTCCAGAAGGGATAAAATAAAAGTATACTATTATAAGCATTTTAAATTATATGTGAAGTGATATGTATCACTTGAAGGTAGACTATGATAAATTAAAGATGTAGACTAAAAACCTTAAAGCAACCAAAAAATAATAAAACAGACTTACAGCGAACAAGTCAACAAGGGAGACTAAATGAAGTCTTATGTATTCAATTTAAAAGAAAGCAGAAAAAAAGAGAAAGTAGGGCACTAGAAAACAAATAAGACAATAGATTTAAACCTAACCATATCAATAATGACATTAAATATAGACGGTCTAAAAACCCACAATTAAACATCAGAGATTATCAAATTGGATAAAAATTTAAGATTCAAATGTATGGTGCCCACAAGAAATGCTCTTTAAATATAAAGACACAAATAGGTTTAAAGGAAAAAGATGACATGCCATGATAACACTAACCAAAAGAAAGCTAAAGTGGTTATATTAATATCAGACAAAGTAAATTTCAGAGTAAAGGATATTTCCAAAGATAAAGAAAGTAATTTTATGATGATAAACAGGTCAATTTATCAGGAATACATAGCAGTCTTGAAAGTTAATCTACCAGGTAAAGCTTTAAAATTCATTAAGCAAAAATTGAGAACCATAAGGAAAACAGACAAATTTATAATTATAGTTGGAGACTGTAATGCTCCCTCTCAATAACTGATAGATCAAGAAGTCAGAAAAATCATTCAAGATACAAGTCTTTAACAAGATGCTCAAACTGATTGATCTAATTGACATTCATGGCACACTCCACTCAACATCAACCGAGTACAGAATCTTTTCAAGTGCACACAGTATTGACCAAGGTAGATTCTATTTTAGGCCATAAAACAAGGCTCAATAAATTTTAAAGATTTCGAGTTATACAAAGTATGTTTTTTGACCAAAGGATATTTTTTAAATGTACTTTTCCACTGACCCACGATAATGGGCCATTGTAGTATATTGTTATTTTGTCCATATACCCCTTACCATACTGAGGTACTCATTTTCCCAGATGCCAGTAGTGTTGCCTGTCGGAATCATGCTGTCTTTTCCCAGGGCTACAGCATCCTGGCCATCTCAGTTTCTAATGTTCCTATGCGATTGGCTGAGGTTTCTGTTGTAAGTGTATCATATTCCTCATTTCTCTATAGGTGTTATTCTCAAGAACTCTCCCAATAAACCATCTGAATGCAAATCTCTCTGAGTCTGTTTCCCAGGAACAGGACTTATGACAAACGTGTTTATTGCAGCACTGTTTATTATTTCACTAAATTGAAAGCAACCTAAGTGCCCACCAATAGTTAACTAGTTAGGTTAAATGAAATATTACGCAACTATTAGGAGATGACAATGGTGGACCTCTTGAAAAAAAAATAAGTAGATAAGACAGAAAAGTACAAAAACATGTAAACGAGGACCACAGTGGTAATGAGAAAGACAAGCCTCCTACCTCACATTAGAGGACTGAGACCAGAAATGCCAGAGCCAGGCAGAGGGAAGTGAGTCTAGCTCATTTATCAAGGTTCTAAGCTATTAAAACAATAGAAGGAAAGAAGCTAATGTGAACAACAGAGAGAATGCAGGATTGGGGGCATGTGATGGAGGCATGGGAAAGTTGGAAGTGGTAGCCTAGAAAGAAGAATCTGGTCCAGGGATAGAAGCATGGAAGGATGGAGCTGGGGATTAGAGACTGAGGCAATATTTCAGGGCTAGGAGTGGTAGATGAAAGTGAGGCTATGTTCTGGGCAAGTTCTTCCAGGGACAGAGGGAAGAATGGAGCCTGAGCAGGAGCACTCGGTGGGGTTGCCAAGCAACTTCAAAGCTGAAGGAGGAATAGTACTGGGACTGAGAACAAGGAAAGGTGGCACTTCAGAGAAGATGAAATAATCAGGCTGAAGGGGGGGTGTAAAAGCAGAGGTTGTAGGTCAGAATGAGCACTGGAAGATTTAGAGAAAGAAGTTACAGATTACTGAGAGATGGGTGGAGGCTGAGGGGGGCATGTTCCCCGCACCTTACAAACCTATAGACCCAGAGAAAGCGCCAGTGATTGTGGAAAGTGATGCCTAGACTCCCCTTAGCTTTACACTGACCTTTAAATAAACTTCCCCAATACAAAATATTCTCAACAGCAAGATCTGAGGGAGAGCTTCTGTCCTTACCTGTAACAGATTGCATTTTCCAAAGGTGTCCACACAAAATATGTCCAATCCACATGATCTTCTTACAATGGGATCTTGTCATTCCTTCTTCAAGAATTCCTCCTTGAATTTGGGTGGGCATGTGACTACAGAGGGGGTGATGCTGCATGATTTCTGAAGCTGGGCTATGAAGGGTAGTACAGCTTCTGCTCTGCTCACCCTTTTGAAACATGTACCTTGGAAGCTCTAAGACAATAGTTAAGAAGTCCAGTTTCCATGAGGCTGCCATGCTGGAGAGATCACATGTTGAGACTACAGAGTGATAGAGGGGGCCCATGTGTTCCAGCCCCCCACTGCTTGCCTCTTTCTAGCCCAGACACCAGACAGGAGAGTGAGCAAGGCTTTAGTTGCTTCCATCTCCCCCATTTTGAGCTGCCCAGCTGATTTCAAGTCTCTACCAAGCCCTGCTCATATTGTTGAACTGTGAGAAAATAAATGTTAAGTCATTAAGTTTTGTGCTGGTTTATTAGGTAATTGGAACACTATCCCACCCGCCTCTTGTTTGGGAAAATAGCTGTGGACAAGCTCAGTGATCTTTTTGGGGTGATTGTGATGATCAGAATAATGGGATGGCCATTCTGGCACCTCCTACTCACCACTGAGACTATGAGATTAACCATATTAAAAGGTCACAGCATTTCATCATAAGTGCTTTTGAGATTTGGCTCAAACCAGTGATTTTACTCTGGCCCTATCAGGCAAAAATTAAACAGAGGAAGAAGTAATCCTGGAGGGCAGTGTGGGAATAAAGGAGTTATTTGATCTGCTCCTGGATGCAATGGTACAGTTTTTAAAGACGTGTGCTATTTTAAAAATCAATAAATTGTTTTAAATAAGGCAAAGGCTGAGAAGATTAGGATTTCAGTATATACTTAGAATGTTGAGAACCCATGCCTTTTCTTCTTATGGGATAATGTAACCGAGAATGAATTCATTTGCTGGCACAAAAGGTCATTTACAAAGCAACTCAAAACACTTTTAAGCTAAACCTAAAAGTAGTAAAAAGATACGTTACCTGACATTTATCATTAATTAAAAATTCCTGGAAACCAAAACTTCTTATATGCCCCGATTCAATTTTCAAGCTAGTAACTGGCTCCCATTCTCACAGTTAATGTGAGTAATCGGATGAGTTTCTTAGAATTAGAAATGGCCCTAATAAGGAGTTGTTACGTATTATTCCTATCATATTCAGGAGCAAAATAAATTAATCTCAGCCTCACAGGACTTTTGTTACAAATTTCAACAAGCATATCCTAATACACTCAGGATAATTTGGAATGAAAGTAACATGGGTTAGCATTTAGTAGAATATCAACTAAAATTCTGAAATCTGTATTTGGAAGAATAAAAGGATTTTTAGCTTGGAGGTGAGCAATGGATCCTAAGAACACTTTCAGTATCTGAAAGAGACTGCTATGTGAAAATGAGAGCAGACGTAATCTGTGATGTCCTGAGTATACTGCCAGGACAAAAAGAGAGATGCTACAAGGAACTTTATTTCAGATTAATAATAATAGCAATAATAATAATAAATTCTCTAATGAATACATCTATTCAACGAAGAAATGCACTCTGCATTGCTAGTGTGTTTAAGCAAAAGCTAAGCACTGGCATATCAGAATCAAGAAGAAACTAAATGAAAATTGTATCTTCAGTAGAACTGAAGTCCCATGAGAGCCCAGATCATGAGCAATCATCCTGTCTTGTCCAAAGCCTTAATTGCAGCGTCCGGCACAGTGCCAGGCCCATATCAGGTTCTCAGGAAATACATTTTGTATCAATGAATAAATGCATGATGCAGAGTTGTGCTTAGTGACCCATTCTAAAGAGCGATACTCCTATTCCGCCCTTCCCTTTATAAAACCCTGAGGGCAAGGCTCTTTAAGCAACTGATTCAACTTGTTCAACTGCAAGCTGATGCACACAAGCTGATGAAGCAGAAGTTATTCTTTAGATTCCAACTGGAGACATTTTTTGCTTGTATTTTAAAGCACCAATCTAGCTGTCCAAAATGCCTTTGTTCCAATAGAATAATAATCAAATTTTAGTTCAACAGCTGTGTGCAACGCATATTTAAAAAGAACATTTTTTGAATTAACTCCCATTTCCATTTCTCCACGCTGCTCAGTTTTTCTATATTGATGCTATTAAAATCATAGTTGAGAAGAGTTGAAAAGAAGAAGGAAGGAGCAAAGTGAATATCCACTAATCTCTCAGAGGATGCTGATTAGACATGAGAATTTTTCTGCTTAGTGCTAAAAAGGTTTCCTAATTCTAGACTGAGAGAAAGCAAACTTTTACTGCAAAGGTCTATATAGTAGATAATTAGGCTGTATACTTTCTGCTGAAACTCCTCACTTTAGAACAAAAGCAGCTGTAGACAACACTTAGATGATTAAACATAGCTATATTCCAATAAAATTTTATTTACAAAAATAGGTGGCAGACAGAATTTGGCCTGTAGGCAAGAGTTTGGTGATCCCTGTTCTAGGTCATGTGTTTTGCTTGTTTGCTGCTGTATATATTTTACATAGGGCCATGAAATATATTGTCTTATTGGAGACTCAACTGGCAATTTGACATAGCAGGTGTTTTGAACCCAATTTTATAAATGCAAGTGCTAAGGTGCAGAAAGCTGAAGCCACTTGAACAGGATCACAGAACAAGTCATTTGCAGGGTCAGAACTAGGACTCTGGTCCCTGAACACGTATTCTGCCAGCTGGTGAACTACAATATCCTGTTACCTTCGTATCTACTCATGGGCAAGTATTTGGTCACGTATATAATGTGATTTAAAGGAGTGAAATATACCTCCCACACTGGTATGAACTTGTGCTCAGATTTTCACAATAGAAATTTATTTCTTTGACTAAGGACACAGTCTACTTTAATTAATTAATTAATTTATTTATGGCTGTGTTGGGTCTTCGCTTCTGTGCGAGGGCTTTCTCTAGTTGTGGCAAGCGGGGGCCACTCTTCATCGCGGTGCGCGGGCCTCTCACTATCGTGACCTCTCTTGTTGCGGAGCACGGGCTCCAGACGCACAGGCTCAGTAATTGTGGCTCACGGGCCCAGTTGCTCCGCGGCATGTGGGATCTTCCCAGACCAGGGCTCGAACCCGTGTCCCCTGCATTGGCAGGCAGATTCTCAACCACTGTGCCACCAGGGAAGCCCCACAGTCTACTTTAAAAGAGAAAATTTCCTTTAGATAGTGTATTATTCAGGGCTTTGTCAGAGCAGGAGACCAAAACAACTGGCTTAAGCAAAAATAAAAGAATGCGGATTTACTGGTTAATATAACTGGAAAGTTTAGGGATATACTGGCATCAGACATGGCTGGATGCAGGGTATAGTCTTCTTTTCCACCTCTGTTTGTTCTGCTGTCCTCCAGGTTTGCGTCACCTTCAGTAAGGCTCTCTCCATGCAGTGTCCTACAATATTCCCAAGTTTAGACACCCACAGCTCTGAGCTAATGGAAAAGGAAGCCTCTTTTCCTCAGCAGTATCAACCCAGGTTTAGGCTTATCTCTCACTGGCTTAAAATGGGTCACATGTCCATCCCTAAGAAATCAACCAATCCAATCAATCTGAGTAAATGTCATGTGCTGACTGGCTCATGAATGACTCATTGGCCCCTGCAGAGATAAGGTCAGTCCCATTTCAACCATATGGACTGAAGGTATGGCTGCTTTGGCTCCAGCAAGGAAACTTGGATTTTCTGTTGCCAGAGGAAGGAGGAGTGGATTTTGGCAGCAAACAGAACAGATGTTCACTATGGAAGGACAAAACATAAACTCTATATTAAACAGTGTCCATTTATTGTAAAATAATCTCAACAGAAATTAGTCATTCAATTATTTTGCAGGCCTTGAAACAGATTAATTTTGAGGAGAGAGTTGGCAAAACCAATCTAGCGCTTAGTCATGGAAACAAATCATGATGCTTAGATTCACATCAATGGCTCTGTGCATAAAAATTTGTGCTAGTTTGGTTTTCAAGTTGAGCTTCCTGTGGAATGCTACCCCAAGTTTATCCACAACCCACTTCTCTCTTACCTTTCTATACTACAAGAGATGGAAAACTAAAATTCTTGATTTTCTGCTCTTATTTACACATACGAATGGCCCTGTCACACAGAGGTGAACGATGAGATTGGGAAAATATTCCTGGGAAGGGCTTTATTTTCTGCACATAAAGACAGAGACCTGCTAGAAATACGCCTTTAATTTCTTCTTCCTGCCTGGAAAGTGGAAATGAGGCCTGGAGATACAGCAGCCATCTTATAACCATGAGACAACATACATGAGGACAAAAGATCATAGAACGACTATAGCAGCCCTGGATTGCCTACCTCCTGACTGCTTGTAGCACGAGACAAGTAAACTCGTATTTCTTAAAGCCAGTGAAGTAGGGTTTTCTGTTTTCTTGCAGCCAAATATACTCCTGCCTGATTTAATTCTCAAATTAATCTAATGTTGCTTAAGGATGCTGGGAAACTGGGACCATAGACCCCAAAGTAGCAGCCCCTACAATCTAGACATTAACAGATCACTCATAATCTTGGAAATTTTGGCTTCTTCTGTTGGAAGGATATTACTAGCAAGTTTTGATTATCTTCCTCTCCAGAGTTTAGAGACCCCTGGGAATTCTTACAGTCATATGGACCTGAAAGGACATAAACCGATTCTCTGTTTATATTTACACTGAGACATGGAATTTACTCATCATTTTCCTTGGCAAGTAAAATTGCAAAACCCTTTCCCAAAACAATCCATTGATTCTCCACCCCTTGCCAGATTTTACCTAAGTGATACTTGGGAAATGCTGGGAGGCATAGGAGATAAACATTTTAATGTTCATTAAGTTTCCTAAAATATGCAAAGATTTGAGTACAGAAGGACAAAAAGATATAAAAATTTCAAGACAATATAGGTAAGGACTTGAATAGAGAAAATTTTTCCACAATTCCTTTAATAGGTTTAGAGGACAACAGAAAACCTCTATTTAAATTGGAAGTAAACCAAAAAAGTATATAATTATAAAAGAAGTTTTCACTTTAATTATAAACTACCATTAATCTAGAGGTAAGAAAAAGATCATAATGTGCTATTTCTTCCTGGGGCAAAGGCCTACCAAATGGCTTTTCAGTTCATTTCATTAATTTTCACTCTTGCCAGCAGTTTAAAAGACTACTCATTTCCCTATATGTATAATTACCAACAATTTAACATACTATAAAATGTTATAATAATTTCAAACACTCCCAGGCTCACTTCTAGCACTCAGAATGCAGTTTATCAAAAAAAAGAACATTAAAGGGTCATGACAAAAATATTATTTTATTACTACAATAATAGTAATTATTATTATTTTAATGGATAATCTGTCTTTAACAACAACTCCACCTATTCATCTTCCAAATAATTATCAAGAATCTTAGTGCATCAAAATGGATTCGAGACCTAAATGTAAGACCGGGCACTATAAAACTCTTAGAGGAAAACATAGGAAGAACACTCTTTGACATAAATCACAGCAAGATCTTTTTTGATCCACCTCCTAGAGCAATGGAAACAAAAACAAAAATAAACAAATGGGACCTAATGAAACTTCAAAGCTTTTGCACAGCAAAGGAAACCATAAACAAGACGAAAAGACAACCCTCAGAATGGGAGAAAATATTCGCAAACGAATCAATGGACAAAGGATTAATCTCCAAAATATATAAACAGCTCGTGCAGCTCAATATTAAAGAAACAAACAACCCAATCCAAAAATGGGCAGAAGACCTAAATAGACATTTCTCCAAAGAAGACATACAGATGGCCAAGAAGCACATGAAAAGCTGCTCAACATCACTAATTATTAGAGAAATGCAAATCAAAACTACAATGAGGTATCACCTCACACCAGTTAGAATGGGCATCATCAGAAAATCTACAAACAACAAATGCTGGAGAGGGTGTGGAGAAAAGGGAACCCTCTTGCACTGCTGGTGGGAATGTAAATTGATACAGCCACTATGGAGAACAGTATGGAGGTTCCTTAAAAACTAAAAATAGAATTACCATATAATCCAGCAATCTCACTACTGGGCATATACCCAGAGAAAACTATAATTCAAAAAGACACATGCACTCCAATGTTCATTGCAGCACTATTTACAATAGCCAGGTCTTGGAAGCAACCTAAATGCCCATCGACAGATGAATGGGTAAGGAAGATTTGGTACATATATACAATGGAATATTACTCAGCCATAAAAAGGAACGAAATTGGGTCATTTGTTGAGACGTGGATGGATCTAGAGACTGTCATACAGAGTGAAGTAAGTCAGAAAGAGAAAAGCAAATATCGTATATTAATGCATGTATGTGGAACCTAGAAAAATCGTACAGATGAACTGGTTTACAGGGCAGAAGTTGAGACACAGATGTAGAGAACAAACCTATGCACAGCAAGGGGGGAAAACCGTGGTGTGGTGGGGATGGTGGTGTGCTGAATTGGGCGATTGGGATTGACATGTACACACTGATGTGTATAAAATTGATGACTAATAAGAACCTGAAGTAAAAACAAACAAACAAACAAAAAAACTAATACTAAACTTTCTTTGGGTTATTTGTATGGAAATATGTTAATATAAGTGTATCACACATTACATGAAATTTCTAAAAATCTTACATGTTCTGGTATAATGTTCTAAGCCATAATTCTAGTTATTACTTTAAAATGTATATCTCAGAAATAACTAAATTTCCTTGCCAATTGCATTATTATGAACTTTCATCAAATCTTTAACCGTGGTCATTTTTAAGTCTTTTGTCATTTACAGACAGTTCTGGGTGTACTCTGATGCTTTCGCAAAAATGTTCCTATAAAAGGGTTTCATCTTCAAGGAATTCATGGAAAAGACTCTGAGAAGTACAGGTTTCTGGTAACTGACTATATTGCAGAACTGAATGAATAAGCATTTTCAGAACTCTAATGGAAAACTGATGAATTCATAAAAGTGCTAACAAAAGATCAAGATAAAAAAAAAATTAATTACATGGGACTGAGTGAACTGATGAGGATGATTATAATTTTTGTGACTTTCTGTTTTAATTTAAAAAAAAATCCCACAAGGACTCAGAGGCAAAAAATATACAAATCAATTTTCACTGCAAAGTAAAGGAGCTGTTACAGTGGAGGATTACTGGACTGAATGTCAATATTATGACATAGTATGAGTGTGTTTCATGTTTGGTAATTGCAATCATTGTTGCTTTTGTTGTGGTCATACATTTACAATGCTTGGTGTCAGTTTATTTATCTCTTGTAAAAATAAAATACAATGTGTGTGTGAGTTGTGAAAAAAAAAAAGGAAACTTTAAAAAAAAAAAAGAATCTAAGTGCAACTCTTGTATGTTCATTGCAGCATTATTCACAATAGCCAAGATATGAAAACAACCTAAATGTCAATAGATGAATGGATAAAGAAATATATATATACACACACACATACCCACACACACACACACACAAAGGAGTATTAGCCTTAAAAGGAAGAAATCCCGCCATTTTCAATAACATGGAATAATCTGGAGAACATTATGCTAAATGAGATAAGCCAGACACAGGAAGACATATACTACATGATCTCACTTATACATGGAATCTAAAATAATCAAACTCATAGAACTAGAGAGTAGAATAGTGACTGCTAGGGGCTGGGGGGAAATGGAGTGATGTTGGCCAAAGGGTACAAAGTTTCAGTTATGCAGGATGAATAAATTCTGGGGATCTAATGTATAGCATGGTGACTATTGTTAACAATACTGTATCATCATATGCTTGAAATTTTCTAAGAGGGTAGATCTTAAGTGTTCTCACCACATTTTTTTTTTTTAACTTAAAGAGGAATCTAAGGGCAAGGTGCTACAAGAGATAGTGAATCAGATGTGATCCTGAGACTTCATCCTAATCCTTCATTTTATTCCCTTTCACCTGAATTTCTGTAATAGACTCCTAATAGATCTCACCGCTTCTGGTCTTCCTCCATTATGATTCATCTAACACATCACCACTAGATAGTTTAATGTTTCTGCTAGCACAAAAGTAAATGCCAGATATGCTGAGACTAAATGATCACTAACTCAAATTAGTGATCTGTAATAAAGTCACATTTTCCTAAAACATAACTTCAGGCTATTCTAACTTTCATCATTTGCTTCTTAAGTCAGAGCTTCTAATCGGTGGGCCTGTGTCTTCATCCCTCAGCCTTGGGATAGGAACTGTTGCCTTGGGCCAATTAACTTCATCCAATTACCTCAGTCCGTATATAAATATGTTAAGATGTTATGTGTTACAACATGAAAGAGATTGGAAAGCACTGGCTTGAGTCATTCCTACTTGATTTTTTATAAAGCCCCTAGATGTAAAATCTATATTTGTTTTATATTTTTAGTGTATTTCTTAGGAAATCAGTGGGTAGGCAGAAGAAACAGTTTGAAAAGATCTGATAAGAATGTGTGTGCTTCTTTTCAATTATCAGAATGTAAAGATCAAAGGAAATGTGCCCATTCTCCTAATGGCCTTTGGGTCTACTTGGTAGTCAGTCAACCCTAGGAATTCTTACTCCCTATGATAGAATTCATGTTGCTCAAGGTCTCGCTGTCCCAGGGATACAAATGAGGTTATATCAGACTGAAAAATTGATTTCCAGGTTCTTGCACCTCATACTTTTTGGGGAATTCCTGGTGGTGCTCTCTTCTCCTCTTGAACACTCAAGGCAGCTACCATGTTGTTTTCTGTTTCTTTTCTTCCCTACCCCACAGTCGCCTTGTTCAGATTTGGGTGTATTCTTTTCACCAAGCTGTTTTATGAGCTTATGGGGACTTGGCGGTTGCCAGTCTTGGATGCTCAATGTCTACATGAAGAGTACCTTCTCCCGGGTTCCTCAAACCATCTGTCTTTGAGGAGCTCTTGCAAGTGTGATGAGAACAACGTCCCCTCAATCCAGAGACAAAGATTGTTCCAGGGCCTTACAGCTCTATTTGCACTCAGAGACTCACAAATTTTTACTTTAAAATAATACATGGCTTCTTCAACTCACCATCTTCCTTGAAGAGAAGTTTATACCTTGTCCAAGAGACCAGATATGGGACAAATGGCACTTCATTCTTTATTATTTCCATATTTCCCCCTCCTTGGGTCTATAAACAGACATAGACACAGTATGTGCTTTACAAAAAAAAAAAAAAAAAGCAAAAAGTCTCCATGTATAAGAACAACTTCAGTAAACACCTAAAGATATCACAAGCTACCTCATTCCTCAGCTAAACTCTGGCCTCAGACAGACACCCCGTTATATTTGCATTGTCATTTCTAGATTTGAGTTGACACCCGTTTGGAAAGAAGACCTATTTGGGAATCAAGAGCTCTAATGTATTGTTGCACTTTGCCCCCTGTCCATTAATGTTTATCTGGTCAAGTTGCATCACGTTTCTAGCATCAGTTTTTCCATCCATAAAATGAGAAGGAATGTTGAGGTTACCATTATCTCTTTCATGGCTCATATGCTGTAATTCTTGAGTGTACACTCCTTAAATCAGTCAAGTATTAAGTAAATGTGTGTGTGTGTGAGAGAGAGAGAAAGATAGGGAGAGGGAGATGGAGAGAGAACCCAGTTGCTGGGTATAGAACAAAATAATGATGAAAAGCATTTGTTCTGTCTCAGGCCAGCTACTTTACTAGAGATTTGACCTAGTGCCTGTGATTTAATCTCTTTAGCCTCTTTTCCATCTTCTCTAATATTGGGATAATAGAATCTACTTAATAGGGTAGGTTTTAGGATTAAACAAGTTAATGCATGGAAAGCACTTCAGACATACAGTGTTCAATAAATTAACTATTATTTTTATTGTTACATAACTGACAAATATGAAATAACATCAGATACGCAGGACAGTTTATAACTATCCCTTAAACTGTACCTTTAATTATAAGTACTTCAGAAGATCAGAAAATATAAAGATCACACTTGTCTTAGTTTTATTCATAGAGTAACTGCTCACTAAACACCTTTTGAATGAGTGAGTAAATGAATGTTTTTCAGGAAAATCTGCCTAAAAGTGCTGAACATAATTATATTCTCCTGGATGTCATCTGAAAGAAGCACTTGAGACAAAGACTTGCAAATAAGATATTTTTTGAGGCACAGGGGAGTGAATAGGGAAAGAGTAAAAACCAGTAAGAGGAAGAAGTGTTACCAAGTGGGCCACCAGTGCAAGCAACCGGTTATTGGATCAACTCTTATGAGCAGCTCTGAGAACGCTTACCTGAGAGAAAAAAAGGGAGAAACATTATATCGATTCATCTCCTGTCGCCCCATTGGCCACAGGTGGCGCCATACAATTATCAGCCCTACACTTCTCGATTGCACATGTGTGAGGAGCAAACAGGTTCCTGGGGATTCAGTAGTGTCAGAGAAGTCCCAGAAAGGAAGGGAGAGACACAGTGCAACTCTGAGATGAGGTTTTGCCAGCAGGAAGTGAGTCAAAATCTTTGCAGAACTATGTGTGGTCGCCATGGCTGAAGTCCAAGGTAAGTCTAAGAGGATGAAAGGTGTTGACGGGAGGTGCCCAATTCAACAAACAGCTCATGCAGAGAAGAGCAAGCCAGGGTGGTGAGGGCATTCTCCAAACCACATCATCAGAGGAATGGAGACGGTGGAATCATAGGAACAATAACGACCAGTGTGTATCGATCACTCAGTGTGTACCATTGACCCATCTAAGTGCTTTATATTCACCATCTCATCAAATCCTCCCAACAGCAGAGAGCCTGAGCTTTCAGAGCCTAGAGTTATTGAGGAGAAGCTGCAAGTAGATGTCTGTCCCTAAGGTGGGGTGAAACTTGGGATTGTATAACTTGTTAACTCGCTGGAACGGCTAACTTCTCTGTTAGACTGCAGCTGTTTAAAATGAAGAGAAGAGCTGTTTAAAATGAAGAGATCACTCTTCCAATGTTTGAAGCACTGTCATTCATTATGGGTGTATTTTAATTCATACTTAACAGGCTGCCCTTGTCTTTTATTAGTTCAATTTTCCAACAATCCACAGTTTGAAGCATCATATATTGACAGCTCTAACCCAGCTCTAGAGTACCACATCTAGACTTCATACATCAGATAATGAATAACGTTTCAAGATAATGCACTCATCAGTGAAGCTTGTTTCAAACATATGGTGTGTGCACACACATATACACACTCGTACACACAACTGGTGTGTACAAGTCATTTCCATTGGTCATTTGGAAAGCCACCTTGCCCTTTACTGTAGTTTATTGGGAATTGGGACTGTTAAATTCAATCTTCAGAAATATTGAGGAGATGTTGGGATTATATTATGTCTAAAATTACAATAAGATTAAAGTTTTATCAATTTTAGTTCTGTGAAATGAAATCATGATTAAGTCATGCACATGCATTGTTTAACTTTTATGTGTAGACATTTTAAGTAACACATTAGTTATAAAAGTAGGAATCTACTTAAAATTATCAGATAAGTATAAAATATCTTGAAGTGGATTACAATAAAAGGTACTAGTGAAAAAGATGTTTATAAAATAGAAATCAGGTTAGCAAACACCATACACATAAAGTAGAAATTACATTCTAAAAAATCTAAATTAATATAGTTTTTGAGCTTCCTAGCAGTCAATCAAAAAAGAGATGTATGATATTCTCACAGCACGGCAAAAAAAGTTTTTTTGTAAAGTAAAATAAAGCAAATCTTAGTTTAATCTCTTCACTTCCCAAACTCTATTCCCTTTTGGCTCACCCTAGCCCTGGAATAGAAATTATGAGCAAAACCATGAGTTTAGACATTGTTGTATAAGATTGAAAGGGATATCTGCGTGGTGTGAAATGAGGACCATAAAAGGCCTGTATGACCATATATATCTCTCCTATAAATGAACTGAAATACTTTAAATTTCCATCAGTTGGAAGGACTAACAATGGTGGATTTAATTGGATTTTAAAACAAGTAAATCACCATAATTAGAGTGTGGATTAGTGCACTGAGGTCAAATAGGAGACCAGACTCTAATCTCCTTGCCACACAGCCTCATCCTCAATCAAGTCCCAGTAAATATTTTTATTCTGAGCTGGATAAAGACATTGATTGCATCTTGAATCAAATTTGCAGAGGCTGCAAAGCTGAAAGAAGCAATAAACATTTTGCATAATCATTTTAGATGCGTTGCGATAATAAAAAGAATTTTAAAAGTTGAAATTTATTAGGGATAGAGTCCTAGAGAATTGACTAGATGATAATAACTTAGGTATCTTTCAAACCCTGAAATACTATTGTCTGATGCTAAAGGGGGATGGGTGTCCTCATACACAATAGAGTTGGGGTGCAGGAGGTGTCGTTCACAGGCACTGCAGAGTGGATACTGTTTGCCTTCCTCCCAAGTACACAGGGCAGCAGCCCTTCAGTATGCCAAGTGCATCCACTCTCTCTGTCTCCACTGTTATCACCTGGTCCGAATCACCAACATCTTTCTCCTGAAACACTGCAATAGCCCATGAAAGATCTCCTCTCTCCAATATTGCCACCCCCTAAAGTTTCTCCTCCACACATAAGCCAGAGTAAACTTTTCAAAGGTAAAATAAACTTTTACAATAGAAAATGTAAAAAATGTTTTTATCACGTTTCTTTCTAAAACTCTCCCCATAGTTCCCCAATATTAGTTGGTTTTTTGTTTGTTTGTTTGTTTGTTTTTCTAATCTTGATAATGGCTGTCACAGCCTCACAATATCAGGCCTTTCCATCACCTCTTTGCCCAACTCAGTGGTCCCCTTCTCACACCCAGTGTTCAGTCTGCTCCGGCCACACTAGCCTTCATTCTTTTCCATAAATATGCCAAACTGGGTTCTAGGTCAGGGTCTTTGACTTTGCTGGTCTCTCCGTCTAGAACACCCTTCTCTTAAATCTTTATGTGACCGGATTAACCTCATCATTTTTTTTTTTCCCCTTTTCCTGTCTTATTTACAGCAACTATCCTGGTTTTGATATTTCACTTAATTTTCTATTATGTCTTTATTTTCTCCTTCTTGTTCGAATTTAAAGTCTATGAGAACTTGTTATTTGTATGTAATTCTCTCCCAAATCTGCAATGTCTAAAACAGAACTATGTCCAGAGTGGAATTTAATGTGCATTTGCAGGAAGGGAGTGAGGAAGAAGGGAAGGAAGGGAGGAAGGAAGGAAAGGAGCAAGGAAGAAAGGACAGAAAGGCAAATGGCAATTGCCTGTAAAAAAAAAAATGCCTTTAGAACTGGCTATATGTCTGATTCCATTAAAAATAATAAGTCTATGATGCCAAATTTATATTCATAAAGGTACACTCACCCTTCAAAAACAGAAGAGAATAGAGAATTGTGCTATTTATTATCTTTTATAGAACAGAAGTTGTCTTCAAGCAAGGTATTTTTCACATGTAATTTGTCATTCATAGCTAAAGTCCAATTAATCAAGTTCCTAGTAATGAGACTTGAATTTTCACCGCAAGAGTGAAATTAAAGATCATTATAAACAATTACACAAAGAAGAAAATCAAACTGTGGTGGGCTATCTGTTTACCTCCCAATAAATAAATAAACAAAAATGCAAAAAAAAAAAATTTTCTATATACCACTTAGGGGATCTGGTGTGTCAGATGGCAGTAAATTTGAGGTAAGCGTGTTCACCAGTTTCTCTTTGTTAAGTAGTGGCAGATTTAGTCTTGAAATGGAATCTTCTTTCAGATGGAAGGCTAGGGATTAGCAGCAATAAAAAAAAGGAAGGAGAAAGATTTGACATTTTCACAGGGAAAATGTGGGAAGCCCTTGTTCTCCCATTAAAAACGGTATTTTAGTGGCTTGCTGCTCTGAGGGAGAATGTTCTGAACCTTGTCTGTGTCTTCTCAGGCTGAGGGGAAATTAGTGATTTTAGCTTAAGGTATAAATAATTGTATGATATTGTCTGCATTCTGTATGGCTGTAATGTTCCTAGTCAACAAAAAGTCCTTATTTTAACAAGCCATGGTGAAAATGCTGAGGAGAAAAGAAAGGTTTTGATTGCTCAGGATACTATAGCTTTTACTGTGTCTCTAAAATGTTTTTGCCATCAATTATCCAAATCCCATGTCCATCTGAATTCCTCATTTGCCCAGTGTTCCTTTTCCTTGGATGAGAAACATCTGTGCTTACTTCTATTCCTGCCCATGCCACACATATTTTGAAATGCAGGAGCTTTAAATGGATAGAGAATCAAGCATATCTTTCTTCTCCTATTCAGCGCCCAGGACTGTGCTCATTTATTTGTTAACTCAACAAATATTTATTGAGTCCCGACTAAGCGCTGAGGA
Source organism: Balaenoptera physalus (assembly GCF_965194825.1). Lineage (NCBI taxonomy): Eukaryota > Metazoa > Chordata > Mammalia > Artiodactyla > Balaenopteridae > Balaenoptera > Balaenoptera physalus. The sequence continues at coordinate 48,163,992 of NC_138890.1, read as the reverse complement.
TATGATACTGACAGAAACGGTTCCCACCTACATGAAGTTTATAGTCCATCAGGGATGATAGATGTTGATCTAATAATTAGTCATGTGAAAAGCCTTATGAAAGAGGAAATACAGGGTGGTACGTCATGACTTAGTTCTCTCTTAGGAAGTGATGTTTAAGCTGAAATCTGAAGGATGAGGAAGCATGATCCAGGTGGAAAGAATGAAGAATAAGGGCTGGGGTGAGCGCTAAGCTTCCAGGCAAAGGAATAAGTACTACAAGTCCCAGAGGAAAAGAAGAGGGTGGGGTGGGGGCCACTTTCAAGGAACTGAAAGAAAGAGGACAGGAGAGAAAGATTTGCCATGAAAAGATCATGCCAGGCCCTCTAGATCGAGCAGTGGAGAAAGCCTTTTAGAGATGTTTATGCATTAAGGTAACTTGATCAGATTTACTTTTTGTGAGAATGACTCCAACTACTCTGTAGAGAACTTCCCAATGGGGACTCAAGGAGGGAGAAGGCAGGCCTAACCCGAGGTCAGTGCCATACTCCAGGAAGGAGAACATGGGGGCTCCACAGAATGCTGGAGGGGGACCTGGAGATGAGTGGAAAGATGAGAGAAACACTGAAAACACATCATTTGGGGCAGAATGATGAGTCTGCCTTGGAGAACTAAGTGACGGCTGATCACTGATGCGAGATGTCAAACCTAGAAGGTCACATTGGCCTTTTCAGTTCTATAGTCAAGGATCTACTACCTAAAGAGAAAAGATCAGTCTTCTCAATCTATCTATAACAAATTTTCTCAGCACTACTGATATTTGGCACTGGATAATTCCTGTGTGTTGTACTATGATGAGCAGCGTCTCTGGCCTCTACCCACTAGAAGCCAGAAGCAGCTCCCTCTGCCCAAGTTTTGACAACCTAAAATGTCTCCAGAGGGGGGCAAAATCACACGTTTTGAAGACCATTAACCTGTGTTGATTCCACCTTCACTATGCAACTTCCTGTGTTCTTTCCCCAACGTGCCTTACCCTGGACCATCACATTTTTGTCCTCACTATTTCCTACATGTATCAGAAGACCGTAGGGAGCTTTGTTTGATAACGTCATTTTCGGCATCACACAGACCTGGGTTATCCTAGCTCCATAATTCACTAACTGTACAATCTTAAACAAATTACTTAACCACTTTTAGTTCTTCATTTGTAAAACAAGGATAATATCAGTTCTTCCTCATGAGGCTGTTCAGAAGATTATCAGAGTCAAATGAGAAATACAAAGAATAACACATTTTAGGTTCTCAGTTTATTTTAGTTACTATGAAAATATGCTCATTCCATCTTTCAGGCCTTTGCCCATGGCACAGCTATGGACACTCATCTCCCTTAACCACCACCCATCTATCCAATTCACATTTGACTTTCTGTCAAGACCCTCATTGACATTTCCTCCCCATGGAAGATTTCTACCAATTATTCTAATATATACTGATTAGTGCCATTTTCAAACTCCAGTAGCAGTTAGAGCTCATACTATGTAATTTAGAAGTTTATCACATATTAACATATTTTCCATTTGTTTTGTCTGTACAATTTTTCAAACTTCCTAACAGTATATAAATTCTATGATGATATGAGGATGATATATTGTTGTGGGCAACAACTGATGTTGAGTGGATGCCAATGGATTGAAGTCACCCACATGTGTGAGGAAAGTCAACTTTTAATTATAACTAAGTAGCCACAGGACTACCCTGTGCAGGAGCAGCTGGATGGATAAGACCAACTTATTTCTTCTGATCTTTTCCATGCACATGGATGCCAATCTGCATAAAATATAAATGAATTCCCAGCAAGAGTGAGCTCCTCTAAGAGACTGACATTTCTCCTGTGTTTGACGCGAGTGGAGAGTTCTAGGAATTCAAGGTGAGTAAATGGCGCTGCCCTACAGCTTCACAGGAGGCTCTGACTGTGAGCTAGGATCTCATTTGGCTTTGAACTCAGCATGAACTCAACTCTCAAATCTACTGTAGAAGCTGACTTTAAAATTAACCATTTATTCTTTGACCTTGACTTTGCTAAGTCACAGAAATAGACTCAAAGGAAATGGAAGTCTTGACCATTGGACCCATCTAAGTCATAAGGCAGAGAGTTAGGAAATGTGGCTTCTATTGCTACCTATATCAAGAAGCTTGCTGTATCTTTGTTATTAGCCAAACTCATGGTAGGTGTTCCGTAAATAGATTCTCTAACTCTATGTCTGTGGGGCTTTGAACAAGGCCTTAGTCTCTTTAGCTTCAGTTTTCCTGTCCATAATATGAAAAGCTGAATCAACATCAAGGGGTTTCAAACTAAGTGTCTAGCATTTCGTAGAGGTGTCCCAAAGTCCCCTTGGGACTGGAGATTGGTCAGGAGACATTAAGTGACCAGAATTCTGAACTTGCTATTCTCATTTCTATCAGATAATCAGCTTTTTGTTGTTATTGTTGCTGTTTTATAGTTTTGTGCTCTGCTTAAAGTTTCATCTGAATTAAGGAGCCAGCTTCTTAAACAAAAACTTTCAAATCACTGACCTAGACAATCTTTAAGGTTGTTCCAACTGTGTTATGTGATCTATGGTCTTCATTATGGATAAACAAGAGGAAATGAGAAGGAAAAACAAAGCACTGCTTTTCTGCTTTAAGGATAGATTTAGGTTATATTCAGAAAAGAGTTTAACTGGAAAAAAAATTAGAGTTTATGATAGAATAAGGAAATTAGGCAAATCTTTTCCCTAAATAATTCAAAGTTTGGCTAAAAGTTATCTTTGTAAATAGACATTCTGGGGGAGAAAGATCAATTTCACTCAACCAACAACATTATCACTACATTGAGTATAGCCCTGAATTGAGAATTGTGACTCAGACATGTTTCCTGTCTCAAGATGTTCACAATCCAATATGGGAGCTAAGGTATCTAAAATAAATAGCTGGGATAAAATTAAGAAATTATAAATGCCATATAATTTATATATATATACACACAGACATATATATATCACATTGTCTTTATCCATTCATCTGTTGGTGGACATTTAGGTTGCTTCCATGCTTGGCTATGTAAACAGTGTTGCTATGAACACTGGGATGCATGTATCTTTTCGAATTAGAGTTTTCTCCAGATAGAATAAAATAAAATAAAAGCCACATAAGACACATGGAGAAAGTACAGAGGAGTGTTATGGGATATCCAAGAAGGGAAAATTAATTTTGATGGGAAAGATCAGAAAATACTTAACTGAGAAAGTAGATTTTGAGCTGGACCTTATAGGACAGGAGGAATTTGGAAATAGGGATGTGGCAGAAAGGTCATTCGGTTGAGAGAATAGAATGAATCAATGACCTGACAAGAGAAATAGCTCTCTCCAGAATGCAGCAAGGACACATTTTGTTGGAGGAGAAGTCAGTCCTCATTTGTGCTCCTCACCAAATAGTTCCAGTGTTATATCTGGGCACCTTCTCCAACCCCTTAAAGCTAGAGGTAGCTATGTCACTTGCTTTGACCACAGAGATTTGAGAGGAAGCAAGATTTGCTACATGTCATTTATCCTACCTCGGCAGCAGTGGAGTGTGGAGTTGGAGCCTCCTTCAGGCTGGTTCCCTGCCAATGACACAGAGCTAAGGCCCTCAGCCAACCCTTGACAGACACAGGCCATTGTTTTAAGGCACTGAAATGTAAGGGCTGTTTGTTATCACAGTGTGGTAGGCAGAATTCTAAGACAGTCTGCATGATTTCCATCTCCTGGTAGCCTAACCTTTGGGTAATCCTCTCCCCTTGAATAGTGACTCTCTTCTAACCAGCTGAATTCGGCAAAGGTGATGGAAAAGTACCTCTGTGATCACCTAATGTAATATTAGACTCCATCTTAACAGATTCCCCTCTGACTGTGAAGAAGTAAACTTCCATGGTCTGAGAAGGACACGTTGCAGGGATGGTGGGGCCTTTAGGAGCTAAGAGTGACCTCTAGCTGACAGCCACAGGAAAGACAGGAACTCCTTCACCCACCTACAACTGCAAAGAATTTAATTCTGCCAGCAACCAGGTGAACTTGGAAGATGCCCTCAAACTCCAGAAAGGGTAGCTGTCTAGCCTGTACCTAGACTGTAGCCTGTGACACCCTGAGCAGAGGACCCAAGTAAGCTGTGCCCAGTTTCCTGACCCACAGAAGCTGGGAGGTAACAAATGAACATGTCTTTTACCTGTGAGGTCTGTCATAATTCGTTACACAGCAGTAGAAAACTAAGGCACACAACATAAACTAGCTTCTCCTCATTCATACAAAAATGGTGGAAATGAAGTCTAGAAAAGTATTTGAGGTCTCTCCTTCAGAAGCCCTAAGATGCCTAGCTACTGAGTCACAGCTTTTCTGTGGACCATGAGAGCTTCTTTTTTTTAAAAAAATTTTTTAACATCTTTACTGGAGTATAATTGCTTTACAATGGTGTGTTAGTTTCTGCTGTATAACAAAGTGAATCAGCTATACATATACATACATCCCCATATCTCCTCCCTCTTGCGTCTCCCTCCCTCCCACCCTCCCTATCCCACCCCTCTAGGTGGTCACAAAGCACGGAGCTGATCTCCCTGTGCTATGTGGCTACTTCCCACTAGCTCTCTATTTTACATTTGGTAGTGTATATATGTCCATGCCACTCTCTCACTTTGTCCCAGCTTACCCTTCCCCCTCCCTGTGTCCTCAAGTCCATTCTTTATGTCTGCATCTTTACTCCTGTCCTGCCCCTAGGCTCTTCAGAACCTTTTTTTTTTTTTTTTAGATTCCATATATATGTGTTAGCGTACGGTATTTGTTTTTCTCTTTCTGACTTACTTCACTCTGTATGACAGTCTCTAGGTCCATCCACCTCACTACAAATAACTCAGTTTTGTTTCTTTTTATGGCTGAGTAATATTCCATTGTATATATGTGCCACATCTTCTTTATCCATTCATCTGTTGATGGACACTTAGGTTGCTTCCATGTCCTGGCTAGACAATGAGAGCTTTTGAAGGTGTTTGAGCACAGAGACAGGTTGGTTAAAATAGTACATTCACAGGAGTAATTTGCAGGCATATGGATGGAAAGATAAGTTTGAAAAAGATTTGCCATTTATACCTTTTTTAGATACCTAGGAATTAAGTAAATATAGAATATTAAGTTCTCTTATCAAATCATTCACATGTAGAAAGTAACCTGTTCAAAGGAGCAATGCTTGCATTCTTTCCTATATCAAATAAGAGGCTGTTTCTACCTGTAATTCTATTTCAGCATGATTAAAGTACCTCAAGTCTGCCCCTGGAGTTAAGATGACAAATGTACCCAGTTACACACCTCCATCTTGTCACCAGGGGACTGTTCCATTTGTTAAGAGGCATTTCTTTTTGCCAGGAATTTCGTTTTCAGGCACGAGTAAATTGCCTTTCATCTACACCAGAATTTGAAACATGTACTAAAGTGGTTTATGTTTTATTTACCATTTGCTCTGGCAGGGAGATGGGTTTAGGAGAGCTTAGATTCACTTTCCCAAGTCATGTGGGCTGCAGTAGGAAACTGTACTGCAACCTTTTATTTGTCATGCTATAAAGCTCATGGGTACAAAACTATTTGGCTTATGTGAATCCCAATACAAGTACTTTCAGAGAAGTACCCAAACCAGCACATGTGAATTTTTCTTTTGCTAGTGAAATTCCCTTTCAAAGCAGTATAAACTGGCTGATCTTCAGTTTTCCAGACTTTAGAGGTCAGTCTTTCCTTTAAAACGGTTAGTGTGGACAGATGTTGTCTAAAGCCCATTGTTCATTCTTCCTACTTTGTATTTCTTCTGGCAAGTCACCCTCACCCCACTTCTAGTCTATATGATTTGGGTGAGACATCACTAATTTGAGAGTGACTTAGGTCGAAGCTGAAAAGTATCTCCTTCCTTAAGCTAATATAAACTGGCTAAACAGAGTGCATCTCAGGCCCTTTGAAGAAGCTACTAAAAAAAGAAGCTCCTTCTTTTTGTGTTCAAGGAGCTCCCTACCTGAACACAAAAGGATGTGAACCCAGAGCTGGTTAGCCATCTTGCCACCACACAGATCTGCAAAGTTTGTTAATTGAGGGAGGATGGAAGATGACCAGATCCTGATGACAATGTTTGAGCCTTTAACCTCAGCAGAACTTGAAGTCAGTTATTCCCTGTGTTCAGCTGTTCTTATTTATCTGAGCCAACAAAGACTCTTTTAGCATAAGCAACCACTAGTTGGGTTTTCTTACACTTGCAACTAAGCCATCATCCCACAGATCTCCAGAAGTCCATTTTTTGACGAGAATCTTTCTTCTAACAGCCCAAGTAATTTCTGAGGAATGCACGCTGGACACTTGCCTCTCCTGTCAGTGAACTTTGATTTTGCCCATCGTTATTTCAGAACTGTGTGTATCAACTTTGGCCCTCCCAGAAGTAAATGTTTACTGCCATTTGCTCCTGCGATCCTCATAACTCTTCCAAATGTGCACACATCCTGTCCCACAGTTCTCCAAAGAGAATAATCTAGGCAATAGGCAGTCACAGTATTTGATGGTATATTTGCCATGGTCAGCCTCAGAACAGTCAATTCACGGACCACAGATAGACAGTATAGTAGGGTAAGACAGATCTCAGACAGCATTTTGTACTCTGCTTCATTAAAAAGAGTTACAAAATTACTACCAGATCACTTTGTGCTCTATTAGCAGAACCTCAAGGTAGAAAGAAAGCAACAACAACTTCATTAATTGGGACTTCACCAACAGGGAACTAACCAGCTATACACAAAAAGGAGGTAAGATAAATGAATCATCTATCTATCATCTATCTATCTATCATCTATCTATCTATCTATCTATCTATCTATCTATCTATCTATCTACCTATGTATCTATCTTTTATATCTATCTGTCTATCTACTATCTATCTGTCTGTCTATCATCTGTTTCTCTCTCTCTTTGTGCTCATGCATGTGTATGTGTGTATTAATGGTGGGAAGAGAGGCTAGAGAGAAAGGCTATTAGATGCCTATCTAAAAACTCTTTCCACTCCTTCCTTGCTGACAGAGGCCCCCCTACACACACATGCGCGTGCGCACACACACACACACACACACACACACACACACACACACACACACACAGTGTTGAAATGTCAGGTCCTTAATTTCCCAGCTTCCTTTGCTGGAAGCAAAGTCTATATGGTGAACCTTGGTCAATGGGGCATGAGGAGAATTGGGGGCTCTGAGATACGTTCCCTCCCTCCTCTGAAAGAGAGAGGATGACTGAAGAGAAACTGCCCCTTTTCTGCATGTGAGACCCATGGTGAGAATGTGAAGCCTGGGGCTGCAGCAGCCTCTTCACCATCTTGGCATGACTGACCTAAGAGGGAAAGCCACTGCCCAGAGGAGGCAGAGGAAGAGGGAGAAAGCCTGGTCCTAATGACATTGATGATGTGACAGGATTGATACAGGACTACTATGGCTCTGGACTTTTTATGTGAAATAGTAAACATCTCTACTGTTTAGGCCATGGCTAGTTAGTCTGTTGTCTGTGGCTTCAAAGTGCCCTGGCTGATGGAGGAGTAATAGGATGGAAATGAACAAAACCACCAGGAAGACTGAGACCCCAATGTGAAATGCAAAAGAAAAAAATGGGTTCAGAGAAAAAAAAAGTGATCTGCAAAGTTAGGCCAAATATGGAGGAACATAAATATATGGCAAATGGATTTAATGCAAAGAACTATGAAGAAAGAAACCAAGGATGTTCATATAGAAACCAGATTCTGAAACTGGAATTAGGTCTCATTTTTCCCAGTTATTGTTTGTATTGGACAAGCCACAAAACCACTTTGGGATCACGTATTTAATTTTTAAAACAGAGAGAATAACACCAGCATCACCTCCTATTGCTTTGTTGATGTTATCGGTATTGGTGGTGGTGGTGATGGGGCGTGTGTGTGTGTGTATGCATGCTTGAGTGAAGACCAAATGAAAAATACAAGTGAAAATGCTTTGTAAACAATGAATATCAAATAATGTAAAAGTCGATGAGGCAGCAGAGACCACTGTCTTCATCACACCCCCCTCCTCATCACCTACGTGTGAGAGATTGTTGGATTGTTGGTCCTCCACCCAGACCCCTTTCCCTGGCCTGTGCACCCGTCCTCTAGCTGCTGAGACTGCTGGCTGATAAGAGCTCACAGCTGCCCCCTTCTCTGGGGCACTGTCCTTAGTTGCCAGAGTCTACTTCTCCTGCAGGAAGCCATGTTCCTCCTCCTGCAGGGAGCCTACAGACAGTGATTGCCAAATAAGGGATGTCCAAAGGGCGGCCTTATTCTGGGGTACAATTCACATTCTAGAGCTCCTCATGAGAGCAGGCTGAAACCAGACCCCAGCTGAAAACCACATCCTCCCTGGCTTCTGCCCTTTCCCTGCCCTGCCTCCCCTCACTCCTTTACAGGTTCCCACTGGAAGCACACCCTCCATAAATCACAGGCACAAGAACCCCCATTGCAAGCTCTACTTTGAGAAACTTTTTCCTAAGACATCTTCCAAACACACACAGAGACAGCATTCAGAAATTAGGGAGGAAAGGTGTAAGGAACGCATACTTGCAAGTCCAGATAGTTTGTAAAATTGATAGAATAAAAAAAAACATGTACAACTTTATTGTTTAAAAGTTATAAAAATAAGCAATAGAAAAAATAAAAATATTAATAAAATCATCAAACATTGGGGGAAGACAAGAGGTTAAGAAGGAAAAATAATAGAACAAATAAATCTTCAGTTCTTACACAATGGAGTAAAAAGATATTGCCTAAAGTTGATGAATCAAGAAATGGTGTGCAGCCATACTATTTAGATATATTGGATACCTTCAGAAAAAAGAAAGATAGAAATAGTTAAGAGGGTTTTCCTCTGAGGAAAACAGAGACTAGAAAAAGGCAAGCAGGGGACTGCAGCTTTTCATTATAAACTCTATATTTTGCCTTATACCTGAACCGCTATGTCCAAAAAGAAACACACACACATGTACACACACACACACACATAAAGGCAGCAGCCATTTTTTTCTGGAATTGACTGTAATATATCTCTTAATCATTCTATACAATAATAATAAATATATTAAAAGCTTTAGGTCTTGAGTTAAGGGTATTATGCTAAGTGAAATAAATCAGACAGAGAAAGACAGATACTGTATGATTTCACTTATATGTGGAGTCTAAAAAACAAATGGAAAAACATAAAACAGAAACAGATTTGTAGATACAGAGAAAAAACAGGTGGTTGCCAGAGGGGAGGGTGTGGGGCGAGGAAAGAAATAGGTGAGGGAGATTGAGGTGCAAACTGCCAGCTGCAAAATAAATGAGTCACGGGTATGAAATGCATAGTGTGGGGAATATAGTCGATAACTATGTAATATCTTTGTATGGTGACAGACCATAACCAGATTCATTGTGGTGATCATTTTGAAATGTACAGAAATATAGACTCACTATGTTGGGTAACAGGAACTAACATAGGTCAACCATACTTCAAAAATAAACTCATAGAAAAAGAGATTTATATTTGTGGTTACCAGAGGCGGGGAGTGGAGGGAGGTTGGGTGGGGGGACTTGAACAAAGATGGTCAAAAGGTACAAACTTCCAGTTCTAAGACAGATTAGTACTAGGGATGTAATATACAACATGATAAATATAATTAACACTGTTGTATGTTATACATGAAAGTTTTTAAGAGAGTAAGTCCTAAGAATTCTCATCACAAGGAAACATTTTTTTCCTATTTCTTTAATTTTGTATCTGTATAAGATGATCGATGTTCGGTAAATTTATTATAATCATTTCATGATGTATATAAGTAAAATCATTATACTGTACCCCTTAAACTTATACAGTGCTGTATGTCAATTATATCTCAATAAAGCTAGATGAAGAAAGAAAAAGCTTTACACAGTCTGATTTAATCCTCAGAGACAACCTATGAGTTAGTTACTATTGTCATTCCCATATTAAAGGCTGGAAAACTGAGGATCATAGAAGTTAAATAACTTTCCCAAGGTCGTGAAGTAGCTTTTCAGGATAAAAGTGAGACTCAAAACTGAAAATTCACACCATTAACTGCTGAGCAATACTCTCTCCCAGATTATTTACAATGTCCTACCCTGTCCTGAGGGAAAGACTACTGTAAAACTAACACCCTTGAACTTCCCCAGACTCTGCCCAGTGATTTTATCTGCAATGGTGGTATTCATTTCTTGACAATTAATAATGAAAACAGAATGAGTTTTAAAACAGCTCACACACACCCAGGTGTCAGTACACAAATACTTTCCCGTGTTTGAATTCATGAAATAAAAATGAGTATTCCAGTTGATGAACTGAGTGCTTTGCTATTTTCTATTACTCACCGATTTCCTGGCATTTTGGATCTGTTACACAGCCTTGGTAAGCTTGCATATAGACTATTGAGTGGTTTCCTGAAAGAATCAAGCAACGCTCTTAAACTTTTTAATCATCATCTGTTGATAATACTAGGTGTAGAAGATGTGAATTGTCCAATTAGTGCCTGTGTGTACATTTTAAAAGAAAATGGTGCACATAATTATGTCCTACCAAAAGTTTCTTTTTTGCTTGAGGACAAACTACCAAGAATATGCCCCACCCCCAAATAAACCTTGTCTTTCATTTTGTTCATTCATTTTCATTTTTCTCCAGCTGAGATGCCATGAAAACCATCCGGCTCAACGTTAGAAATTGAAAATGAATGCTGGAGCGTGATAATAGCTAAGAATAAGAGGAGAATATCCTGGAATCATAGGCATTTCTTGCAGACAAGCTAAAAGAAAAACAGATAATTTACTGCTCTGTGAAGCCCTACAGCTGGCTTAGTTGATGTATTTCTTACTTTGCTCAGGCAAAATGAATAACTGAATGAATATCTCCCAGACCCTCTCCTTGGAAAATGTGGACAAGGTCTTCAACACTTCTGGAAGAATAGCTTCTACTGTGAGTTTTCACAAGGTAAACAAGCAGAGCACATTTTGCATATGCAACATCAGGACAAATCCATCCCAGCCGGGCATTCTGAGAGCACCCGAAAGTCCTCCAAGGATCTGGTCCCATTTTCCAGCCTCAACTCTTCTCCTACCTCTCTTCTCTTGCTCACTGGGTTTGAGTCACGCATGCTCTTTCTTTTCTTCAAACCCCAAGCGGTCTTCTTCTTTTGTAATTGCTCTCTTTCAGCTTGAAGAGCTCCTGAGTTCTTTGCATATTCTGGTCACATCTCAAATGTCACCTCCTCAGAAAGATGTTCCAGAATTCCTCTCTGAGGCATCCAGGCTCCTCCCACACACATACTCTCTATTTCATTCCTATCTTTTATTTTCTTCCTACAGTACTTCAAAAAACAAAAAAGTTTTTAAGTCCAGAGACTGGTTTTATTCGTTTGGCTCACATAACCCATCATTGGGTCATAAAATGGCCAGAGGGTGGGGAATCTGGGACCTGGTTTCCAGTTCATCTTTTGCACTGAAGGAGTTGTGTGGCTTGGAGCAGGGTTTCATTTATAAATTGAGGGCTTGGATTATGACACCCAGAACTATCTGTCCCCACACAGTTTCCCGTCTACTCTGATACGACTTTGCTAGTCCTCTGTCTTCATCAACATAAACTGACTATTTCAGGATATGTTTCCCAGGAAGAGAAAATAACTTTATTGTACATTCCAAGAACTTACCTGAAAGATCCATCAATTCTTCAACAGAAAACATCAGCTGTTTATGCCCCAAGACCCTTTCAATTGTTCACCACAAAATCCTTGCCTTGTTGTGTCCACCAACTCTAAACTATCGTATCATGATCCCATCCGATCCTAAGAAGACCCCCCTACTCCCCTGAAGGACCCTCCTTAAACCAGACTTCAACAAATACTCTGACTGCTCTTTCCGCCACTAGATGCAATCAACACTGGCAATGTAGGTAGTGTCTTCTCTTCCCACAGGGAGTGATAAACTCAGCTGTGACTTACCAATGAGCTGTTCTGATAATATTTGGGGGAGCCTGCATTGGGCTGTAGGGATTGGATTCAGTCCTTCTTGTCCTCAGGGTTTCATTTTATAAATTAAGGAGGTGGGACTCAGTAGTCACTAAGAGACCTTTCAGCTTTGATATTCTTTAAGACCCTTTTGCAGGGCAATCCCTTTCCCTCTTGGTGGTCTTTTTCCAAGCTGAGAGCTTCTTAAAGAAAAGGACAATCGCCTCCTCTGGTTGTCAAAAAGTGGATTCAGGTCAGGTTCTTGGGGAGGCAGGGAGTTCAATGGCTGAGTTTTCAAAAGCTAGCTTTATACTTTCCTCTGCTTGTCACCTCCAGGAGAGAGGAGGTGGCCACTGTGTGCTTTTGTCCTGCTACACAAAAAAGGCCCTGAGTTGGAGGGTAGAAAAAGGCACTGCCTCCTCGGCTAAGAGCCACACTGATGCCTGAATGGAGCTTCCTACTGAGGACGGCTCTTCTCAGCCCCCTGGGGGAGACCTTTGGCTGCAGCCACAGCAGCAAGTAGCTAATTGTCTCCAGTGCTCCTTTGGCTGCACAAACAGAACCACGAAGCCTTGTGAAGGTGGGAGCCGAACTGACCCCAAGTCTCTTTGAACAGTGCAAAGATGGATGATGAATGGGTATTTTGGAAACATAACAAACACAGTGATTTATATTCATGATGGGCTAATCCCAGAGGGGCTTCTGGAATGAGCACACAGCACAGTTCTTTGATCTTTCAGAGTGTGAACTGAGTGAAAAACGATTTCAAAAACCATTCCCTCTGAGGTCCAGAGACAAGAGGGTTGGGCTCTTTATAAAGATAATTTGCTTTTTAACTAAACCTCAGATTTGGAAGGTTGAAAGAAGGGCAACAGAAGTACTCAAGTGTGATTCAGTCATTTGGGGGGTGGGGAATAAAATTAAAAAAAATACTTTGTATTTGAAAATGCAAGTTTCTATTATCATTACTATTATTATAAGTTTGAACGAGGTAACCGAATATATTTTTAAACTAAGTAAGCCTGTGTTTGACTATCAAATCTATTTTGGGAATATAGATACTTGGGCTCTTTCATGCTAATATAACATAAGCCCATCTCCACAGCCCCACTTCTGCCCCCATCCCTCTTTTCTATTTTTTCCCACATCTCTTAATATGTCCTCTTTGTATATTCCTAGATGTGACAGTTGGGTGTTTTAACTATTTTTCTTAGTTCCTGTCACAGGAGGAATCAAGTCAAGGACTCCTTTCATCTGTAAAATGGGCTCCTTTCTATACACATAGCTCCTACACATAGGACTCCTTTCATCTGTAAAATGGGCTCCTATCTATACACATAGCTGCACCCAGAAGCTTTGTTAAGATTCAGCTAAAGAATGGGTGTGAGAGCTCCTGACACGATGCTTTCTACAGAGCCACACTCATTGAATGTTTTCTTTAGCCCTCCCTCCTTCCTTTCTGTTCTGCCTGAATGGAAGATAAGCCAGGGATCCTCCACATGGAGGAAGGCTTGACGGAGTTCCCTTTGTCACATTTGTGATAATCAGCCTTCCTATGCTCACCGAATGATCACACTCTTTCACCTATTTATAAAGAGTATGTGTATTTAAAAAGGGGGAGGGCGGAAAGCAGTGCATCAAAATCAAATTACTCAGTGTGATCACCTTTTCTCCCACTCTGAAAAAAAACAGAGTTTTCATTTAGCCTGTTCCCATTCAGCCAGCACCTTGAGCATCTTTGCAAATTAACATAGTTAACAAAAGGAAAGACGTGCACAGCCAAGGCTCTCAATAATCTCATTACGTATCTCTCAACAATTAAGTGCATTAATTAAGTCCCCATTTCAAAGAGGATGTTGGTGAAGTGGCTCATATTCAGTCCCATCTTTCTGTGCTTCCTCTTCCCATAAAGTTTTGAATAACTTTTCACTGTACCTCGAAGGGTTTGGGATTAGTACCAAAAAACGTGACCCTAGATTATTCTGCAAGAGTGACTTCCAAAGTCCCAGCTGTTCTTTTACTTTTCTTTGTAGCAAGAAAGACTTTAGTATAGTAGTTTGTAGTTTGGTTTCAGAGATCAGAAAAACCTTGGACTCACATCTTGTTTTACCCATTTATTAGATCTCTGACATCTCTCTGCCTCAATTTCCTTATCTGGCTTAAAAGGTCAATAAAAGTATCAACCCCATGAGGCTGTGAATATTAACTGATGTAACTAAGGGAAGGTACATAGCTAGGTGCCTGGTTTGTAGTAAGTGCTCAATAAATCATAACCCGTAGTAGTATGAGTAGTAGTATTAGTAGCAGCAGTAACAGCAGTATAAATTTAACAGCGGAGGCCGGGTGATATAGCAATAGAGCAACGGGCTGGTAAACAGAACACTTGGGCTCTGATCCTGGCTCCTATTAGCTCTTTTGACCTCTTTGTCTCAACTGCCCTCTGCTGTGCAATATTGTCTTGAGAATTAACTGTGATAAAAGATGTAAATGCACTTTGTAAACTATAGAAATGTACATAATTAATGTCATTAGGAAGTCATCTGTGAATGTCATTGCTTTTTTTCAAGTCTATTAAGAGGATAATAGCAAAAGCACCTAAAATGTATAAATTTCTGCTCATCACTAATAATTGCCAAAGTCAAAGCTCTCTCATTACAAGAAACCAAAATCAAATCAAACTGCTCATGTAAAAATGAGGTTTGTGGAGAGAATAAAATAACACATCACGGGTATCCATTCATTCATTAAACATATATTATTGAACACTTACTCTGTTCTAGAAACTGTGCTTGGCATTAAGTATATTAAGATGCATCAAGAAGTTAACAGCATATTTGAGGAAAGAAAATGAAATGTAGGGTGGGAAACAGGCAAATATACGGCAAACAAAAAGCTCATGCATATTTACAAATTAAGAAAAGAAAGTGAGGCTATGCATATAATGAATAGTGTTATCATTACAGAAAGCATGTGGGAAATGGCAGGATACCACAGAGGAGATAGCTTTGATGTCCACACTTGAAGGAAGAGCCCAAGGAAAGCTTTGGAGGCAGAAGGAATGCATCTTCCGAGACTCTAAGGAAGACAAGACCTCGGCAAATCAGAGAAGTTGAGAGGCATCCAATGTGTCAGGGGCTTGGTATAGGACATAAGGGGGATGGCTTAGGTCCGGGCAGGAGACACAAATCCAGTTCATTTATTCATTCATCCATGCATTTAGTACACATTTACTGAGTATCTACTTTGTGTCAGGCACTGCTGTAAACCAGACAGGTGAAGTTTGCCCAAGGTGACTGAACCCACATTCTAATAAGGAATAAGACAATTTTTAAAAAATGAATATATACATGAAAACTTAGAATATGTCAGCATATAACTATCATTACACTGAGATCATCTGTGAAGTGTGTCTTAGTCTGCTCAAAATGCTGTAACAGAATACCACGGCCTGGGTTGCTTATAAACAACAGCCATTTATTTCTAACAGTTCTGAAGGCTGGGAAGTCCAAGACCAATGTACCAGCAGATTCAGTATATGGCGAGAGCTTGCTTCCTAGTTCACAGACAGCTGTTCTCTTGATGTACCATCACAGGGTGAAAGTGGTGAGGGAGCTCTCTGGGGTCTCTTGTATAAGGGTACTAATCCCATTCCTAAGGATTCCACCATCATGACCTGCTCACCCCAAAGGCTCCACCTCCAAATACTACCATATCACAGATTAGATTTCAACATATGAATATTGGGGGGACACGAACTTTCAGCCCATAGCAGAGTAAATGTGAAGAGAGACGAGAAGGGAACTTATAATGGAGTCCAGGAAACTCCATATTTTGAGGTCAGTGTAGGAAAAGAAGCCAACAGAGGGGACTGAGAGAATGATTCTAAGAGGTAGGAGAGTAATAAGATAGGATGGTATCATAGAAATAAAAAAGGAAGAAGGTCAAGGAATAAGTGATTGAAGATGGTGAAGCATTTACAACCAGACTGGAAGGTCAGTAACGGATACCCTTTTTCCTTCTGGGGGGCCACACGGTTATTTCCACTGCTCATTTCCACAAGTCTCTTCTGCTTTCCTATTTCACTTAACAGACTTCCTCTGATGACTCCTGGCTACCCTATGCTCCTCCAGAACACTGGTTTACATGGTCTTTGTCTTTGTCTCCCATCACCCCCATCCAAACTCAGCTCTGCATGAGCTTTTACTTTCAGTGCTGCCATCATCAGACACAGAGCCAACTTCTCACTATTGCAGTTCAGAACTTCTGGGAGAGAGCATCTGATCGGTTTCTCTCAGATCAGGTGTTGACTTTTGCTCCATCCATCTGTGACCAAAGTGAGGGTAGTCTCACAAGATTCCTGGAGCTGTCTGGCTAACTCCTCTCTCTTCAGCAGGGTTGTGGGTGGGAAGAGCAAATAATTTGAAAGAATCCAGCATGACCTGGGAAGGTACTCCAAAATGGGCTACGCTAATAATGTACCCTGATACATGACATTCTCTCAAATCATTAACGAATGCATCTGTGTCTAATAACATGCTCACAATTGCTGTTGCTAGTCACACCACGCTAAAGCATGGTGTTACATTCTAGGTACCATACCAAGGGATGGCAGACTCAAATACCGATTCAGGTACAGAAGACAATGCACATGAAGTAAAGTAGTGCGATAGTACTACAGCAGGGAATGCTGGTGACTGCAGCAAGGGGGAGGAAAAAGCTTTATACAAAGGGGGCAGCCCCTTCTCACCTCGGACTGACCATTTTCATGTAGAAATGTGGGGTTGGTGTTTGCCAGATCCTCTGATCATTCAAAAAGTTTCAAGAAATGTAGATGAGGATGCAAAATTATCCTGAGGAGATGAGGATGCCCAATTTTAAAGTATTGGCAAATCACAACAAAAAAGCTCCCTGACCACTGCCAAAAAGGGCAGACAAAATAATTCTGCAGGTGAAATCCAACCCAGAGGCTGTCTGTGTGACACCTTTGCTCTAAATCCTACACTGGAGAAGTTAGAAAAGCATCTGAAAACCTACTCGTTAGGACAATTTTCTATTATTGTTATTATTATCATTATAAAAACTAAGACATTGTTTCAGACACCATCCCAAGTATTTTAAATGTGAACTCTCATTTTATCTTTACAACAACCCTGAGACAAAGGTAGTTCATTATCCTTTTTACATTAGAGGGGAAGGAGGATGAGAAAGGTGAGGTAACTTGTTCAAGGTCACCTATTTAGTTAAGCAAATTTGGCGTACGATGAAGCAGGAATGTGAGCCAAAGTTACCCCACTCAAAAGTCTGTCCTTGTTACCAAGTTACTTAGGTTTTATTAAGTAATATTTATGAAGCTTCCCTCTCTAAGAATCTAGGACTTTCTTAATCACCATGCTGGGGCTCACAGGATACACAAGTTCTTTCCGGGCTCACAGCAGCTGTGTCAGTCACTGAACTCTGTAGAATGAGCTGCTCTCAGTGCCAGCCCCACTCTTAAGGATCCCCCAGAATCTCTCTCATGAAGAAGCCTCCCCAAAGGATTCTGAACCCTGGTGGTTTTGAAAGATTAACCCTGTTAATCACCACAGAATCAGTTTCTTCATTTATTCTTTTCAAATGGTGGGGAGTGGCGGGGGAAAGGAGGAGGATATCTGTGAAAGAGTAGGGGTGGGGATCATGGTGTGAAACAGGAAGTGATTCATATGCACATTTATGTATGATTCAGACAGAAGCTGACAGATGCTTAGAAAATCTTTTAGAAAATGGACAAAATTGTACAGTCCCAAGGACGTTTGTTTAAAAATCTAAAGCTTGGCACATGGGAGACGTAAAAGACGTAGAAACAGGAAAGTAGTGGGAAGGTTCAGAAGACCTGTCCTCCGCAGAACTGGTTAATCTGTTCTTTGCCCCAATTCAGGGATGTTAGCTCCAATTTTGCTTCTTATGTAGCCCATCGGTAATTAAATCACTGCCCTGGCTCTCTGTTGCTAAAAAGAAGTGGGTTTTAAAATAGATCTACTGCTTAGCAAATTCTTGTGGGTCTGGGCTTTTCATCCAATCCTGATAAGCTTTTTGCCACCTAACTCTCCTCTCCCCTCAGTTTATTAACTGCAGAGCTGATTCCTTGGAGCTCCTTGGTGCAGAGCATGGACTGAATCATTCAAGGGAGCTAAAACACATCCCTAGGCTATTAGGACCAGTTAGGAATGGATTCAGCCTTTCCACTGGCCAGGTGTGTAAACTGAGGCCAGTAAAGGATATGACTGCCACATCTATAGCAGTGAGGAGAAACTCTACTCTGAATCAGCCCAAAGCTCTTTCCAATTTTTCATACTGCCTCATTCATAAATATGGAGCAAAGATTCATATGGCAACATGAACTCCATCAATGCTCTTTTGTTTTTCTTTATGCCAACAATAGTTAATACTTACAGAGCACTTACTATGTGCCTGGCTAAGGACATTACAAGTGATATTGATATCTCATTCAGTCTTCGCAAAAAATGCCCATGCTTCATTTTGCAGATGTAGAATTTGAAGACCAGCATGGCTCAGCCATACTTCTAAAGACAGAGCCAAGATTTGAACCTAAGTCTCTTTGATGCTCAAGCTGTCCTCTTACCCGTATACCATGCCAAGGTTGACAAATCACATCTTCTAATCTCTCCAGTCACTCACAGTGGCCAGGAGACTTGCTATAAACGTGTGATTCCCCCTTACCAGCAGAATCAGCATCTCCTGAGAGCTTGTTAGAAATGCAAAAACTCAAGGCCCCATACCAGGCCTACTAAATCAGGATCCACATTTTCATAAGATGTCCAGGAAAGGCACAACCAACACATCGAAGTTTGAGAAGCATTGGCCTAAGGGCTCTTCCACAGAGAAACATGGTGTAATAGAAATGGTCTTCCAGAGCATTTGGTCAAATACCCTGATTTCCTGGAAAAGGAACCAAGGCTTAAAGAGAGACTCACTGGGCCCACCTTCTAGATGCTTGAGTGCTTAATTCAAATCAAGTGGATGATAAAGATTGGGGCATGTTCCCTGCATACCTTCTGGACCTCACCATCTCCACCCTCACCCCAGATACTAGGTAAGGGACAGAGTGCTATCGTAGTCTGTCATCTCTAAACCACTTTCACCAAAGAGACCAATAGAACTCTATGTAGTTCAGAGTCAATGTCATACTCCATTTCTTATAGTCCTATTAATTCAGACCCAGCTAAGAAGACAAAAAAAAACCAAAACAAAACTATATTCAGAGAGTTGATATTTTTCCTCTTGTTAAATTGAGCTGTGGGAGGTATCATACGCTGAACTAGTACATTTCAAAAGACAAAAACCCTGATGGTTTAAGGAGTGTTTTTCCCCATTAACATGTTGCTAAGCAACATTTTTACAATATCAGCAGCTCTATAACTGCAAGCTGAATGAATGTCTGGAAATGGAGAAAGAATCAGAGGAGCAAAAACAGAATTTATTGCCCCTGTTAGCATTTTGATACTTCCTTTGTTACTGCAGTTGGAGTGATCTCAAATATGTTAAAGCAGAGATAATGGAACACTTTCTACCAGTTCAGTTAATAATAACTATGTGATATTCATGAGGCTTATGCCCTAATTTTGGTAATGTAATATTTGTTAATTTTTATATTATGAAACATTTCAACTATGCACAAAAATAGAATAGTATCATGAACTCCCATACATCCATCAACAAGCTTTAACAATTTTCAACTAATGGTCAATCTTGTTTTATCTATTTCTCCCCCTACTTTCCCCTTATTTGAAGCAAATTCCAGACATCATATCATGTTATCTGTAAATATTCCAGTATTTAACTTGGTAAGGAAAGGGCATTTTTTTTTTAACAAAAGTGCAATATAATTATCACTCCTCAATCAAAAATTAATAATCATCATTCTTTAATGTTAACAAATATCCAATCCATGGTCCAATTTGCAATTATGTCATGTTTTCTTTTTTCAACACTTCAATGATGATCCAAATAAGGTCCATACATTGATTAGTTGATGTGTGCCTTAAATTTATTTTAATCTATAAGTTCCTCTCAATCTCTTTTTCTTTCAATTTATTTAATAAAGAAGCCAGATTATTTGTCCTGTAGAGGCTCCTGAAGTCTGGATTTTATGCTTGTATCCCTGGGCTTCTTGCAAATTGTTTGGATCTAAAGTCTTGATCAGATCGAGGATTTTTTTTTTTTTTTTTTTTTTTTTTTTTTTTTGGCAAGACTAATTCACAAGTGACATTATATTGTTGTATCAGGAGGCATGTGACATCTGGTTGTCTCTCTTTTTGTGATGTGAGCAGACCTTTAAGATATATACTGTGATCCATTAATTCATTACAGATTGCAAAATAATATTCATTTACTAGGTGTAATAATTCTATAAAGAGAAAGTTGCCCTGACCATCTACTTGTGTACCAAGCAATACAGCTCATATAGGAAAACAGGATAAATGCTTGATTCTTTCCTGCTATTTATCAGTTTTCAAAATAATGGGTTGGTTTACTGGTATCCTCCCATAGTGACCAGTTGGGATTTGTTTGTTTTGGCGTCATCATAGATGAGACATTTTGAATGTTTCGGTCCTTTGCAGTTATCTTTCTTGATGTTCAAATGGCCACTGAGAGCCTCTTCAAGTTGACTTGAGTCCTTTTATAGTGTTACTGGGGGAGGGGAAGCAGGGACTGGGCATAATGCTTTTCTGGGTGAGTTCTTTAACCATTTTATCTATTTCTTCTATGCATGTCTGATCTTTTTAGACTTTCTGTCTTTAATGAGGTCAATTTTGATAAGTTATATTCTTCTTTGAAATCACCCATTTCATTTAGGTTTTCAACTTCAAATGCATAGAGCTGTACAAAATAGTCTCTGATGCCTTTAAATTCCCTCTGCTTTGAAGATTATTTCTTCCTTGTCATTTCTAATTTTATATATGTGTGTGTTCTTTTTCTTGTTTATGTTAGCTAGGAGATTGTCTATATTTTTTGCTTTCAAAGAATCAGTTCTTGGACTTATTAATGCTACTCATTCTCTGTTTTTTTAATTTTATTTTATTTATTCTTTTATACAGCAGGTTCTTATTAGTCATCAATTTTATGCACATCAGTATATACATGTCAATCCCAATCCCCCAATTCATCACACCACCATCCCCACCCCACTGTGGCTTTCCCCCCTTGGTGTCCATACGTTTGTTCTCTACATCTGTATCTCAATTTCTGCCCTATTAACCAGTTCATCTGTACCATTTTTCTAGGCTCCACATATATGCGTTAATATATGATATTTGTTTTTCTCTTTCTGACTTCCTTCACACTGTATAACAGTCCCTAGATCCATCCACGTCTCAACAAACGACCCAATTTCTTTCCTCTTTATGGCTGAGTAATATTCCATTGTATATATGTACCGCCTCTTCTTTATCCAGTCGTCTGTCGATGGGCATTTAGGTTGCTTCCATGACCTGGCTATTGTAAATACTGCTGCAGTGAACATTGGGGTGTATGTCTCTTTTTGAATTATGGTATTCTCTGGGTATATGCCCAGTACTGGGATTGCTGGATCATATGGTAGTTCTATTTTTAGTTTTTTAAGGAACCTCCATACTGTTCTCCATAGTGGCTGTATCAATTTACATTCCCACCAACAGTGCAAGAGGGCTCCCTTTCCTCCACACCCTTTCCAGCATTTGTTGTTTGTAGATTTTGTGATGATGCCCATTCTAACTGATGGGAGGTGATACCTCATTGTAGTTTTGATTTGCATTTCTCTAATAATTAGTGATGTTGAACAGCTTTTCATGTGCTTCTTGGCCACCTGTATGTCTTCTTTGGAGAAATGTCTATTTAGGTCTTCTGTCCATTTTTGGATTGGGTTGTTTGTTTCTTTAATATTGAGCTGCATGAGCTGTTTATATATTTTGGAGATTAATCCTTTGTCCGTTGATTCATTTGCAAATATTTTCTCCCATTGTGAGGGTTGTCTTTTCTTCTTGTTTATGGTTTCCTTTGCTGTGCAAAAGCTTTAAAGTTTCATTAGGTCCCACTTGTTTATTTTTGTTTTTATTTCCATTACGCTAGGAGGTGGATCTAAAAAGATCTTGCTGTGATTTATGTCAAAGAGTGTTCTTCCTATGTTTTCCTCTAAGAGTTTTATAGTGCCCGGTCCTACATTTAGGTCTCGAATCCATTTTGAGTTTATTTTTGTGTATGGTGTTAGGGAGTGTTCTAATTTCATTCTTTTACATGTAGCTATCCAGTTTTCCCAGCACCACTTATTGAAGAGACTGTCTTTTCTCCACTGTATATCCTTGCCTCCTTTGTCCATAGATTAGTTGACCATAGGTGCGTGGGTTTATCTCTGGGCTTTCTATGTTGTTCCATTGATCTATGTTTCTGTTTTTGTGCCAGTACCATATTGCCTTGATTACTGTAGCTTTGTAGTATAGTCTGAAGTCAGGGAGTCTGATTCCTCCAGCTCCGTCTTTTTTTCCCTCAAGACTGCTTTGGCTATTTGGGGTCTTTTGTGTCTCCATACAAATTTTAAGATTTTTTGTTCTAGTTCTGTAAAAAATGCCATTGGTAATTTGATAGGGATTGCACTGAATCTGTAGATTGCTTTGGGTAGTATAGTCATTTTCACAATATTGATTCTTCCAATCCAAGGACATAGTATATCTCTCCATCTGTTGGTATCATCTTTAATTTCTTTCATCAGTATCTTATAGTTTTCTGCATACAGGTCTTTTGTCTCCCTAGGTAGGTTTATTCCTAGGTATTTTATTCTTTTTGTTGCAATGGTAAATGGGAGTGTTTCCATAATTTCTCTTTCATATTTTTCATCATTAGTGTATAGGAATGCAAGAGATTTCTGTGCATTAATTTTGTATCCTGCAACTTTACCAAATTCATTGATTAGCTCTAGTAGTTTTCTGGTGGCATCTTTAGGATTCTCTATGTATAGTATCATGTCATCTGCAAACACTGACAGTTCTACTTCTTCTTTTCCAATTTGTATTCCTTTTATTTCTTTTTCTTCTCTGATTGCCATGGCTAGGACTTCCAAAACTACGTTGAATAACAGTGGTGAGAGTGGACATCCTTGTCTCGTTCCTGATCTTAGAGGAAATGCTTTCAGTTTTTCACCATTGAGAATGATGTTTGCTGTTGGTTTGTTGTATATGGCCTTTATTATGTTGAGGTAGGTTCCCTCTATGCCCACTTTCTGGAGAATTTTTTATCATAAATGGGTGCTGAATTTTGTCAAAAGCTTTTTCTGCATCTATTGAGATGATCATATGGTTTTTATTCTTCAATTTGTTAATATGGTGTATCACATTGATTGATTTGTGTATATGGAAGAATCCTTGCATTCCTGGGATAAATCCCACTTGCTCATGGTGTATGATCCTTTTAATGTGTTGTTGGATTCTGTTTGCTAGTATTTTGTTGAGGATTTTTGCATCTATATTCATGAGTGACATTGGTCTGTAATTTTCTTTTTTTGTAGTATCTTTGTCTGGCTTTGGTATCAGGGTGATGGTGGCCTCATGGAATGAGTTTGGGAGTGTTCCTTCCTCTGCAATTTTTTGGAAGAGTTTGAGAAGGATGGGTGTTAGCTCTTCTCTAAATGTTTGATAGAATTCACCTGTGAAGCCATCTGGTCCTGGACTTTTGTTTGTTGGAAGATTTTAAATCACAGTTTCAATTTCATTACTTGTGATTGGTCTGTTCATATTTTCTATTTCTTCTTGGTTCAGTCTTGGAAGGTTATACCTTTCTAAGAATTTGTCCATTTCTTTCAGGTTGTCCATTTTATTGGCATATAGGTGTTTGTAGTAGTCTCTTAGGGTGCTTTGTATTTCTGCGGTGTCTGTTGTAACTTCTTGTTCATTTCTAAGTTTATTGATTTGAGTCCTCTCCCTCTTTTTCTTGATGAGTCTGGCTAATGGTTTATCAATTTTGTTTACCTTCTCAAAGAGCCAGCCTTTAGTTTTATTGGTCTTTGCTATTGTTTTCTTGTTTCTATTTCATTTATTTCTGCTCTGATCTTTATGATTTCTTTCCTTCTGCTAACTTTGGGTTTTGTTTGTTCTTCTTTCTCTAGTTCCTTTAGGTGTAATGTTACATTGTTTATTTGATATTTTTCTAGTTTCTTGAGGTAGGCTTGTATAGCTATAAACTTCCCTCTTAGAACTGCTTTTGCTGCATCCCATAGGTTTTGGATCATCGTGTTTTCATTGTCATTTGTCTCTAGGTATTTTTTGATTTCCTCTTTGATTTTTTCAGTGATCTCTTGGTTATTTAGTAACGTATTGTTTAGCCTCCATATGTTCATGTTTTTTACATTTTTTTCCCTGTAATTCATTTCTAATTTCATAGCATTGTGGTTAGAAAAGATGCTGGATATGATTTTAATTTTCTTAAATTACTGAGGCTTGATTTGTGACCCAAGATATGATATACCCTGGAGAATGGTCCGTGCACACTTGAGAAGAAAGTGTAATCTGCTGTTTTGGGATCGAATGTCCTGTAATATCAATTAAATCTATCTGGTCTATTGTGTCATTTAAAGCTTCTGTTTCCTTATTTATTTTCATTTTGGATGATCTGTCCATTGGTGTAAGTGAGGTGTTAAAGTTCCCCACTATGATTGTGTTACTGTCAATTTCCTCTTTTATAGCTGTTAGCAGTTGCCTTATGTATTGAGGTGCTCCTATGTTGGGTGTCATTCTCTATTTTCTAACTGAATTCTGCTTTTATGAATTTCTTCTGGTCTCTTTTGCTTACTATGGTTTTCTTTTCTAGTTTTTGATTTTTCAATTTGTTTACATTCAGAGTTTGATTTTTAGTGTTAGCGGTATTTAATGTTCTCAAATTTTCTCTGGTAACTACTTTAGCTGTACACTGTAGATTCTGATGTGTGTGTGTGTGTGTGTGGCGTCATTCCTATTCATTTTTAAGAAATTCTGTGATCCAAGAGTTGTTTAGTAGCAGGATTTTTTCTTTTCCTTTTCATTTCCAGGCGAAGGGTCTTTATGGTTTTGTTTTTATTGTAGCTTGTTTTAGTGCACGGCCACCAGAGAATGCTCTTAGTATTATTTCTATTATTTGGAATTTATTAACCTTTTCTTTTTGGTCTATGATATGATCAATTCTTGTGGACACTGCATGTACACCTGAAAAGAAAGTATATTCTCTATTATCTGGGCTCATAGTTTGATATCTGCTAGATCTATTTTATTGGTTATGTTACTTAAGTCTTCTAAATTTCAACTCAATTTTAGTTCATGTGATTTGTTGTAGATTGAGAAAAAAGTGTGAAAAATCTCTTATAACTGGTGTGTCTATGTCAATTTATCTTTGCATCTTGTTTTTGTTTCTGCTTTATGAAAATACCGTGTTACTGAGTATATAATTATTAATAACTGACACACCTTCATTGTGAATTGGAGCCTCTATCATGATAAGTTTTCCTCGTTTCTCTGCAATGCCTTTTCTTTATATTTTGCCTTGTTATGATAACAATATCAAGACTTCCTCTTTCTTTTTATTTGTAGTTCTCTGGTCCAAACTTCCCCCACCCATGAATCTCATTATTTTAGGTATTCACGTTGTTTACAGCAGCATTTTACTTTGCTAACCAGCCAGAAAAATTTTTTTTCTTTTAATATGTTGGTAAGTCCAATTAAATTTCTTGGGGTGATTGATAAGACTGGCTTCTTTTCTGCCATATTGTTTAATACAAGTAATTTATATGTATTCAAAAATATGATCTATTTATTTTGCTTTCTTTGTATTTTGTCTATTCATTTTAGTTATTTACTACTGGTTCACAACAGTGAGCAATATTGAACTAGCTAGTAACTTCTTCTTCTCCCCTCTTCTCACTGGCCTAACATCTAATATGAAGTACTATTCTTTTCTTCTAATTAATAACTGGAAGGCAACTAGCAAGCATACTTTTCATATACTTTCCACATTCTCATCCCATGTGTTAGAGTTATAATGTGTTTATAATATCAAAGTGCATAGCTGTTTTATACTATACTCTCTCCCTTAGAACCATCATTTATTATTAGTTCCATAAAAATCCATTATTTAATGCTCACCACAAGTACTTATGTAACAGTGTATCCACAGGCATTTCAGTTTTGTAAAATGTATTTTCTAGCACATTCCTCAGCAAAGTCCCATTGAAACAATACTTCCTGTGTTTTGCATGTTTATAAGAGAATGTTTATGAACTTTACATTTGAAAGTCAGTTTGGCTAGATTAAAAAAAAAACAAAAAACTATGGCTTAAATATCCTGTCTTTGAGAATCTTGAAAATGATACTCCATGGTTTTCTAACAAAGTTTTATTTTTAGAAAATCTGAAACAATTTTGACTTTCTTTCCTTCATGAGTGCCCAAGTACCCAAAGATTTTCTTTCCCATTTTGTCTTTAAAGTTCAGTAGACCTACAAGAATATATCTTCTAGTTAGTCACTATGTGTGGATTTTCCCAGGTACACAGTGTTTCATGTTTTGCTTTTATTTCAAGAACAATTTCTTGAAATAGTTTTTCTTCTAGTTTTTGTTTTGTTTCATTGCTTCAGAGATCTTATATTTTATCCATGTTACATATTGTTTGCCTGCCTCCTATATCTCCCATTTTCTCTCAAATTCTTTTATCTCTTTACTCCTTTTTAAAATTTTCATAATTTTCTTCCTTTCAATTTTCAATTTCCATTAAACTGTCTGTGCTGTGTTTATTTGCTCCCAAGTACCTTCTGGTTTAGTCTTCATTTCTGAAATGAATTTTCTTTTACTTATAATTCTGTCCTATATTGTATCACCTCATTTCTGATTTCTAAAATTTTTATTCTGACTTATGTCGTTCTTATATTTATTGTGTCACTTTATTTCTTTTTGCTAATTGAGTGTAGGGACATTTTTCTGCTTCTTCTTATCTTTTATTCTTATAATAACTTTATATGAGATTTGAATGCTATTCTTCAACTGTTGCTCACTTCTACATAAGAATACTTTTCCTAAGCTTGTATGAAGGAAGAGTGGGCCAAAATTCTTTTTCTAGCTTGTTGATCTAGAGCTCCTTCTGCCTTTTTCTGAAATGCGCGTACATGTGCATGCACGTGCGTGCATGCACACACACGCGCACACACACACAGAGCCTCTCTCTCTCCAATATAATCTTGCATTTTCCAAGATCTTCTTCCTCTGCTTTCCTTCATCTGAGCCTTCTTTTTCCTTTGATCCTATCATATCTATTCTACTCAGTTTGGATTCTATTCTCAGTAATTTTTCTCAGTCCTCGAATGGAGCATCAGTTAGCCAGTTTTGAGAATTCTTTGGGCTCATCATATTTTGGTCACCTTATACCTTACCATGAATGCCTTGGGCTCACTCCTGAGTTGGAGTATGCAAAGAATCCTTTGATGTTTGCTGTTCTTCTTAAATTAATCCACCATGGTTCCAGATTTCCTACTTGTGATTTTAGAATTCTCCTGTTCTCAGTTTTATCCAACACCCCATTACTTCCTCTGCTTCTTTCCACACAGATCCCAATATGACACCCACAGGTGGCGGTTTGTCTCCAGGCTTCTATATTTTGTGCATATTATAGATATTACTGATGACTGTTGTTTTGCTACCCTACCTCTCTGTTTCTATAGAAAAGTTTAAAGAAATTCTTAAAAGTACACTGTCATTATAATTTTCTTCAGTAAAATTTTAAATTGTCTAACAGTATAATATTTGATCATTCTTTTCCATGTTGGCAATAGATCCTGATGTGCAATCTTAGGGCTGTAACAGTCTTAAGAATCATGTTATCCCTCCATATTTTATCTTCCTACAAATGCCTTTTTATACCTAATGATTTGCCAGCCTTCTGGGAAATTCATTCTATTGGCAAAGGTCTGGATTGATTAAAAGATATCTTTTAGGTTGTAATTAAATTTAGGGCCTTATTCTACATTCCAGGATAACTCTAGGCATATTTTCCTGGTTGGTTCACGTGAGGGAAACACGTTAAGAATAACAAAACAGCAATAAAGAGTACAACATAAATGAAGGAATTTCATTCTCATGTGCATTAATTAGTATTACAACTTTATGGCAATATCTGTAAGTTAACTCCATTTAGAGTCATCTTAAATATAGGATAATAATTATATGAGACAAAGTATTGAGAATTTATAATGTGTTATGCACTGTCCTAAGTGTTTTACACATTTTAACTGATTTATTCCACACAATACTCTTTGGGACATTCTGGTGTTTATTATTTTACCCATATAGAAACTGAGGCACAGAGAATTTAAACAACTGGCCTGAGATCATACAGTTGGTAAGTAGTAGAACCAGAATTCAAACTCAAGTAATCTTACCCCATCGCTCATTATCTTAACTATTATGTAAATATTTTTGCTGGGAAGCTATCTTTTTAAAGGCAGAAGGTGTCTTCTGCTAATCCCAACAAGTTAGTTATAGATAAGCCATTATAATCACCATGCTTCCCCGGCTTCTATTCTTTGATCATAACATAAATACTACTCTACTAGTTCCCATAAATCAGGGATCAGAGGAAATGTTTTATGTGTGTGGAATATTATTATTGTCTAATGATCATTGTATTTACTTCAAAAAGTATTGCTTCTACAAAGTGGATGGCTTCTGGAGGCTTCTTATCCTTCAGAAGTTTTTGTTCATTATTCTATAACCTCTTCAACAACTAATCCCTTTATACTGCTTCAACTGCTACAAACAACTATCATTTAAAAGTTTACTATATGTGTGAGCATGTAAGTTCTTTAGATGGATTATCCCATTTAATCTTTGTAATAACACACGGAGGCAGGTAATATTACTACCCTACTTTTACAAAGAGGAAACTGAATTCACAGACGTTTTAAAAATTGCCCCAGATCATCCACCTAGTAAGTAGTTTGAACCTTACTCTGTTGGGTTCCACGATCACATCTCTTAATGTTCACATTAAACTGACCTGTGTGGTATTAAGTGATGGTGGTGTGTCTGTGGCAACACAGCATAAGCCAGGTTTTCAGAGGAAGATACTGGCCCATACAAATGATGCCATTCACCCAGAGTCACAGAGTATTATGAGAGGAAGTAGATGCATTCTGCTTTTACAGGCTTGCTATAACTTTGCCTGCCATCGAGTATAGCAGCTCAATAAATACTCATTTAAAGAACATAAAAAGGTATTTTTTTAGGTTAAGAAAAAAATACCGGGGCTTCCCTGGTGGCGCAGTGGTTGAGAATCTGCCTGCCAATGCAGGGGACAGGGGTTCGAGCCCTGGTCTGGGAAGATCCCACATGCCGCGGAGCAACTAAGCCCGTGAGCCACAACTACTGAGCCTGCGCGTCTGGAGCCTGTGCTCCACAACGGGAGAGGCCGCGACAGTGAGAGGCCCGTGCACCGCGATGAAGAGTGGCCCCCGCTTGCCGCAACTAGAGAAAGCCCTCGTACAGAAACGAAGACCCAACACAGCCAAAAATAAATAAATTAATTTAAAATAAAAAAGAAAAAAGAAAAAAATACACTTCAAACAAGATATCAAAGAGATATGTGCACTCTCATATTTATTGCAGCATTATTCACAGTGGCCAAGCTATGGAAACAATTTAAGTGCCCATCAACAGATGAATGGATAAAGAAGATGTATACACACACACACACACATATAAGTATATAAATGTATATACACATATATATATATATATATATATGTAGTGTGTGTGTGTGTATAGTATGTAAAATGAACTATTACTCAGCCACTAGAAAGAAGGACATTCTGCCATTTGCAACAATACAGGTAGACCTTGAACACATTATGCTAAGTGAGATAAGTTAGACAGAGAAAGACAAGTACTGTATGATATCACTTACATGTGGAATCTAAAAAAGCCAAACTTGTAAAAACAGATAGTAAAATGGTGGTTACCAGGGACTGTGGGATGGAGGGATAGGAGAGGTATTTTTTAACAGTACAAACTTACAATGAGTAGTAAATAAGCCCTAGGATCTACTGCACAGTATAATGAATATAGACAACAATATTGTATTGTAATCATGAAACTTGCTAAGAGATAAGAAATTAATGATTCCAACCACTAAAAACAAAGGATACTTATGTAACGTGATAAAGGTGCTAATTATCGCTACAATAGCTATTATGATACATGTGTATCCAATTCACGTGTTGTATACCTTAAATTTACATAATGTTATATGTCACATATATTTCAATAAAAAATTTTTTTAAATACCCTTCTTGATCTTGGGATTCTATCAACTTTTTACTCCCCTCCCCTCATATCCAATATTACTTTGTTTATTCATCTTAGCCAAAGGGTTGTAAAGTCAAAGGCTTTATGTTCAGAAGGGGAACACAAATGAGTGAAACAGGCTGACTGAAGACTTCATCAAACCATCCCAAAAGGGGCAGCTATTATTTGACTTCTGGATGAGGAAAGTTGCCTGCCATATCAGTAAACAAAGGATGTTGGAGCCATCAAGCCATTGGCCACAGCAGCCCGAGGATGGAGAAAAGCATGATACTGGCCTAGATAGTTAAGGTGTACATCAAAGGAATGATTTCAATGAGCCCAGACTCCTGCATCTTCCCACACATAGAAAGGTGCTAAGTTCACTAACTTAAGATGTCTGGTTTTCTTTAATTAACAGTAATCTTGTGATGTTCTGACTACCTGGTTTTTGTTGCAAAAACTCCTATATCTCCGGCTCCTCCCTCACCTCTTCAGAGAAGTTCCCCCTGAGCTATCTGAGAGGCTGTCTTCCAGGCTTAAGTCCTCAGCAAGTTTGCCGAATAAAACATAATTCTCAGCTTTTAGGTTGTGCATTTTTTTTCAGTTGACAGGCTCTAGGCTATTTTTTCAAAGTGGATCTTTAAACTTTGAACATATTTAAGTGGAACTTGGCTATGAGCCTCAGTCTTGTCAAATCTCAAAATTTTTTCATGAGAAATCAGAAATCAGATTTGATTATTAAATCCTCAGATTTTTGATGACTGACAGCTAAATTAAAAATGTTTAAACTCTACGTTGTCTAACAAAAAACGATGCAATCCCATGCTTTGCCAGGTCTTGGCATAGTCCTTAAAGAAATATACATGGATGCCTTTACCATCAGCAGGAGGAAGAAGACAGGATGAGAAGAAACTGATAGAAACAAAGGCTTTCACTCTTCTGTGGAACCTACCATGCACCAGGCCATGTGCTGGCTGATTAGGAGATGATGGGGAATAAACCAGGCAATATTTCTTCCTTAGTGAAGTTCAGAGTCTACAGTGGCAAACAGGCAAGTAAACAGAAATTATGATATGGCAAGTCTTGTCATAGCAGGAGAAAGTTCAGGGTGCTGTGAGAGCTGTCAAGAGGCGTATAACTTTGACTTAATGAGTAACAGAAATTTTTCTGGAAAAAGTAGCATCACAACTGAGACTTAAAAAAATAAGAGAATTATTAGGTATGGAACTATTAAGTATTTTTAGTATTAAGCACATTCCAGGCATGCTGCTAACTCATTTAATTTTTATAACATTCTGTGGATAAGTTGGATGATGATGATGATGATGGTGGTGGTGGTGGTCTCACCTTTTACAGATGAGGAAACATAAATGTAAGGAACATAAATGTAAGGAACATAGCTAGTAAGTGGCCAAGCCAGGAATCAAATTAAATTAGATTCAAGCATGTCTGACTCCAAAATCCAAGCCAATTCATAATGATAATAATAATCATAAGATTAATATTTATTGAGCACTTACCATGTGCCAGTCACTTTTCTAAATGTTCTAACATGGGTTAATTCCTCATGACAATCTTCTGAGATATTTTCATTTTCTGAGAGGCTGGACAGTAAGGCTCACAGAGCTTCAGCACTTTTCCTATAGTGTTACACAACTAGTTAGTGTAAGACCTGGGACTGGAACTAAGGGAGAACTGCTCTTAAACGCTAGGCAAGGAGATGGTGGGCAGACTGAGGGTGGTTCTAGGTAGAGGGAACCCCATATGTTTAGACATGGAGGTAAGATGATATGACCTATAGGAGGAATTTTTTTTTTTTCAAGTCTAGCATGGCTGGACCTGACAAGAGAAAGTTTTGAAGCATAGTTTGATATTCAACTTGGGTACAAAATTGAGAGCTTATAGGGCTTAATATGGTTTTTTTCTAGTAAGCACTTGGAGAGCTTCACTGTCAGATGGGAACAGCTGACAGGACACCAGTTCCAGCTTAATTCCATCTGCTGATGTGCCTAGGAAAATTATCTTTCTGTTCTTGATGGGCAGGGGTGTGGTATACCAAAATACTTGTACATTGGAGTCTGGTTTCTATGATACCAGGTCATCAAAGGCACCTGACAAAGAGGCTCTTGACTTCTGGTTAATTCCATTTGGCCAGTGCTTCCTCCCTTTCACCCCACCTCCTTCTCCAGAGAACATTTAGTCCCCCAAATTGAAAGCACCATTGTAGAAGGCAGGGTTCTAGCCCAAGAAATTTTGAAACATAATGCTCTAGCTCCATTTGACAACATCAGGAGCTTGTCAGCATGTGGTCCATTTGGGGGATTTTTTTTCTTCTTTATGCAGCATTTTAAAAACGTAAGAGAGTCCAAGCCCAGTGGAGAGGGAGAAGGAAGATGAAAGCCTAGTCCTCCCTGCATAATAAAGACAAAATTCAAGGCTTGTTAAAAGAGGATAAAGCAGATTTCTCCCTCTATGTGTGATTTTGATTTTTCAAGAACAGCATGTGGTATTTCTATGAAGATGAGAAAACAGACAGGTGGTTGTCAACCAAGGATAAGGTAACTAGGTGTCCAGTCCTAACCTGTGCCACTGACCTGCTTGGTAATGTTGAGAAAATATGCCCCTCTCTTATAGCCTGTTTTCCTATTCTGTATCCTATTTGGCTGTGCCTTTTGGGGGAGCTGGATTTATTTCTGATACATCATTGTTGCACCTGAGTATCTCAAAGGTCAGCTTCAAATATCCGTCGGCTCTATGACTTAGAGGGAAAAAAAAAACCACACATTCCGTGGCTGTTTGGAAAAAAATTTTTTTGGATCATAAGGGAAAAGACATTCTATAAAACATTGAATTTCTGGCAGTAGTACACACTGAACACTCAATTAACTTCTTATCTGGCTTCTTGGCATGGAGCCTTTATTTATAAACTAATTTCTCCTGAAGGTAGAGTGAATCAAAGGTTCAATTTTAATCATGAAAAACCTGAGTATACCTAGTTATAAATTCTCAGCTGAACTCCAAGGAAGGCAGTATGTTGCCCTAAGTAGTATGGAGCCAAGTTCAGGAAACAGGAGGTGACAGAGCTGGGTTGGGTCTGTACAAACCATGCTGATTGTCTGTGATTAAGCAACTTGTCAGTCTAATTGTTATATTTTGCCTGAGAAAACATGAACGGTGTGTCTGATTGTCTAATATCTATGATGCATTGGAGGAAGTGTTAACACTCGTATAATAACTAATGTGTAGCAAGGGCTCACTAAGTACCAGGCACTGTGCTCAGCCCTTTACTCTTATTCATCATAGGTTTATATAATAAACCTATGAAGAAGGTAACTATTATTTTTATATTTTATAGGTAAAGAAATGGAAATTGAGATGCTAATCAACTTTCTCCAGCTGGATAATTAAGTGGTCAAGCCATTCATTCTTTTGTTCAATAAATATTTATTCAGTGTTTACTATGTGCTCAGACACCCTTTTTGGCAGCTGGGGTACACCAGTGATAAAATAAGCATGATCTCTGTCCTTGAAGAGTTTAAATTTGAGTGGAGATAGATAAATAATAAACAAATAATAAACCATCAATAATAAACAAAATAAATAAGTAAACCAAAGAGCATCTTAGAAGGTGATTAGCACTAAAGAGTACATTAATGAGGATCTAGCAGTGCCAAAAGGAGCCAGAGGCTGGGTTCATTGTTGCCACCCTGGAATGACCCTGGGGGAACTAGAAGAAAACAAAGCAACCAAAGGGAACCCTTTCAAATTCTTCTGCTGTCTTAGTCTGAGTTCCCCTAAAAGTAAATTACAAGGACCTGGGTGTAGGTAGTTTATTTAGGAGATGACCCCAGGAAGCAGGAGTGAGGAGGTGGGCAAAATAAGATGCAAAAGAAAAAGTAGCAAAAATGAATATATTATGAAGGTTGTTGATTGTAAGCAACAGGAAGTGGATTCTTTTTATGAGAAGTATCCAGAATTCCTCCCAGGAAAGCCAGGAGGATGGGGTATTTAGCCAATGCCATTGGTTGAGGGTTTTCTGCAGGGGTATTAAATCTCCTGAATTTCTGTGCTGCACCTGTATACAGGCTAAGTGGGTGCTCTGGCTGGGGAGAGAACTGTGAGGCATAAGAGCTGAAAGACAACAGCAAGCCCTTGAAGTAGAACACTGTCAGCATGCACGGCGCTGCTCCCTGCACCGCAGCTGAAATAAAAGGCGGGTCAACGGCATATGAGGCAAGGTACCCAGTTCTCTCTCAAGACCTCATTTGGGAGAATCTAAGAGGAAGTCAGTGGCAAGAGAATCTGGGGAATATATTTCAGAGTCCCAAGACTAGCATCAGTGAGCAGAGTTTCAGAGAGTAGATTTGGGGCTGAAGAGTCATTAGGTAAATAACCAGCACAATATCCAAATGGAGATGCTGAGTAGCCACTGGATATGCAAATCAGGAGAGAGGTCTCAGATGGAGGCATACATCAGAATACAGATTGTATTTAAAGCCAAGATGGGATGAGATCAACAAAGAAGCATGCACAGAGAAAGAGAGCAGAGTGTACACAGAATGAGCACCGCTACCATTAACAGGATAGGAAGAAGAGGAATCAGCAAAGGATGTTAAGGAGTGGTCAGGGAAATAGAAGAAAAACCAAGAGAAGATTGTGTCCTAGAGTACAAGGAAAGCTGGACTGAGCCACGTAGTGTTTTCCCAAGCCACAGAAAGGGAGAAGAGAATCAAGGAACTGACTGTAACAATTGATACAGGGTAAGAAGGATAGTGAGGGCATCAAAGGGAAGAGGGATAGTGAGAATCTTGTAGGATCATGGATTAGAGAACCTGGTAGGATCAAAGGATTATTGAGGTACTATAGGCAGTGAGTTAGGGAGAAGGGGTTCTCAGAGAAAGGGATATATGAAATGAAAATAATGGAGGGTTTGAAGTTATTGATTTTGAATTGAACTTAGGAATCTGATTCCATAAATCAGTTAAGCTTTAATGATTATTTGGCTTCAATTTTCCTAATAATTGCCTCCATTCTGGCCTGTGTCCATTCTGCACATTTAGACTCAATATAAATCAGCAAAGCTACTAACACACCCTTACAAAGCAATATTAAATTGGAACATACAAGAGGGAATCTCATTTATTTTGTCACTGAGGGGATTTCATGCTGATTTTTACCTAAATCATTCCTATTACCTCTAATGATCTTGGAAAATTGCCAGGGGAATTCTGTGGTTCCCAGCTGACGTATGATTTTTACAATGGGTTCAAAATGCTTCCTTTGAAGAGGAAGCCAGTTTCAAGGCTCCAGAAAAATGAACATGCTGCTGCTTCTGATAATTCAGGAACTCACAGTTCCATTGCAAACTGGTGTAAAGACTAAAAAGCAGATTTTGCCGTTTCCTCCTCAACTTACACTGCAACAGTCTCCTAACCGGTTTCTCCTTTTGTAGTTTCTCACTGCAACCAATCTAGCTTGCAACTTCTTAAGGTGCAGTTTACTATTTGATTTCCTACTTCTGAATCTTTCAATAGCTCCTGGTGAATTAAGGGTAAAATTCAAATGTCTTAGTGTGGCATTTAAGGCCATTCATGACCTAATCCCTGTATTTTTTAAAAAATAATTGCTCACTTACTACTACCTAGATTTCACCCAAACTAAGTACCTAATATTCTCAATTTATGACAAACATTTTCCTAATTTGATGTTGATT
This sequence comes from Balaenoptera physalus, assembly GCF_965194825.1. Lineage (NCBI taxonomy): Eukaryota > Metazoa > Chordata > Mammalia > Artiodactyla > Balaenopteridae > Balaenoptera > Balaenoptera physalus. The sequence goes on along the minus strand of NC_138890.1, from coordinate 48,127,896 downwards.
CACATATTTTCCACTTGCCAGGAAGGCCTTTTTTCTCTCCCTCTTCTAATATCTAATTTCAATGTACTTTTTGGGAACCTGTGAAAGGAAGTGAACTCTCCCTCCTTAGATGTCCCTTTGTTATGCTCTCCATACTTCTTCTGTGATGCATGTTTAGGAGGAAATTCCATTATTTAGAGGCCACAGACTTTCTGTAAAAGAAAGGCCCCTTGACATTTACCCCAAACTTTGAGAAAGAGGGCAGAGATGGGTTGGTGCTACCAAAAGCCACAGTCCACGTCTAAGGAAGGTGGGGAATCCATGGCAGAGCAAAGATGGGGCAAAGACAGGACCATGATGATGACAAACAGCTTGAAGGCTCACCAGGTAGAGATCTCTTCCCTCATTATGGAAGTAATTAATTTAGTCAACAAATATAAATGAAAGACCTACAACATTCTGGACAAAAAACATACATAAAAATGAGTATGATCCCTGACCTCATGGAGATAAAATTATGGGCAGGTGGAGGGTTGCCACAAATCCTCAAGACCACCTTCAGATGATAATCAGTAAAGGTAAAAGGCAAATAGGACAGAGTCCAAGAGAAACCAGGTGCAAGCTTCCAGCTATCTTCTCCCAGTAGAGGCACATAGCAGTGCTTAATTCTCCCAGCAACTATGTGTGACAACATGTACAAAGCACTGCCAACCAAGGAAGGTCACCTGAGCCTTGGTGTCCAGAGTGGAGGTCAGTCACATAGGCCTGGGGCACCCACATGACTGACCTTAGCTACTCAATCTTCAGCACCGCCCCCAGAGGTCAAACTGATACAGCATGGTCCAGGGCCCCAGGTAAATAAAAACCGGTATTCACCATAAATTACCCTATTCGCATAAACTATCTGGCATGGCCCAAGTCTTCACATATACAAAGATGCTCTTATTGGGCAGAATATTCCAAGGACTTAGAGGTTATCTTCCAGGAGCTGGTCAAGGACCAGTCCTGAAGACTTTTGGAATATATAGAGTTTGGACAGCCCGGGAGACACTCTAATATTCTAGTATTCTAGGAATCAGAAATACACCCGAAATGTACTCTGGCGGTTCCTTCACCCCATAGAATTAACGAGACCACCACGTTTCCCTTTTTTCTTTTTTTCTGCCAATTATGTTTAGAGTTGGCTAGTTGAATAACAGGAGGTGATAGCTTCCTTATGGATAAGCACTTGCTTAGTAGCCATTGATCATGACTAGCACGTTAGAGCACTGCTCACCTTTTGCCATTCATGTCCCACTATAATTTAACATGTGGTAATTAACTCTTAGAGGATCATTGGTTTCATGAGTTGAAAGCCAGCTAATAGCTCTGGTTCAAAGAAATCCCCTCTTCACCAAAACCCAGTCTAATATTTTAGGATTTAGTGGCTATTCAAATGAAAGTTAACTTACTGACAACATATAGAGATGGTTTAGTGTTAGCTGATGGGTACTAGGGTTGACATGTTGCCTGATACACTTAAGATGAATTGGTCCATGCACATGAGAGTCTCAATTTCAAACAGCACCTCTAAGAACTTCTTAAAGAAGTGATTTCCAAACTTTTTTACTATACACTATATCAGTGAAAATTTTATTCACAAATAAATGTGCTTCTACTCTGGCATATGCATATTTATCTATAAATTATATATAAGCCCTACTATTTTAATATATTATGTCATAAAATAATTTTAAATGTTTTAGAGGATAAAATAAACAATATTAAAACAGATTATAAAACACTAATTAAAAGTAAGATTTAATTTTATACTATTTATTATTGGTATATGATGTGATAATAATTTATTATTCCTTTAAAATACTGATTTAACACTTTGTGGTAAACCAATTTGAAGTTTTGGTTCTAAGCTTCAGGTCATGTTTCTATTGATGTAATACTTTAATAGCTGAAAAAGATCCTCACAAAGACATGATTTTTCAGAACATGATTGAGAAAATAGTTCAAACCACATCTGATTTTATTTTGGGTTATCTCCACAGAGGCAGGGGCTGTCTTAATCAGTGTTTTCAAGGTAAGAGTTTACTTGCTTCTTTTTTCAAGAAACAGTCTCTGAAAATGTATACAGAATAATCCTTCTTGACCTCTACCCATGATGTCAAATACTTATGAAGCCACACTTCATATATTCTCTGTTGCTTCCAAACCTCAGTGAACACAAATCTAGATTCTCCTTAAAACTCAGTTTTGAGAATATTGCTTTCCTTCACTGTATGGTGGACAAGTCTGGGCAACACAATACTGGTCCAAGATTCAATACATACTACAGTGAAAATAAAGTAATAAACTTGTAGGTGTGCATAGCGCTTGACAAAAGACAATACGTTCTCATTTAAACAAATTCATGTGCCAACTTGGGAAGTAAATAGGACTACTAGGCTAAAAACACTGTCAATTGTATATTTTCATGTTCTAGAAAAATGATTCTCAAAGTGTGTTCCTGGGACCAGCAGCAGCCGCATCACCTAAAAACTCAGTAGAAGTGCAAGTGTTCAGGCCCCACCACAGACCTACTAAAACAGAAACTCTGAAGTGTGACCCAGCCATCTGTGTTTCAGCAAGCCCTCCAGGTGATTCTGGCACATCCTAAAGTTTCAGAATCTTAGTTGCAGTATGTCTTCATGTTCTATACACTTATTTTTTAAACTTCTTCCAATCATGATGGCTTCAAGGTACCATTTATACATAGGGCTAAGTTCATAGATCAAGATGGAAGATAATAGTTTTTAAAGCCCCCCCAGGTAATTCCCCAATGTACATACACGGTAAGGGAAGAGGACCACATAAAATAATTTTCCCATTCTTTATGGGCAGTGCCACATGAAAGGAGGTAGGAAAATGGTGGATACTCAGGCAAGGAATGACAAGTAAATAATTAAACATTATTTCAGTATCCTCACATTTGGCTATTATCATTTCCATTAGGGAATTTAAATCCTAGAGTAGTACTAGCAAATTGGAGAATTCCTAAAAGTATCAGAACATACTTCTTCAAGACTATTTTCTAAAGTAAATTCTTTACAATAGTAATTCTGTAGGATACTCTATCAAAAGATTCAAAAATCATGGAAGTTTGGGAAATACAGTTAAACAGATCTCTTGACTATTTATTGTAGGACTTCTTAGAGCCTTTCATATTATTAATCTCCTAGAAAAGGATTATAGTATAGAGTATTTCTGAAATTTTTTTTTCTAAGAACACTTTTGCCTAGAAACACCTATCAGTGGCTTGAGGGATATTAGTAGTCCATGTAAAACACTTCAAAAAGTGCTGCCTTGTGAGTGCCAAAAATTTATTGTATACGTAGCACAGTAGAAATGTGTTTTTTTTTGGCTGCTCAGCTTCTACTTTCTAATAGCACTCTGATTTCCTTTTGAGGAATGGTATCTCCTCTCTTGAGTGCAGTCTTAGCGGGCTAGAAAACTAAGATGTCTATTTTATCAAATGGAGCCAACTGGGTTTCAGAAAAGGATTAAGTTTTGGTGCCTAAGCAACCATTGTACATAATTATTTCTCTCCCCAGGCATGTAGAATGGTAATAGTTATACACCATCCTTAAAAGAATTAAAAAGATGGTCACACAAATCATTTTCTGTTTTACAATTTAGTTGAAGAACCTATTTGAGATTCTCTGCCATGGTTAAGGACTTCCTTGAGGTACGTTATACCAGGTCCATTCTCTTATCACCCAGGTAAACTTGATGGTGAGCATACACCCTAAATTCAGACAATTGGTTCCTCTCTCCCAGGACTACGAATCTTGAAAAAAAAAAAAAAAAAAGGCAGAATATGAATTGGTTCCTCCATATGTCCATGACTGGTCCTCTAACCTTCCTACTGATTCCATGTGTTGCCAATGTCCTTTTAAAATAAATGTATTAAGTTAGGAAGATTAGGTTTATCTTGCTTATAATGCATGATATCACTCTGATAATAGTAGCTTTCCATATAGCCAACAATTTGGGGGCTTTTATAGAGGGCAGGACAGAAAAAGAAAGACAGACTCAGGTATAATGGGGAGAAAAACCAATTCTGAGATATAGCTGGAATTCAGCACCACACCTAAATCCAATTTGATATGCTGAATTCTAAGCTCCATCATCTTCTCTCAACAAACATCTTAACTTCTCTGCTCTCTCTTGGTGATGAAAACAGGCAAACACAATGAGTTACTAAGTTCATGATTGGATCCTTGGATGATATAACTGTGTAAATAAAAACACAGATCTCCATATACTTCAGATGGAGATGGCTTTAAGGACGAGACAAGATCAATCTTCAACAAGTGGAAAAAGAAACGAGAAATGAAGGTGAATGCATCTATAGGAAACAGTTGTCAGAGTATTCATCATGCTAACTGATTCTTTTAAGAGGGGTCACTTGATCCAAGAGAGGATGAGAAAGGTCTGTAGCAAAAGATGTCTAAAAATACCTAGAACATTTATTTGAATTTTTTAAGCAGACCACCTTCTGTTTTATAAGTAATTATTTGTGCTTCAGCAATGAAAGGCAGTTACACTGTCAGCAGGGAAGGTCTCAATTATACTCCCATCTTGATATTGAACGTGAGGACCTCCCTGGAAGCCAAAAAAAGAAAAAAATTAACAAATGTTCCCAAGCAGATGTTCACTTTGAAATCTAAGGAGATCTCCCAATTATCCTTCTTTCATTAATGAAGCTGTAGAGTGTTAGCATGCGGTTTTACAAGCAGGAAGCTGCGCAGAAAGTATCCCAGGACCAGGAACATTTCCACGTGAGCACAGTGTTGGAGCCTTGATGGGGGTGTTGATGGAAGAGATGCCGCCCCCCCACCTATAGCCATTTATCTGTGATTTCTTTGGATTTTATCACCATGCCAGTTTAGGCATTTCTACACTGGCCCAGCTAAATTAGAAATTAGCTCCCCAATCACACTTGATTTGCTTTGACATTTTCTACACCATGAGGAGAAATATATTGATCATGTTTCTTAAAATCAGAGTGTGTGCTTTCCTTTCAAGAAGCAGTCTCTGAAGTTGAATATGGAGAAATTCCCCCTCCAGATCCTGATTACACACGTACAAAGCAACACCTCATATTTCAGGGGTGGGGGAGAAGAGAGAAGAGTGACACATTTTAATTAACTTTCTCATAATAGGCTTTCATTAAGATTTCAAAAGGTGTTTTCTCAGGTTAAATACCAACCGGTTTTAAAAAGCACATTAGCTGAGGAATAACAGCCGGTTACTGTATCTAGATCTGGTATATCATGCTTAATATACTGCATTTTTCAATTATGAATTATGTTTGAAAATAACATAAATTAAAAGAAAATTGCAGGTGGATTAGAAAATGACGCAAATTTTAGATCTGACAGAGGAGAGACTTGGAACTTGCTGGGAGAATACTTGCAAAGTTTATCAGTACTTGAACTTTAAGTCAGATGGGATCTTTGCTTCAGCCAAAGCCTTTAAAATGCTTTAAAAAGGTTTTTTGTTGTTTGGGCACTATTTTATTTTGTTTTGTTTTGCTTTTTTGTTGGGGTGTGTGGTGTGTGTGTAAAAGAGGGAGGGAGGGAGATAGGAAGAGATAGAGAGAAGGAGAGAAAGGGAGAGGGGGAGAGAGGTTTTGAGGAGGATGAAGGAAATACAATAAGTAAATACTGAACATTAAAAATGACATGAGTAGTGTATATATGTCCATGCCACTCTCTCCAAATTTAAATAGGTAGCTAGTGGGAAGCAGCCGCATAGCACAGGGAGATCAGCTCGGTGCTTTGTGACCACCTAGAGGGGTGGGATAGGGAGGGTGGGAGGGAGGGAGACACAAGAGGGAAGAGATATGGGAACATATGTATATGTATAACTGATTCATTTTGTTATAAAGCAGAAACTAACACACCATTGTAAAGCAATTATACTCCAATAAAGATGTTAAAAAAAAAATGACATGAGTATAATTCACTTATACAGACTTACACCAAATTTGGAGAGATAAACACATGCTGATTCTTAGATCTGTATTTTGTTGGTCAGATTTGACCATCATTCAGCAGAAGAAAATGATTTTATCATATCTAAGCATTAAAAAGAAGCACTTGGCAGTGCAGGCAGGGCAGATTTGGTTCAAGAGGAATTGGAGGGTAATAGATCAGCTAGGAAGCTATAACAGTAGTCGCAGTGATGGGATCATAGAGGCACATATAGGACAAAAGGCAGTGAGTTTTAGGGATGAGACTGCTGAGACATTATTAAAAAAAAAAAAAAAAGACTGCTGAGGCAAGAGGCATTCACTCCAGAGGCAGGAGTTCCCGAACATTTCCAAAACAAGGTGTTCTCTGTATTGCCAAAAAACTTTATCACCTCACATCATAGTATTTAGCATTTATTAATTAAGAAATTATATTAGGTCAAGGACCATACTTATCTATTTTGTTGTTATATGCTCAGTACATGGTGAAATGTCTAGAACAAAGTAGGCATTTAATTAATGCTAATATAAATTCAAAAAGTAAATATGTATTCACCTCAACAGTATTCACATAAATTTGAATACCATAGTATGAACACATGTCAGATAATTGTTTGGTTCATACCCAATGATTCCTGTGTGTATAGATTCAATTACCCCTTCAAGTCTTCTACAGCTCATTTACACCTCCTTCTCCCTGGGATCCACAGTCCATAAGTTGGAAACCACTATCTTAAGAATAATCTACAGAAAAGAGTCATGCTTAGAAGTTCCTGGTCAAGAATCTGACAGACCTTTGCCATTGCCTCTTATAAAGCTCTAATTCCTCAAGCAAGTTATTTAGTATGTTATAGGCCTTGGTTTCCTCATCTATAAGATGGTGATGATAACGGTGTCAACTATTGCTTTGAGAACTAAATGACAAATTAGCAAACTGGCTGGAACATGGTAAGGGCTTTTCAATATCAGCTATTAGTATTATTATAATTATTTTCACTCCTTGGAGAATGAGGGTTTTGTGATAGAGCTGGTGAGGGACAGATCTGGAGTACTCATTCTCCCCCCACCCCCTTCCCTTTCCGGGTAGCTCTGCAGAAGAGAACTCAGAAGGTCTGGGTAAACACCCAAGTCTTCCTCTTTCTAACAAGGGCAGATCTCTAACCAGAAAGCTTCCATTATTGTACAGTTGTAGCTATACTGTAGTAGAGGGGCTACTCCCTGTCCCCCCCCCAAAAATCCTCACTTTGTAGAGTTTGTCAATTTTTGATGTGTAAGTACTCTCACCGTGGCCAATAGCAAGCTAACGATGTGAAGTCACGAAGGCACAACTGGGAAAAAGTGAGCACAGTCAGCTTTTATGACACAGGAGAAGCCTGCCCCAGGGCACTACTGAAACAGTCACATGGATGTTCCCCATCCCTCTGACCCTGTAAATATGCAGAGCATATGCCAGGGGCCCTCTCTTCTAGAAGGTTGGCCATAATGCCTGTAGAGCAGTTAAGCCTAGCCTATGCACTCTACTATTTTTTTCCTAGAAGTTTTTTTTCTTGACAAACCCTATGCTGTATTTACACTGCTGGGTGGAAGTGGCATGTGACCATGATCCCCCCTGCATGACAAAGGTAAATCCTGACAAAAAGAGCACTGGAGTTTCAAACATCAAAGCCATATAGGGGAGGTAGAGATGAAGCATCTCAATCATAACAAGTGGATGAACACCTACTTTATTTTCCCCAAGCATAAGACTTTAGAATCTGGAAGCTTATAAAGCATTTCTACTGGAGAACCTGGTTTTCTGTTCTAAATCACTTTGGTGTCTTGGTTTCCCATATTGAAAATGACCTCTAATATGACTCCTAAAGAAAGTTCCAGCTCTGACATTCCTGAATGCTGACCCACATTCAAAGCATTGCCCAGGCTTTTAAAAATTTTCCCCAAAGAGCAATTTTATTTTAAACATAGAAATAGCATACAGAGAACCATAAAGCCTGAAGCACAGAATGAGGTCTTTTTGTTGTTCTTATCACTGATTAAATGCATTTGCGAAGAATGCCCTATAGAGAAAAATTATTAGCTCTCTGTATAAACTTGAAATGCAGAGTAGTAAAAATCTGTCAAATGCAGAATTTTATTGTGCATAAATCCATACCTGGCTGATATTCATTAAATGGGTCTCTCACTGTTAGCAAGTCTGTTCTGCCTTGGCACACACAACTTTTAATTCATTTAACTCAACATTTTCTTTTGCTCCAAGTGATTGCCTTTGGCTATGGGCTTTTGTGAAAAGGGCTTAGGGGCATATTTCTCTCCTGATTTAAGTCTAAACATATTCCAAGTTTCCTTTCCAACAGGTTAACTTTCCTCTCATCTCCCTTTAGGCTCTCTACATCCCCAGGTCCCTTCCCTCCCATTGTGCTATCAAGTGTCCCTCAGGGATGAAGAGGATGAAGTACTGAGGGGAGGAAGGTATAGCAATCTGGCCTCGAATCAGAACATAGCTAGTCAGAGCATCAGACACCCTTCGGGAAAAGATGGTTTGAAACTAGATGACATCTAATGCCCCGGCCAGCTCTTATGTTCTGTATATTTCTGTATCTCAAGCAGATGTAATTGATAGAGAAAGGATTCTGCACAATCCGCCTCCCAGTACCCTAGGTACAACAGTAAGGAAAAGGGATAACTAAATTAGATTCGAAATTTAATAAGTGCTGGGCATTATCTATAGATGTGTTATCTCATTCAGTCGTCTTTACAGCCCACACGGACTATATTCCAACTTTTCTGATGAGGACACTGAGGCTAAGAGAGTCACATACTTGTCCAAATGTTTGTAACTTACAATTGTCAGGTTTGCAAACTGTGTCCTGGTCAGAAACCAAAGTTTGTGTTCTTAACCACTCAACAAACAGCCTTCATTCAGTACCCCCAAAGTTAAGGAAATGTGATTAATGTTGGCAAATCAAATGCTATTTTCCACAGCTTGAATAGACTGTATTGTATTTTAATCATTATTTGTTATTGACCCTCAATAAGCAACAATCAAGTTTAAAGTTTCCTCAAGGCCCTTCTCTTATATACACTTATTAAAAGTATATACTAAAGAAGATTTAGCTATTTTCAAGGGAAATACATAGAAAAGTTCAAATAAAGACTTGGAAGCATACTATAGTAAAATCATCGGTCGTAATTTTTTGTGCCCTTAGCTTATTTTTTTTTGCAGATTAAGCATATTGCTTTATGTTCCATCTGAACAATAGGCTAGAACAATGCTGAGTGTGTCACATTTTCTGGATGGTTGAATGATGATAACATCGGTCCTTAACTTCTAATGACAATGGTGAATGTTTACTGGGTGCATTCCCATACATTATTTCATTTTCCCCTCACTATAATCCTGTGGGGTAGTTGCTATTATTGTACTCATTTTCAGATGAGAAAACAAATTCACACTGTCACACACAAACTAATGATCTGTCCAGGACTGGAATCTTGGTTCTCTGATTCTAGATCATATTCTTGTCCCACTTCACCACTCATAATCCCAAATTCACAATACTCAAACACTTGTAACCTTGTCATGAGTTTGGTGTCCATTTGATATTTTTCCCATTCCCTTCTTTTAAGCTTCCGTTTGATGTTTCCTGGTCTATAAAAACTGTGAAGCTAAGATATGCTAAAATTGATCGGTTTCTTCCGTCCTGAACCCCCAGTACTAAATTAGAGTATTTTCTTTCTGGAAGAAGGTCATAAAAAGCAGGAACAGAGCTTTCTAGATTAGAACACAGTGAGCCTAGGGTTGAATCCTATTATAGCCCAACGCCTTGGAATAGAATGTCTTCCACAGTCAAGCTGTTCTGTTTTTCAGTGACTGGCTGAACCCCTTGGAAGTTGTCAAGACAAAAAGTTACTCCTATTTCAGATAAAATAGGGGCAAAAGGACAGTTGCTGAACTGCAGACAACTTGACTGAAGACATAATTTACAATAGTTCTTTGCTGGGCGATCACAATATATTCTATTTTCTTTCATATATTAATCTGCATATATTAATATACATAATCTTTACTGAGTATTTACTCTATGCTAATCACTATGTCAAAGAATTTCCATAAATTAACTCAATTAATCCTTATTTTACAAAACCATGAGGTAATAACCAACAAGGACCTACTGTATAGCACAGCGAACTATACTCAATATTTTGTAATAACCTATAAGGGAAAAGAATATGAAAAAAATAGATATATATGTATGTATAACTGAACCACTTTGCTATACACCTGAAACTAACACAACATTGTAAATCGATTATACTCCAATTTAAAAACTGAGGTAAATACTATTAACATTCCCGTTTTACAGATGAGGAAACTGAGACAAGGCAGTACAGCCCAAGAGCCCTTGGGCTAAGAGTGGAAACCCTAAGAAACTCACTTTACTCTCTTAATCCCAACTTCCACATCTGAAACGTGGAATTAATAGCATAATCTCAGTACTACACTGCATATTATGGGATCTAGAAAATAATTCTATCATATCATCAGTATCAAGAAGCTTAGAGTCTAATTTTAGAGAGAAGCTTTTCACTTGTTTAAAAAAAAAAAAAAGCAGAGAAAGATAAATTTCACTATAAAATGAAAAGTGAAATAAAATGTGATCCGACGTCAAATGCACAGAAAAGATGAGGCACTGAATACTATTTTACTCTCTTGGGGATATAAAGGCTCTGAGTCCTGCAAGAAAGAAACCTGTTGACCTTTGCTCAATTTAGAGTTTCCCCAAGTATTTGATGGATGAGGTCAAGGTGAGGAGTGCAGAACATACCTTCTCAACTCCACCTAGGATACTAGCCCCCACGTAGGAGATAGGAGGAAACCTGCAATTAATTAAGCATCTATTCTTTTCATAGATCACTTCCGAAGATCACCTGCCGAACTAAAGAAACCAAAAGGGAACTGTAATAAAAGAAAGGAAAATGTGCTTCTGATAAAGCTTATGGCTGTTAATTAGAAACTGGATCCGCACTAGAATATTGAGCTAGACGGCAAAAGCTGCTCAGAACAATCAGACCCTGCCTTCCCCAGCTCTGAAATAGGTGTCCAAGGCCAGGGTTTCAACCTTGGTGCTAACATTAATTCACTTCGAGAATTTTAAGGTATCACAAAGCATCTATTTGCTTATTTGTGAGGTGGATTCTGTGAGTTTGGTTCTAAACCCTCATGGATTGTTCTGAGGATAAAATGTGATCATGTGTATGGATTTTGAAAGCCCTGATCATACTAATGCAAGGGATAAAAAACAGCCTGGAAATTTCAGGGTATAGACTAGAAATATGTCTAACTAACAATTATTCTTTCAATTATTCTCATATTATTTAATTAGTGATCATCTAGTTTCTCCCCTTACGTTGGCTATGTCAGCACATGCAAAATTAAATGGAGCCACAGAGACACTTGCTACTCAGAGATGGTAAGTCAGTTCCTGACTGATGGGAAATGCCTGCCTGGACCAATCCATTGAGAATTTGGAAGCCACATCTAGATATGGCATTGGTTAGTGCTGTCTGACATGGTCACAGAACTGAGGAAGTGAAGGCTTGCATGCCAGCTATATGCCCCCTTTGTCCTTTTCCACTAAGTCCTATTATTCAGATTATTACATATTTCAGAATTAAGAGCACTTAGGAGGACATTCACTGTCTTCTGCTGAATTAAATCTCTCTTCACTTTCTAACCTAAATTTGTAATACTCTCCTTTGTGTCTTGTTGTACAAACCTCACAGATTCCCTATCCTCCATCTGTGCACTGTACTCTCCCAACTGTCAGTGCTTGAGTTCTTTTATTAATATTAACTAACATTTACTGAGTGGTTATTGTGTGCTAGGCATTCTCCTTAGTGGACCATCTCATTTAATTCTCACAGATATAGTAAAAAAAAAATATGATGATCCCCAATTTACATATGAGAAAACTTAGGATTACACATGTTATACAAATTGTCTCAGGGAACACCAGTAGTATCAGTCTAGAATCCAATCCTATCTAACTGCCATTTGCTCAGTGAAGCCCTTTTTGACATTCCCAGTCCCAAGGATCCTTTCCTTCTGGTGACCACTACAGAAATCCATCTGATCTATTTCCATGACATTTTTCCCACTTAACCTTGAAATATGCAATTCGTTAAAAAATATTTACAAAGTAGTGAGCCATGCTAGACACTAGGTATTCAGAGATGAATAGGACACAGTGTCTGCCATTGAGCAACTTACAGTCCGATAGAGGGGACAGACATGCCAAAGATATAACATGGTATAATATATACAATATTTCTCTCTCTCTCTCTCACACACACACACACACACACACACACACACACACACACACACACACATACACACAGTGCAGCTAAAATCCTTGGGACGGGCAGTTGGTAGGTTGTAACATCTGAGCTGAGTATTGACAGGAAGGAAATCTAGAGTACTCCTAGGTTGCTGGCTTAAGCAGTTGGGTCAACGAGGGTATCATTCATAGAGCTATGGTAGCCAGTAGAATAGAACAGGGCTGAGTTATACATTTATTTTGGACATGATGAGTGTTTAGTATTTGCAGGACATTTAAATGTGACCATTCATTTGATATTTGAACATGCTCAGGTGAGAAATCTGAGGAAGTTCTAGAGGTTTAGGAGTTAGCATTTAAAAGACAGAAGTGGGTTCCTTCATTCAATCACCAGCAAGAGATGAAAAGCTGTATTATTGACTTAATGTTTAACACATTTCTCCTTTTGATGAAGATACAAGTTTCATGACCTACCTTCTTCCACCAGGGTTTCTCTGGTCCTCTACTTGCCTTGGGCATTAGCACGACAAGGTGAAGTCAGTGAGGATGGCAGACCAGAAGCCTGTAAAACATTAATACTTAAGGGTCAGGCAGAGGGAAGTGAGCCTACAAGGGACAGAGAAGGTGCAGCCAGGGTGGAATGAAGAAAATCTGAAGAGATCTGTCACGACACAAAGACAGAGCACAACTCAGGAAGGAAGCAGTTGATGAGCTACTGTGAAATGACCAAGACTGGTAAGAATATATACATACATATGAATTCAGATATATAGGTATATGTGATTCCTCAGGGAGAAAGAATATGATACCTCATGTAAACATGAAATAAAGTAAGCAATGGTAATAGAAAGTAACAAAAAATTCTTAACAATACAAAAATAAATAAAAATAATAAAACCATTAAGAATATTGTAGAGGAGTGGGAAGGGTAAGCTGGGATGAAGAGAGTGGCATGGGCATATATACACTACCAAATGTAAAATAGACAGCTAGTGGGAAGCAGAGCCACATAGCACAGGGAGATCAGCTTGGTGCTTTGTGACCACTTAGAGGGGTGGAATAGGGAGGGTGGGAGGGAGGGAGACGCAAGAGGGAGAGATATGGGGATATATGTATATGTATAGCTGATTCACTTTGTTATAAAGCAGAAACTAACAAACCACTGTAAAGCAATTAAACTCCAATAAAGATATTAAAAAAAAAAGAAATATAAAATTATGCAGCACCCGAAAAAAAAAAGAATATTGTATTGTGGAGTTCAAAGTATATGTGGAGTTAAAATATTTGTATTTGTACCCTTTTTCTGGTAGTATGGTAAGTTGCATTTATGGATGTTCAAATTTTCAACAAACTTTACTGAAGAGTTTTTGTTTTTGCTTTTTTGGTGTATGTCTGCATGAGAGAGAGAGAGAGAAGGGGGTGGGGGAGGAGGAGAGGAGAAGGAAGGAGAGGGGAGGGGAGATAATTTATAGGTAGATTCTAAAATGTTATAGAAATTCAAAGGAAAAGAAAGCCAAGACTATTTAGAAAGAAGAACAAAGTTGGAAGACTTACCAAGTCTCATCATTTATTACAAAATAACAACAATAATGGCAGTGCTATATTAGTACAAGATAAAAATAGAAAGACTGATGAAATAAAATGGGATAAATAAAATGGAATAATAAGAGTCCAGAAACAGACTCTTACACATATGGTCACATGATTGATGGAAAAGGTGACAGATACTACAGTGAAGATGGAAAACCATAGTTTCTTCAAAAAATTATGTTAGATAAATTGGATATCCATATGGAAAATATATATAGATTTTAAGTCCTATTTCATATTGTATGCAAAAACTCTAGGTAGAATGTTAATCTAAACAGAAAAATGAAAACAATAAGCTTTCAGAAGACACCACAGGAGATTATCTTTATGACCTTGACGGGAAAAGAGATTTTTTTATACTGGACTATTTCAAATTTAGGAACTTCTTTCATCAGAAAAGAACAAAACACCATAGAAAGAGTGAAAAGACAAGCAATAGAGTGGGAAAATATGTTTGCAATACATTTATCTACCAAGAACTCACAACCAGAATATATTAAAACTCCTAAAACTCCTATTTTTCTAGAAAAATTAGAAAAATGGCCAAGCAGCCACTTTACCAAAGAGGATCTCCAAATGACCCCAAAACATATGAAAAACATCTCAATTTAATTATTAAGGAAATGAAAATCAAAATCATAATGAGATACCATTACACATACACTAGGATGAAAACAACAAAAATAGCAAGTTTTGGCAGGGATGTGGAGGAGTTGGAACACTAATACACTGCTTATCCAATACAACCACTTTGGAGAACTCTTTGGCAATACGTATACTTAAACTGAAAAGTGCATACCCTATTACCCTCCTAAATACATGCTCAACACAATGCTTACTATGTGTACCAAAGGGTACATAAGGTTACTCACAGCAGCATTAACCCTAGTAGCCAAAACTGAAAACAGCCCAAGAGCCACATGTCTATCAACAGAAGAATGGATAAATCAATCATGGTATATTCATACAATGGGTAGTATCCAGAAATGAAGATGAAGTAACTATATCCAACAGAGGTCAATCTCAAATACAATGTGAACCAAAAGAAGCCAGGTATGAAAGAATATGTTCTGCGTGTTTCCATTTTTTGTAAGTTGAAAATCAGCTAAAACTAAAATCTTATGAAAACTAAAATTGTGAAATATAGGGAATAATGACTGAGACTGGGCTTGACGAAGGCTTCTGTGTTGCTGGTAATATCTGACATCATGATCTGGGTACTGGTTTCATGAGTGTATTCATCTTGTACAAATTCATGATGCTGTCTACTTATGATCTGTGCACTTTTCTGAATAAGTACTTCCAATTAATTTAAAAAAAAGAAAAATACTGAGTTTGATGAACTTGCCTATGTAAAGGACAGTGAAAACCTTCACAACCAGCAATACTTACAGTCTGATTAGAGGAGATATGAAGTGGAGGTGGTAGGAGGTGACAAGGACCTATGATCTACATCTGATTCATTTTGGCTTTCAGCCAAGGAACCCAGAAGAGTGTTTTCATTAATTTATTCATGCATGAATTCAACAAATACTTTCAAGCACTGACCCTGTGCCAACCACTATGACAGACTCTTGGGAATGTAACAGTAAACAAAAAAGAAGTAAATGCTGCTTTCAAGGAGCCATGTGCTTTGTACATTGTACTACATTAAATTATTGTGGGTGAATGAATGAATGAATAAATATAAAGGAATATTTGAGGCTTGGAAGTCTGGTTAATTGATAGACTTCTTTTTATTTACAATCTATAGGCATAACTATAGGCTTCCTGAAACAAGATGTAAATGTCTAGTTTTCTGCACTGGAATTGAATTTTTTGATTCCTGATTCCCTTATAGGACTATAAGGTGCATGTCTACCTAATTATTTAAATTCTGTCGTGTTTTGTTCTTTATGGCATCTTCAATATATGAAATATTGAAACTTTTCTCTGGAAGAGAAAAATACAATTCAAACTAAATATCAAACAGAAGCTCTCTGTATTCATCTCTCTTTCATAGAAATCTCAATTTTGAGATGAAAGGGTATAAAGTTGTGCTACATGAATACAAATACAGGTAATTACAATAAAGTTCTAGCCATCATTTTTTTACCATTGTATTTTTACCTATTTCATTTGGAGAAAAACATAGATTGCTATATTTTCCAAGCTCATGACTATTTAAGAACTTCTTTGAAAGGTTTTTCCAGGGCATTCAAGAGAGTAATGTGCTAGCATTCGTGTTTATGTATTAATACAGGAACAGTAATCTGCAAAGGTCTTGCTCAAAGGTTAAAGAAATACACAATGAGGATTCAGTAATTATCATCATCATTATGCTTTGGGGTTTACAAATTGTCCTACCATATTTATAGCACTTTTACCATCATTCTTTCTTTTATTTCTTGCATGACACTGTGAGGAAGGTATTTCTATCTGTATTTTACACACACATATGAACACACAGACAAAAACCTACCATTGAGAGATGTGATATGCCTGGCCCAAGGTCACATAAATAAGTGGCACAGACAGCACTAGAATTTTTAATTTTCAGACTTTAAATTCAGGGTATTTTCTACTTACCCCATATAGTAGAAATCTGTCACAAGTTGGGTTTTCTGGGGAGCAGACTCTGAAACAGTTAAAGGTGCAGCATATTTATTGGGGTTGGGTATCCTTGGAATTAACACCTGTAGAAGGGAAGAGAAGGAATCAGGATTCAGCAGAGAGCTGTGGAACAGACCCAACAATTTCCTTAGCAAACCCACAGACAACTCTAGAACTAAAGTGGCCCAGGTTATCCCAAAATGATTAGGCTTTTATATCCCAACCTTGATCAGTCATTGGATGTGGGCCACCTAGGAAGGATGTGCAGTTGGATGAGGTTGACTCTCTACAGCTGATGCAGCCCTGGAAGGTGCTACCAACTGAAGTCTGTTTGCTGACAGCATTCTTAGGAGCCAGGGCCACTACTTCTCCTTGAAGGGCAAACTGAATAGCACATTTCCCTTTCATCACCAATCTTACCATGATCACCTAAGTCAATCCACATTTTTCTGGTCTTCCTAACTTTCTAACAGGGATGCCCTGTTGCTTCCTAAATACTATGGAACTTGTCTGTAGAAACATGTCTCTGGAGCACAAAGTAATGTGGGTGGAAATCTAAGGAAATATGGACCTAACTTTATCATCTTGGCTCTTCCTTTTAAGCCAAAATTTACTAGAGCTAGGGAGAAAACTTCTCATTTAAGAACACAGCACAATACTGTAAATCTATACTTCAATTAAAAAAAAACACACACACAAATAATGACTCTTTGACAATCATCCTCATGGTACAAGTTGACTGGATTGTTTACATTTTGTTAGAGAGTGAGTTGTTATCCCAAAGAGTAGGGACAGTCAACTACGAAGGCATTCTAGAGGACTTAAATCCACGATCACAAGACAAAGTTATCTCCTCCCCTAAATTACCTGTGGCAGATTTAGTAGTTAGTCTCAATTAATTTCATCTTCCCAAAACCTGTAGTTTCAACCTGTAGAACCTCTTTATCCAGCATGTTTCATATATTTTATTTATTTTTATTTATCTATTTGTTTATCTATCTATCTATCTATCTATTTATTTATTTATTTATGGCTGTGTTGGGTCTTAGTTTCTGTGCGAGGGTTTTCTCTAGTTGCGGCAAGTGGGGGCCACTCTTCATCGCGATGCGCGGGCCTCTCACTATCGCGGACTCTCTTGTTGCGGAGCACAGGCTCCAGACGCGCAGGCTCAGCAGTTGTGGCTCACGGGCCTAGTCGCTCCGCGGCATGTGGGATCTTCCCAGACCAGGGCTCGAACCCGCGTCCCCTGCATTGGCAGGCAGATTCTCAACCACTGCGCCACCAGGGAAGCCCCACTTCATATATTTTATACAGGAGAGGAATAACTTTCTTTTATTTATCTTAACGCTTGTCTGCAACTTCTGCTAGAAAACACTGTCAGCCATCATTATCAAGAGCTTCACCATTAAAACAACTAATAGTTATTAACTTTCTATATTATGACTTCACCTGCGAGACCTCATCCAGTTCTCAAAACAATATTATCATGTAATAAATATGGTAGAAAGACAACATATATTAGAATGATTTGGGACCTTTGGAAGTATGATATGGGCAGCTGGAAGATCTTGATTCACCCCAGGACAGACATTAGTCATATCTACCGCCCCCCACTTCCGACCATTTTGCTTTTCCTATCCTTGGGTAAAAACTGCTTAGTGCATGCTATTTCACATCGTGTTATGGATAGGTTGATAATACAGAAAACATGAACTCCAATGGGACCAATATGTTTAATAAGAATTTTGAGATTATACCACCAGAGAGAAACTGGAACACAAGAAACATCAAATTACCTGCTATTAGGGAAAGGGAATGATCTCAAGTGATGAAATAGAAAAGGAAACCATTATATACTAATGGAATAAAACCATTCTACCAGAAGTAATCATAAAGGAGGTTTCCCCCAAATAGTCCTGTGACTACTGGTTAGTGTTCTTGAAGACTGGGTGATTTCTCTATTACCTGATTCCTTCCCTGCTAATTGGGACACTAACTTTTCAAAAAGTACCTGTTAACTCTAAATACTTGCCTTGTCTCTTTTGTCCCAACATCTGGGTAACCAAATTTTCTCAGAGGTATTGATATTGCTGATAATAAAACTGTACCTGAACCCTTGTTATTCCTTGTTTTCTGGTTCTGCTGGGCAGAAAACCTTTGCTACCTCGACCAGTTCACAAGAACCCCTGTGCAGAAGTCAGAAATGACTTTCATAATTAATAAAGGAAAGAAAAAAAATGTGTGGGGAGGCACTAACATTAACAGAGCACACTGGATGTGTCAGGCTCTCGGCCAGTTCTTTGCATACATTGTCAGTTATCATCAAAACTCTGTGAAGAATGCATGTGACAGGGTGAGAGAGTGGCATGGACATATATACACTACCAAACGTAAAATAGATAGCTAGTGGGAAGCAGCTGCATAGCACAGGGAGATCAGCTCGGTGCTTTGTGACCACCTAGAGGGGTGGGATAGGGAGGGTGGGAGGGAGGGAGACGCAAGAGGGAAGAGATATGGGAACATATGTATATGTATAACTGATTCATTTTGTTATAAAGCAGAAACTAACACACCATTGTAAAGCAATTATACTCTAATAAAGATGTTAAAAAAAAAAAAAAAAAGAATCTGCCAGCCAATGCAGGGGACACGGATTCGAGCCCTGGTCCAGGAAGATGCCACATGCGGCGGAGCAACTAAGCCCGTGCGCCACAACTACTGAGCCTGTGAGCCAAAACTACTGAAGCCCGCGTGCCACAACTACTGAAGCCCGTGTGCCTAGAGCCTGAGCTCCGCAACAAGAGAAGCCACCGCAATGAGAAGCCCACGCACCACAAAGAAGAATAGTCCCTGCTCGCTGCTACTAGAGAAAACCTGCGTGCAGCAACAAAGACCCAACGCAGCCAAAAATAAATAAATAAAATTAAAAAAAAAAAAAAAGAATGCATTGTCATTCTTATTTTCAGCTGACTGAGCTGAGGCCTAAAGAAGCTGAATGACACAATCAATGAGGGAGTGGGTAGGGAGTAAGCACTTCCCTACTCCTCTCTCAAAATAAAAACAGTGATTTCGCCCCACGTCCTTCTGATCCCAAAACCATGATCTGCTATTCCACATATATAAGGGAGCAAGGATTCTGAAGCCAAATTTCATCGTCTCTGGTACTCATTTTTTCCCAACGTTTCTCATTCACTCAAACAAATTTCAGATCATCAAAGGGCCCCTCTGTACTTAAAGTAACAAAGCCCCTAAATATCCACCTTTCTGCAACTATCATTTCAGTGGCTTGAAATTTTCATTGCCTTAAAGGTCTCTTCCAGCTAAAGAGAGAAGAACAATAACCCCAGCCTATAAACTTGTATTAATAATTCAGTGTCAAAATAGAAAAAATACATATATATACATATCAATACATTTAGGTACACATACACACACACACACACACATACACACACATATAAATCGTTCTTATTTTGGAAAATTCTAAGTCACTTTCTCTTAAAGTATTGCTTCTGCTCCATTCTTTCCTCTCCCTCTGGGTCTCGAATTATGTTTATGTTTAATCCTTCCACTGTGTCCCTTCTGGATTTTTTCTGCATTTTCATCCTGTTGTCTGTGATTCAGACTACCTATTTTCTTCTGACCTTTCTTCCACTTCTCTACTCTGCAAATATACTGTTATCTGTTGTGTTATTCATTTGAGATATTGTGGTTTTTAGCTATTCTTTTCTGTAGATCGATATTCTTTTTTGAAGACATCAGTTTTCTATGAAAATTCTCCATCTTGTCATTCACTATCTTGAACATAGTAGTTATGGTTACTTTAAATTCATAACTCTTAATATCTGAGTTTCTTTTTTTTTTTTTAATTAATTAATTAATTTTATTTATTTATTTTTGGCTGCGTTGGGTCTTCCTTGCTGCGTGCGTGCTTTCTCCAGTTGCGGCGAGCGGGGGCTACTCTTCGTTGCAGTGCGTGGGCTTCTCATTGCAGTGGCTTCTCTTGTTGCGGAGCATGGGCTCTAGGTGCGTGGGCTTCAGTAGTTGGGGCATGAGGACTCAGTAGTTGTGGCTTTTGGGCTCTAGAGTGCAGGCTCAGTAGTTGTGGTGCACGGGCTTCATTGCTCCACGGCGTGTGGGAACTTCCCGGACCAGGGCTTGAACCCTTGTCCCCTGAATTGGCAGGCGGATTCTTAACCACTGCGCAACCAGGGAAGCCCAATATCTGAGTTTCTTGTGGTCCTGTTATGTTTTCATCATCTTTGGTCAATTCTGTGCTGAGTCACCCAAGTTGTTTGTCTTTTTTACAACCAGTGATTTTTTTTTTTTTTGATTTTTGATTTTCATTATATGAACAATCCCAGAGGATCTTTGAGGCTCTGGATGATGTTATCTGCCCCCAGAGATTTGGTTTTGCTTCTAGCAGGCAGTTTGAGTTGGCACAAGTTATTTTAATACAGTTATGGATTGGGTTAATTTAGAGGGACACTTCAGTATTTTATGAGGATTAATCTATTTCCAGTTCACCCTTACTATTAGAATGAGTTCACAATTAAGGCACTTTCCTGGCAGTCTAGTGGTTAAGACTCCACACTTCCAATGCAGCGGGTGTGGGTTCGATCCCTGGTTGGGGAACTAAGATCCCGCATACCCACAGCACAGCGAAAAAAAAAACCTACAATTAAAAACCTGGAATATTTACCAAGGACCATCCGTTTGGTGGGCTTTGAACTACAGTTTGTGTCCCCCAGCCCCATGAAACTCTCAAAGGTCCTACTCAGCTTTTCAGCCTTTCAGATGCAGTTTAATTGGTCAATGCCTCAAAAAAAAAAAAAAAAAAAAAAAGGTGCTGAATGTCACTTTCACTTCTTTGAGTTCTTTGAGTTCCTTTTCTCTCTAGTGGCTTATCCCTTGATTGCTCCCTGCCTTAGTACTTCTCCAACATCTTTAAACTGATTTTTTGATGGTATAGCTTTTCCGGTATTCTTAGTGGAACTCTTCATTTCAAACAAGAATATTGCTGGAAGTAGAAATCTCCACATATAAATCTGAATCTGTTTATTCTGGAGGAATAAATCAGTATAACACTGTAGGTAAAAGCACATTCCAGACTCGGACTGCCCCGGGTTTGCATCTGAGTACCACCATTTATTAACTGTGTCCTGGAGCGAGTAACTTGAATTTTGTAAGCTTTTTTCTCTAACTATAAAGTGGGGAAATTAAGGTACCTTTCTGAAAGACTTGTTATGGGGATGAAATGGGACAGTGCGTATATAATGTTCAAATCAGTGTATGGTATATAGTTAGTGCTCAATAAACATTAGCTGTTATCACAACTTGAATACTAATACTAGTACTTACTGTTACCATTTCTTCCATTTTTTACTACCATGAAAAACATATAAAAATTTAAGTATCTGGTCATGCAATACTTCATTTGCACTCTACAAGAACTCTGTAAGATAGATATTATTGTTTTGACTTACCGCCACTTTCAATTTCAGGGAAACTGAGTTCTAGATCATCTAAGTAACTTAGTCAAGAGGTCACACAACTAATAAGTGGGAAATCTAACATTTACACACTAGTTCCTCTGAGCCTAAATTGTGAATTGTTTTATAAAATTATTCATAGAGCAGTAACAATATTTAGAGTCTGTCTGGCTAAATGTCCTAGTTTATGTGACACATGTCATATTTAGATTCGCGACTTAAAGTTTATCTAATCTTATACCATAATTTTATAATGGGGGAAACCAAGGCTCAGAGGGGGAAAGGTGTTAGTCCAGTTCACA
Source organism: Balaenoptera physalus (assembly GCF_965194825.1). Classification (NCBI taxonomy): domain Eukaryota; kingdom Metazoa; phylum Chordata; class Mammalia; order Artiodactyla; family Balaenopteridae; genus Balaenoptera; species Balaenoptera physalus. The sequence continues at coordinate 48,105,593 of NC_138890.1, read as the reverse complement.
TGGCTAGAAAGGGGCAGAGTTGGAGACAGAAGAAGGTTCCAGGCTTTTCTCTACTTCAGGTAGCCTCTTCTATGTCAAAAATATTTGCCTAACAATTGCTATGATTTCGACCTTGAAATATTATTAGTAATAGCAATACATTCTCCCACTTAAAGGAGAAAAGCAGCAGAGAAGTGATCTTATCCATGATGCTAAGGCCCTATTATTATATTAGACCAGCTTAAATATTTTATCATGAAATTTAAAACTTGAAGGCAGCATCATCTGCTCAGTCAGGAGGTAAAGTCAAGGTGGATATTTATGATGTGTTTGATTCAATTACCGGTTTATTGTGTGTGGTTTGGGTTATTATAAATCAATTCAAGTGATATCAATTTCTCAATAGCCTGAGAGGTGTTTTTTTTTTTTTTTTTTTGGATGGGGTTGGGGTTAATTGCATGAAGTATGCAGTACTATCCGTAGAGCAAATAACAACATCAAACTTTATTAGAAATGCCAACTGAAAATATTCTGTTCAGAGTTCCCTTTGGGTACTTAGATGTTAAAATAATATTGTGTTCTATATTGAACTTTGCTCAATCATTTACTCAGAGAACAAGCACTGGGCACCAGAAATCCAAGGGAAGAGACTTCTTTATACAGATTAGTCACATGTTCACTCTTAGACAACAGTTCTGGGCAGCGGGGAGGGCATGTGAAAACACGCCTGCTTCCATGGGAAACTTATGAGCAGAGTTTGTGAAAGGGGCCACTTCCCAAAAGAATATTTTGTGTTGGGAGGGACAGGATAGCTGGGCATGAAAACAGTAATCTCCCACACAGCTATTCTCTGCATCTCATCCTGTGCTGAGTCACCCTAGTTGCTAAGTAAGGAGGAGGAACCACGTAGCTTGAGGTTAGTGGAAACCTAGATAAAAGGAATATTTCTGGTCTTCAATTTAAAGGGTTTGGTCTTGATTCTGTTGCCATTGTCTCCTTTTTTAAACCCTTTCCTCCTTTCCTCTCCTATTCAAACACATTTTCTAAGGGCACACGCCTGTAGAGTGAATCATTTTTAAAGACTTCCAATTAAATCACCCCTTTTCTTCTGAATAGCGTTATTTGCCCAATTTCAACTTGCACCTAGTTTGCGCATGAAACAAAAACATCCTGACTTCTGAATTTTAATCGCTCCTCCCTTCAGCATCCACAGCAGCTTTAAATCATGGGCTAAAAATTTAGTGAAGACTGGTTTTGGTGCCTTCATCCCTTCTCTCTGTTCTCTCCCACTTTTAAGTCCACACCTCACTTTTCAACATCTTCCAGAATTTCAACACTGTTGGAAACACCACACCCATCATCATACAGGGAACAGATTGGATTAACCAATTAACCCTAAATTGAGTATTTAAAGTATTCATTCAAGGTAAGATTTGGTTTTAAAAAGAAATCAGAAACTGCAAAGCTCATCTCCTAAGATTGAATAATTGACTTTTTTGGGTAGAGGTAGGTATTTGAGATGGATGGTCCTTTTTAGTTCCCCTCAAGTCATCTCTAATTTGCCTCCAGAAAAGTGTGACGAATGTCATACCAAAGAGGAAATGGTAATTTTCTCACCTATCAGCTGCACAAACAGTAAGCCCACTGTGTACTCTTGCCCTAAATATTTGGTGGAAAGAATATATTGCCATTATTTTGGGAGAAGCAAGCCTTGTCCCAAAGGGCACGTATTTCTCAAGGTCAAAATTGGCAAGAGAATGAGCTGACACACTGACAAAATTAGACACTGATCTGTAAGGCCTTTCTAAAAAATAATAATAGCAGCTCTATTGAGATATAATTCCTATACCATACAATTCACCCCAATTCAATGGTTTTTAGTACATTCACAGGGTTGTGCAATCATCGCTATATTCTTCTTAGAACTTTTTTTATCACCACATATAAAAACCTTGTACCCCTTAGCAGTCACTCCCCATTTCACAATCCATGAAAATTAGCCTCTGTTGACAGTTCTAGAGATGATCTCTGTGTGTCATATTTGTCCACTTATTTTGAAGGACCAGGAGAAGAGACTTTTGTGGGCACTCCAACAATGGCAGTCCTTGCTTTCTACAGGGCAGGACTGAGCACTGGTAGTTGGAATCATGGGTACACTGAATTGCTGGGTGGAGTGTGGTCACCCAGTGTGGCTATCCAAGGCCAGAGGGCAGCTCAGTGTCAGAGCTTAGCCCCGAATCCAGATGCCCCTAATTCCCAGTTCAAGGCTCTTTCTACCATCACAATGCTTTCTTTGGGATGCCTTTCACCCCAATCCAACACCAAATTCCTCCCCAACGTGCTGAACAATGCCTAATGTTTTTTTCCCAGAAAACCTCACCTTTCTTTGCACATGTAGAAAAGAGGCAGAAATGCACAACAGAGTGCAATGAGTTACATACTGGGCCTCCATAGAAAAGTGGGAGGATAAACTAGCAATCCCGGGAAGGTCAAAGACTCATTTCTGACTTCCCCCTTGATTGAGGCCTGCCCCTGAGGCAGGTGTGGGCTGAACAGTTTCCAGGAGTAATTGCTCTGTGCTTCAGTGACAGTATTCAATGTTTCTGTGACTTCAACCAGGTGGAAAAAATAGTCCTTATTGGTCTTTCTTTCTAAAAATTGCTGAGTAGGCTCTCAAATTCTGCAGGTCTGAGGCCAACATGGCATAATTGAAAAGAAGTGTACATAAGTAAAAGTTTAGGTCCTAGGGCAATGTTATAGAATGGTGATGGGCCTACATAGAGAAATAGGACAGATCTGTCTTTTCCATTGGAATAACAGGAAGCTGTATGGTTACTTCTGCATTAAAAGTCTATTTTGTATGATTCCTTGAAAGTATCTTGCCTGAGACAGAAGAGTATAGTAGAAAGGCATGATCTTGTGCATATCAAACAACAACAAAAAAATCTGTTTCAACCATGGTGGCCTTGGAAAAAATTCCTTCTATATAAGCTGATTTCCTCTTCTGATGACATTATGCATTATAAACTGCTTTGTTTTGAAGAGTAGATAATAAGAGGTATGTAGAGTTGTGTAACAATGCCCAGAACATAATAAGTAGCCATCGTTATGATGGTCATTGAGTCCCCATCCCCCCATGATCTATCCTCATATTCTCTTTCTTCAATCCTGTTCACAAAGGGACTGAAAACTTTATGTCAACTAGGTAATGGTTAAAAGGAGGTTAATATTTACCCCTCTCAATGACATTTATGATCCCCTAGGGACAAGTGAAAGACATAAATGAGGTGTTTATCCAATGGTGGAATTGCAGCTATCAATCTACCACTGGAGAAGCTATTATAGAGAAATATAATGTCCCCTGAAATCACTATACCAAAAAGAATGCCTCCTTATTTGATGTGTAAGAACTACACCAAAGACATATGGTAAATATGTTTGTTTCAGATGTCAGCTCTGGTGTGGGAGACTCCGTGATGGGCCTTCATAATGACAAAGTTCCTACATCCTTATTGGTTGGGAATTATAGGCAGGCTCTAGGTAAGTCATTTAACTTTGTTGGTCTCAGTTTCTCTGACTGTCAAAGCAGTTTAACAGGCTCTTTCCCCAAATAAGTGAGGATGTGTAACTCTCTGTCAAGTTCAGAGTATTGGATGCCAGGGCTCGGTCAAAAGATAGGGCATATAGGCTGCAGAATATGGAGAAAAAGGATTGAGGGAAACACACAATGTTACCAACAAAGGTTGGAGAAATTTTCCAAGGCTGGAAGTGCATTTGATGGGCTGAGATACTTCCTATATGTAAGAAATGAACTGCTAGGGACACTAAACTGTCACAAGAACTATGTCCTGCCTGCTCATCTCAAAGAGTTGTTCTGCAATTCAAAAGAGATAATCTGTATGAAGATAATTTGAATGTCAGTAGTATTATTACTGCAACTTTAAGAGAAAATTTTCTTTTTATACCAGAGGGAAAAAATGCCCTCACCATGAAAGTATAAATCAGATTTCACAACTATTTGATATATTCAGAATTTAAAGTTAATAAAAAGGCAAACTAACTAGTTATTATATGTTTACTGGTCAGCAATTTTGGGAATAGACAGAGAACACTGTGCTTAGAGATGGGTCCTATGCTGGAGGCATGACTATCTCACTTATCCACTCTGACTATGTGACCAAAGGCAAGTAGTGTAACCTTAGTTGTATCATTTGGAAAAAAAAAAAAAGGATAATTATGCCTGTCTTCGTAATATCATTGGAGTCTTGTTAGGATTAAATTAGAGACTGCAATGTGAAAGTACTTTGCAAATGGAAATATGCTGTGTAAATAAAAGGTAAAACTTAAAACGTAACCTCTTCTAAATTCACCAGAAATTTTTGCTCTGGCATTGCGTACTGCATCCTTCTCATAAATGTGCCCCATGTCCATCCCCAAGCATTTACACACACACACACACACACACACACACACACACACACACACACACTCACGCATGCGCACATGCACACCTCAATCTGTCTATAAAGCAAGATCAGTCCCCAAGACAAGTGGATGAAGCACACAAGTGGGCTGGACCTAATGCATTTGATCCATTGGTATGGAGCACACACAAGGAGCTTTGTCTTTCTCCTAGAATTTAATAAGCTCCTGTGAGCAGACCTGGGATGGGGTACTCTGTCCCCCAAACGGCAGCAGCCTGACTGGATGACTTCACCCCCTGAGGCTATGACTGCACTGACAGCATCAAGGGAATTTCAGAAGGATTGCTTCCTTTTCTATTAACTCTTTTTTCTTATTATTAAGAACAGGCTCTCCTCAGCTGACATTCCGCAGTAGGAGGAAGACAAGTGACATCCAGAGGCTCATAGCCAAGTGTTTGATTGGAACACTGATACTGAATGTGTCTGCTGGGAGCTGCCATGCCCAAATTACTCACTCCCCCAACCTTTTGGCATATGGGCATTTTGCACTGAAATCCAAGTTGGCACCTTGATTCATCCTTAATAACCTATCTTATGGCAACATTTAGGGCTGTATGTAAGAGTTCCAGATATAATAATAATAATAATAATAAATTGCAGTAAAAATTTCCCCAAGTTTATCAGGTTTTATTTATTTCATTTTACTTAGTATTATTAACATGGGCAAATTTTGAACCAGGCAGAAAAAACAGGGACTTGGTCCTTCAGTTGATTAGGGCTAATTGCATTTTTATTTTACTTGTGTGATTTTTAATTTGCACAATTAATGCATGCAAGATAATATAAAAAGGCACAGAAAAAAGAGGAAGCTTTCCCTATTATACTACTATTTAAGATATTAGAAGTTTTATATATATGTATGAAACAAGGGCAACTTATGTAAGAAATTACAATTAAAGTTAGAAGTAAAATAAAGTATAATTGGAATTAGAACCAGATAGGAAAAAACAGTCCTTAGTAGGTCAGGTCAGTTTTAGTAAGAATGTGCACTCTGACCAATTAGTATAAAAGGAGTTTTCAACCAAATTACTAACTAGATTTTTATGAATAACTAATAATAGGTAAAGTGGAAAGGTGCAAAAAGTGTAACAGAATATAGATAAAGAGAGGTCTGTTATTTCTTCTCAGGCATCTAGAGCAAATGCCTAGACAAAAGTAAATTATGATATTTCTTCTTAGATCTATCTAATGTTCATTGCATCATTAATAAAGTTCATTTCATTTAGGTGTTTTTATCTACATATTTTATCTTTGGCTTAAATATTAGAAATGTGGTCCTTTTTTGCAATATCACAAGCTTCAACAAGATTCAACAAGCTTTTTTCTCATTTTCAAGGGTTGGGTGGGCAGGGGGTATCAATCATCTTTTCAAACTTAATCTCAAAATCCATGTTCAAGGTGAATGCTCTACGTGTCATTCCACTTTTATGAACTAATTGATCTGTTATAAATCAATTAATTTCCCTACAAGGGACTGATCAGATAACAGATTTTTATCAATACTTGGTTTACATATCAGGTTCAGGCTTATTTTTTCTTGTCTCCATTTATATTCTGAAACAAGGGTGATAGTTAATAGGATTTCCTTGATTTTTAATTGAATAAATTTCATGTATAACATTAAGTTAAGGTGTACATTGTATCATTTTGATACATTTATATACATATAGTATATATGTATATATTATAATATGTCTGCCACAGTGATATTTATCACATTACAAATTATAGTACAATAGTGTTGTCTATATTCACTATACTATGCATTCGATCTCCATGGCTCATTTACTACTAATTGCAGGTTTGTACCTTTAAACACCATCAATCTTTCCCCCCATCGCCCATCCCCTGGCAACCATTTTACTGTTTTTTTATGAGTTTTTAAGTTCTACATACAGGTGATATGATATCATATTTGTCTTTCTCTGTCTGACTTATCTCATTTAGCGTAATGTGCTCAAGGTCCATCCATGTCATTGCAAATGGGAAGATATCCTCCTTTATCATGGCTGGATAATATCCTATTGTGAATATGTACCACATCTTTTTTATCCATTCATCCACTGATGATCATTTGGGCTGCTCCCATATCTTGGCTATTGTAAATAATGCTGCAATAAACATGGGAGTGCATATATCTCTTCAAAATTCTGTTTTCATTTCCTTTGGGAATACTATCCCAGAAGTAGAATTGCCTGATTGTAGAAAATGGTCATAGGAACATACATATCGATAATTACCTTAAACGTGAATGGATTAAATGCTCCAAACAAAAGACACAGGCTGGCTGAATGGATACAAAAACAAGACCCATATATATGGTGTCTACAAGAGACCCACTTTAGACCTAGGGACACATACAGACTGAAAGTGAGGGGATGGAACAAGATATTCCATGCAAATGCAAATCAAAAGAAAGCTGGAGTAGCTATACTCATATCAGATAAAATAGACTTTAAAATAAAGAATGTTACAAGAGACAAGGAAGGACACTACATAATGATCAAGGGATCAATCCAAGAAGAAGATATAACAATTATAAATATATATGCACCCAACATAGGAGCACCTCAATACATAAGGCAACTGCTAACAGCTATAAAAGAGGAAATAGACATTAACACAATCATAGTGGGGGACTTTAACACCTCACTTACACCAATGGACAGATCATCCAAAATGAAAATAAATAAGGAAACAGAAGCTTTAAATGACACAATAGACTAGAGAGATTTAATTGATATTTATAGGACATTGCATCCAAAACCAGCAGATTACACGTTCTTCTCAAGTGCACACGGAACATTCTCCAGGATAGATCACATCTTGGGTCACAAATCAAGGCTCAGTAAATTTAAGAAAATTGAAATCATATCAAACATCTTTTCTGACCACAACACTATGAGATTAGAAATGAATTACAGGGAAAAAAACGTAAAAAAGACAAACACATGGAGGCTAAACAATACGTTACTAAATAACCAAGAGATCACTGAAGAAATCAAAGAGGAAATCAAAAAATACCTAGAGACAAATGACAATGAAAACACGACGACCCAAAACCTATGGGATGCAGCAAAAGCAGTTCTAAGAGGGAAGTTTATAGCTATACAAGGCTACTTAAAGAAACAAGAAAAATCTCAAGTAAACAATCTAACCTTACACCTAAAGAATCTAGAGAAAGAGAACAAACAAAACCCAAAGTTAGCAGAAAGAAAGAAATCATAAAGATCAGAGCGGAAATAAATGAAATAGAAACCAAGAAAACAATAGCAAAGATCAATAAAACTAAAAGCTGGTTCTTTGAGAAGATAAACAAAATGGATAAGCCATTAGCCAGACTCATCAAGAAACAGAGGGAGAGGACTCAAATCAATAAAATCAGAAATGAAAAAGGAGAAGTTACAACAGACACCGCAGAAATACAAAGCATCCTAAGAGACTACTACAAGCAACTTTATGCCAATAAAATGGACAACCTGGAAGAAATGGACAAATTCTTAGAAAGGTATAACCTTCCAAGACTGAACCAGAAAGAAACAGAAAATATGAACAGACCAATCACAAGTAATGAAATTGAAACTGTGATTAAAAATCTTCCAACAAACAAAAGTCCAGGACCAGATGGCTTCACAGGTGAATTCTATCAAACATTTAGAGAAGAGTTAACACCTATCCTTCTCAAACTCTTCCAAAAAATTGCAGAGGAAGGAACACTCCCAAACTCATTCCATGAGGCCACCATCACCCTGATACCAAAACCAGACAAAGACACTACAAAAAAAGAAAATTACAGACCAATATCACTGATGAATATAGATGCAAAAATCCTCAACAAAATACTAGCAAACAGAATCCAACAACACATTAAAAGGATCATACACCACGATCAAGTGGGATTTATCCCAGGGATGCAAGGATTCTTCAATATACGCAAATCAATCAATGTGATACACCATATTAACAAACTGAAGAATAAAAACCATATGATCATCTCAATAGATGCAGAAAAAGCTTTTGACAAAATTCAACACCCATTTATGATAAAAACTCTCAAGAAAGTGGGCATAGAGGGAACCTACCTCAACATAATAAAGGCCATATACGACAAACCCACAGCAAACATCATTCTCAATGGTGAAAAACTGAAACCATTTCCTCTAAGATCAGGAAGGAGACAAGGATGTCCACTCTCACCACTATTATTCAACATAGTTCTGGAAGTCCTAGCCATGGCAATCAGAGAAGACAAAGAAATAAAAGGAATACAAATTGGAAAAGAAGAAGTAAAGCTGTCACTCTTGGCGGATGATATGATACTATACATAGAGAATCCTAAAACTGCCACCAGAAAACTACTAGAGCTAATTAATGAATATGGTAAAGTTGCAGGATACAAAATTAATGCACAGAAATCTCTTGCATTCCTATACACTAATGATGAAAAATCTGAAAGAGAAATTATGGAAACACTTCCATTTACCATTGCAACAAAAAAATAAAATACCTAGGAATAAACCTACCCAGGGAGACAAAAGACCTGTATGCAGAAAACTATAAGACACTGATGAAAGAAATTAAAGATGATACCAACAGATGGAGAGATATACCATGTTCTTGGATTCGAAGAATCAACATTGTGAAGATGACTATACTACCCAAAGCAATCTACAGATTCAGTGCAATCCCTATCAATTACCAATGGCGTTTTCTACGGAGCTAGAACAAATCATCTTAAAATTTGTATGGAGACACAAAAGACCCCGAATAGCCAAAGCAGTCTTGAGGGAAAAAAACGGAGCTGGAGGAATCAGAATCCCTGACTTCAGACTATACTACAAAGCTACAGTAATCAAGACAATATGGTACTGGCACAAAAACAGAAACATAGATCAATGGAACAAGATAGAAAGCCCAGAGATAAACCCATGCACATATGGTCAACAAATCTAGGACAAAGGAGGCAAAGATATACAATGGAGAAAAGACAGTCTCTTCAATAAGTGGTGCTGGGAAAACTGGACAGCTACATGTAAAAGAATGAAATTAGAATACTCCCTAATACCATACACAAAAATAAACTCAAAATGGATTCGAGACCTAAATATAAGACTGGCCACTATAAAACTCTTAGAGGAAAACATAGGAAGAACACTCTTTGACATAAATCACGGCAAGATCTTTTTTGATCCACCTCCTAGAGAAATGGAAATAAAAACAAAAATAAACAAATGGGACCTAATGAAACTTAAAAGCTTTTGCACAGCAAAGGAAACCATAAACAAGACGAAAAGACAACCCTCAGAATGGGAGAAAATATTTGCAAACGAATCAACGGACAAAGGATTAATCTCCAAAATATATAAACAGCTCATTCAGCTCAATATTAAAGAAACAAACACCCCAATCCAAAAATGGGCAGAAGACCTAAATAGACATTTCTCCAAAGAAGACATACAGATGGCCATGAAGCACATGAAAAGATGCTCAACATCACTAATTATTAGAGAAATGCAAATCAAAACTACAATGAGGTATCACCTCACACCAGTTAGAATGGGCATCATCAGAAAATCTACAAACAACAAATGCTGGAGAGGGTGTGGAGAAAAGGGAACCCTCTTACACTATTGGTGGGAATGTAAATTGATACAGCCATTATGGAGAACATTATGGAGGTTCCTTAAAAAACTAAAAATAGAATTACCATATGACCCAGCAATCCCACTACTGGGCATATACCCAGAGAAAACCATAATTCAAAAAGACACATGCACCCCAATGTTCATTGCAGCACTATTTACAATAGCCAGGTCATGGACACAACCTAAATGCCCATCAACAGATGAATGGATAAAGATGAGGTGGTACATATATACAATGGAATATTACTCAGCCATAAAAAGGAACGAAATTGAGTCATTTGTTGAGACGTGGATGGATCTAGAGACTGTCATACAGAGTGAAGTAAGTCAGAAAGAGAAAAACAAATATCGTATATTAACGCATGTATGTGGAACCTAGAAAAATGGTACAGATGAGCTGGTTTGCAGGGCAGAAGTTGAGACACAGATGTAGAGAACGGACATATGGACACCAAGGGGGGAAAACTGCGGTGGGGTGGGGATGGTGGTGTGCTGAATTGGGCGATTGGGGTTGACATGTATACCCTGATGTGTATAAAATATTTGCCTAATAAGAACTTGCAGTATAAAAAAACAAACAAACAAAACAACTAATACTAAACTTTCATTGGGTTATTTGTATGGAAATATGTTAATATAAATGTTTCAGACATTACATGAAATTTCTAAAAATCTTATATGTTCTGGTATAATGTTATAAGTCATAATCCTAGTTATTACTTTAAAATGTATATCTCAGAAATAACTAATTTTCTTGTCAACTGCATTATTATGAACTTTCATCAAATCTTTAACTGTGGTCATTTTTAAGTCTTTTGTCATTTACAGACAGTTCTGGGTGTACTCTGATGCTTTTGCAAATATGTTCCTATAAAAGGGTTTCATCTTCAAGAAATTCATGGAAAAGGCTCTGTCAAGTACAGGTTTCTGGTAACTGACTGTACTGCTGAACTGAATGAATAAGCATTTTCAGAACTCTAATGAAAAACTGTTGAACTCATAAAAGCGCTAACAAAAGATCAAGATGAAAAAAAAATTAATTACATGGGACTGAGTGAACTGATGAGCATGAGTATAATTTTTGTGAGTTTCCGTCTGAATTAAAAAAAAAAAAATGCCAGAAGGACTCAGAGGCAAAGAATATACAAATCAATTTTCACTGCAAAGTAAAGGAGCTGTTACAGTGGAGGATTACTGGACTGAATGTCAATATTATGACATAGTATGAGTGTGTTTCATGTTTGGTAATTGCAATCATTGTTGCTTTTGTTGTGGTCATCCATGTACAATGCTTGGTGTCAGTCTATTTATCTCTTGTAAAAATAAAATACAGTGTGTGTGTGTGAAAAAAAAAGTTTCAACATTAAAAGAAATATAAATTCAAAAAAAAAAAAAAAGAAACAACTAATAGAATGAAAAGACAACCTACAGAATAGGGAAAAATTTTTGCAAACCATACATCAGAAAAGAGATTAATATCCAAAAAGAAAAGAAAAAGAGTTCCTTGCTTTTATTTGTATCCACTAAGCATAGTCTTCAAGGCAGAAGCTGCATACCAAGCACAGTGTCATCCCAAACAAGGGGGGTTGTTAATCCTATGAAACAAGAATATAGCATGAGCCACATTCTCAAGAAGCTTACGATATTTAAAGACCACAATTATCTATAAAAACACAAGAATGAAGGAATGAATGGAAGGAAGGAAGGGAGGGAGAAGAAAAAGAATCAACCTATAATTATAATTCTATAAAACAAAAGGGGTATAGGGGAATAGATAAAAATCTAGTTACTGAGGTTTTAGGCAAGTTATTTTCTCTCTCTGGACAGCAATCCCCCCATTTTAAAATTAGTAGATTATACCAGTGATTTCCAGGTTGTCATATCTCCAACCCAGTGAAATTTAAAAAATCAAATTTAGATGACCAAGACAGGATCCTTAGCCTTTAGTTTTTCCAAGTAAGGGTATTAAAAATAATTTCTATTACTATTATTTCCTTTTTAAAAAGATATTTTAACACCAAAAATTAGGACATAATCACAGAATAAAGAACAGCTCTTCCCAAAATAGGACACTGCATTCATTCATTTACTGAAAGGATATTTATTGAATGCCTGTTGTGTGATACAGTGCTCCTGGTGGTGGAAATACTGTGGTGAGGAAGGAGACAAGACCCAGTGGAGGTCACATGGAGGGGATTGGGGAGTAACAACCTTTGCAATCTGTATATCGTACAGATTTATTTATTCATTCCGCCACGCACTAGTGTAAATATCATGCAAACATCCATTCTTGTACTAGAATTTGGAAAACACTACTCTAGAAGAACAATACTTCCCACATCGTATGGTTAATAAGCCCCAGTGTCTCTATGAGAAATAATAAGGGAGAATAGGGAATATCGATGTTAGCTGGAATAATTAAAACCCAGTAAGAGAATCTAAGAGGACATGGAAGGCATTTTATTTTGATTTGAGTTTGGTGGGAAATGAGGTAAATCAGTCCTCAAGCTTGCTTGGAATTCATTTTTTTTCTACTCACTAGCCAAAATAGTAACACATTCAAGATATTACTGATTATCAACATCATAATTACTGTATCACCCTCTCTGGTAACACAAACTGGGGGGTGGCATCCTAACTTTCACAGGACACCAATAGTAAGGGATGACACAATGTTTCCAGGAGGTAATGGAAGAGCAATTTATTTTAATTTGGGTAGTTTCTTTGCTTTAGAAGATGTGATTACAAAGCCACTGGCTCTAGCTTGTCCAGATTTTCTCAAGGTTTAATCGAGGTGAGTGAGTGTACTGATTGCAATCATTGGCCGACTCATGCTATCATATGTTTGTCCATGTGATGAAGGTCCCTACAAGTTCCTTTTTGGGTTTCTTGATAATTACATATAATGAAGAAGAGTGAGCAAATGATTGTCCATGATTTTCACAGTATCATTCCCTTAGCAATGAGATAGGCGAGGTGGTGTTGTTGTCCCTCACCCTAAAGTTTCTACTAAATCAGACCTAACATCCGGGATGAATGGCTTGTGAAGAAATTAAAATGTGTGTAACTGAAGATCCTCAGGCCTCCTGGGCTAACAGGACTACGTGGTGGGAGAGAATGAAAATGGACTTGTAGCCTAAGTAAGCATAGATGGGACAGAAATCATGTCAGCATTGAGTCATGAGAGGGACGACTAAAAGACACCCAGTTGTCATGGAGAAGCACAAAGACAGACAGTAATAATGATGTTTAAGCATAAGAACACGGTAACTAGGAAAGCCATTGACACTGACTCAGGAAACAAGGAGACCTTTGTTCTAGTTCTGATTCTGTTGCTAATTCACTGTATGACCCAGAGAAAATCATCTTCCCTCTTTCTACTCCGTTATCCCTTTGCTGTGTATACTGGGTGGGTTGAGTGATCCTATTCTGTAGGATATATCTACACGCACTCGGGAAGCAATACAGTTGTTGGTTGAAAGTAAAGATACTGTAGCCAAACAGAACAGGGTTCATATCATGGCTCTACCACTCACCAGCCACATATGTAAGCCATTCTATTCACTCTGCCCAGTTCTCTTAACTGGTGACATGGGAATAAGAATAAAACCGACATGATAAACTTCTTGTGATTAATAAATAAAATGTGCATGTAAAGCTCTTACCTCAGTGCCAGGCACACAATACTCTTATTATTCATTGCCACTGCAGACAGGACTTTCCAGGTCATGGTGTCACCAGGCAGCAGCTGCAGCAAGGATTAAGTCTCTCCAGGACCTTTTGCTTATCATCTGCCTACACAAAATAACCAACCCAGCAGCCCGACTGAAGGAAGTGAACTCTTAGAGTTATTATCAGATGGGAAAACTAGCAGCTAACACATCTTCCCTTGCACTTGCTGCATGCATTAAAGATAAATAAATTGTATATTTATATATAATATAAATTCTATTATATATAATAGAAGCATATATATAATATATTTTATATATATATATATATATATATATATATATATATATATATATATACACACATACATAATAGAAGCATCCACAAACTAGACATCACACTGAGCTCGCCACCTTGTTCCTGTCCCCTTGTGTTCCCTGGCTTCAGTAATGTGGTTGAAGCAGGAGAGATATTAAATGCCACAGGGTTAGGGAAAACAGACAAAGGCAACTTCTATTTCTCCCAAGGAGAAGTCCTTGCTGGCAGAAATATGAGTCAGTTCCAATGTCTTTCCTCTAGAAAGACAGGTCTGTTTTCACTATATTGAGTATTTTACAAAATTTTCCCAAAGTAAAAGAAATTCAACTTCACAAATATTTATTACATACCTATCACAGCTCAGGCACAGTGTTTGGACTGTGCAAGGAGGGGGAGTTTATAAAATAAATATGACATTTTCCCCTGTTCTCCCTCCCTCTCCCAACCCTCTAATCACATACACACACAAGCACACACACACACACACACACACACACACACACACACACACACACGCACACATGCTTAGAGAATTGAAAAGCATAAAATACTGAGTACAGAGGCTCTCAAATTTTGGTCCCCTCACTGGCAGTATCAGCCTCACCTGGGAATTTGTTAGAAATGCAAATTCTCAGGCCCCGCTCTGATCTCTAGAATCAGAAACTCTGGGGATGGTTCCCAGGGTTCATTCTTTTAACAACCCTCCAGGGGATTCTGATGCATATTCAAGTTTGAGAAAACTCCTCCAGCAGAACTTTACACTGAGTGCCTCTTGAGAAAGAGGAAACTCACACCCAGGCGACCTTAGTGTCTATCACAGAGTCAGCATTCAAACAGGAAATTCATCAATATCCCTGTGTCTCAGTTTCTTAACTATAAAATGGAAACAAAATATCTTCCCTAATTTTGAAGCATGATCTGATAAATACTTGTGACAGTCCTGAGAATGTGCCTTTCTCACCTCCTTCTACAGGGAGGGTGACTTTGGATCCCAGTTGATGAACACTGAAATCCATACCCACATTGGCATTGATACCATGACTCCCTCTGGCTACCAGCTAATGACTGGGTCCACAGAGGCTACTAAGACAGAGCCATCCTAGGAGATGGACTCCACTGATGGCCTGCATCGTCTTGAGACTCTCTGATGTCCTTGCTGAACCTTCTGTAGATTGCACGGCCGTTGATGATGATTCGTCCCGCCTTCTATCTCTCCTTCATGTTGGGCTCATTGCACTGCAACTCTCTCAGCCTTCTTGATTCCTTCCCTATTTCCTTTAGCACAGGCATTTCTCCTAAAATAAAATCCTTGCACATTCAATCCTATCTTGGTACCTACTTCACAGAGGACCCAGACTGATGCACTTGTCTCAGCCAATTATCCACTTCAGAGAATTCTATTCGAAGGACATACCCTCTGCCTTGGAAAAGGTGGACTGATAACTCCCATTTATGTTTGCCCGTTAAAAAGCATCAATCCCACTTTATGAGATTCATTACAAGAGGATACAGAGATAAAGGGGATCGGGATATGCGGTAGCCACTTTGGCATAAGGATTACTCTGACCTGAAAGCAACTGAGAATCCACAGATGCAAGAGTTCTCTGCCCTCCCCTTTTCTGCCTAGAAGTAGAGCATAAATCTCTGTTCATGAAGATGGCATACATTTTCCTTATGAAAGTACACCCCTCCCCCATATCAAGAAAAAGAGAGTGTCACTTGTTACTGGAGGAAAGAGCACCAAGATAAGTCTGCATAAACAGACCTTACTAAAACAACTGTTATCTTCCATTAGTCTTCCCCCACATATTTCCTATACTTCTCCACAATATATCATCCCTTGAAGTCCGAACACCCTTTCTTTTGTTAAAATGGTATAGAAGCCCCCAGTCTAGCCACTTTGAACCATAGTGCACATAAAACATTAATAAAACTTATATGCCTTTTCTCCTGTTACCCTGCCTTTTGTTTGTTTAATTGTCACACCCTCACCCCCAACCCTTGAACCTAAGAAGACAGAGGAAAAGTTCTTCCTCCCTGACAAATGCAAGAGGAGCCCTACACATTCTCAAATCACTGTACAGCCTTAAAACGCCTGTTTTAAGAACTAAACTTTTGCTTCATTTAGAGTCTGCATTACAGCCAATCTTCCTGAAAATTCTGCTTCTGGTACCCACAGAACCCTCTGATGGTTGTGATCTGATCTTTCCTGTAATTTCCCCTTTCTATCTTCCACCTCAGCCATGCAACCTGATAAGAGATCTCCCAGGTGCTCACTGATCATCTGTCTGAACATGTGAACTACCCTTTCTCCCAAGATTTCCTAACTGCTCTACCTATCTGTGGAATCACTTGTTCTTTTGCTCTAACTGAAATGTAATAGTTAAAAGTTCAAGCCCTGATGTTAAACACACTTGAATTTGAATTTCAATTCATTTCCCCATCATCAAGGGTAGCTGGATACCCTTGGACTTGTTACTAATGACCTCCCTGAGCCTCAGTTTGACACCTGACTCCTAGAGTTATAAAGAGTATTCAAGGAGAAACCCTCCCAAAGGGCTTAGTGCAGAGGTTGACATCTAGTAAGTGTTCAATATATAATAACTCCTACTATTATTATTACCATTGCTACTTGGACAGACCAAGTACTAGTATAGCTTTTGAACACCATCCTTTGTCTTGAAGCAAAATTAATTTCTCAATTTGTCATCCTGCTTTGAGGGAATGGATGACCAATACAGTTCCAGCTACTGGTTCTCTCTGCTGCCTCTTTTTGCTGCCAGTAGAATAGGTGCCCAAGTCCTAAGATAGAATGTTCTCACAGGGCACTGCATGAAGAAACCATAACAAACTGGGGGTGTGAAAGGTCCTTGAAAAATACCAACTGAAGTCACCTAAGAGCAGAGATTGTGTCTTAATTCATCTGGTTCCCTTCAGTGTTCTGTACAGTACCTGGCACTTAGTAGAGTCAAGAGATGTTGAATGAAGGAGCAATTTGCTAAGCATTCAGGGGAAGGAGATGCTTCATCCTTTCTTGAGGGAGTTTCAATAAGCATGATACTCCCAGATGTCTCTGCTCATTTACTGGCTGCACCAAGAATGAGTAGAGTGACATATGATTGGTAATTTGGGGAAAAGAAATAATGCACGTTCCCTCCAACTGCTCCCTTTTTTCTTCTTGTGCGGGCACTGCCCATAGGAAGCAGGTATTCATCCTCCTCTACATGCCATAAGTTTAACCATGGGGTTAGTTAGGAAGCCCACTGGGCTCTTAAGCTAAGATATATCCTCCATACTAGTCTTAAGAATTGTGTGACATTTTTACTTCCATCTGCCTTACTCTTTGTCTTAATTCTCACTTTGTTCAGGATCCAGGCAGCGAAGAGGGGTCCTATTTATTAACCTCCTTTGAAGACTCCCAAGGCAAGATGTGTCAGAAGCCTAAAAATGGGTTTGCCCTTTGACCCAGATATTCTGAGTCTAGGAATTTAACCAAGGAAAAAATCAGTATTTCAGTCAAAGATTTCTATAAAAGTATCCATCACTATTAAAAAAAACTATAAATGTTATTTAAAAATTAAATATCCAATAAGTGGAGAATACACTATCACCTGTGATAAAGTGGGATGTAATCCTGCCAAGTCATTTTTTTTCAGAGTATTAATGACATTGGGAAGATTCTTATGGAACATTGTTAAGTGAAAGAAGAAATGATTCAAATACTGTAAATATATACACACACATATACACACACACAGACACACTTAAATTAAAAAGACATCTTAACAGTATGTGTTAATCTGCTAGGAACAAACTAGCTTTGTTTCTTTTTCCCAATAGAGAAATCCAAGAGCGGATGTCTACTGTGGCCATTTAGACTGTATCTCATTCGTAAAGTGATGGAAAAATGGCACCAGACTGAGGAAGGGGAGTCAGAAAGGGTTGAATTCATCTGGTTCTGCCTCCTACCTACTATGCTTGCTGTGTCCTTTCCTCCACCTCAGATTCCATGTCTGTAAAAGAAGGATCTGGAATCACTCATCTCCAAGACACACTCTAACATGTTAGGACCCCATGATTTTATCACTACAAATTTTATGCTGAGTAGTTCTAACCAATTAAGCTAGAAGGTTGACAATTCTTCAGCAAATCGGAGCTCTGTTACCAAGTTAAGTCACTGTAACATCCCAATAGATTAAATGGTACAGTAACACTTCTTCTAAATGTTTTCCAAGTTTACCAGGATGATCTAGAGAAATCACCCATAACAACTCCATACTTAACAATTTCCTTTTTCTGTTGTCCTCATTCTTTTTTACAAGTCCTTCTTCTGAAAATACAGGAGGAAAAAGATGTTGGCTTTCTAATTTTTAAATATGTTATCATTTAAAACCCTCAATGACTGTCCAAAAAAAGGCTTTCTCGAATATTTTTCCCTGCAGATGCAAAGGCACTTAAGAAGCCATACAGAAAAACACATAAAGACAGACAACTGGTATCATTTTGTATTTGTTTTTAAAACACGGGAAAAGAATTATTGCTATTCAATTGCTCAAGGAAATGCCATCATTCTTAATTTTTCATTGTTTATTCTTCTGACATAACACAGAAAAATTATTTAGTTTTTTTTTTCTCTCTCTGACTAATAATTTCATAAGCTCTAGTTGTATCAGAAGGGTAATGACTCACCTCAGGTTGGTGCCTGCCAAATCCTTTCTCTCTGCAATGGGACATTATTCTATGATTACCTCAGCCCATACCTTTCAGATAAAAGAGGGACTTTAATAAAATAGAAATGACCATGACTCTCTATTTTTCCAGAAGTGAGGTCTTGTATCTCACCATGTTTTAATTAAGCAATAAGTTAGATGTCAAGAGCAATTACAGCCTTGAAGGTCAAAGCTTGCTTAATTAAAAAATTGGAAGGACCTCTTCTTGTTCAACTATTTTGAAGGCACCAGAGACCTTTAACATCTACCTGAAGAGTCAAAGGAAATGAAGTCATAGTCAAACAGGCTAATACTTTGCCTTAGAATTCAGGCTCATGTTCCCTCCTGCTGGGCAGCATTGGTCTCCACAAAAGCCCATAAATTTGATACATGTATTGAATGTATGGTATTATGACCCAAGGCAGCAAACAGGTAATCTTCTGAAAGTGTTATTAAATGGCAGAGAATTTCAGGAAGGTTTTAGGCTTTAGCTGGTGGGAAGCAAATGTTAAAAAATGCTAAATCTTTGATGGGTCCTTTTTCCCAGTATATTTTCATTTTTTCAGGCATAGTCCTTGAAGCACATTCATTAGAAGCTTCTTAGGAATTTGATACAATGCACACTCTACAGCCCTACCCCAAATCATTGAATCAGAAACTCTGGAAATGGGCCCCTAGAATCTGCATTTTATTAAGTCCCCTAGGTGATTCTTATGTACAATAAACTTTGAGAAACTACAGATCTAGTGCATTTTTCTCATTTTATCAATGAGATAAAACATCTCTGCTAACCAGTTTTGGTGTCTGAATTACAACTCAGGCCTTCTCATTTCATGTTCATATCCTTTTCCACCAACCAATCAGACTACCTAGGTGAACCCATACAACTGGATTTTTTCACATTTGGGTTAATAGAGATGTTTTGAGGAGCATTCTTGCTCCAAAAGATACTGTGTGTCACAATGACTAATAGTATTTCCATATTCAAGGTTTAAAAGGTATTAACCGTATTCTTACAATACTGAGTGCTACTCTTCCCAACCCATTCTTACTTCTGTTCTATCTTCTTGCAATTATATTTTTATCATTAACATTTTCTGCTTCTTTGAATTTTAGCAATCGGAGGCTATTCCTGAATTGAGAGACATTCCTACAAACTCTAGACATTCCTACAATCATGCTCCTTTTGTAATTGCAACCCCTATTGTCTCAGTAACACAAGCACCAAGGTATAACTGATCTTACAAATTCATGTAACACTGAATTACAGAAAGAATACAGACCTAAGAGTCAGAAGATTTGGTTTCTAATTCTTTCTTAGTCACTAACTCAAAGACTTTAAGCAGGATATTGCCTCTCTGAACCCCTATTTCCTCTTTGGGGAAAGAAGAAACAATTCTTAAAATAGGTCTCTTTTCAGTTCTTTCATTCTGTGAAGGAAAGTAGAAAAACCAGGACCCTATGCTGTCATTAAGTCACATTGTTCTTGAGGAGTGTGAACAATCAGGAGATGCAAATATCTCGAATTATGTCAAGCTGACAAAGAAACAACTGTCAATGCATTCTATTACTTGGCTGGAGAAGTGCTCCAGGAATTGTTGCGTTCACTGTGGTTAGAGGGGAAGAAATGAATGAGCTCCTGTAGGAGGTGTTAATGAGATCCCAGCATTTGTGTAGGAGGGCAGAAGAGACTACTGGGAGGAAATACCTCCGGAGGATGTGGTCCAGGCTTTGCTCTTTCTGCAAAGGCTAAGGAGAGGAGGGAGAAACAGGTTCCTCAAAGAAGCAGAGGAGAAATGTGATTTGTAGTGCAGGAAGTTCAGCTTAGAACACACTGTGGCTAAACAATTCAAGCTAATTAAAGCATTCTCAAGTGACTCAGGAAGAAATGCACATGTGAGTTTGATTTTTCCTCAATAATTCCACAGTAAAAAAAAAAAAAAATAATAGAAATATGCCCCGGGCACCTAATTACCAATGAGACCTCATGACATGTCAAGGAAATCTGTAGACCTTGGGACAAGAAAGCTGGAGTTGAATTTCACCTGTCACATCTTAACAGTGTCCTTGTATAAATGGCTTGATGCTTCTAAGACTCCCTTTCTTTCTCATAGACTGGGATTAATACTGCCTTCCCTACCTCTCTCAAGTGATGGAAAAGGAACAAAAGTTAATATGAGATGGTATGATGTAGTCATATTAAACTTATTATTCAAGTGTAAGGTAGAGACTAAGAAACAGATTTTGGAGATAGATCAGATTTCAATTGCCGCTCTTTCATTTCCCAAATGGGTGACCTTGCATAACTCATTTGAAATTTTCATTTCTCCGTTTCTTACACTGAAAAATCAGGAAGAAAATTACTAACTACTTTATATGATTGTTTTGAAGACTAAATGAGGTGACCTATATTGTCTGCCTTAAGGTATGTCAGAATGAATGCTAGCCATTATTATCATCATCATCACCATCATCATCATCACCATCATCACCATCATGATCATCATCACCATCATCATTGTTAGATCATACTTACACTTTGCTGGCATAAGAGAGTATGATGAACATGAAAGAAAACAAATGTATGCTCACTGCTTTGTTTAAGGTAATGGTCTTCTCTTAATGTTCAAGGGACAGAAGATTTGACCCCAATCCAACCAAGAGCCAAAGGGAGCATCCACAGAATAGCTGATGTTGACAGAGACCCAGACCCTTCATTCCTAGTAGTACAGGTGTGTCTTCATTTCTGGATGTTTGATAGACTTACCATATTTCTAACCTTATCATCTTTTGTATTCACGCCTTTATATTAGTTTTTTATATTTTGTTATATTTTTACTGTGACGTGTAACACAAATACAGATATTTAAAACATAAATGGACAATTTAATCTACCAATGTAAAATAAAGGTATGTGTAACCATAACCTGGGTAAAGAAAGAGACATAAAGAGCACTCCAGAGTCACCCACCTCCTCTCCCTGCTACATTCCTAATTTAATTCCTTCTCTCTCCCATAGAAAAAACAACTATCCTCAGTTTTATAGTAACCACTTCCTTTTCTTTATAATTTTACTACGTAAGCGTGCATTTCTAAACACTATAGTTCTGAGGTTTTTTAAATATAAAAGTATTATGGAAATTCAACTTACACACTATGTAATTAGCTCATTTTAAATGTACAATTCAATGGTTTTAATACATTCACAGAGTTGTGCAACCAACACTATAATCAATTTTAAAACATTTTCTTCACCCCAAAAAGAAAGCCTGTACTCAAAAGCAGTCACTTTCTGTTTCCAATCAAATACTCTAGCCCTAGACAAAATAACTTACTTTCTTTCTCTACATACAGATTTACTTATTCTGAACATTTCAAATAAGCAGAATCATACAATATATAGTCTTTTGTGTCTGACTTCTTTCACATTAGCAAAATGTCTTCAAGTTTCATCCATGTTGTAGATACATCAGTACTTCATTCCATTTTATTGCTGAGTAATATTCATCTGCATTTCCACATATATTACAATAATCTTGTCAAGTTATGCATATATGTATATACATATAAAAACTATTAGGATTTTGACTGCAATTTCACTGAATCTGTAAAACATTTTGGTGCTAATTCATATTTTCTGACATAGTGAGTATTCCAATCCATGCTTATGGCATGTTCTTCCATTTTTTTAGCTCTTCATTAAATTTTCTCAGTGATGTTCCACAATTATCTATATAGAAATTTGGTACTTCTCTTTTTAGATTGGACCCTAGGTACTTGATTTTTTGAAAACTATCCTAAATGACATCTTTTTTTAAAACTGTATTTTCACAATGTTTAATGTTGGTAAACAAAATGACGGGCAGTTTTTGTACATTGATTTTTGTATCCAGCAAAATTAGACACAATTTTGAATTCTCTTTATTATTAATTTATATGTAAATTATTTTGCATTGTCTACATATGTGATTAAATAATACAGGAATGATGGAAGTTATTTATTTCTAATCCTTTTGTCTTTACTTTTCTTTCTTGCCTTAAAGTACTGACCAGGATACCAGGTGCAATGTTAAACAGAAGTGGTAATACTGGGAATGCTTGCATTGCTCCTAAAATCAAAGAAAAAAGTTCAAGATTTAACCATTAAGCATGACATTTGTTGTGGTTTTTGTAAATACCTTTTTATCAGATGAAGAACATAACCTCTGTTCCTAGTTTACTAGGAATTTTTATCCTGATTAGATGGTAAATTTTATCAAAGATTTTATCCGAATCTGTTGATATATTCTTTCTTCCATATTGTTAAATGTGATGATTTACACTGATTTTTAAGGATAACTAATATGGCATTAGTAAGATAAACCCAACTTGATCATGATTGTATTATATTTTTTATCAATAGTGCTAGATTACATTTGTTAATAGTATTTAATTTAGAATTTATGTATATGTTCATATATATATATTATATATATAGGATTGAAAGTAGTGTTATGTTTTCATGATTATTAGTTTTTTGGGGTCTTATTTATTTATTTATTTTTTTTGCTCAGTGTCACCAGTGGTTTATCAACTTAAACATATTTCAAAGAAACAATGTTTGGCTTTGTTGATCCTATTACATATTTGCAGTCTTCCCTATTAATTTCTACTGTTTCCCTCTCTGCTTTCTTTGTGTTTATTTTGCTATTCTTTTTTATAACTTTATTATGTGGATGCTTAGCTTATTAATTTCCAGGCTTTTTTACCTTCTACTATGTACACTTATAAGAATGAATTTCCCTCTAATCACTGTTTTAGCTATATCCTGCAATTTTAATGCATAGTATTTTCCTTATTACTCAGTTAAAATATATTTCAATATTCATTATCATCTTTTCTTTAACCAAAAGAATAGTTAGAAGTATAATTCTAAATATTCAAATACATGTTATTGATTATTAGAATAATTGTGTTGGGGTCACAGAAAATGTTTTATATAATTTCAAACATTTGGAATTTATTCAAATGTGCTTTATAATCATTTTTATAAATATTCCACATGTGCTTGAAAAGAATACATGTTCTGCAGTTATTGAAATTAATGTTCTATTTATGTCTACTAGGTCAACTTATTTAATGACACTGTTCAAATTCTCTAGATCCTAACTGATGTTTTATTTGACTATTCTATCAGTTATGAAAGATGTGTATTAAACTGTCCTATTAGATTTTTGTTTTGTTTTGTTTTTGTTTTTGTTTTCAGCAATAAACAGGTCTGGCAAACATTGTATATTTCCAAAAGAGGAAGACATATACGGATGACAGTTGAGCATATTCTGACCATCACAAACATCAAAGCAATTGAGCGTATCTGATCATCACAAATGTCACATAAGCAACATTTTAAATAATGTGAGAAAAATACAGTCTTGACATTAATAATAGACTAAAGATAAAGGCAGGTGGCACCCACACTATTGTTTGCTCATCGAATCATAGCTGGGACATTTTTTCATAAAAATACTAACGCAGACATGATAGAGGACCTCAACTTTCCCGCTGCCTTCTACCTTTGCCCTCCTTTATTACTATACAAAAATCAGTTGCATTTCTATACACTACCAATGAACTATCGGAAAAAGAAATTAAGAAAACTGTCCCATTTAAAATATCATCAAAAAGACTAAAATGTTTAGGAATAAATTTTACCAAGGAAGCATAAGATCTGTACACTGATACTATATATATGTATATAAGTATATATGTACACACACATATATAATGAAATGCTCTTCAGCCTTAAAAAAGAAGGAAACTCTACAATTTGCAAAATCATGGATGAAGCTGGAGGGCATTATGCTAAGTGAAATAAGCCAGACAGAGAATAACAAACACTGCATGGTATCACTTACATGTGGAACCTAAAACTAAACATCAAATAGAATGGTGGTTACCAGGGGTTGAGGGGTATGGGAAATAGGGAGAGTTTTTAAAAAGTTACTAACTTTTAGCTATAAAATTAATAAAGTCTCAGGATTTAGTATATAATGTGTTGACGGTAGCTGATATTATTGTATTGCATAATTTGAATTTGCTAAGAGATGAAAATTTAAGTGTTCTTACCAAAAAAAAAAAAAAAAAGAGATAAATACGTAAGGTGATGAATGTGTTAATTAACTCAATGGTGGAAATCCTTTTACAATTTATACTTATATCAAATCATCACTTTGTACACATTAAACATAATTTTGTCAATTATAACTTAATAAAGATGAACAAATATTATTGAAATGTTGTTAGGTTAGAAATAATCTCTTAATAGCCATTTATAGCAAAATTTCTCCTATTATGATCCTGTCATATGATGAACTCAGGTCATATTTTCAATAACAACTTCTAATGTTTATTTCCTTTGAGAATTTTAACACAAAATTTTTGTGTATGTATTAAACATTTACACGTCTATAATTTGGAGGAGGAGGATTCTGTTCAGGAAGTTGTTCTCATTTGCTATGTGCATTTCAAAATGAGACTCATAGTCCCAGTTATATTCATTCTCAGGAAATGATTTATGACTAAACATTGCTTAAGAGGCAGATAAAGATAGGTGACAGTACAAGACCTGATTCTGTAAAGTTCTTTTATATCTTCTCTTGTTTACAAGAGATTTGTTCTATTAGTTTTATAAATTTGTCTATATCTCCTTGTATTTCTATTTTTGCTTTACATATTTTGAGAATGTGTTATTATGTGCATAAAGTTTAGAGTTGTTATGTCTTCCTTATGAATCAAAACTTTCAGTATTATAAAATGACCTTCTTTATCTCTAGTAAATCTTTTTCGCCATAAGTTATTAATATAACCACACTAGCATTCCTTTGGTGACTGTTTACAGGCAATATATTTTCTTTTCCTTTTATTTTCAACTTCTCTGTATCTTTATGTGTAGAATGTTGAGTTTTTAGGGAAATCCCAAATGAGTTTTTGTTTTTGTTCTGCTTTTATAATTCATCCTATTTTTTTTTAACATCCTATTTTTTTTAAAATTCTACACAGTACCTTTAGATTCATTAAATTTAATGTATATTTCTGTGTGTTTTACATTTTCCTTTCTTGTTCTATGTTCCTTTTACTCTCCTTTTTTTGCCTTGTTTTGAGATTTGTTAAGGATTTTTTATATTTAATTTTTCTTTCTGTTAGTTTGAAATTTATACTCTTTTTCAATTCTTTGTGTATTACCCCAGAAATTACCCTTGCTTCTTATTCTCCTTATCCATGAAAAGACTTTAGCACACCCCAACTCCATTTACCTCCTTCACTACTGATATGATACTGTTATTGGATACTTTGTCTCTATATTTTTTATATCCATGAGATACTGTAATTATTTATGCAGTCAATATTCATATAGATTTACCTACAGGTCCACAAGCTTTCACCCTAAACCTCCGGTTTTCAAAATACCAATTATTGTAGATTTTAACAGGTAATATGCAATATAAACCTTATATTACTTACCTCCTCCAGTAGAATCTGATCAGTACGTCATAACTGTGCATATTAATACCTCTACAGAGAAATGTGTAACTATTCATTTTAAATGGAATAAAGACTATAAATAGGCTCAAGTCATTTCAGGTCACATTTACCACCAGAGAAGTTCAGATCAGATCTTGCTGTTTTTAGAGGGTTGGGATTTGGAAATGTGGATGAGAGACTGGGGGCAGACCTTACAGAGTGTCTGGTTTACAGGTTCTTTACAAATGCTGTTGTTCACCTAATTTCTCAGCAAGGAGATTTTTACATAACACTTTCTTTCTAGCTGGATGGTGTGTCCTTAACACTGCAAGCCTGCCAGTCTAACTGGCACACTTTCCTGCACCCAACATATTTATGCTGGAAAAATTGGAACAATGAGATTGTGACACAGGGTTAACATCACAGACAGCAGGTTCAGAGCAGGAGAGGTATCTGAACACAGAGTCTCAGATTTTGTGTACTCTCACTTTATCCTGACTGTGAGAGTGGGAAGCAAATATGACAGCTGGATGAAAACAAGAGATTCAAACCAAACAATGAAGGGCAAATGACAGTCAAGGAACAAAAGGAAAGCTTCCTCACCGATGAATAACGTGGATGGAGATCCTGAAGAGACCAGTTGAGGGGGAAGAAGGGAAGGGGGTGGGAATCAGTGTCTACCTCTCGTGAATGGAGATGTAAATAATCTGTTTCAGCTGGAAGGCTTTACAGCTTCATAGATTTTATGCAGAAATAAATTATTTTCAACATGGATCCAACATTTATTACACTAATTATACCATTATTCACATCCCTCTCCTAGAATGATCCAACACGCATGCATTTTAAAATATGGATTTACAGAACTTCTTCTCATAAATCTCTCTTTTAAAAACCATCAGGTATTTTAATGGGAAAAACCTTATTCTCTTAGTGGTTTCAAGTTTCCAAGCACTAAAGAAGAAAGGACTGAAGAGTTAACTCTATCCTTGATAAACTGCTTATACTCACAACATCAAACAATCCTAGAAGTTAAAAGTGAATACAGTCTTTAAGATAATCTTAAAGAGACCTAAACAAATAGTTGCTGCCTGGTATAGGAGTTCATTAACTGTACGAGATTTACTCAAGCTATTTGGAGCCATTAGAAGCAGAAAGATTGAAAAATAAGAAAGCAATGCTGAAGCAAAACATCAAAGGATAAAATTACCCAGTGCTTCAATTGATGCAGGGAAATAACTGCTTTCTTACATTGTTGGTGGGAGAATGAATTGTTATAACCTTTTAGGAAATTAATCTGATAATATCAGTACAATTAAAAATACAATTCGACACAGCAATATCACTTTTGGGAAAGCTAGCCTATAAAAACAAAAATGTCAGTACATGAGGCTCTGTTTATGTACATAGTGTTTATTCTTTCAACAAGTATTTATTGAATACCTATCCTGTGCCAATCACGAAAGACAGGCAAAGGTTCTGGTCTTACAAAGCTTGCATTGTAAGGGACAGAGATGGATGATAAATACAGAAGGAAAAGTATCCAGCAGAGATAAATGTTATGTGGAGACTAAACGGAGCAATGTGATAACATGTAACTTTAAAATGGGTGATTAAGAAAGGGCCCTCTAAGCAGCTGACATTTAAGGTGAGACTTGACCAACAAGAATCTGACCCTGAAAACATTGCAGCGATGTTTATACTTGCAAAATCTTATAATAACCTGAATTGAAGCAACAAAGTGATCGTTAGATTAATTACATTATGAAACACTATACACCTACTAAAATAGTGTCTAATTGGTATCTCAAATTTAAACATGCCTTAAAATTTAATTTCAGGTCCTGCTCTTAAAAATCCTGCTCATTTTGCAGTCTGTCTCATCTGAATGGCAACTCTTCTTTCACTTTTTTAGGATTAAAGCCTTGGTACCATCCTTGGCTCTGCATTTTGTTTTACACTCCGTATCTGGTGCCTCAGAAAATCTGGGAACTCAATCTTGAAAACCTATCCAGAAAGCTGTCACTTCAGTCCTCACCCACTCCCACCATCCTGCTCCATCATCTCCCTCCGAGATGATGACAACAGCCTTCCAACTGGGCTCCCTGCTTAGACCCTTGTCACCCTTCAGTCTGTTCTCAGCACAGCAGCCAGAGTGATCCTGTTAAATGCCAATCATGGTGTGCTAGTCCTTGGATCAAAACCATTCAGTCTCTTTCAGAGTAAAATCCAAAGTCCTTACAAAGACTTTTAAGGCCCTACAAGGGCTGACCCCCATCATAGATCTAACCTTTCTACGCAATCCCTCAGTCACTTTACCTCAGCAGAGCTGAGCCCCTGGTTGTCCCTTGATGTTCAAGGGACAAGGACACTTCCACCCCAGGGATTTGATACTTACTCTTTCCTTTCCCCAAATATGACGTTCCTCGCACTGAAGTCCTCACCAATTACACTAAAATGCAACCCCCAATACTTCTAATCCCCCTTTCTCACTTACTTTTCTCCTTACTGTGTATTTTATCCAATTTTGATGTACATTGTCTCTCTCCCATTATAAGAATATAAGCTCCAGGAAGGCCAGGGTTTTGTTTTGTTCACTCTGTAGCTGCAATGCTTAGAACAGTGCCTGATGCATGATAAACATGCCATAAGCATTGGCTGGATCCATGAATAAACATATTTTTTAAAAGACACTCACAAAAGTAAATGGATATATGTGTACATATATGTATGAGTACATAGATTCATGTGGGAGAATACAAATCAGACTGTCCACATTGATTCCCTTAAGGGAGTAGAAGTAGAGGCAATGAGGCAGTTTACTACAGTTTTTCCCTAAGCATTTATGAATTAATTGACTTCTTATTATAAGGGTTACATTTGTGACCTTTTGGAAAAAAACATTATAATTTAATTTTATGTAAAACACATCGATGTTAGCAAGAAAATGTACTTAAAATCCTCAAATACAAAGATTAACCCATTTCTCCCTTTCCTCTTTATTATCAGTAAAAATGGGAAACACATGAACATTTAGCCTTGAGAGCTATTCATACAATCAAAGATCTGGGAATTTCAATGGATTCTGGGCTTCCCAGAGCTAGAAGCCATTCCAGGCTTCCTCAGTAAAAGCATAGCTGCTGCATCATGACCAGGGATAATCTAAATGAACTTTGAGGAAATCAACCCTCATCTGGAGGGGTTTGTTTCATACTCTGACTAATTTTGGCATTAGGAAAGCATTTAAGAAGGCTGAAAACAAACAAAAAAAGTCACGTCTATCCAATCTTTCTTATTTTTGTTTTCCAAATGAAGTAGTATGCAGAGATAAACAAAAACACAGCTAAAGAGGGTGTGGGGCTGAACAACCACCTCTTTGGCCTTCCCCTGGTAGCTTCTGAGGCAGCTGAATGGAAGATTTAGGGGTTTATGGAACTAGAATATTTACAAAGCATGATGTGGGCAGGATGAAGAGCAGAGAAGTATGTTAATTTTCAAATAAAGTTGAAGGAATGTTTGAAAGAAATGAGACAAGATAACTGTCTTCAATTATTTTAAGAAGTTTCCTTTTCCGTGAAGCTCCAGAGAACATCAGTAAGATTAGTGAAGGGAAGGCTTGAGAAGGCAACTTGTTTGATATTAGGAAAAACAAACTGTCTGGAAACTAGAGTTGGCCAATAGTGGAATGAACTGCCAAGTATAATAACAAACCTCCTGTCACTAGGGGAATTCAGAGACAGAACTTAGGTAACCAAAGACAGAAGTACAATACATGGCATTCCATACCAGGTGGGAGATTACATCATTAAGATCCCTTCTGATTTTCAGGTTCTAGGAGTCCATGTACTAGGACTCTTCGGGTTACAAATGACAGAAACTCTCCTTTTGTTTAAGCTTGCACAATTGAAAACCCCAAATTAGATCCTAGCTTCAGATGTGGCTCAATTCAAGAGTTTAAGGTTTTGTATCTCTTCTTCCCCTCTCTTTAATCTTTTTTTTTTTGGCTTAATTCTCAGGCAGACTCATTTCACATGCCAGCAAAGGCTCTCAACAATCCCAGATTATATTATCCTCATACGTTGAAATCTTCAAGAGAGGAAAGATCCTCTTCCTCATGCAGGAAATCTAGGGGGAAACCCTGACTGTCCCACTTTTGGTCATGTGCCTATTCCTGAAGCAACCTCAGCATCCAGGTAGGGGACACATTGTTTGGTTAGTGGGTCTTAATCCCATACCTGTCATAGGCGAGGAAGGGCCATGTGAATGACAATCGCACCAGGTGGGGATAGACCATTTCTCCAAAGGAAAACTATACTGTGCAGAAAAGTAACCAAGGTCCATTATATTCTGAAAAAAGCACATAAAGCCAAAAGGTTTGATTGTTAGATACATCTGATGATTTAGCTGAATTCAAAATGCGAGAACAAAAATTATAGTCATCCTTTTGTACCTTACAATTAAGAAGGCACTAAACCCTCTCACATGTTTTGGCTTAGAGAGAGCTTTCCAGAATTAAAGAAGAAAATCATGCTATTTTCACCATTGCACTGCAATGGGATGGTACTAGGATAAGGAGATGTGTGCTGTCACTGAATATGTTTCTATAACAGATGGGAATTGCTTTTTCTTGAAATAGCTACTGATGTGGGGATGTTAAGATTAGCTAGGGCAATGGTTTTCCATTTGCAGGAACTTGTAATATGATAATCAACCTACCAGAAGGAACTGTTAGTCATCCTTTCCCTGTTTAGAGGCAGAGCTTTGCAAATGAAAGAGAACAATATACATGTAGGATATACATATTGTGTATGTGTTTTCTTCTCCCCTATATATATGCAGACATTTATAGACTCTGATCAAAATGAGTCCATGTATCTCTGACAAAAAGGCAGAATAGCATAATGAATAAGAGCAAGGTTTGGGAACCATTCTGCCCGAGTTCAGATCCTGACTCCATCACTTACCAGTTTTGTAACCTTAGGCAAAATATTTAACTTTTCTGCATCTCATTTTTTTCTCATCTATTACTAATAATAGCAACCATCCCATAGAATGACTAAATGGATTAAATGAGTAGACAGCTGAAAAGCATTTAGAACGGTGCCCAGAACTCCATGAGTGCACAATAAAGTTGGTAATTATTATTATTATTGTCACCAATATTCCGTGTGACTTCTTGCAAATCACTTACAATCCCAGGGCCTCAGTTCCCACTCCCCAGCAGTCTTGCAGGGGTCCCCAGGAATGAGGTTCCCATGGAATTCTAGCATACTATGTTTCACTCTGTTCAGGTCATTTTCAATCTTGTGATTTTTCGTCATGAACTTATCAAACAGCAGCCAAAGCAACATTCTGGATTTTCAGAAACAAGAACCTCCCACCACAAAAGATAAGTTAACAGACAAGGAAATTGAACTAGTAATGGATCATTTATATTAAAAAATCCAGGGCTTCCCTGGTGGCGCAGTGGTTGAGCATCTGCCTGCTAATGCAGGGGACACGGGTTCGAGCCCTGGTCTGGGAAGATCCCACATGCCGCGGAGCAACTAGGCCCGTGAGCCACAACTACTGAGCCTGCACGTCTGGAGCCTGTGCTCTGCAACAGGAGGGGCTGCGATAGTGAGAGGCCTGTGCACGGCGATGAAGAGTGGCCCCCACTCGCCGCAACTAGAGAAAGCCCTCACACAGAAACGAAGACCCAACACAGCCAAAAATAAATAAATTAATTAATTAATTAATTTTAAAAAAATCCATATGCAATAGTTTGAAACCAAAGTAATTCTGTAAATGTGAATTTTTCAAAAAGAGGGAAAAGGGGAAAAATCAGAAATTGGGCATTTAATTTCTTGAAATGAATTATGTCCTGATCAAGTAGTGCTTGCAACATGAATGGTACAGACATTCAAAGAGGGAGATAGGAAGAAAATGAAAACCAATTTTATAATCTTGCTTAATAAAGTAAATTCATCATCACTCATTAATGGTTAGCTCGAATGTCTGAAAATAGTGAAGTGCAAACTTATTCTGGGCCCAGCTACTTTATAGAGAAATAATTAAAAAATGGAAGATGACGGTTTCCAGAAGTTAAATTTCTTGGTGTATGTCACCAAGTTTACTTTCTTTCTTCCCATAAAGATGATTTGCTGGATATGAATGGAAACTTTCCCTTTTGGAATCCCCCATCTGTCACTGTATAAATTGGATTCAGAGAAAGTAATTTGGTAGCTGCAAATAGGATTTCAGCACCACAGGTAGGCTAGGCAGTAGAACAAAGCAATTCTCAGAAACTAAGACCCAGTTTCAGGAAACTAGCCATTTTAGGGAAGAATAGGGAGAGACACCTAGCAAATATTTTAACTCAAAGCCAAATTATCCTCAAACAAGACACATGCATTTCGTGAATTTCCAAGAAGCATCAATTACTTCAATGGTTGCTAATGCTTTTTAGCTGTTATGATGTCACTTAATATACTTGAACAGCTATAGCTGAAAAAGCAGGACTAGATAGGAAAAAGAAAAATAGCTAATGATGGATATGCACAATGCAGACGTAGCCTAACTTGTTGACAACCTGAGCAAATGATAAAACTTATTCCAGTGAGATTTCTTGCCTGCGTTTGGATTTAGAGTTACCAGGAAGATAAAACTGGAAAGAATTTTAGAAGACATCTAATTCAATCTTTCCTCTCTAGCGTGAATGTCCATTATGATATTCCTCAAAAGTAGACTTTCATCTTGACTAGAATACACCCAGTGGTATTTTCCAGAACAAGTTATCACAACAGTATGTAATGTGGACTCTGAGAAAGTACTTTTTAAAACTGAGTATAAATTGATCTCCTGGGAACTTTAACACTTTAATCCTAGATTTACCTCTTTAGACTTTCTCTATAATTACTAAAATGCATTTATTCAATTATTCAATAGCTGTTTACTGAGCCTCTGTCACACATAAGCCACTCTTTCAAAACCTGTATGGGGGGGTGAGGTAGGGAGGATGGGAGGGAGACGGAAGAGGGAGGAGATACGGGGATATATGTATACGTATAGCTGATTAACTTTACAGCAGAAACTAACACACCATTGTAAAGCAATTATACTCCAATAAAGATGTAAAAAAAAAATTATAGATGAATAAACTAACAATTCAGTGCCTCTATCTTTAGTTGTACAGGTTGTGCAGTGCACAAATCTGGGTGTGTATTCACATAGCTTCAAATGCACCATTGTGTACAGCAGTCCAGCTTTGGAAGACAGTTTTCAATTACTGCAAATTCACCTATGTAGTTGTTTCACTTAGGTCACATTTTCCTACTTCAGTCATAAAAATAATATTAAATATTTTGTCAAAAGTCTTGCTAAAAATCCAAAATATAGAAAATCAGTAAGATTCTCCTCTTTCCCACTTCAGAAGGAAAGTTACCAATGCAAAAAATAGGTTAGTTTGGCATTATTCGTTCTTGACAAACACTGGTTATCTCTTTGTAATTGCTTTTTACTTTTCAAGTCATCTATTGTCATGTGGTAGATAATTTAGTTTTGAATTTTGTTGAGAATTGACATTACGCTTTCACACTTTTCTGAAGCATATTATTTCAAATAAAAATGTCAAACAGATTTTAAAAACTTCCACAGAGAATACAGAAATTATACACAGAATTAGTTAAAATCTAGAATTTCTACCTTGTTTAGTAGTTTAGATAAACTTTTTGCTTTTCCTGCCCCCAGAAAAATATAAGGATTATTAGGATAATATGTCAGTGTAGTCCACTTGTTACAAATTATTTGTGTTAGTTTCTGATTTTTGAGTTAGGAAGAAATATACAAATGACATAAATAAATAGGTAATAAAAAATTCATATGAAGTTTGAAAAATTAAAAAAAAAACCTGTATAGGGGATACCACAATTTTAAAAAATAGCTGTTGCCCTCAGCTGCTTACAGAGACAAAAGAGAGGGATGCAATTAGTTTTAGCACAGGTCACTTTTATGGTACAAGCTACAAGGGAAACGCGAGCAAGATTTCATTATTTCAGTGGAGAGAGGAATCACTTCTTCCTAGGGTTTACAGAGAAGGCTTCCCGGAGGCAAGAGAATCAATAGCATGGGCAAGGGCAAAGGTGAGACGCTTTGGGTTTTGATGCCTCCTGGATTTCTAGCTTGTGCATTAAGATGGAGAACGCTGAAAATGTTCTGTCACTGCATATGGGCAGTTTTTGACATATGGGCATGTCACGAACTGTCATAAACCAGTAACGGATAGACTTCAACTTGGTCACTTACCTGCCTGTGAGGGACAAAAGACACTAACCTGGAAATGAGTTATCACGTTCTCTACAGTTGCACTGTGTGTATGTGTGTGTGTGTATACGCATGTGTGTCTAATACATGTTTGTATCTCTGTATGTATGTGTTTATATGTTTATAGACATATAAATATATGTCTGTGTGTATGTGCAGATACGTATGCACGTTTATGGTGTGAGGTGCTGCTAAACTGACAAAGGGTGACATATGTCACCTTATCAGTAATCTCTGGATGTACTGTAACCTCTCCTGGAGGAGAACCAAATGAGAAAGTCCCAGATGGATGGAGCATTGGCAACTGATGTTTTAACCTTGACTAAAATGGAGACTATTCGCCCCACTGATTTCAGGTGGCAGAAATGCAGTGGTGCCCCCTTCAGGGGAATGAGGCAAGGCTCCAGCATGGTGTGAAGTTTGCTTCTGATTCCACAAGGAACCAGCCCTTTAGAGAACTGGAAGCTTGCATTTTAAACCTGACAACTGTTATGCCTTTTGTATTTTCTGTAATTATTGCCTTTTTGTTCTCTGAGTATTAAAGTTCTTTTTGAAAATGTCAGCCTGTCTCAGCTGAGCAAAGGAAAACAAGAAAAGTTGTTTCAATTCACGCATTTGCAGTTTTTAAGGGGGAACAGGGCTCCCTGGAGCCTGATGTAGTAGAGGCCACGATAATCTAATGGAGAAGCCCCCAGAGAAAAAGGACATTTAAGGGAAAGAAGCTGGATGTGCCCATTACTAGCCACCCTCTTCACGTAGACAATTGTCTGGACTTTTTTTTATATTATATTATGAGATATTCTATATTTTCTAACATTTTCAAAATGAAACTTTTTATTGAGGAAAATTGCCTGTGCATTGTAGAAAAGCATAGAAAATGCAGTTAGGTATAAAACAGAAAATCAAAATGAGCCATAATTCTCTCACTTGAACATTGGTAACATTCTGGTGCTCCCCCCTACACTTCGTTTTACAAATGTACATACATCTTGGCACAAAAGTGGAACTAAATGGAAGTTAGTATTTTGATTTTTTACCTTTATTATATCCTAACCATTTTTCTATTGTTTACACTTTGATGGCAGCATTTTTTGTGATGGCACAGCATTCTACAATGTATTTAATCACCTCTCAACTGTTAGGCATTTAACTTCGTTCCATTTTTATAGATTTAATATGACATTATAACTATGTTTTCATTAGAGATAAGGGAGGGGAGGTAAAACAGCACTTTTATAGCTCACATCCTTTTCTTTTCCTCTAAACTTTTTATTGCAGCTCCTGAGTCTACTTCAAGCACACCTTAGAGCATGGGTGGGCAAACTCTTTCTACAAAGGGCCAGACAGGAAATACTTGTGGCTTTGTGAGCCATACAGCCTCTGGTACAACTTCTCATCTCTGCTGTTCTAGCATAAACACAAAAGCAGCCAGAGACAATATATAAACAAATGGACATAACTGTGTTTCAATAAATCTTTATTTACATAAGGAGGCAGTGGGCTGGATTTGGACTGTGCACCAGGATTTGCTAATCTCTGCCTTATAGGACACTTCTTATGTTCAGAGTCTTACCTCCAACCTGTATATGATCTGTTCTACCATTGGCTTAATATAATCCAGCACTCTTCCAGGCCTGGAGAAAGCAAAGGTAAAGTACACACAGATTCTCTCCTTGTGGAATTTAATATTCAGTAACACTGAGCAGAGAGCAAAATTCTAATAGGGATATGTGCAATCAAGTTTTGGGATAGAGCATTTAGGACTGTCTCCATAGTTAGGATCACAGAAACATGACGATAATGCCCAGTAATACTTCCTGCTACCTCAGTCATACAAACTCAATCTGGGAACCCTAATATGCAAAAAGAAAACACAGAAATTGAGCAGGAAACAGAAGCCACAGAACTCTAGTACATTTCTTGGAACTCACTAGTGTGACTCTGAGCAAAATCTTTAACTTCTCTAAGCCTCAGTTTCCTCATCTGTAAAGTAGGGATAACAATGGAGTGAGTGAGGATTAAGTGAGGTGGTACCTGAGAGGTGTCTGGCCCAGTACATGGGTAAGTTCACAATAAATGTCATCTATTTTTATTGAGAGGAAAAGAGCCATCTCTGGGGTCTTACAAAGATAGATGCCTATAAAATTAGGCAATATTCTTCATTCATGCGTTCACTTAACATGTTTAAATTATTTTGTAACAACACATAGAAAGAACATACTTGTCTGGGACAAGTCACAACAGGGGCAAGAAAGAAAAATATAAAATTTAGGCACCAGAACTGAAATCTGGAGATCCAAAGTCATTTATAACGACTTGCCTTATATTGCTTTATTCTTCACACATATAAAAGTATTTTGCACATACTATGCCTGACCGGGTTTGTGCAACTCCTCATACTTCTCAGTCCTGTTCCCCTCCCCTCTCAGCTCTCGCCTCTGTTCCAAGAGCAGCCAAAGCAGCAGCATACATCATTCTCATGGTCATAAAACTCTGGCCACGTCCACCATGGCCTCCTCTCCTAGAGTCTCCCTGGGGGTGAGACTCACAAGAGTCTTGTGCCAGTTTATGCCCCCCAATCCAAATGATGACTCTAGTAGCTGCCAGGAGGGCAGGTGACATAACTCAGAAGTATGGGGGAGTTAATGTCTTAAGGGGCAACCTTTTACAAGTGAGAGACAGGAGACCCAATGGGGAGCTGGCAGATACCCTGCTCACTCTTCCTCCATCTCTCAGGCTGTTCTGAGTTTTCAACCCAACCCCCAGTGAAGAGTTAACACTGAAGTATATGTTACATATGAACTGTGCCTCAGACTCTACTGTCCAGGGAACCCAGGCTAAGGCATGCGTGGTATTTCATCTAATCCTCAGGACAATCTGAACAGCAACCCTGTGACACAGATGACATTTCTCTCTTATAAATGAGGAAATGTCTTGCTTCTAGAGTGAAGTGGCTTGACAAGCAAATCAAAACTGAACCCAACCACTTGACTCTTAATGAATTTCCACAACACTAAGCTGTTCTTAACAACATGTGCTTCCAAGTGGGCCTTATAAACCTTATAAAGCTTCAGGGTAAAAAAGAAAGCTCACTCATTTGCTTCTCTTAACCTCATTCCATACCAACCAAGGGCTCAGAGCCAGGGTTCATGAGAAAAACTCAATTTTCCACGTGTTGTAAGGAAAGACTTTACTTCAGTCTCCCACCTGTGTGTTTTTCTCTACTACTCATACAAACACTTCTGACACTTCTGGTCACCAAATGTGGGGACAGTTTTCCCCACAACAACAAGCAAGTCTCTGATACCAGCTGGGGATCCTACAATTAAACTCAGTTCTGATGCAATCTACCCAGAGATAGCATCAGACCCCACAGGTTAAGGGCTCAGTCCCACAAGACTGCTAGAGGGTTAGTGACTGGAGCAGCCTCAACCAAGGAGGGACAGGGGTTGGTGGATAAACACCTTGGCTTCCTTGTACCTTGTGTAGGTCAATTCTGAGACCCTGTGTAGGTCAATTCTACACAGTCTCTCAGAGGGTTCCCAGGAGGACTGAGCCCCACTTGCCCACACTGGTGACCCACTCACTTACGAACCCCTTCTCAGCTCACCTCCCTTATCTCACTTACCATCCCCTCACTGTGCTTCCTAGGATGAACTCCCACTACATCCTGTGCACCAAAATCTTTGCCCCAGGCCCAGCTTGGCAGAGCCCTATCTTGTCTGTCTCAGAGAAAAGTTTAAAAAATAATAAAAAAGGATAGTCATGAGCTCCACTGATAAACTCCAGGAGATTCAGGGCTGTTTTGCTCACTACTGAATACCTGGCACTCAGCACAGTATCTGGCATGTAACAGATTTTGAATGAATATTCATTGAATGAACAAATGAATGAATAAATGAATGAAGTTGACCTCACCCATCGATGCTCATGAAGAATTTCCACTAAGACACTTGACAAATCTAACATGCTCAATACATGTCAGGGGTTCATCCCTTCTCTTTTGTCCACTCCTTCTCTTTGGGTCTGTTCCTGGTGGTTTTGGAGTGGCTGAACAGGACCTAGAGTCTTCGTGACCTTTCCTCCAGATACCTCACCTCCCATCTTCCCCAAAACCTCAACCCCTAAGAAGTTTTTAAAATACTCATCACTGTCTGTCACTTTCCTGCTCTGAATTGCTATGCTGTCTGCACTCACCTTTTAATGTAATAGCACTGATTAGTGGCTACAGCAAAAAAAACAGTTACAATGGTGCCAATCAATGCCTTATGAGGTTTTCCATGGTGCTTAGAAAAGCCATAAAGGATTCCTGAGCTTTTTCTCCTTTCTGCCTCCAAGATATGTAGCCAATTTGGTGATTTCTTATATGCCAGGAGAAAGAAAAGAAAAGAAAAGAAACGAAAGAGAGAGAGAGAGAGAGAGAGAAAGGAGGGAAGGAAGGAAGGAAGGAAGGAAGGAAGGAAGGAAGGAAGGAAGGAAGGAAGGAAGGAAGGAAGGAAGGAAGGAAGGAAGGAAGGAAGGAAAGAAGGAAGGAAGAAAAAGAAAGAAAAAGAAAGAAAGAACTATCAAGTATTGGGAAGAAACGTGAAGTTCAATAATGTACTATTTCATTAGATTTGGCTTTCCAGTGAAATCTGAAAGTGGTTACAATATAGCTGGAATAAAAGTACCATGGTTTGCCAAAGGACAAGACTACCTTGTAGAGTTCATAACTGCTATCTCCCAATGTCAGGCAGCGCTTCCAAAAAACAAACAAACAACAAAAACCCTCCCCAGAAAGCAGTGGTGCTTACAGGTTGTTGTGTCAGTAAGTGTCTTTTATCTGAGAAATCCAGAGGGAAGGACCTTTGCATATGGTCTTCTTGGTTTACAGATGAGTCACTTGAAACACAGAGAGATGGCCACTTGCTCAAAACACACAGAGCACATCATCAGCGAGCTAAGGCGGGTTCTTTGACCTTCTGATTCTTCCTGATGTTTCTTCACTACATGCACTTAGCATTTATCAACAGCAGAAAAATTGTTATATAGGAGGCATGGTGTAGGTATGTATGTAACTGAGTTTTTGTGGTTTATTTTCCAGAGTTTATGTCAATTTATTCCAGGTTTCCAAGATCGTATGTTTATGAAACCAGCTGCACTTTTCCCCTAAACTAAGAGCCTTTTTAATCATGTATGCCTCATTCTATTTTCTTTGTCTCACATTTTAGGGACCATGAGTCTACTCAACATAGATCGTCTACTGATGATGTCTTTTTCTGAGTCTGTTCTTCCTGTCAACAAGCTGAGGAAGCTGAACAAGTATAATCACTAATGTGTATTTTAAATGGAAAATCCTGTGCTCCTGTAGGTTTGGTGGCAGTTATCATTCAGCAGCATGGACTTTTCTTGTCCACTGTTGTTTGTCAGTGTCTAACTTATATCACTAAACCATATTTCCTTCATCTAAGGTAATGCAGGATAGTAGGTATGTTTGTTGGGTGGATGAATGGATTGATGGGAGGATAGAAGATTGAAAGAATCTATCTTCAGACGAAGTGGACTTCCTACGCTAAAATTGTGATCATAAATAATATTGGTATGGTCCAGCAGAGAATCTCAATAATTTACATGTATGAAAGTTAGAATCTTAGATCCACATGTGTTAATTTACTCATTATACTGATCTACACATTCATTCATTCACAAATTCATACTCCACACATTTCAGTTATCCTTCCATTTAATCACTCATTCATTCATTATTTACTGAATTACCCACTCAGTCAACATTTACTGAGCACTAACTATACAACATTCCTTCACCAAACTAGCTTACTTCTTAAATGGTTTATATTCTAAATTATACCAAAAAAGAACAATAAAAACTTAATTGGCTAGAAAAGAAAAAAAAATCGGATTTCATGGTCTTCACATAGGTCCTTCTAATATTAGTAAGCCAACAGATATAAATTAAGCTACTAATCAATGCCTATCATAATTATTATTTATAATAAAACACCCAACAAAAAATATATATTTCAGAACAAGGAACACATGGCAGAAAATTTTAGGTCAAGTTTAGCCAAGACATCTTGTGAGTGACTGAATGAATTCCCTCTGGAGATATTCAAACCCAGACTGAATGATCACCTACAAGTATTACTCTAGATTAGTTGTTCTTAAGAATGCTGAGTTCAGTAGTTGCTTTAAGAGGCTAATAAAATATGTTGATCATCTCCTAAGAAAAGTCTATACACACTCACACAAACACACACATTTTTGCTTATAATTTCAGAGAATCCACGTATTACCTGCATTCCACTCATTAACCCTAGGTTAAGCACACCTGTTCTGGAAAGATTCCAGCACTTGCTGAGAGGCTGGAATAATTGATCTTTGAGGTCCTCAGAGCTGTGAGAGGCCATATTTCCTCCATCTAGGATAAACTTCTTTATTCCCTCTACCCCCATATTAATGCTTCTAAAATTGGAATGAGTTTTTCAAATCAACATGTACATTTAATGCAGTGGGTTTCTTGTTTGTTTTCTGAAGAGCTTTCATTAAATCAGTGGGGCAATCTGATAATCAATAGCATCTCTGAAGAAAGAGAATAGTACAGTATTTATTGTGTTTAGTATTGTTAAACATAAAAGTAAGAACAAGGTCTCTGCCTTCAAAGAGTTTGCAATCAAAAATCTAGACCAGTGGAAGCAACCTAAGTGTCCATCACAGAAGAATAAAGAAGATGTGAGATATAAAAACAATGGAATATTACTCAGCCATAAAGAAGAATGAAATAATGCCATTTGCAGTAATACAGATGGACCTAGAGATTATCATACTAAGTGAAGCAAGTCAGAAAGAAAAAGACAAATACCATATCACATCACTTATTCACATCTAAAATATGATACAAATGATTTACAAAACAGAAACAGATTCACAGACATAGAAAACAAACTTATGGTTACCAAAGGGGAAGGTGGGGAGAGAGATAAATTAGGAGTATAGGATTAACAAATAGAAACCACCATAAATAAAAAGAGATAAACAACAAGGATTTACTGTATAGCCCAGGGAACTATATTCAATATCTTGTAATAACTTATAAGAGAAAAGAATCATCAAAAAATTGAGATATGTCTCTGAATCACATTGCTCTACCCTGAAACTAACATAATATTGTAAATCAACTGCACTAAAAAAATATACAGACCAATGTTTGTGAAGTAGACCATTAATCTAGCAAGTAATCATCTGTGATGCAGACACTTTTCAGAAGAAATGGATGTCAGTACAGGTGAGAGAAAAATTCAAAAAGGCTTG
Source organism: Balaenoptera physalus (assembly GCF_965194825.1). Classification (NCBI taxonomy): domain Eukaryota; kingdom Metazoa; phylum Chordata; class Mammalia; order Artiodactyla; family Balaenopteridae; genus Balaenoptera; species Balaenoptera physalus. The sequence continues at coordinate 48,063,677 of NC_138890.1, read as the reverse complement.
AGATGGAGCAAGTAGCTATGAATTGAATCTATTAAAGGGATTGGCAGGGTTGGAGAGGGTCTAAAACATTTAAAAATATTCAGCCCAATTGTATGGTTGTGTGAGAAAGACAAATTGGTATTTAAATATGCCAGCAATTTATTTTAGCTATAGGAGATGAGTTACTAAAATTATCACTGAACTTATAAAAATGATGGAATGGGGAAGGATGTCAAAAATCTGCTCTGCATTCTAGAGTGAAGCTAGACTGTGTTCTTCATGCCGGTCTGCCCTTTGTTTTGAGAGACCACTTTGATGAGTCATTCAGTTAGAGGTATTTCAGGCAAGTATCTACCGATTGTTCTCAGAAGACCCTTAAACAGTGACATATTCCAAATGTCTCAGGATAAGCATTTTGTTTATGAATATGAAAAATTGTCATTCATGGGGGGCACAGTTGCCTCCCTGCAAAGTTTATTATATTTTTACTGAGTGCCACGTTCTTCAGTCCCCATTACAGGAAGGGACATTTGAGTCTAGATCAGAGTGAAGACTGAGCTGGGGTCTCTTATCTATGGGGGACCAATAGGCACCTGCAGTGTGGCTGAAGACCAGGCTCCCAGGAGAGAGGTGACGATTGGGAAACCTCCTGTGGGGGTCACAGTAATTCGATTTTACAGTTGTTATTCCCAATGTTTAATTTCACATCTCCACCATCTTTGTACTGTAATTCTTTCTACTCCCTAGCTTTTTATAAAGTGCTATCAATTCTTCAATCTGACATTAGCTTTTGCTAACTAAGAGAGGGCCTACATTCTTGCCTGGGTTAAAGTATATCACAGAGAGTAGCATGGTATGAAGAAATTTTTTAAGCTGCAAGAGGGGACTGATGGATAAATCCAGAGCAGGAGCTGATAAGCATAAATCAGAGCAAGTGTGAAAATTCCCAAAAGAGAGCCTAACCACTATTTAAGGTCACTCAACACAACACTGAGGGTATCAGGTGAGGAACCATGAAGAAAAAGATGGCACACAGCACCGGGCAATTTGAGGAGACTGAATAAAGTGCTTTTTACCGCATTGCAGACAAGGTTGAAGGAAACTAACAACACAGCACAGTACTCCAAGCCTAACAACAGAAGGAAGGTTTATAGGGAAATCCAGGGTTTGTGGCACCTGAAGTTTTACTCACTCACTTGATTAATAAAAAGAATACAGTATTAATACTATAAATGAATGTTTTCAAATAGGAAAATAAATTACAGTAACTTACAAGTTTAAACAAAGCTTAAACAACTTCCATAAAAACTACAAAAGCTAGAAAAATAGCATAGTTACATTAATTAATTGCCTGATGAAATGCTGTATTATTTTTTCCTTAAATTTTTGGCTGCATACTGACTACCTTGTCAAATGACAATGATTTGCTTCATAAATTGTTATTGGTAATGATAGGTAAATTGTTACAATTTAAGTCTAAATTGAGAAAACCTATAAGCATCTTTTTCTTATTTACTTCAGCTCCATAACTTGTTTTAGGTAATGTCATATAAATGTTTAGAATGACTTTGAAATTATTATGGGAAAATGTTTACCAGGTTTCTTTTCATGTGCCGTATAAGATTTGGAAGAATTTTCCACAGACAAGCTTTTGGCTGTCTGTATTTCAAATCTTACTTCTCTTCCAGGACCCAGATACTTGTGTATCAGGCACCATCAGACATGTCACAATTCAACTTCCGGCCAGGCATTTTCTTATGGTGATGCCGGATGAACCAGTACAATGAATTACAAGAGTACTTCTGGAAGCCATTCTTCTCCCAAGAAGACTACCCGTAATTATTCACAGAAGTGACTGTGAACCCCATAAAAATGATGCCCCCTTCAATCCAAACTAAATGTATACCCAACTCATGCTCCCCTTAATGAGATCCCTCAAATTCTCAGGGTCACCCCACATTACCTGACACAAAAGGAAGTATTACAAAGGGAAATCAGAGTAGAAAGAGACTGTAGTCTTATACAGTATGAGTTGAATTATCTATATTAGTTTTTCTTTGGTGCGTAATAAATTACCCCAATCTTAGCAGCTTAAAACAACACCCATTTATTAGCTCACAGTTCTGTAAGTCAGAAGTTCTCTGAATTTTCTGCTCAGGATATCACACGGCTAAAATCAAGGCACCAGGCTGAGTCCCACCCGGAGGTTCTGGGGAGAAATCTGCTTCCAAGTTTATTCAGGTCGTTGGCAGAATTTTGTACCTTACAGCTAAAGGTCCTTGTTAATGGCTATCAACTGGGGGCTTCATCACTTCCTTAAGGCGCCTGCATTTCTTCCCACATGACCCTCTCCATCTTCACGCCAGCGATGGTACATCAAATCCTGCACCTACTTTAAATCTTTCTGCCTTCCTCTTTTGCCACCAGTTGTAGAAAGCTCTCCACAGCTAAGGGTGTGTGTGATTAGATCAGTCCCGCCCAGAAGAACTCCCTATCTTAATGCCAACTGTGCCATATAATGTTACATAATCACGGAGCAACATCTCATCATATTTACAGGTTCCAGCCGGATCATTTTTAGAATTCCGACTCTTACAAGATCTTATTTTAGCAAGGTATCCAAAAACACATGACCATGACCATATCGATACATTGGGGTCGGGGAGTCCCTCCCAAGGCATGGAAGGGAAGGGCACTGAAAGAAGAGGGAGTTATTACTGGAACCCAGAGAGTATACATGAATGGAGCTGTGCTTTAGGGGAGGGATGCAGTCAACTTATAGTGACTCAGCACTAACGGAGCCTAAGGAATAAGCACCCCAATTTCACTATCATAGGATCTACTTGTTGGTTCCTTCCATTCACCAAACCCATGGAAATCAGAAAAAGAAGAGCCCATTGATACAATCAATGCATATCAGCCTCCCTGGACACAAAGGAAGGTGGAGAAATCAGAAAATAGATCTAAAGGCAAGATGAAGACATCCAACCCATTGATGGATCTCTTTCTCTCGTATTTTAGTTCCTACTGACTGATGCTATGGTGTTGGCACTCACTCGTACTCTGCTTTCTAGTCCTTGAATTATTGTGTAGGTAGATAGGGACATCCTTACCTCCAGATTGTAAATTAAATGACAGAAGGCATAACTTTTACTTCGCTCCCACAACCCACAACAAAAAGAACATTTTGTTGAGCTCCTTAAGAGCAGGATCTACAGTAGATAATCATTAAATTCTTGATTGTCAGCACAGTTCATGGCACATAATTAAGATATGACTTATCATCCAAACAGGGACACTTCTGACAGTGTTAAGGGATGCTATTTATAATTATACTAGGTCAAAAAATATTAGCCGGGGGCATCCCAGATAAGGTAGGATATATGGTTACTCAACTCACAGTGGAAGTTTGTCAAACATGTAGATTAGTAAATGAAAAAGGTAGAAGGAAAGCTTTACTGGAATGTTCCATTACTGCCCTGTATACCTGTGCTCTCTTCCCGTGTTCTATCCTCTAACCCTTGACCTTTATTATCACCTATTTATCTTTATCCCTGACCTTTCTCTGGAGTTCTAGACTGCAAGGACAAAAATATCTTCTAATTCAACATGTCTGTAACTAAGGGTACTACTTTCCACTCAGTTATACTGTTCCCCTGTCTTTCCTATATTTGCGAATAATACCATGAACTCTGAGTCCTCCAAGTGATATTGGACACCTCCCTATCTTACCCCAATAACTCCCATTCAATCAAGTTTTCAAGTTTTGTAAATTCTTTCTCCTCTCATGTCATTCTGTCTATTTTATTCTCTCCCATATTACTGTTACTACCCTTTCCAGGTTTCCATCAGATTTCTATCATGCTACTTACTACTACAGCCTCTTAACTGGTCTCCCCCTTCCACTCTCTCACATTTTCAGTCTAACTGTGACTCTGGCACTGAAATCAGTCCACAATATAAATGGGATTGTATCATAAAGTTTCTTTCATGAGTGGAGGGCCTATAAAACAAAATCAAGTCTCCCTGGATTGACATTCAAGGACACCCATAATCTGGCTCAATCCTACCTTGTCAGTTTCACCCACCACTCTCTCCTCCAGATATCCTACATCACCAGACTTCACCTAATGTACATTCACACATCTGGGCATCTACAACTACAAGGGACTCCTAACTTCCTTGTTAATGCTATACTGGTTCTGATTTGTGTTTGCCGATTTCCATGGTGCAAATACTCTCACTATGGCCAGTTCCAAGCCACCAGTGGGATGTCAGTGAATGCAGATTTGGGGAGAAATGTGCACAGTCAGCTCTCAGGAGTGAGCTCTGGTACATCACCACTCCTTTTGTCAGCTTCTAGAAATCCTACACATCCTTCAAGAGTCACATCAAGTGACTGCATCTTCTAGAATATTCCTATATTTCCACCTTTTATTCCAACTCTGGATCATTTAGAATTACCTTAGCTCTCTTGACATGACTTGCACAGATTTATAGGACATATTTCATTCTATCTTAAATCCTAGCAAGCACGTTAGCTAACAATAAATCTCATCTAAAATGCATGATGATTCCCTCCCTGACACATTGCATTTTGCGTTGCTCAAGTCAATAGTCTTTAGAAGCAGCAGCTCTGCTTTAGATTCAGGACTATTTCACTATTTACCATGGTTGGACTTTCATTACTTTGTGAAGAAATCTTTAAGATACAACATAAACAGCATGTGTTTCCTCTCTCCTTCCATTCTGTGCCCAAGAGTCAAGGGCACATGAGATACCATGAGGCCAAAAGAACTTGCCTTTCAGAATCGTGGCATCCTACTGACTCAGGAACTCAGAATCACAGGAGTGGGCAAAATGATCTCAAATTCAGCTCACAAAAATAACTTTTCCCTGAAGTTGTATAGTGCAGGCCACCTCCCTCATGTAACACCTTATGTAATCCAAAGAGTATATGTTTGAAGATCAACAGATCTGAATTAAAGCCCTGGCTCTATCACATCCTAGCTGTGTGGCTTTGGAAAAGTTACTACTCTCTCTGTGCTTCCATTTCCTCATGAGTAAAAAGGAAGCAATAATTCCTAACTCATAGAACTGTTGTAGTATTAAATAAGATAATGTTTATAGAGTGTTTAATACAGTAACTAGGTCCCTACTCAGTTTGGTGCAGGTCATGTTAGTAATTATAATAATGGCTTTTATAATTCATATGCAATATTAGCAACTCCAGTGTGAAAAGTATTGTTCACTTTCTGCTCATGACTATTTATGCCATACCTGTCCTGGCATCAAGGGGCATCTGTAAAACAAGCATGTGTATTACTTTTGTTCTCATGATTCTTGAGCATCATTATGTAATCTCTGTGGTTAATGTACAGGTGGTAGCTGCAGTTATTATCATTAGATTTTCCTTTAATCTCTTTTTTATAATTCAGTTGCCTTTAGTTGTATATTAAATAATTTTGCTTTGCCCACATGACTATTCCCTTTCTCCTTTTATGAACTCCTTTAAAAATCAACCCTCAATAGGTCCTTGTTGGTTATCTATTCTATATACAGTAGTGTGTATATGTTAATCCCAACCTACTGTATAGCACAAGGAACTATACTCAATATTTTGTAACAACCTATAAGGGAAAAGAATCTGCAAAAGAATACACTATGTATATGTGTGTGTGTGTGTGTGTGTGTGTGTGTGTGTATAATTGAATCACTGTGCTATATATCTGAAACTAACACAACATTGTAAATCAACTATACTTCAATAAAATTTAAAAAAAAACAAAGCCAGTGTAAGCTTGGTTCCAAAACCCAATAAAAACAATACAATTTAAAAAAAAATAAGTGTGCCTATTTAGTACCAAAACTTGAATATGTGTTCTAGGAAAAAAATAAGTTTTCGAATTAGAACCTGATATGTATACCTAACTGTATTATAATTATGTGTGTATATACCTATGTATATACATATATATACATGTAGAGAGAGAGAAAGAGAAAGTCACAAAACTTTACTAAAAAAAATTTTAGACTAATGTAATATATATTCCTACCAGATGAAACTAATAAATAAGCTGAAGCAAGAGAAAAAAAAAAATCAACCCTCAAAAGCTGAGCTGGACTGAGCTGTTTGACCTCATTGTAATGCCTCCCTCTTCACTCTGTCAGTTCTATGTATATAGGATGGTCATCTGAATCTCACTGACAGAAGCAGGACCCATAGGGGAAAAAAATCTCTTGTTGGGTCAAATAATGATTCAAGTGTGGGTAAGAAAAAAGAGACCTGTTCTTTTAAAATCAGTATTGTCTTTCCTTCAAACCATTCCTGGAAAGCTAGCTGCAGGTTCTCCTGATACAGTGAATAAACAGAAGGGCATCTTCCTATAACTTTCCTGATGAGGCTTTATTTTCATGATCCAGGAGTGTCCTCAATACACCACTAGCCTTGCTATCGAATTGTTGTCAGAAATAAATGGCTCCAAATTTCAACTAGTTTGAAACCAAAATCATTCTTGGCAGACACCATCTAACACCTCACAACACTGAGTTGGCTCAGTGCTAACAACTCCGTAAGCAGATCAATTCATTTGATTATTTTATTGTTTTTCACAGCTAGTTTATCTCTGAGAGTTCACCACGGTGTCACAAGATACAAAGTTTGGTGTTATTAAAATGTGCTATTGAGGTATTTTTAAATGATCATGCCAGATGATGAGAACTACCTCCTGGGAAAATATTTTAGGCCAGTGGTTCTCAATGTTGGCCACATGTTAGAATTATATGGGAGCTTTTGAAAAATCTTATTTCCCATCCTGCATCGCAAGCCAGTTAAATAAGACTCTCTAGATGTGGGACCCAGACATCAGTATTTTTTAAAGCAACCCAGGTGAATCCAGTATGCAGCCAAGATTGAGAACGACTGCTCTAGCTTACAGTTATCATGGCCACAGGCTATGGAAGTTGTTCTCAAATGTTTTTATTTATTTGTAGCAGGGGCAATTTTTATCAAATAAAATTATAAACCGATATGATAGGCTCTTATGTAATCCTCTCCTCTGAATATGGGCTGAATTTATTGACTAGCTTCTACTGAATAGAATACTCCAGAAATAATGAGATGTCATTTCTGAGATTAGGTTACAAAAGGCTATGACTCCAGTCTTTGGTTCTCTCTCTTGCTCCCTCTTGGATCACTTGCTTTGGAGGAAGGCAGCTCCCAGTTCCTGAGGCAACACTACACAAGGGTCCACATAAGTGAGCTTGGAAGTGGGTTTTCTGGTATCTGCCGGCAGCCATGGGAACAAGCCATTTCTTGGAAGCAGATCCTCCCCCAAGTAAAGCTTTGAAATGATTGCAGAACCAACCAATACCTCAACAGCAGCCCCTTAAACTATACTGAGTCAGAACTACCCATTGAAGATCATTCCCAATCTGTGACCTACAGAAACTGTGTGAGATCATACATGTCTGTTCTTTTCTACCACTAGGTTTTAGGGTAATTTGCTACAGAGTATAGATAATACACTAGCTAAAATCTTGCTTATAGGGCTTAGGGGACAGCCCCAATTCACCTCTGGGGGCCTCTGTTTTCCATCTGTCCAGGGTTTTCACAGAGCAAGGGTTGTTTGCTGAGGAAATACTTGGTCTTGCCCACGAGTCCATTCTACTCCTAGAACTGAGTAACATGAGGCTTCCATCCTCATCACATGCTTCCAATGTCCTAGAAAGACATCAAATTTGTCCTCTGTTTTTTGACTGTCAGTGCTCATGTATCTGTCCTTAACTGGTGTCAGTAGCATTCTTGATGTAGCCCAAGAATTTGTTGCTTCCCATAGTTTATCAAAAGCTCCGTACTAAACAAGAATGTACATGGAAGATTACTTAAGGATACACAGAACTTACATTCCTCTTAATGTCCTCGTCCCACCCTCAGACCCAGCCAGCCCACCAGGGAGCTGTACATCTGGATGACAATGATTACTGTTGTACTTATGGAATTGACTTTATTGATATGAGATATGGCATTATATAACACTGACATGAATTTTATAGAATATTTGCTCTTGCATTTTAGTAGGAATGTTGCTGAAGATGCTGTTTCTTGGAGAAGCAGCCTCTATGCAAGTCCCAAGGATGGAATATTCCTCTGCTTTTAGGAACCAGAAAAACATTGTGTTATTTTGTTCTTATGGACACAATATCTTAACTGATCACTTATCCCTCTTTACTTCGGCTCTTGGGAAGCTCAGAGCCAAATTTATAGTGGAGATCAGCAAATATATATTATCTTATTCCTGGACTCCTTTTCTTTTTTTTCATTTCTACCCTTCTCCAGTTTCTTCATGTTTTGCCCTCCTTCTGTGTTATCCTTGCCTGAAAAGAAGAATGATAGGAAGGAAAAAAGAAAAGAAGGAAGGACAAAAGGAAAGAAGGGAGGGAAGAAGGAGGGAAAAAAAGAAATGAAATAGTAACAAAAAAAGAAAGAATAAAAAAGACACTATCAGTCTGCACGTCTATGTCCTTACTAGTTTTAGAGATTTGTCTCATTTATCATAAGGCTGGGTACAGAGTAGGTGCTTAATAATGACTGTTAATACATTCTTTTAACCACTCCTTCCCTCTGGTCTTTTCTCCCATGAGTCTGGCAGAAGGACTAGCCCTGAGACTTACAACCCATCTAGGAGTCCTCACGACCATGACACTGGCTCTGCCACTGTTGCTTGATTCTATTAAAGCGCAAGCGCAATTTGCATCTGTTCAATGTCTCCCATGTGCCAGGAATTTCTCTGTGTCTTTTATATGACACATCATGTAATCTCCACAACTACCTTCTAAAGTATCACTATTTCCATCTCACAGATGAGAAACCCAATATCAAAGCAGTTCAGAAAGTTTCCAAAGGTCACATAGATAAGTAGTGAAATCAGAATTTAAACTCAGAACTTAGATAGTCCCCACATACTATTTTTCAGACACTACTTAAATGTCTTACAATATATAGTATTTGATATTTACCCAAAACACCCACACATTCTGAAGCATTAAATTGCTGGTGTCTTGGAGCAACCGTCTGTGTCTGAAAGAGTGAAGAAGAGGAAGCTGAAGCCAGGAGAGAGAAAGTGACTCACACAAGTTCACTTCATGTTGCATCAGAGCATTAACAGAGCTCTTCCAGAGACAGGACAGTTAGCACTCAGGAATGCAGGATTCAGCTGCAGACATATCTGATTTGAGGCCCATCACCACCAATTTATGCATTCAATAAGTATTTATTGAGCAACTCCTACGTGCTGTCCTGATTTGAGTGCTGGAAACTGGGAACAAAACTGAGAATGGTGTGTTCTTTGCTTCAATGGAGGTTCCATTCTACTGGGGGAAGATAAATGAACAGATACATAGATAGATAAATAGATCAGACTAGATTCAATTAGGTCATTTTCAAATAGAGAAATGATTTAAAAAAAAATAAAGCAAAGTCATTTGACAGAGTGAAGAGAAAGGTGACTTAGAACAATGGGATCGAGGAGGGACTACATGCGGAGGTGACAGCTGAGTTGAACCGTTCATGATGGAAGCAGCCAGCCACATGACGACCTGGAGGAAGAATGGATCGAACTGAGGGAACAGCATGTGCAAAGGCTCTGAAGGGAGAATGAGCCTATTTGAGGAATAGCCACTTACTGGTTGATTCTTCCTTGAGCATGTTACTACAGTTTTCCCAGCCTCATTCTCATTCCTGGAAACCAGAATAACACTTTCTTCACAGCATCTGGCATAGGGCAAGCACTCAGTAAATGTCTGTTGAATAAATGAAATTGATTCTATTCTTGTTTCATTTCACCCATTGCTCAGGATCATGTCTAAAGGGGCAATCTGGGCAGTTTTACATTTCCAGGATTCTCTCCCCCTTCTACACATTAAAAAATATAAAATAAAATCCAAGCTCCATTTACTCGAGGGCCTTACCCAAAGAAGTTGTCCAGGTGCAAAGTCAAGCTCAGCCAGGGCATCTGGGTTTGCCTCTCTGTCCTTGATCTGACTGCCTGGATTTGCTCCCTGAATAGTTGCTGTCTTAACATGCCTCTCTCCAGATGCAGGGCATTAATTCCGAATCAGCTCCACCCCCCCCCCCACTTTCCTGTCAGAGGTTGTCATTTGCAGAGCAGGTGATGGAAGGACTGAGTGATGAATGGCACTCCTTTTAGAGCCCGTCAGCTTCATTCTCAAGGCAGACACTGAAAAATGTGAAGCTGGTGCCAAACCAGAGGGCTCAGGGAGGGAGAGTTAGCCTCCTCCTTCCAAAGGCTGAGATCATGAGAATCCTCTGGTCAGCCTCACACTGCAGTCTAAGTAGGACACAATAACCTCGATTACAATATTAATAACAATAGGCGGTATCCATTGAGCACTTACTCAACCACCTTAGCATTATGAATAAAACCCTTTTTTCTCCATCCATGCAACAGATATTTATTAAGCACCCACTATGTGCCAAGAAGGCTATAAGGTTCTGAGGTTAGAGAAATGAACAAGTCGAAGTCCTTGCCTTGATGAGACTTGACATGTGGAAGACAGACACCAACAATAAACCATCAAGCAATACAATGTGATTTCAGGTAACAAAGGCTGAGAAGAAAAAGCAAGCAGGGAAAGTGATTAGGAGGCACGGAAAAGGGAGGGGCTAGTTAGACTGGGTGGATGGTCAGGGAAGGCATCCAAGGACGGGACTTCTGAGCAGATACGTGACCACGATGAGGGAGACAGCCATGAAAGTGTCTTCAGGACAGTGTTCCAGACAGAGCTGAGGAACCAGGGGCTGGGTAGCAGGGGAAAGGAGAGATGTGCTTCTCAAAATAGTAGAGCCTCAGTCATTTCCTACCTGGGTCTCCTCCTTGGAGAGCATTCCCACCCTAGACAGAGGCAGGACACGTTTTTGTTGTGGTTGTCATCTTGTGTGTTGTAAGATGTTTAGCAGCATCTCTGAAATCCACCCATTAGATGCCAGTAGCACCTGCCCCCTTGCGACAACCAAGATTCCTTTTCCCAGCAACTTCTTGCCCTCTGTGTCATTTCTCTAATTCTTTGCAGATGCTCTTATCTCTAGGTCAGGTACGTCAGATCGATCTGACCAGCTATGTATAGACTCCTTGATATCAGGGACCCCGACTGCACTTATATGCACCAAGGTGGATGTACAAAGAAGCTGGGGAAGATAACTGAGGTTTCAGGGACCCTCTCTTGCATGGGTTCCCTCCACAGCTCTACCCCTAATTTTATACTCATAATTTTGTACCCATTTTCTTAAAGTGAATCCCCAGAATATGTTAGCTATAGACTCCACAATGCATGGCTCCATCTCTGGGTATTCGTCTGAACATAATTGATGCAATTTACAAACTAGACCATAAGTATAATGGGGGTCAGCATTTCACTTGCCTCCTTCTCCCTCTCATATCACTCAACTCCACTCAACCCTTATCACCTTGCTCTTAGTTCCTTGAATATGCCATAATTTTTTAAGTGGCAGTGGGGGGAGAGATTTGTCTTCCCCATTAGAGTTTGTTTTTTAAAGGAAGAGACTTATCTGTCTTACTCTTCTTTGTATCACGCACATTGTCTGGAACATGAAGGGTGCTTAACAATTAATTTTTATTGACTACATAAAACAAGGAAACCTAATATATACTGAGGAATTGCCAACCAGTGGTTTTCAAAGTGCGGTCCCTGGACCAATAGTAGCAGGGCCAGCATCCGGGAACTAGTTAGAAATGCAAATTCTCAGGCCCCACCCCAGACTACCATATCAAGAACTCTGGGAATGAGACTCAACATTCTGTTTTCACAAGCCCTCCTGGTGAGTCTGATGCCACTAAAGTTTTAGAACTAGTGTATAGACAATGGCAAGATCTACCCAATGTTATAACATTCTCCAAGACAAATTCTCCGAAGTTAAGCATTATTATTATCCCCACTTTACAGATCTGGAGTCTGAGACTCAGAAACATTATTTCACCTAAGGCCACCACAAGCAAGTGGAAAAGCTGGAATTTCAGTGTCAGAATGTCTGACTTCAAAATCCATCTTCTTTCCACTATAACACATTTATTCTGGTGGAAAGTTCCAAGATCATCGATGTCAAATCCCTTTGAAGAACAAGTAAATGCCCTATATGACTGTGAAACAGTATTATTACTATCAAAAGCAATAACCATCATCATAAGGAATAATTTTTGGGTACATGTCTGTTGTGCCCAGTCCTAAGGACAGTGACATACTCACATGGCTTTTCAGAGATCCTGAAAGGGTTAATCCACATACCAGAAGCCCTGACTCTCTCCCACTGAGTCACTAAGGCACAGAGGAGATGAGGTACGTGGGTGTAACAGCACACACACAGCAGCAGGCAGGCACGCACGTGCTCGTCCCTACCAGGAGTGAAGTGAAAATAGAAATGGAAAGCAAAGTCCCTTCCCTTGGTGCCTGTCTCTCTCTGTCACCTGTCATAAATCTTAAGAGACCAGAGTTTGGGGGCAAATGAGCTTCTCTGAATCCACTGCATGTGTCTTTTTGGAATACTGGTCTGAGTTCTAGCCTCACACTTTCTGCGAATGGTTGGCGTTCTGTACGGGTATTAGCATCAGACACATAGTCGATGGTTGGAAAAGGAAAAATACAAAGAAAAGCAGAAAAAGTAAGATACTGGCTATTTATATCTGCTCTGTCGGAAGTGGTGACAGGTATAATTACTGGGTAGAAATTACAGGGCTGATTCCAGTAGCGTTCCTCCCGCTGTTTTCGGGAAGATAAAAGACTGAAAGTGTTCCTAACATCTCTTCAGAGCAAGGATGCTCTGGCATTCGCTTCCATTTATTTTCAGATTGATTAAAAGCAATTTCCTGTTGTTCATGGTTGGACCAAGGGGCATTCCTGGTTCCCTAGATTTAGTGAAAGCTCTTTGAGGGGACAGCCCCTTTTTGAACCCCACTCTCCTCCCATCAGCCGCACCCCCCCCACCAGGTCCTGTGCTCCAGGGTCCTTCAAGTCAAGAGAAAAACAAGCTATTAAGTTAAGTGACATAAAGACGTTACTGACTTAATGGACCATAATCCCAGGGGGTATTTGCATTGAAAACGAAAAAAGAACATAAGGTAAAGTCCTATGATATTAAAATGGAAGGGGCCTAAACAACATCTAACTCAGTGGTTTCTGAACAGAATCAATTATCAGGGGTCTCTTTAGACACATATCTTTCCCCAAAAACCCACTCAGGACTAATGACTCAGACTCTCCAGGGGTCAGACATAGGAATTTGTAATTTTTGAAGCCCCCTCAGTCCTTTTGGCTTAGACAGCTTTTGAAACACTGATCTGCCCCAAACCCTTCATTTATAGCTGTAGGAAATGAATGTAGAAGGAAAGACTAGGGTGAGATTGAGTGAGGCACCCAGCACTCATCTAACAATTTTAAAACGTCAGTAATCAAGATAAACAATATTTCAATGCAATAAATTTTAAGAAATCAAAATTAATGCCAAAAACTCATGATGAATAAAACCTCAGTTTTAAATAAAGACAGGATTAGTATTACTAATTTATCCTTTGTCCTCAGGCTTTAATATGGCTCTGCATGGCACTGTTTTTCTGATTATTTTGGAAAATATTTCTTTAAAATATAATTTATTTTGATTACTGAGCTTTGTCATATCACCTTAAATTTTACATCCAAGGGAAATGCTTCACTCACCTCACCTTATATTTGGCCAAATACTGAAACATGATGGTTATGAGTAGATATACTATCTGTATCTGTCCATTTTTTAGCCAGTGGTGGTTTCTGTGTATGCATTTTGCTTTGTTTTGGTTTGGTTTTTTTAAATCAAATTAACTGTCAGCATTTAAATTAGGGAGATTTAACGTTTTTTTAAAAATACACTTGATCTTGAAAAATCAGAAAGTTTTTTTTTTTTTTAAATAGGCCCACAAATTCTCATGACACAAATTGGTGAGAGCTGAGTGGCTACTGCTCCCTTTCAGATGGAGCAAGGATTATTTGCCACAGTCAACAGCACCTGATAGATACCACTTCCCTCCTTTCTGTGTCCTGAATGGTCTCTGTGGACATTTGATTTTTGTGATCTCTGATACAGTAGACGACCACACAAAGAAGCAGTGGCAAGATATTTTGTAACCCAGTTTATTCATTTATTCAGCAGATGTAGACATTTACACCATGCTTTCAATATGGCAGACACTAGCCAGGCAATGTCTCTCAGGCCATCCCCCCTGCCTGGTTTCTTTATCTCTCCTCTTGACCTCACTTGCAAGTTCAATCTTACCTGAGGCTCTGGGACCAAAGTTTTCAAGTGGAGAAATTAAAGATATAAAGGCAAGGCAGATATTAGGCCAATTACATTTCAGTTGATTTCTTTCTTTAATTTATGTCTACCTAAAACTTTCCCATTCAGTTTCTTTATTTTCTGGCAAAGAAGACTCAGTTTTGAACACTTTCCTGGCTTTAGAGTCCTTGCCCTTCATCCTGTGCCTGATACGTCAGTACTTCAGGCACTGAGTGCCCTCGTCATTGAGGAGACTGCAGATTTCGCCCTGGTCCTACAAGCTGTTGACAAGCATTTACGGGGTTTTTGGTGTGCAAGATGCTGGAGTCACAATAATTTACAACACAGAATTGCTGCCCACATGGAGCTTTTAATCTAATAGGGGCCATAGATAAGTACACAGGCCCTTCACCATGGTGATGCTCACTGCATTTTCCAACAAACTCTGTTACCAGTTTCTGCAAGGTTACAAACTCAAATATTTACAGGAGCATGGCAGAGCATAAATAAATGAAAAAGCTCAGTATAAAATGAAAGAAAGTATAAGAGTTCATCAATACTAACCTACCCTAAAAGAAATGTTAAAGGGTATAACAAAAAAGAAAACTAGGAAAGGAAAAAGCCCACTATGAAAAACAAATGTATAGTAAGGGCTGAGAATCAAGATTGTATGAAAATTAAAAGACAAAAAATCATAAAAGCAATTATAATTACAATAAACAGTGAAGGGATAAGCATGAAGATGTAAAATATGACAAAAAAGACACAAAATGTGGGGAAGAGGAGTAAAAAATATAGACATTTTAGTATGTGTTTGAAGTTAAATAACTTAGTTTGAAACAAGTAGATATATTTATAGGTCAACATATATGAACCCCATGGTAACCACAAGTCTAAAACCTACAATAGACACACAAAAACTAGAAAGACAGAAACACAAGCATACTACTAAAGAAAATTATTTAATGACGAGGGAAGAAACAAAAACAAGAAGAACCGGACAGAGAAGAACTACCGAAACAACCAGAAAACAAGGAAGAAAATGGCAACAAGTACATACCCATCAATAATTACTTTAAATGTCACTGGACTAAATGCCCCAGTCAAAGACATAGGGTGGCATGCAAACAGAAATAACAAGAAAGTGGGGGTAGAAATACTTATATCAGACAAAATAGACTTTCAAATAAAATCTATAACAAAAGACAAAGAAGGGTATTATATAATGATAAAGGAATTAATAAAAAAAGAGAATATTTCACTCCTTAACATATGCACCTGATACACGAACACCTAAATATATAAAGGAAATATTAATAGGAAAAAAGATGGAGAAATTGACAATAATACAATAAGAGTAGGGGAATGTAATACCCCACTGACATCAATGGATAGATCGTCCAGGCAGAAAATTAATAAGGCAACAGTGGTCTTAAATGACACAATGGACCAGTTGGACTTAATAGATATCTACAGGACACTCCATTCAAAAACAGAAGAATGCACATTCTTTTCAAGTGCACATGGAGTGTTCTCCAGGATAGATCACATGCTAGACCACAAAAACCTTAACAAATTTAAGAGGATAGAAATTATATCAAGAACTTTTTCCAACTACATGGTATGAAAATCAAAATTAATTACAGAAAGAAAAATGGAAAAAGCACAAACACATGGCAACTAAACAATATGTTACTAAAAAACCAATAGTTCAATGAAGAAAACAAAGAAGAAATCAGAAAATACATCAAGACAAATGAAAATGGAAACACAACTTTCCAAAATCTATGGGATGCAGCTAAAGGTTCTAAGAGGGAAGCTTATAGCAATGCAAGCCTTCCTCAAGAAGTAAGACAAGTCTCAAAAAAACAACCTAATTCACATAAAGTGATTAGAAAAAGAAGAAAAAACAAAGCCCAAAATCAGCAGAAGGAAGGAAATAATAAAGATCAGAGAGGGACTTCCGTGGTGGTGCAGTGGTTAAGAATCTGCCTGTCAATGCAGGGGACATGGGTTCATGCCCTGGTCCAAGAAGATCCCACATGCCGCAGAGCAACTAAGCCTATGTGCCACAACTACTGGGCCTGCACTCTAGAGCCCACGAGCCACAACTACTGAGCCCTTGTGCCACAACTACTGAAGCCCACACGCCTAGAGCTCATGCTCCACAATAAGAGATGCCACTGCAAGGAGAAGCCCACGCACCACAACGAACAGTAGCCCCCGCTTGCCACAACTAGAGAAAGCCTGGGTGCAGCAATGAAGACCCAATGTAGCCAAAAATAAATAAATAAAAATAAATTTATAAAAAAATTAAAAATAAAGATCAGAGAGGAAATAAATAAAGTAGAGACCAAAAAGATAAAAGATCAATGAAACCCAGAGCTGGTTTTTTGAAAAGATAAACAAAATTGTCAAACTTCTAGCCAGGCTCATCAAGAAGAAAAGAGAGAGGACCCAAATAAACAAAATAAGACATGAAAGAGGAAAAATAACAACCAATACCACAGAGATACAAAATAAATCATAAGAGACTACTATGCAGAGTTTTATGCCAACAAATTGGACAACCTAGAAGAAATGGACAAATTTCTGGAAACATACAGCCTGCCAAGATTCAATCAGGAAGAAATAGATAACCTGAGCAGACCAATCACTAGTAGTGAAATTGAATTTGTAATTTAAATTAAAAACTCCCAGCAAACAAAAGTCCAGGACCAGATGGCTTCACAGGGGTATTCTACCAAACATATAAAGAAAAATGAACACCTATGCTTCTCAAATTATTCCAAAAAATTGAAGAGGACAGAACACTCTCAAATTCGTTTTACAAAGAGACCCTTACCCTGATACCAAAACCAGATAAAGACACTACAAAAAAAAAGAAAATTACAGGGCAATATGTTTGATGAATATAGATGTAAAAATCCTACAAAATATTAGCAATCCAAATATAACAATACTATTAAAGGGATCATACATCTTGATCAAGTGAGATTTATTTCAAGGAAGCAAGGATGGTTTAATATTCACAAATCAATTAATATGATATATCACATTAACAAAAGGAAGAATAAATAATCACATGATTATCACAAAAGATACAAAAAAAGCATTTGACAAAATTCAACATCCATTCATGATAAAAACACTCATCAAAGTGAGTATAGTGAATGAACCAGGAAGAACTAGAAAATAAAAACAAATTACCAGTAATGAAATCTAATCTCTAATAAAAACAACTACCAACAAACAAAAGTCCAGGACCAGAAGGCTTCACAAGTGAATTCTACCAAACATTTAGAGAACAGTTAACAACTATCCTTCTCAAAGTATTGCAAAATGTTGCAGAGGAAGGAATACTTCTGAACTAATTCTACAAGGCCAGCATCACCCTGATACCAAAACAAGACAAAGATATCACAGAAAAAGAAAAATTACAGGTAAATATCACTGATGAACATAGATGCAAAAATCCTCAGCAAAATATTAGCAAACTAAATTCAACAATACATTAAAAGGATCATACACTATGGTCAAATGGGATTTAAAACAGGGATGCAAGGATAGTTTAAAAGCCAAAAATCAATCAATGTGATGCACCATATTATCAAAGTGAAGAAGAAAAACCATATGATCATCTTAATAGATGCAGAAAAAGCTTTTGACAAAATTCAACATCCATTAATGATAAAAATTCTCATCAAAGTGGGTACAGAGGGAACATATCTCAACACAATAAAAGTTGGTCCATTTATGACAAACCGACAGCTAACATCATACTCAATGGTGAAAAGCTGAAAGTCTTTTCTCTAAATTCAGGAATTAGACCAGAATGCCCACTCTCACCACTTTTTTAAAACATAGTATTGGAAATCCTAGCCACAGCAATCAGACAAGAAAAAGAAATAAAAGCTATCCAAAGTGGAAGGGAAGAACTAAAACTGTCACTATTTGCAAAATACATGATACAATATATAGAGAAAACCCTGAAGTCTCCACCAAAAAACTATTGGAACTAATAAATGAATTCAGCAAAGCTGCAGGATACAAGATTAATACACAAAAATCTGTTGTTTTTCCATCCACTAATAAGGAACTACAGAAAAAGAAATGAAAAAAAAAATCCCAGTTAAAATCTCATCAAAAAGAATAAAATACCTAGGAATAAACTTAACCAAGGAGGTTAAAGATGTATGCTCCATAAACTATAGAACATCAAAGGAGGAAATTGAAGATAACACAAAGAAATTGAAAGATATTCTGTACTCTTGGATTGGCAGAATTGACTTTGTTAAAATGGTCATACTATCCAAAGCAATCTGCAGATTTAATAATTCCTATCAAAATATCCATGACATTTTTCACAGAACTAGAACAAATGATCCTAAACTTTATATGGAATCACAAAAATCATGAATTGTCAAAGTCATCTTGAGACAAAAAAGGAAAAAAACTGGAGGTTAACATACTCCCTGACCTCAGACTATACTACAAAGCTACAGTAATCAAAACATCATGGTACTGGTACAAAAACAGACACATAGATCAATGGAACAGATTAGAGAAGTCAGAAATAAACTCACACATTTATGGTCAATTAATCAATGACAAAGGAGGCAAGAGTATACAGTGGAGAAAAGACAGTCTCTTCAATCAGTGGTGCAGGGAAAACTGAACAGCTACATGTAAAAGAATAAGAACATTTCCTCATACCAAATACAAAAATAATAAAAATGGATTAAAGACCTAAATGTAAGACTTGAAACCACAAAAGTTCTAGAAGAGAAAGTAGGCAGAACACTCTTTGACATAAACCATAGCAATATTTTTTTTGCATCAGTCTCCTAAGGCAAAAGGAATAAAAGCAAAAATAAACAAATGGGACCTAATTAAACTTAAAAACTTGTGCACAGCAAAGGAAAGCATTAACAAAATGAAAAGACAATCCACTGAGTGGAAGAAAATATTTGCAAATGATATGACCAATAAGAGGATAATATCCAAAATATACAAACAGCTAATAACCCAATGTTAACAAAAATAAACAACCTACTAAAAAATGGGCAGAAGACCTGAATAGGTATTTTTTTAAAGAAGCCATGCAGATGGCTAACAGGCACATGAAAGGTGCTCAACATTGTTAATTATTAGAAAAATGTAAATCAAAACCACAATGAGATATCACCTCACACATGTCAGAATGGCTATTAACAGAAAGTCTGTAAATAACAAATGTCAGAGAGGATGTGCAGAAAGGGGAATGCTTATACACGGTTGGTGGGAATGTAAATTGGTGCAGCCACTGTGGAAAACAGCATGAAGGTTTCTCAAAAAACTAAAAACAGAACTACAATATGACCCAGTAATTCCACTCCTGGGTATATACCAAAAAACAAAAACCAAAACAAAGCAAAACCAAAACAAAAAACCCTGCTTATCTGAAAAGATACAGGCAGCCCAATGTTCATAGCAGCATTATTTACCATAGCCAAGATATGGAAGCAACCCAAGTGTCCATCAACAGACGAATGGATAAAGATGTGGTATATATGTACAATGGAAGATTACTCATCCCTAAGAAAGAGTGAAATTTTGCCATTTGCAGCAATGTGGATGGACCTAGAGAGTATTATCCTAGTGAAACAAGTCAGAAAAAGAAAGACAAATACTGTATGACATCATTTACATGTAGAATCTAAAAAATAAAACAAATCAATGTATGTCAGAAAACAGAAACAGACTCACAGATATAGAAAACAAACTAGTGGATACCAGTGTGGAGAGGGAAGGGTGAGGGTAAGATAGAAGTATGTGATTAAGAGATACAAACTACTATGTATAAAATAGACAAGCAGCAAGGGCGTATTGTATAGCACAGGGAAATATAGCCATTATTTTGTAATAATTTTAAATGGAGTATAATCTATAAAAATATTGAATCACTATTCTGTACACCTGAAACTAACAATATTATAAATCAACTATTCTTCAACAAAAAAATGAAAAGATGTATTAGGCACTGTGCAGAAGTAGAGTACTTCCCCTACTTGATTGTATGAAAATTCATATTTAAAAAAAAATATGTGGAGGTCAAGCAAAACACATATTCTGACAAAATCTTGCTACTGGATTACCAGTTTGCCACCCCTGCCTAAATCCATACCAAAAATCCTTCCTGTAGCTTTGTTGTGCTTCCCTGACTCTGGTTGGCTGCTTCTGCTAAATCTCTGTCACATACTCCCCATAGACAGCAGCTGGTCTTTCCCAAAACAACTTGCCTAGCCTAGTTCTATCCAGGCAGCCCTAGACCTGGCAGTAGACCAAGTCCCCCAGCTAACCAACACCAGCGCCATTTACCTGTCCGTGTAATCAACCTGTTTTGTGTTGTGGATCCCTTTATCAAGATGATAAAGCCTATGGACTCATTCTCAGAATAATGATTTTAACACTTAAGTTACAATACATACCATTACAATGGAAACCAAGTATATTGAAATATAGACTTTAAATATTAAAAATAATACATTTGAAAATAATAATACATGTGTTCCTATATTAATGCATTAAATCAAAAGATCTAGCAGCATATCTATAACTACCATAATTTCAAAGTGGCAGGGAGAAATAAAGATATTAAGATATCTGCAACTACTACAATATGATAGGAAACTATTTGATTTCTATTGATGATGAGGTCACAGGCACTGCCAATACTACTGTTTATATTCGCAACTGGAGGAATTCTCAATTATAGTTAGAGATTAGTGAAAATAAAGCTCAATATTTTTGCCATCCAAGTTCATGAGCCCCCAGAATTCTATCTGAGGACCTTTTGGCGGTCCATGGAAAAGAAACTGACCTGGAACAACACATCCCAAAGGGCAATGCAATACTCTTCAGACATTCAGGGTACATCAAATGTTAGCAACACTGAAAATGTTAACTTCATTTTCATTGAATTAGACTAATAGTGACCAATGAGATGTTAAATAATGTAGCCATAGCATTGTTATACACTGCTGGTAGGAGTGTAAATTGGTACACCTTGATCATTTGGCTGTGTTTCAAAAGGCTTGAAAAAGTGCAAATGCCCTTTAACCCAGCAATTATGCTTCTCGAATTTATACTATGGAGTTGATAAGACATGTGTGAAAAGCTTGAAGCACAAGGATATTCATGCCCAGCTGCAAGAAATAATATGCAGCCAAGAGAAGATCATGTAGATCCATGATTATTGACATGAAAAGATGACAAATACAAAGTAAAAGCAGTATGGGGTTTATAAAAATAATTGCATATACATATAATTGCTAAGGAAAAAAAGCTTGGAAAAATATATACTCTTAGTGGTAATTTCTGATGATTTAATGTTGGTTTTGCATACTTGTATTTTCTCATTTTTTTTTACCAATTAAAATATATTATTTGTGTAAATATAGAAAAAAAAGGAGAGGGACAAAAATGTTACCATATTGAGTATTTATTTATTCTGTTTGGGAAGATATGTCCTGGGGAGACATTCTGGGGAGAAATAAGAAATTACATATCTTTACTCATTCAAAAAACTAGGTGCCAATTACTATTCTAGATGCTGAGATGCAAAATTGAACACGACAAACAAGGTGCCTTATCTCGTGGAATTTATTTTCTAGTGCAGAAAGCAGATAATTTATCCAACCGACAAATGCATAAATAACAACACATTGGGCAGAGATAAATGCTCTGAAAAAAATAAATAAAACAAGTGGAGGTAATAAGGAATAAATGGAGCAAGGGAGACTTCCTAAGGCTCAGGCCTTTCCACGGAAGTAATGTTTAAGTAGAAAGAGCAAGAATCAGTCCTCTATACATCTGGAAGAGGAAAGAGCATTTCATGTACTGGGAGAAGCTGATTCAAGTTCCTAAGGCAGGAATGAACTTGGCATATTTGATGAAAAAACAAAAGATCAGTGTGTCTGGAATGCAGTGGGAGAGGCAGAAAGTGACACTGGATGATACTGGATAAGCAGTCAAGAGCCAAATCACTTAGGGTCTTGAGAAGATGGTAAGGAATTTGAATGTTATTCTAAGTGCACGGTGGATGAAATTATTGTGCATAATTCTCTGCTCCATATACAAGTTTTGCAAATCTACACCCTTGAGATAGCCTCATGGTTGAAGGAGCATTCTTCCCCTTGAATCTGGGCTTGGCCATGTGACTAGTTTTGGCCAATCCTGTTGGCAGACATAACACAAACAGGAGCTTAAAATGTGCTCATGCATTTAGGTTTGCTGCTGGATTTCTGCCATTGCCGTGAGAAGAATACACTGCGTGTAGCCCACTGGCCCCCAAAAGAATAAGAGACATCCAGGGCATACCTGAATCAAACCTGCAGCCTGGAGCCAAGCTGAGCTCAGTCCAATAGATTTGCAGCACTATCCATCCAACTCACTGACATGTGAATGAGAAGAAATGGCTGTTGTTCTAAGTCACTGAATTTTAGGGTGGTTTGTTATGAAACATCATTGTGGCAATACTAACACAAGGAAAAATGGGAAGGCACTGAAGCTTATTAAGCAGAGAAGTGGCAAGACTGCTTTATATTACAAAAATTATTTTGACTGTTCACAGAATGGATTGCAGAGGTAAGGATAGAAATACAGAGACCAACTGGGAGCCTAATATATTTGTCCTGGTGGGAGATAATGATGGTGCCATTTACTGCAATGGCAGTGACCAGGGGAGGAAAAAGTTTAGCCTAGGAGGAGAGAACATAAATCAGGACATGCTAAGTTTAAATGGCTAAACGACGTCAGGGTAGAGTGGCCCAGTAGTCAGCTGAGAACTAGGGAAGAAGTCAGGATGCACATAGAAATCTGGGAGTCACTCGCTCAAAGTGGGGATTCCTGGAGGACGTTTTAGGTCTGGGAAGTGGTATGCCACAGGTAGGAGGACACAATTCTAGATCTTCATTTGTTTTAACCTTGTTTGCTTTCTCTTAAAAGATGATGTCTCAAAGAGTTCAGGCCATTTCTTTCACAGCTCCTGTAAATGAATCCCACACTCCTAATATCCCCCTTCTGAATAGAGATTCTCATGAATCTTGTTAGAAAGAAGTGGAACTAAGGAAAGAAAATGTCATTACTGTGGTCTGAGAAGGAGAAGACATATTCACCTTGGAACTCTCACAGATATTACTCTAACCTCCCATACAACAAAGCAGCTTTTCCCAAAATACCACGAGCAAAGCACTATTCCACAAGACATGAAGAACACTACCTGGAAATAACAAGGCTCTCTTTCTTTCATCACAGAGCATCTCACAAATCTAGCATTCTGCATAATACTCTTCGGGTAATGTAAACCAGAAGACATTTCTTCATCATCCAACATACTCAATGAAGCAGAGTCACTCAATGAAATTGGTCCTTGTTATCAGGTAGGCGCTATTAGCTTGGAGCCCTAACCTCATAAGAGATCCTGCTCTACTTTCAGATATCTCCTGTTCCAAGTCCCTCCCCCTGGAACTGAGATATCCTCCTTGGAGTTTTCACTCATTGATAGTAGTGTTAGCCATGGAGCCATACAGAGCAAACTTCCTTCATCACCCACAGGATATACCTGTATACTTGAAAGTAGTTTGTAATACAGCCTCCTTCTAAAGCCTTCTATTCTAAGAGCTGTATTCCCTGCAGTCATTTCTCACATACCCAGCCTCTGATGGGTCTACATCAGATGGCCCATATCTCTTGCACTGTCTTGTAGTTGGTTGTTTACATGCCCCAGTTCCCATATATCACAAGAACAGGTACTGTTAGGTATACTTTCTTCTACTCTCTACAGTGTCTAGAAATATACTCTCCACATAGGAAAATGTGGGTGAGCATTTGATGAATCGAATTAACATAACCGAAGACATCTATTACATTGTTTCTAAGTCTGTTCATTTCCAGTTCCCTCAACCTAGGTTCTTTGGAGAAAGTTTGTATCACAGAACTGAGTTTATGCTGATATTTTACTTCAAATGAGATGTGAGAACCCAAGTGGAAATCCTAAAAGGTTAGCACACTGTGTAAGTCCCTTAGAAAATGAAAAAAAGGAAGATCCAGGAAGTATTCTGTTCCTCCAATTCGTCCCTTTTCTTTGGTCCTACCGGGAATTATGTTGGTTTGTTACCTAGCAACAGAGCTTATCACTCGGCAATTTACAACCATTTCTCATTTGTCATCATTTGTCTAATCAAATCTGATCATAAATAAAATCTGCCCACAATCAACTGACTTCTGTTTGTAATTAGAAGCCATCTCCATCAGGGGAAGGACATTAATAGTCTCGCACCTTAAAAAATATATATATATTCTCACACCTCGCATGTGTTGATTTATTTGTGCCTTTTTGTCATTTTCTAACATGCTGCCCCTCACCATCTTATATGATTCAATCTGTCTTGATTCCCTTCAGCAAAATTCTATCTTTTGTTGTGAGTTGCTATCAATCCAGTTGCTTTGGATGAAATTTGTAGGTCATCTCTGCTCATTTATTCCGAGCGTATCATCTGTACAAGGTGACTTAATTTTGCAATATATTGCTTATGTTTAACACAGCTTCTTGCTCCCTTTCTATCATACCAGCTAGCTTTGCCTGATCAAGTCAATTGCAGAAACATTTCTTATTATGAATTGCAGTGGGCATGAGTCGTTTTGTATGTCTGACATTATTCTCCCCTTCTTCTGTTAACAGCAATCCCATTCTTTTGGGGATCCCAACCATAAAGTTATAGTTTGGGCGGTAAAGCAGAATACTCTATGCCTTTGGTCATAGAAAGAGATGTTAAAAAAATTTACCAGCTATGATACCCCCATTCCCTGGTCATAGTGCTTGGTCCAGGATGGGTCCATGATACAAGCCAGACCAAACTTTTGGGAATTCTCCAAATGAGCTGACAGAGAATGTCCTTTTTCCTCTTATCTCTCTAAAATAAAATATTAGCCCAGTGTTTCCTGTCGTCGTATGCCTTACCATGTGGAGAAGGCCTGTCTTCAGTACAGAGAATATAGAAGAGCAGAGAGGAGAGGCTAAGGGTTATACAGAGGTGGGCAGCTGAAGTAGACATAGAGGGGGGTGGGTGCAGTGAAAGCGTGAGAGAGAAAGGGAGGGAAGGAGGCAAAGGATGGAGGGAAAGAAAGGGAGAGAATATGAGAGACAATGTTGATGGCATTTGAGTTCCTGGTTCCAGTTCCTGAGGTGGCAGAATTGCCCTGATTCCTTTGATTATGTGAGCTATCCCAGTATCAATATCTTTTCCATAAAGCCCATATTTTTTAAAGGACATTCAAGTTGGGTTTCTCTCAATTGCAAGCCAAATAAATGACTTATACAATTATATGATTTATAATCCCACAAACTTGTAAAGCATTCTAGCCAAGACATGGAAGCAACCTAAGTGTCCACTGACAGATGAATGGATAAAGAAGATGTGGTACACATACACATGGTATATTACTCAGCCATAAAAAAGAATGAAATGATTTTTTTTTTTTTTTTTTTGGCTGTACTGCACAGCTTGTGGGATCTTAGTTCCCCAAACAGGGAAAAAACCCAGGCCCCCTGTAGTGGAAGCACAGGGTTCTCACCACTGGACCACCAGGGAATTCCCAAAATAATGCCATTAATAATGCATTTGCCACGACATGGGTGAACCTAGAGATTATCATACTAAATGAAATAAGTCAGAGAGAGAAAGACAAATATCATATGATATCGCTTGTACGTGGAATCTAAAAAAAATATACTAATGAACTTATTTACAAAACAGAAAGAGGCTCACAGACAGAAAACGAACTTATGATTACCAAAGGGGAAAAGTGGGGAGGGGGATAAATTAGGAGTTTGGGATTAAAATACACATACTGTATATATAAAATAGATAAATAATAAGGACCTACTGTATAACACAGGGAACTATACTCAATATCTTGTAATAACCTACAATGGAAAAGAATCTAAAAAAGAATAGATAGATCGATAGACAGATAGATAGATGTATAACTGAATCACTTTGCTATACACCTGAAACTAACACAACATTGTAAATCAACTATATTTCAATACAAATTTAAAAAATAAAATAAAAAATATTTTCGCAGTCATCATCAGTTTGGATCCTAGCAACAACATTTGAATCCTTAGAAGTAGTTAACGTAGATGGAATTGTACCCATTTTGTAGATTAGAAAACAGAGGTGCAAAAACTGATTTATTTGGTAATGCAGCTAGTGGGGACAAGACTTTTGACTCTTAGTCCCACACTCTGTACAATACAGCAGTTACCTCCCCACTCCACACCAAGTCTGGTAACCATAAAGCAGCGTGAAAGCAACTGTGCAGCTGTAGAAAAACATATGGTGCAGTAGCTGGTTTGGCACTCAAGAAGCTTATTTATAAGGGGAGATAATATAGATTCAGATACAATAAACTGAAAACACAAAGATCAGTTTTCCACAGGCAGGACCAAAGTAATAACTATAGCAGTCCTACGCTGGGTTCATCAGGAAAGAAGGGGTTCAGATGGAAGGAGGGAAGCGAAGACATTTCAGGTGCCCCAGAAACAACGTGAGCAAAGGTACAGAAGCCGGAGTAGACGCTGTGTACTGTGGAGACACATCTGGCTGGAGGGAAGGGTGTTGAGTTTATCTTCTAAATATAGCTTGAACCCTTCCATTTCTCTCCTCCTCCACTGCCACCACTCCGATCCTTTCATCTGACTCCTGGATTATTGAACTAGCTTCCAAACTATTCTCCCCACATTCTTTCCTTCATTGCAATTCATTCTCCACATTGCAGCCCAAGTGATCTTTGAAAACAATATATCTAATCAGGTCACTCTCCTACCTAAAGCAACAGTCTCACACTGCTCTCAAGATGTAGACCTCACCCTTCACATGGGCCACAGGGTGCCGTAGCCTTTCCAGCCTCAGAGGACACCTTGCTGTGCCTCGTCTCCACATTCCAGCCACACTGAATGTCATCACACTGACATAACACATCCTGCTCTCTCTGGCCACAGGTCATTTGCACTTGCTGGTTTCTCTTCCCAGAATGTTGTTTCTCTCTTTCCTCCCCTCTCCCTTCTCTCCTCTCCCTGCTCCTCTTTATCTCTTTCCTCCTTCATTTATTCAAAGAATAATAATTGGATGCATCTTATGCAACAGAGAGGTGAGTTTCAGATAGTCATTAAGAATAAGGATTATGGAACCACAGTGTGGTGTGTTGAAACCTGGTTCTGATACTTATCACCTGTGTTACCTTTTAACAGGGTCATTCAAATTCCCTTTGTCTCCATTTCATCATACTTCTAATTACCTTGTATGGTTGAGGGTTAAAGGAGCACATAGAAAGTCATATATCAATATCCAACAAAAGGGCTATTTGAGTGTGTGCAATAATAATTATTGCAGCTGAATTCTACTCACTTTCAGGATGCCATGGTAGATGTTATGTCCTCAGAGAAGGTTTCTCTAAGTCCCTGGACTAAGCAGGGCCCCTGCTCTATAAGCTTATTCTCCTTTTCATTTCACTGTACTCATCTTCTTACTTTAATCCATTTTTTCATTGGATTATAAATCCTAAGGAGGCAAGGATCATGTCTATTTTGTTTACCATTTTACTAAAAGGTTCTAGTACAACAGCTGGTTCAGAGTAAGAGTTAACTATATTATTTATTTATGAGAGAGTCAAGGTTAAAATGATGATTTCTGTGAAAGCCAGGGAAAATGAATTGGGACTTCACCTGTATGCAGTGGGGGAACCATTTGTGCTTCCCTGAGATTGGAAACGACGCAAGAACAAGTTCACTTTAGAGAGTATTATATCCATAGCACCTGCATCTTAAGTGATCTTGCCGGCCCTTGTTATCACCTGAAACAGCAATGATCTGAACAGATTCTGAGATGTTTGCCTCCCCCATCTGGGACATCCTGGGACAACCTGTGACTCATGATAACGTAAGGGATATGACAGTGCTTCTACTGACACCAAGACCTTAAAAATTATTACAAGAGCTATCATCAAAACCGGGCCAAATCAGGAGAACCTACGCTCACAAGAAGGGCCAGGCAGATTTTTAAATATCAGAACAAAGGAACAGCGCTGTTTCCAGGCAAGGGCTCAGCAGCCAAAAAAAATGAGAAGAGAAGGCTTTAAAATGGGACTCGAGGCGCATAGATCACCTAGGAGAGAGCACACAGAAAGATTCACAAAGCTCCTTCTCCTCTGCCCTACAGTCAGAATGGTACCCATTAAACCTCACACTCAATTCCAGCCATTTCATGCATGTGCTGTGGCCCAGACCATAAGATCTTCTTGGCACTAGGAGAGCATGTATCTCGGTATGGACTAACGAAAATTCCATGATTGGAGGCTAATACATCTGGTGTCTGCCCTTGTCTGCTGCGCTGACATTCATTCATTAGACAATAATCTGTTCAGTGCCTACTATGCCGCTTGGGGGTGCTGGAGATGGAAAGGTGAGATCTCTTCTCTTGGGAACGGCATCGTATCATTAGGACATGTGAGCGAGAGAAACCCAGCTTCGTCCTAAGCTATGGTCATGATTGTGTTCAAAGAAGGTTTGGACAATTTGTAACTTAAAAATCACCAGGATGGCTTAATATAAAGTAATGAGAAGTGTTCTGGGAAAGAGATTCAGGTAGGCAACACATAACAAAGCCTTGGATAGTAGAGGAGATGGGCAACTCAATCCATCCTCCTCCAACTTCCTTTTCTCATCCAGCCCATCATGGACTCACACCCGAGTCCTTAGGGAGAGAAGGCGGAATACTGTGAGTCAAAACTGAAAGAAGAGCGTTCACTAAAACTCTTTAAGCGGCTGAAGCACAGGGCAGTATTGCCTTTGTACCTATGGCACTAAAGGAGAAGAGAGGCCCCCTCTGCCTGAGCCTTGGTTTGGTTTAGCACATTGAGAGCAACAGAGATCAGAGTCCGTTGGCACCTCCAGGGAGCTAGAGCACCTAAGGTAAGGTACTCAGTGGAAACTACAGCAGAGAACTGCGCTAATGGTACCAGGCAAAGGGCCTCTGAGCAGTGTAAGGTTGGTAGAGGTTTAACAACCAGATGTCCAGGAAAAGAAAATGTGTGTGTGTTTCATTTAAAGTTTGCTGATATTAAGAACATATAACATACAACTTACAATTAATAATAAAATATACAATAGTCTTTATTGTAAATTCTATAGAACCAATGAATTCTCACAGAACGCTTTCATTTGATTTTTGTGAAACCCTTGTACCTATAACCAACCTATGGTTGCCGTTGACAAACAAGTGTAGTTCTAACCGGAATGTTAGTTGATATTTTCTTTATGCTAATGAGTAAGACGAAAGTGAAAGAAGTAAAACATATGACAGAACTTCACTCACTGTCAATCAGGACTTCTTTGATGAATTGGAAAATAGTTTTTGAGTACTGGAAGAACATTTCCTAAAAATTTTTGTTCTATTAACAATGTACTGGCTCCAGACATAATACACT
Source organism: Balaenoptera physalus (assembly GCF_965194825.1). NCBI lineage: Eukaryota > Metazoa > Chordata > Mammalia > Artiodactyla > Balaenopteridae > Balaenoptera > Balaenoptera physalus. The sequence continues at coordinate 48,033,829 of NC_138890.1, read as the reverse complement.
TTAAAATATATTCTGTATTATTGACATTTTCTTTATCATTTTCTGAAGTCTAGACAACCAACAAAACAATGAGTCAAGCCCTGGTTTGTAGAGTTTGCCAGTTTCCATGGGATAAATACTCCCAATATGGCCAATTTCAAACTACCAATGTGATGGCATTGAGTTGGGACAAGGTGTGTACTGCATGCCATTATATAGTATAACATAATCATACAGATACAATTGACACACATATCCTCTGGAGCATAGATAATAGTAAAATGTAGTGAAATAATTAGGCAATGATGAGTTTTGAGTATTTATTAACTTTGTTTTTAATACATTTATTTGTGAATTTATATTATTTTATTTGTAAAAATGGCTGTGTTGAATAATTAGCTTGCAAAATTCCTGGAAAATTAACTATCTACTCCAGTACAAGTCATCTCCTGCACACCACTGCATCTGGCGGATGTGGAGATGCCACACTCAGACCCTCCATAAGAAAAGACTCCTCCTGGGCTATGAGGAGTGTAGCTTGTTAAGAGGCTTAAAGTTCTGCCTCAGTTTTCAAGCCAAGGGCATGCTATTCTCAGGATGGCCCCCAGCCAATGACTGAGCAATAATGGTATAAAACTCGCCATTTCTGTATAATGTGGGACTCCTGTGATAGGAAATCTTTGCTCTAAGCTCCCCTTTGGACTGGCAGAAACTTTGTCTGATTGGCATCACAGTCTGACATCTCTCCCTGCCCTCTCTTGTACCCACACTTTCCTTTCACAGGTGTTACTCCAAAGAACCCCTTATACTCCCAACTCCATCTCACTGTCTGCTCCCCAGGGAATCCAACCTCCAACAAGGCACTGAAGTCAGAGGGGAAGTAGCTTCATGTGGTATCACAGAGACTGGGGACTGCAACAAATGGAAATGACCAAAGAGGACAGAGGAAGTGACAGCACCCATCATGAGAAACCTGACTGGATTCATTCATGAACACAAGGGAAATGCCTCCCCTCTGCCACACACACACACACACACAATGGGGTCTCTAAAAAATAAGTAAAATTTATCAGGGGCTGGGGAACCTGAAATAATAACAAGGCTGAGAAATGAATTGGTACCTTTTTCTATTAATGTGACTCTATCAGTCCATTCCCACGTGGAACAGCCAGGCTGGGAAAGTGCAGGTAATTATAATGCAATGTGATAAGTGCTCTATTGGAGGGATGAATCAGTTTCTTTCAAAACAGAAAAGGCAAGTCATTAAAGTAATAAACGAGCCAGGGGAGGCTTCACAAAGGAGGTGTTATTTGATCTGGATCTTGAATACTGAGTAGGAATTGGACAAGCAAACAATTTACTGGGAGAATTTGATGGGCAGGGGACAGACTGCAGCAGGCTCTAAGATATGATTACTGACTCAGTCACCACCATTATTTGAATTATTTCCAAGAGCAGATCCTCATTTCAGTGAAACATCTACACATTTTCCTGACCCTCCCTTAGCATCAAGAATGTGTTTGTGAAACAACTCCAGGTGGAGAGTAGGGTATGGGTAGAGCAGTCGCAAAATTTGGCAAAGGGCAATTAAGCTGCTCCTTATGGAGATCAACCCCATGGTTGGCTTCATGGTTTCACTAGACTTGTTTTCAGATTTTGCTATAGTGCAAAGCACTCCAGGCCAGGAATTTAGGGGACTGTGTTCCAGTCCTCGGCCTAAGACTGTCTCCCCACCTATAAAATAGAGTTAATAATCCAGGCCTCCCTTAATTCAACAAAGCTTTTGTGAGGGTCTACTGAGGTAAGAGAGAGGAAAATGATTTGAAAATTATGAAAACACTATGTGGCGCTTACTCGACACCCACTCAGGAAAGCCATACCCATTGATCACTCTTCATTTTCTCTCCCCAAGTCTAGAGCAGATCCTTCTGTTATATGGCGAGTCTCAACTCCCTGTAGTTTTCCATCATAGCACCTACTGTTGGGACTTACACAGTTGTGTGATTATTTCATGAATGATGGTCTCTCCCAGTAAGTCCATTGGGGCCATATCGCAACGAGTACATTCACTTTGTTCCTAGTGCCTAACAAAGTCCCTGGAGCATGTCAAGTGCTCAGTAAGTATTTGTTGGATAAATGGGTTATCTACTGCACCTTTCAGTTAAGTTTCATGTTACTTTTTTATCATTGAGAAGCTGACCCTGACTGTGAACTACTTGAAAATAGGCAACAAGAGCTTTAACCTCTGCATCCGCAATCCCTAGCACAATGCCTGGCACATACTAGGTACGAATAAATATTTAATTGATAGATAGCTTACATACAACTTCCTGGTACAGCCTTTTGCATGTGGCAGGAACTCAATAATTCATTGCGCATTAAATGAATGTGAAAATAGCTGCTTTTGCTTGTACACCTGCTGTAAATATTTATCTCTACGTTTTAACTACTAAACATTTAAAAAACTATTCTACCTTCTTTGGGATGTTAAAGTAGTAGCACTGGGTAGAGGAAAGCTTGAGATTCTTAATAGACTTCTTTGTATTTGAATCTAGATAGGAGCCCTGCAGCCAGGGAAGGGTTTCTTAACTCTCTGAGAGTCAATTTCTTCATCTGCAGAATTGAAATAACGTTTTATAAATGTTAAATGAGATAAAGTATATGAGGGATATTGTATAGACTTTTGGCGATGGTCTACCATATTCTCAACAAATATCAGCTTTCTTTTCTACTTTGATCTCTATTCTGCCTTCACTGACATGTCAGGTTTCCAAACTTCTCCCCAAAGGCTAAAAGAGGAATTAAGTGGCTGTTCTTCCCTATGGCTCGGTGTGTGGTTTTATCTCAAATAGTGCTCAGCAAGGTCACCTGTCTAACATCAATCTTTAGCATGGGAGAATGAAAAGAACATTAGGCTGGGAATCTACCTAGGTTCTAGCTCAGATCCTGGCACTAACCAGCTGTGCATTAGACAATTCGTTTCTTCACCCACTGTTCTTGGAGACTCTGACACTACTCTCAACACTTGGAAATATATTAGAGGCAAAAATAGACAAAAACCCTGCCCTTGTGGAGCTTACAAATGTGTGGTCAGTAGGAAACACTGACCAAAAGAAGATCAACACAACAAAGTGAATTATGTAGTATGTTAGGGGATAATGAGTGCTATGGAACAAATAAAAAGTTGAGCTGGGTAAGGGGAAACAGAGAGTGCTGGTGCTGGGCGGGGGAGGGGGAGCTGCAGGCAGGGTCCAGCATTACATAGGCTCACTGAGGAAGGGATATTTGAGCAGACGTGAAAGAGGTGGGAGGCCATCCAGTGGGTATTTGGGGGAGGAGCATCAAGGGTAAGAGAAGACCTAGATTAAGACCCGGAGAGGGTAGGGAGGGTGGGAGGGAGATGCAAAAGGGAGGAGATATGGGGATATATGTATATGTAAAGCTGATTCACTTTGTTATAAAGCAGAAACTAACAAACCACTGTAAAGCAATTATACTCCAATAAAGATGTTAAAAAAAAAAAAAAAAAAGACCCGGAGGGGATGTGTCTGAGAAACACAAAGAGTCCAGTGTAGCTATTTTGGAATAAGCGAAGAGAGAAGGAGGATGTGAGGACAGGACAGTGAGTATTTCAGACCCTTCAAAGTTTGGGCTTTTTAGGTTGTTACATATTTGAAAAAGAATAGATACATGTATATGTATAACTGAATCACTTTGTTGTACACCTGAAACTAACAACATTGTTAATCAGCTATACTCCAACATAAAATAAAAAGTTAAAAAAAAATTGGGGGGCTTTAATCTGAGTGAAATGGTTTTGCTGGCCTTCCCTACACATGCGGAAAAGAAATTCAGACTAGATTCTTTCTGAGATCCCTTCTACCTCTTACTACATTCCAGGATTTTCTTTCCATTTGGGTACTGAGAGCTATAATAACTGGGATAGGCAAATCATGGGAAACTGGGTAAGAATACATAAACTGTATTCTAACAGATGGGCACACACAGGATTTATATGTGTAATTTTACCTCTTGTCTAAAACTAAGAGAGATGTCATAGGACAACAGAACAGGACTCTGGCATTTTCTGTATTTGGACAAGCTAGTTGTCGAATACCACACCCACAACTTGAGCTGCGCAGGTACTTAACTTGCCTCGCCTCAATTTCCTCATCTGTAAAGTGGGGATAACTGTGGTTCCTATCTCACTGATTTATTCTGAGGATTAAATAAGATGATGCACCAAGTTCTTAGCACAGTATTGGACACGTAGTAAACTCTCAATACATTTCACTATATTTAATTTTACATAGTAGGTGTTAACAAAGGCTTATTGAACTGAATTTTCAAAACGTCTATATTTGGTATTTGTGTGCTAATTTTACCTCTTGTATACCATCAAACATGCATTTTGGAGTCTCATTTCAACAAATGCCTGTTAGTTTATTACATGCAGCGCACAGATGTGTGGATGAATAAGACAAAGTCCCTGTTTTACAGGGACATAAGTGGAAGAGACATATCCATAAAAGTAACTGTACTTCAGGGCAGTCTATTAAAACTGTTTTAATAGAAGGGCCACACATAACGGCAGAATGGAGAAGGAGAGATTAATCCCAGTTGGGGTTATACTGGATAGTTTCATGGGGGAGATGAGGGATTTGAGCAAGTTGGCAAGTATGTCTCATATCTCCCTATGGACGAACAACACAGTAAACAGTCTTTATTTTCTTCCAGATGGCACTAGTAAATTATGAACTCAGTGACTTAGAAAATTGTTGCAAGTTTGTAGACACCTTGACTCATATTGCTCCTGGCAAATGACTTCACAAGAGCAAAGCTGGGTCCTAATGGCCACAGTGGTAAAGCTGTAGTGAGGAGCGAAATTCAATTCACATTTTTGCCTGCTAGGGGAACAGCAGATGAAAGTTCTATTGGGGGTGGGGGGGGGGGAGGAAGGAAGGAGGGAGGGAGGGAGGGAGGGAAAAAAGAAAGATCTGTGATTGCACTCAACTCCATGATCAAGTAGGGCATAATTACCCAAGAAAGTTATTTCCGAATGAATCTTTGCCCCCTCAGTCTTTTATTTCCAGAAACACTATTTCAGCTATTGGACAGCCGGAGGAAAATTGTTCTTCTTGGTAAGTAAGCATGCACTGCTGCTCCTGCTGGGAAAATATGAGATGCTTAGGAAAGATTTCACAAAAAGCTATCAGTTCACACGTACATTTTCCAGGAGTTCGTCCAAGGAGAGCTTGGATATTTCTAGGGCTATAACACACTTCTCTAATAGAACATACTGGGTGTTCCCAGAGGAACAAATGAAACTCTTAAATATCCTTCTTTTGCCACTCCCCCTTGCCTTCTTCTGCTCTCAAGCTGCATGGATAAGTGGCCAAGATAATACATTTTGGAACAGCTATAGATTTCTAGACTTTTTGAATTATGTTGTTCTACTTAACTAATAGAAAGTCTCTCATTTTGTCTAACAAGGCTATGGTCAAAGGAATATTCTCCATAGCATATCCTCCTCTCAGAAGTCTGGCTGGACAAGAGAAAATTGGTCTAAGATGTTTGATGATATGTGAAAGTACTGTGAACTTTTTGGGTGGTATTGTGGTATGGTTTTTTTAAGTCATTATCATTTATAAATACATTCAGAGATACTTAAGCATAAAATGATCCAGTATTTGCAATTTGCTTCAACATAATAGAGGGGAGATTTGGTAGAGGTAAGATGAAACAAGACCGGCTCTGAGTACATGTGAGAGGTACGAAACTCTCATTATACTATTTTCTGCCTTTATAATGTTTTAAATTTTCCATAATTTTTTATAAAGAGAGAGGCTCAAGCTCGATGATCTCACTGAATTTGAAAAGAGACTCAGTGATCTAGAAGAATGGGAGGTTTGGGTTGGAGAGCACGTCTTTGGCATTTAACATATCAGAGATGGACGAAGGGCAGATATCATGGCAGTGTGATGCTGAGCCAGAGGGAAGGTAAAACTTAATGGATGGGAGGAGATAAAGGAGCTATGAGGCCAGGGTTTTCAATGGTTAAGGACTAACCCATAGAATTATTCTTGTGGTTTTTGATGCATAGTCCTGACTGAACTATCCCGGTCTTTAACTCTATTGTTCACTAGAGAGTGGACAGGGAAACAAGGAGAGAAGAGGGTGGGTTGGAAAGAAATATGAAGATATAAACCACAAAAACAAACTGCTTGGACTAGTTCCTGCCCCAAACAGCATATTAATTAATTCTTTGGATGATGCTATAGAAAGTGTGCTTATTGCACTTAAGAATGCCAAGCAGAAAAGGATAGAGAATCCACAGAATGATAGAAGCAACATCCTCATATCTTAATATGTCAGAATTGTGAGCTCAGTATACCTAGATGAAATGAAACAAATAAATGTAAATTCCCACCCTGGAGTTCAAACACCAATGGCACAAATATAAGGTAGGAGACACAGAGCTGAGAAATAGACCACATGAATACACTTAGGGAAATTTAACAGGCAATAAATGCCATGTAGACAACATAATGAGGCTAACAAACAGAAAAATTAATCCTTTTAAATGTGCATTAGAAGTAATGGAATATTTGAATTGAAGGAAATGGTAGACCTATCTGTATTGGCCAGGCCTCCTTTGGAATTTCAGGCTCATTTGTGCCCAGAAGACACAAAAAACAAAGCACATTCAGAGCAGAGTACTGAATGAAGAAGGGGTCTGAAGACCTGTCCTTGAGAAATGACTGAGCAACTAAGGGTGCTGAAGTAAAACGATTCACTCAGGACATCTGTAACCTCTGAAGTGCTGGACCATGGAAGAGAAATAATATGGCTCCAGCAGTGGAACTGGGCCAAATGTGAACACGTTACAGGGGATCAGATTACAGGTCAAGAAGAAGAAACTCTTTACAAAGACCAGAAGTGTCCACAGATTGAAAGCCCTGTCACGTGGGCCACTGAATATCTATTAGAGCTAAGAGATGATGATGATGGCTATTATTATTATTATTATTATTGCTGTTATAGGTGTGAAATAAGTCTATTAGAGCTGTGAGATGTGTATTAGAGTTAGAGCAATGCCATGCAGCTGATCAGCCACGTGTGGCTATTGAATACTTGAAATGGGGCTAGTACAAACTGATGTGCTATAATTACAAAACATGCACCAGATTTTGAAGACTTAGCATGAAAAAAAGAAATGTAAACTATCTAACCTCAATAATTTATGCTGATATACTTTATATATATGTTGATACATATTTATATTGATAATATTTTAGATATATTGGGCTAAATAAAATATATCATTAAAATAAACTTCACCTATTACTCTTAACTTTTTTTTTTTTACATCTTTACTGGAGTATAATTGCTTTAAAATGGTGTGTTAGTTTCTGCTTTCTAACAAAGTGAATCAGCTATACATATACATATATCCCCATATCTCCTCCCTCTTGTGTCTGCCTCCAATCCTCCCTATCCCCCCCGCAAGGGGGTCACGAAGCACCGAGCTGACCTCCCTGTTCTATTCAGCTGCTTCCCACTAGCTATCTATTTTACATTTGGTAGTGTGTATGTGTCCATGCCATTCTCTCACTTCGTCCCAGCTTACCCTTCCCCCTCCCCATGTCCTCAAGTCCATTCTCTACATCTGCATCTTCATTGCTGTCCTGCCCCTAGGTTCTTCAGAACCATTTTTTTTTCAGATTCCATATATATGTGTTAGCATACGGTATTTGTTTTTCTCTTTCTGACTTACTTCACTCTGTATGACAGACTCTAGGTCCATCCACCTCACTACAAATAACTCAATTTCGTTTCTTTTTATGGCTGAGTAATATTCCATTGTATATATGTGCCACATCTTCTTTATCCATTCATCTGTCAATGGACACTTAGGTTGCTTCCATGTCCTGACAATTGTAAATAGTGCTGCAATGAACATTGTGGCACATGACTCTTTTTGAATTATGGTTTTCTCAGGGTATATGCCCAGTAGTGGGATTGCTGGGTCATATGGTAGTTCTATTTTTAGTTCTTTAAGGAACCTCCATACTGTTCTCCATAGTGGCTGTATCAATTTACATTCCCACCAACAGTGCAAGACGGTTTCCTTTTCTGCACACCCTCTCTAGCATTTATTGTTTGTAGATTTTTTGATGATGGCCATTCTGACTGGTGTGAGGTGATGCCTCATTGTAGTTTTGATGTGCATTTCTCTAACGATTAGTGATGTTGAGCATTCGTTCATGTGTTTCTTGGCAATCTGTATATATTCTTTGGAGAAATGTCTATTTAGGTTTTCTGCCCATTTTTGGATTGGGTTGTTTGTTTTTTTGATATTGAGCTGCATGAGCTGCTTGTAAATTTTGGAGATTAATCCTTTGTCAGTTGCTTCATTTACAAACATTTTCTCCCATTCTGAGGGTTGTCTTTTCATCTTGTTTATGGTTTCCTTTGCTGTGCAAAAGATTTTAAGATTCATTGGGTCTCATTTGTTTAATTTTCTTTTTATTTCCATTTCTCTGGGACATGGGTCAGAAAGGATCTTGCTGTGATTTATGTCATAGAGTGTTCTGCCTATGTTTTCTTCTAACAGTTTTATAGTGTCTGGCCTTACATTTAGGTCTTTAATCCATTTTCAGTTTATTTTTGTGTATGATGTTAAGGAGTGTTCTAATTTCACTCTTTTACATGTAGCTGTCCAGTTTTCCCAGCACCACTCATTGAAGAGGCTGTCTTTTCTCCATTGTATATTCTTGCCTCCTTTATCAAAAATAAGGTGACCATGATGCAAGGGTTTATCTCTGGGCTTTCTATCCTGTTCCATTGATCTATATTTCTGGTTTTTTGCCAGTACCATACAGTCTTGATTACTGTACCTTTGTAGTATAGTGTGAAGTCTGGGAGTCTGATTCCTCCAGCTCCATTTTTCTTTCTCAAGATTGCTTTGGCTATTCGGGGTCTTTTGTATTTCCATACAAATTATGAAATTTTTTGTTCTACTTCTGTGAAAAATGTCATTGGTAGTTTGATAGGGATTGCATTGAATCTGTAGATTGCCTCGGGTAGTATAGTCATTTTCACAATGTTGATTCTTCCAATCCAAGAACATGGTATATCTCTCCATCTGTTTCTATCATCTTTAATTTCTTTCATCAGTGTCTTATACTTTTCTGCAAACAGGTCCTTTGTCTCCTTAGGTAGGTTTATTACTAGATATTTTATTCTTTTTGTTGCAATGGTAAATGGGAGTGTTTCGTTAATTTCTCTTTCAGATTTTTCATCATTAGTTTACAGGAATGCAAGAGATTTCTGTGCATTAATTTTGTATCCTGCTACTTTACCAAATTCATTGATTAGCTCTAGTAGTTTTTTGGTAGAGTCTTTAGGATCCTCTATGTATAGTATCACATCATCTGCAAACAGTGACAGCTTTACTTCTTCTTTTCCAATTTGGATTCCTTTTATTGCTTTTTCTTCTCTGATTGCTGTGGCTAAAACACCCAAAACTATGTTGAATAATAGTGGTGAGAGTGGACAACCTTGTCTCGTTCCTGATCGTAGAGGAAATGGTTTCAGTTTCTCACTATTGAGAATGATGTTGGCTGTGGATTTGTCATATATGGCCTTTATTATGTTGAGGTAAGTTACCTCTATGCCTACTTTTGGAGGGTTTTTATCATAAATGGGTGTTGAATTTTGTTGAAAGCTTTTTCTGCATCTATTGAGATGATCATACGGTTTTCTCCTTCAATTTGTTAATATGGTGTATCACATTGATTGAATTGCGTATATTGAAGAATCCTTGCATTCCTGGGATAAACCCCACTTGATCATGGTGTATGAACCTTTTAATGTGCTGTTGGATTCTGTTTGTTAGTATTTTGTTGAGGGTTTTTGCATCTATATTCATCAGTGATACTGGCCTGTAGTTTTCTTTCTTTGTGACATCTTCGTCTGGTTTTGGTATCAGGGTGATGGTGACCTCGTAGAATGAGTTTGGGAGTGTTCCTCCCTCTATTATATTTTGGAAGAGTTTGAGAAGGATAGGTATTAGCTCTTCTCTAAATGTTTCATAGAATTTGCCTGTGAAGCCATCTGATCCTGGGCTTTTGTTTGTTGGAAGATTTTTAATCAGTCTCAATTTCAGTGCTTGTGATTGGTCTGTTTATATTTTCTATTTCTTCCTGCAGTCTCGGAAGGTTGTGTTTTTCTAAGAATTTGTCCATTTCTTCCAGGTTGTCCATTTTATTGGCATATAATTGCTTGTAGTAATCTCTCATGATCCTTTGTATTTCTGCAGTGTCAGTGGTTACTTCTCCTTTTTCATTTCTAAGTTTATTGATTTGAGTCCTCTCCCTCTTTTTCTTGATGAGTCTGGCTAATGGTTTATCAATTTTGTTTATCTTCTCAAAGAACCAGCTTTTAGTTTTATTGATCTTTGCTACTGTTTTCTTTGTTTCTACTTCATTTATTTCTGCTCTGATCTTTATGATTTCTTTCCTTTTGCTAATTTTGGGGTTTTTTTGTTCTTCTTTCTCTAATTGCTTTAGGTGTATGGTTAGGTTGTTTATTTGAGATGTTTCTTGTTTCTTGAGGTAGGATTGTATTGCTATAAACTTCCCTCTTATAACTGCTTTTGCTGCATCCCATAGGTTTTGGGTCGTCGTGTTTTGTCATTTGTTTCTAGGTATTTTTTGATTTCCTCTTTGATTTCTTCAGTGATCTCTTGGCTATTTAGTAGCATATTGTTTAGCCTCCATGTGTTTGTATTTTTTACAGTTTTTTCCTGTAATTGATATCTAGTCTCATAGCGTTGTGATCGGAAAATACACTTGATACGATTTCAATTTTCTTGAATTTACCAAGGCTTGATTTGTGACCCAAGATATGATCTATCCTGGAGAATGTTCCATGAGCACTTGAGAAGAAAGTGTATTCTGTTGTTTTTGGATGAAATGTCCTATAAATATCAATTAAGTCCATGTTGTTTAATGTATCATTTAAAGCTTGTGTTTCCTTATTTATTTTCATTTTGGATGATCTGTCCATTGGTGAAAGTGGGGTGTTAACGTCCCCTACTATGACTGTGTTACTGTCGATTTCCCCTTTTATGGCTGTTAGCGTTTGCCTTATGTATTGAGGTGCTATTATTTTGGTGGCATAAATATTTACAATTGTTATATCTTCTTCTTGGATTGATCCCTTGATCATTATGTAGTGTCCTTCTTTGTCTCTTGTAATAGTCTTTATTTTAAAGTCTATTTTGTCTGATATGAGAATTGCTACTGCAGCTTTCTTTTGATTTCCATTTGCATGGAATATCTTTTTCCATCCCCTCACTTTCTGTCTGTATGTGTCCCTAGGTCTGAAGTGAGTCTCCTGTAGACAGCATATATATGGGTCTTGTTTTTGTATCTATTCAGCCAGTCTATGTCTTTTGGTTGGAGCATTTAATCCATTTACATTTAAGGTAGTTATCGATATGTATGTTCCTATTACCATTTTCTTAATTGTTTTGGGTTTGTTATTGTAGGTCTTTTCCTTCTCTTGTGTTTCCTCCCTAGAGAAGTTCTTTTGGCATTTGTTGTAAAGCTGGTTTGGTGGTGCTGAATTCTCTTAGCTTTTGCTTGTCTGTAAAGGTTTTAATTTCTCTATTGAATCTGAATGAGATCCTTGCTGGGTAGAGTAATCTTGGTTGTAGGTTTTTCCCTTTCATCACTTTAAATATGTACTGCCACTCCCTTCTGGCTTGCAGAGTTTCTGCTGAATGATCAGCTGTTAACCTTATGGGGATTCTCTTGTATGTTATTTGTTGTTTTTCCCTTGCTGTTTTTAATATTTTTTCTTTGTATTTAATTTTGATAGTTTGATTAATATGTCTTGGTGTGTTTTATCCTTGGATTTATCCTGTATTGGACTCTCTGTGCTTCCTGGACTTGATTAACTATTTCCTTTCCCATATTAGGGAAGTTTTCAACTATAATCTCTTCAAATATTTTCTCAGTCCCTTTCTTTATCTCTTCTTCTTCTGGGACCCCTATAATTCAAATGTTGGTGCATTTAATGTTGTCCCAGAGGTCTCTGAGACTGTCCTCAATTCTTTTCATTCTTTTTTCTTTATTCTGTTCTGCGGTAGTTATTTCCACTATTTTATCTTCCAAGTCACTTATCCATTCTTCTGCCTCAGTTATTCTGCTATTGATTCCTTCTAGAGAATTTTTAATTTCATTTATTGTGTTGTTCATCATTGTTTGTTTGCTCTTTAGTTCTTCTAGGTCCTTGTTAAACGTTTCTTGTATTTTCTCCATTTTATTTCCAAGATTTTGGATCATCTTTACTATCATTAGTCTGAATTCTTTTTCAGGTAGACTGCCTATATCCTGTTCATTTGTTTGGTCTGGTGGGTTTTCACCTTGCTCCTTCATCTGCTGCATATTTCTCTTTCTTCTCATTTTGCTTAACTTACTTTGTTCGGTGTCTCCTTTTCACAGGCTGCAGGTTCGTAGTTCCCGTTGTTTTTGGTGTCTGCCCCCAGTGGGTAAGGTTGGTTCAGTGGGTTCTGTAGGCCTCCTGGTGGAGGGGACTGGTGCCTGTGTTCTGGTGGATGAGGCTGGATGTTGTCTTTCTGGTGGGCAGGACAGCATCTGGTGGTATGTTTTGGGGTATCTGTGACCTTATTATGATTCTAGGCAGCCTCCCTGCTAATGGGTGTGGTTGTGTTCCTGTCTTACTAGTTGATTGGCATAGGGTATCTAGCACTATTGCTTGCTGGTCGTTGAGTGGAGCTGGTCCTTAGCATTGAGATGGAGATCTCTGGGAGAGCTTTCGTCGTTTGAAATTACATGGAGCCAGGAGGTCTCTGGTGGACCAATGTCCTGAACTCGGCTCTCTGACCTCAGAGACACAGGCCTGACACCCGGCCTGAGCACAAAGACCCTATCAGCCACAGAGGTCAAAATTAAAGGGAGAAAGAAAGAAAAGAAAAGAAAAGAAAAGAAAAGAAAAGAAAAGAAAAGAAAAGAAAAGGAAAGAAGGAAGGAAGGAAGGGAGAGAGAGAGCAAGAGTGAGGGAGGGAGGGAGGAAGGGAGGAAGGAAGGAATAAAATAAAATAAAGTTATTAAAATAAAAAGTAAAAGAAATTATTAGAAATAAAAAAATTAAAAAGTAATAAAAAAAGAAAAGGAAAGAAAGAAAGAAGAGAGCAACCAAACCAAGAAACAAATCCACCAATGATAACAAGTGCTAAAAACTATACTAAAAAAAAAAACAGACAGACAGAACCCTAGCACAAATGGTAAAAGCAAAGCTATACAGACAAAATCACACAAAGAAGCATACACATACACACTCACAAAAAGAGAAAAAGGAAAATATATATATATCTATACATAAAAAAAATAGGAGAGCAACCAAATCAATAAACAAATCTACCAATGATAATAAACTCTAATTACTAAACTAATATAAACATAAAACCAGAAACAAATTAGATGCAGAAAGCAAACCCCAAGTCTACAGTTGCTCTCAAAGTCCACCACCTCAATTTTGGGATGATTCATTGTCTATTCAGGTATTCCACAGATGCAGGGTACATCAGCTTGATTGCGGAGATTTAATCCGCTGCTCCTGAGGCTGCTGGGAGAAATTTCCCTTTCTCTTCTTTGTTCACACAGCTCCTGGGGTTCAACTTTGGATTTGGCCCTGCCTCTGCGTGTAGGTTGCCTGAGGGCATCTGTTCCCTGCCCAGACAGGACAGGGTTAAAGTAGCAGCTGATTAGGGAGCTCTGGCTCACTCAGGCTGTGGGGAGGGAGGCGTATGGAATGCAGGCCGACCCTGTGGTGGCAGAGGCCTGCGTGATGTTGCAACAGCATGAGGCGCACCATGTGTTCTCCTGGGGAAGTTGTCCCTGGATCATGGGACCCTGGCAGTGGAGGGCTGCACAGCCTCCTGGGAGGGGAGGTGTGGATAGTGACCTGTGATTGCACACAGGCTTCTTGGTGGCTGCAGCAGCAGCCTTAGCGTCTCATGCCCGTCTCTACTGTCCGCGCTGATAGCCGCGGCTCGCGCCCATGTCTGGAGCTCATTTAGGCAGTCCTCTGAATCCCCTCTACTCGCACACCTCGCAACAATGGTCTCTTGCCTCTTAGGTAGGTCCAGACTTTTTCCCGGACTCCCTCCCAGCTAGCTGTGATGCCCAACCCCCTTCAGGCTGTGTTCACGCCGCCAACCCCAGTCCTCTCCCTGGGGTCTGACCTCTGAAGCCCAAGCCTCAGCTCCCAGCCCACACCCGACCTGGCGGGTGAGCAGACAAGCCTCTCAGGCTGGTGAGTGCTGGTTGGCACCGATCCTCCGTGCGGGAATCTCTCCACTTTGCCCTCTGCAACCCTGTTGCTGCGCTCTCCTCCGTGGCTGCAAAGCTTCCCCCCCATGCCCACACCACGTCTCCACCAGTGAAGGGGCTTCCTAGTGTGTGGAAACTTTTCCTCCTTCACAGCTTCCTCCCAGAGGTGCAGGTCCCATCCCTATTCTTTTGTCTCTGTTTTATCTTTTTTCTTTTGCCCTACCCAGGTACGTGGGGAGTTTCTTGCCTTTTGGGAAGTCTGAGGTCTTCTGCCGGCGTTCAGTAGGTGTTCTGTAGAAGTTGTTCCACATGTAGATGTATTTCTGATATATTTGTGGGGAGGAAGTTGATCTCCATGTCTTACTCCTCTGCCATCTTGAAGGTCTCCCCTTACTCTTTACTTTTAAAATTATGGCTACTGAAAGATTTTTAATTACCACATGGTTCACATTTGTGGATTGTACTTCTTCTGTTAGACAATACTGTGTGAGAGAAACAATTAGTGGGGAGAGGGGATGAAGGCTGAGCTAGACTTTAAAGGACTCTAATCATGCATAATTTAGGAAAAGCACCTCTGTAGGTTTAGAACTCAAGGATATGGTTTTAACCAAGATCTGCTTCTCACAAGCTATGTCACCCTGGGAAAGTGGCTTAACTATTCTGAACCTTAAACTCCTATCTGAAAACAATAAAGTTGGACAATCTCTGAGGTATTTCTTATTGCTGACATTCCATGAGAAAGACCTCTGCCCAGACTAGGTCTAGGCATTCCTTGTAATAAGAAGTGTTCCCTCCACTGATTTGCACAAGTACCCACTCAACTGATTTCTTCATAGTTTTCTCCATTTTCAAAGCCCATGAAAAGAATACAGTGTTCAAAGTCAGACAAAATTGAATTAGATTTGTGACCTCACATCATTAACAGCTTCACAATGATCATTATCAGCTTCATTCCCCCAAACAATATCCTACCTAGTATTTGTACATTTACATTTTGCTAGACCTTCTGATGTATTACTTCATTTAATGATCACAGACCTCTTTCAAGGTGGATGCTATTATTATCTTTACATAATTGAGGAAGTAACTAGGTTTTAAACCTGTTTGTGTAAACTTGGGTATGTCATCCTGCCTCTATAAACTGCAGCAAGATGGCATAATACTGTCAGTCACTACAGTATACCCAATCATGGTATAAACTGTAGTGAGGATTCAGTGAAATAATGAATGTGGAGTTCCATTACAGTAGCAGATTTATAATACATAGATGTGATAGAATCCTTCTCCTATTAAACTCTTTCATTATAAACCCTGCATATCCTCTAAATCCAGCTCCAGTAACACCCTTTCCACAGGGCCTTACGTTTTCCCCACAGCTGGAAGTAAGGTCAACTGCTTCTGAAGTAGCATAGCCCTATAGCTGATCATTTCTTACCAATCTCATCATTTCTAACCTTACTCGAAGTCACATTTTATCTCCTATATTAAACTATAAAGCTCTTGAGTAGTAGCTCTATACGAGATTCACACTACATCCAGTCTAGTCTGTGGCACAGAGTAGATTATTAATACACATCAATTGAGTTAAAGCTGCTATTTATTGAAAATTTACTAGTGCCAACCACCTAACAAAATTTAAGTTCCTTTTTTACATATCTAATTTATCCCTCACAACCTGAAATGTAGATATTAATGTTACCCATTTACAGATGAGGACACGGAGTCTTCAAGGAGCTGCTCAACATCATACTGGTCTTAAGCGGTGGAGACAGGTTTTGAATTCTAACTGGCTCTCTCCAAAGCCAATGGTAATGATTTTAACCATTACAAAGAAAGGATAAATGGGCAGATGGATGGATGAATGGACGAAATGAATGGTGAATAGAAGCACAACATTATATCCTCTGACTCCAAGCTCAAGATTTCCCTTTAATCCCAGCTTTCCCTTCTGGATATTAAACCTCCTAGCTCCAACCCCATCATCCCAGCATATGACTGGGAGTTCTGCAGAGAAGGAAGAGAATCACATTTCACCATTTTAAAGATTCATAATGAGCTAAAAGGCCAAGTCAAAATCAATTTATTATTCACCAAAGTCTCATGTCCCTGCCTGTTTTGTTCTCCTGAATAAAACATACCTTTTCAAGTGTATGAGCTGCCAGCAGCAGAGAAGAGAAAAGGCAGCGAGTAATACATATTCACATAATTAGGAAGAAGAAAAAACATTCAAGCAGGTTTCCTTTTTAACGTTTATATTTATCTGATTCTCCAGCTCAGGAAAATGTTTACCTAGTGTAGAGAACATGTGTATTTTTCACCTGATAGCAAGATTTTTATGATCGGGATTTTTTTTTTTTTTCATTTGGAGCTGTAACCCAGAATTTAGCAGCTGCCCTACAACACCCTGAGTCCATCAATAGAAGGAACTCTCAGTTCCCTGTAATACCTGGGGTTCTTTAGCCAGAGAACAGTTAGCCCGAAGACAGAACCACTCAGCTTAGCTGCATCTCTGGCATAGGTTGAGACCATGCCTTGTAGCTTTGAAAGTGACAGTGATAGTAATTTATTACCTGCATTGATTCACAGAACGTGGCTCCTTGTAAAAACAAGCAGACATTTTTCAATTGTGCAGTGCAATGGATAAATTGTTTTGCATAGACACTCTGCTTTTAAAACGAATTGAGGTGGGCTTTGAGGATAGATGCATTATGCATGTACAAATAATACATCCTTGGGAAGAAAAGTCCCAAATGGGTTCTATTTAACTTTAAAACTGTGTTTTATTAACGCATTTTAAGGGAAGAGCTTAAATCAATGACCCTATTCCCACTAAACCCAGGGCATTCAAGCAAAACAGAATCCAGGCTGCTTACTTTATTTCCCTTCCCCTCCCTGAAAGCAATGGCATTTTATTTTCCAACAGACACCTTTTTTTTTTTCATTCATAATGTCATGTTTTAATCCAATCAATGCACATTAGCTATAACTAATGTAAATGTCATTGCTATTCTTTCCTCAAACCATTTTTTTCTTTAAATTTGCTAAAACTCAGTATAGCACAATCTCTCCACCTCAGATTCATAAGTATTGGACAGCTTTTCTATATTTCTTTTTCCTTCTTAGTGGAGTATTATTGAACAAAGCTCTAGGACATTTTAGGGCAATGACTAAAACAAATTCTCCTTGAAGCCTAGGGAGTGTTAGGAAGGGCCAAACTTTTTCACCCAAAGCTCTGCTACTTGCCTTCAATACGGCTACTCTAGCCGAGGAGAATTGGTCCTACTTGGCCCCCACTTTCTACATCCTCTTTCTTTGTTTCTTCCACTCTGGATGCCTCTTTCCCTATGTCCAAATTCCACCTATTTAAGGGTTCTATAAAGGGCCCCTCTTTCAGGAAGACTTCCCTGATTCTACACTTATCCTGTCCCAGGCAGATGGGACCCTTTTATTCTCTAAATGCTTAAGATACATTTCCCTTGGGGATCTGAGAATAGTTCACCTTAAATCCTATTGATGTATTAGTGTTATCTCCCCATGTAGATTGTAAGTTTCTAGAAGGTAGGAATCAATAAATGACATCTTTTTATCTCTCATATTAGCACAATGCCTGCACATTGTGGATGTTAATAAATGTCTAGAGAATGAAGAGAAGGAAAGAAAGAAAAAAATAGAGAAGCAGTGAGGAACAGTGGGGAAGGAAGGGGGTGGGGGAAAGGATGAGAGAGAGAGAGAGGGAGGGAGGGAAGGAGAGGACTGAAGAACGGAATGGGTAACAGAGGACACAGTGGCAAATGACCACAAAGCTTCTGTGGTTACTGATCACATAGTACCTAGTACTGAGACATCTAAGTCAATTCTACTGTTGCAGGGGAGTAGCTAGAGCCCTAGGTGAATCTGTTTACCTCCTGGGTATTCCCAGGGCATGTTTTCTGCCCCCCGAATATGCCCAGGGCAGTGGTTCTTAAAATCCAGTGTGCAAAAAAATCACTTGGGGAGCTTAATAAAATATTAATTCTCTGCAACTGGATTCCTGACATTGCATAACTTCCAGGAGAATCTGATCTAGCAGGATTGGTAAGGGCACCAGGGCCCTGCATTTCTAACAGGATGTCAGGTGATTCTGCTGTAGGTGTTGGAGATCCTGTTTTGTGGAACACTGGCCTAGGGCTATTCCCTGGTTTTGTTCTCCTGAAGCTGCCTCCCTTTATTGGTTGTTCCTGTTCACTACTTCAGCCAGGTAATACCTTACCTACATCCATCCACAGGAGAGCCTCCAAGGGCCTAACCAAAAGTTGCCCTCCCTATCTCCTCCCACAGATAAGGTCCCCCAGCCAAACAACCGTCCTTGCCAAACGGAAGAGGCATCATTCCTGATTGTCTCTGAGTAGCAAGTTTCAGTTCCCTGCTAGCCCACAGAATTATTCAAACAAGCCAACCATATCCTCTCACAGTCATCAAGGGGCACGTCACCCTCAACACTGCAAAACCTGCCTCCTACAGTCCCTGTTTGCTCACTCTGCTCCTGTATGGCTTTGCATGGCATGCAGCAGCCTTCACCAGACTGTGAATACAAGTGACTCATCAACAGCTCTCAATCGCATGTGTCCAATGTCAGCTGGCCTGTGTTCAGTCACCCCCGCAACCCTAGGATGGGAATTCTTCTCTCACCAATGGGATAAAGAGGAGGTGAATAAAACAAGCATGATAGCTGATCTTATCATTTACAGTCTAAGGGAGATGTCTGTGTAGAGAGACATTTAAAGCCATTGGGATGAGTGGTCAGTGGAGATGTATAAAATGCTATATGAGTAGAGAGAGGGAAGCAAGAAAGTCTGGGTGGAGCGGAGCAGGACCAGAGATTTCACAGATAACATAGAATCTGGCTCAACTCAGGAGCCTCAAATGAAACCTCTCAAACAGATGATCATCATGTAGCTTCACGCTAAGATCCCCCACCCCCAGTTCTTGCCCAGGATCCCACTGGTGAGAGGGAGTCTACCAGCCCTGTATTTAAATATAATGTTCTCTGTGCTCGAGTTAGGGCTCTGTGGAACAGAAGTGCCTATGCCTGGTATTGTTCTAGTTCTGTCTTTATTTTTTTTAAGGGTTCCTTTTAAGCTACTCTAGTTGTACACTGTGTGGTGAGTATTTCTTTGCTGTTATAGGGTAGCTGCCGACACCTGCTCTTGTTTCCTGCTTGTCCCTGCTCTACAGACTACACGTTCAGCCGCTGTCTAGAGGAGTTGATCCCCTAAACTACCCATCCAGAGCCAGAACTTTGCCAAAGTGGAAATAAGCAGTTTGCTACATCTCCTTTTTGGGAAATTTATTTACTACGTTAAAAAAATAGATAACATTAAAATTACTGCATATTTCAAATAAAGACAACATTAACTACTTGAACGTTTGCTGTGCTCCAGGCACTGGTGAGGATATTACATACACTACCTTGTTTAACACTTCCACAACCCTTCAAGGGAAAAAGTGTTCCCAGTTGAGAAAACTGAGACTCACAGATGTTAGGCAACTCACACAAGGTCACTTGGCTGATATATATATAAATCAAGCACTTGACTTCAAGTTTAGTTATCTCTAAATTCATGCTCAGAACCTCTGTATTATTCTGATCTTGTGTTTGTTGTCCCCAGTTGAAGCAATTGGGCTAAATAAGTTGACAACTTGTTATTTTAAAAGTTTAAGCCAATGCTGCATGTTGAAATCCCCATACCTTAATAGAAATAAACCAGTTCTTTAAAAATGACTGGTTAGTAACAATTACTACCACATCTTTGCTTGCATAAATGCAAGCTTCTTCTGTTTTCATTCAAGTCAAATTAAATATTCAGACACTGCTTAGGATGAGTAGCAATCATAGAAGCCTTCTAACTAGATGAAAAACAAGGGCCCATGGCTAGATTCTGTTGCTAACTATCTTTCTAAACATTCAAAACTAGATTTTCATCCTCTGAAGCTCTGTGGTGCAGCTCCATAAGAATTTGGATTGATATTTCTTCTGGGGGCACCACAGAGAAGAGGCAGACTAAATAATATTGTAAGAAGAAAAAGAAAATGGCTTATATGTTCTTAGCTGAGATTTTGAGTGGATTTGGTTATAACCTCTTCCAAAGGCCCAACTATAATAAATCCCACAACTCAGATATGTTCATTTGCAATAGCCAACAAGAAGACTATGGAAAAAGCTGCTGATTTGGGAGAAAGCTATGTGGTACATGAAATGGGGTATCTTATATGGCCTGAAACATTGTTCCCTCCTATACTCTTCTAGGTCCTGATTTAAGATCGATTTCCTTTGTGATAACAGAAAGGAGACTTCAGCCAGACTCGATCGAAGTAATACAGAGATATTTCTACTCCTGAGAAGTGGGATTGAATTTCCTGCCCTACTCGTCCTTCTGAGCAGTTTGGTCAGGTGAAGAAGTTTATTTTAGGAAATCATATGTTTTCTGGAAGTAGTTTATCAGCTTAAGAAGAATACCAGCTGTTGATATGGCTTTGGCCGGAGAGAGACTCTTTCTTGCGTCGCTCGGCACTATTTTTTCCAGAGAAGCTACAGTAACTGGGAGAACAAGTATGAATTTCTAATAGATTGGATATTGAATCTAATGTCAGGTTTAATAAAGCAGCTGGATTTTAGCTGGAAGGTTGCTTTACTGAGAAATCTTAGTCTAGAAGAAATCATTATCTCTTTAATCAATTACTCATTGAATCACAAGTGCTGGCATTTATAGAGAAGTTAAAGAGCATCTAGACCAGAAGATTATAACCTGGGATCCATAGAGCTCTACCTAGAGGCCAGGGATAGACTTCAGTGGCCTCATTAATAACCAGAAATTATGCACAGATTCATTCATGTTCATGTACCTTAGTTTTTCTCCAGGGAAACAGTATAAAACTTGCACTGGTGTTTTTAAAAGGTTCAAAATATTTAAGGACCAGTGATTTAGATAAGCATTTAATTAAATGGGAGCAAACTGATGCCCAGGGAGGTCAAGTGACTTGCAGAAGTTCACATGGCTAGAGAGAAACAGAACTGCTAGACGTCGGGTCTTGTAATTTCTAATCCAGTGCCAGCATGCTGCTCTGAGCTACCAACAATGATAGGATTTCTCCTCCGGCCTACGTATGAATTGGAGCCTATAACTGGGGTGTGAGAAAACAAAAAACATAAAATATGTTGCTCAAGACTAGGAGGTTTATATAGTGAGTGTGTTTATATCAAAATAACCAGAACTATGAAATAGAATACTCAGTTGTAAGATTTGGAATAGAGGGATATCTCAGTTTAAGTTCCTCCTAAAAGAGACCTGAGAGAAGCATTTGGACATGAATAGCTTAATGTGTTGGTGATTCCAGGAAGTAGGGAGTGAGGAAGTAAGAGAGAGAAGTGATATAAGTCAGTAATCGATGTGTTAACTAGAGGAATATCACAGTGGGTCCTTGGGGACCTTATGGCTTAGAGTTATCCTATCAGAGGGGCAGGAAAGCTGGGACACTTATAACTCCAACCCTTCATTAGATGAGGGGTTTTCTGGGACAGAAAACAACCTCAGAAAGAGAAGATACAGAAATCATATGTGGAAACTGTCTACCAGTAACCCCCGGAGTAGGCCGAGAAGATATGGGCGGGGTCTCACAGCATCTCATAAAAGGTGTTTTAGGAGTTAAATGAAGAAAGATATAGCTGTAGACTATTGTTAGATTTTTAAATGTTAGGAATAAAAGAAATCCCAGAAGTCATCTACTACTATAACCCCTTCTTTTAGAGCCCATGTAAAGTTAAGATCCTCTCTTTAATATCACTTAAAATAGTGATCTCTCCTATTCCTTTCAACGTTAGGGAACACAGTACATTCAGATGTAGTGGGTGTTTTGTTTCGTTTTGCTTCGGGGTCATCCCTATCCGGTACTGACTTCACTTGTATGGAGTCAGAATCTACTGAAATCTTCCACTGGTGGCCAGTTCCCCTTCTGAATCCATATGAAATACACTCAAGGACTCTGCCAAGTGATGGCCTGTGGGATCCAGCCTCCAAGATGACCCCCAATGATCCCTGCCTCATAATAAATAAAGGGTATTTATGCCCTTGTGTAGTCTCCCCCCACAGTGAATAGGGCTGACTTATGTATCCAACAGAATATTACAGAAACTGCAGAATGTCACTTCCAAGACTAGGTTATAAAAGTCATTGCCATTGGGCTTCCCTGGTGGCGCAGTGGTTGAGAGTCCGCCTGCCAGTGCGGGGGACACGGGTTCGAGCCCTGGCCCCAGAGGATCCCACGTGCCGCGGAGCGGCTGGGCCCGTGAGCCACAATTACTGAGCCTGCGCGTCTAGAGCCTGTGCTCGGCAACGAGAGAGGCCGCGATAGTGAGAGGCCCGCGCACCGCGATGAAGAGTGGTCCCCACTTGCCACAACTGGAGAAAGCCCTCACACAGAAACGAAGACCCAACACAGCCATAAATAAATAAATAAATAAAAATTAAAAAAAAAAAAAAAAAGTCATTGCCATTTCCGTCTTTTTCTCTTGGATTAATCAATCTGGGGAAAACCAGCTGCCATGTCGTGAGGACACTCAAGAAGCCCTATGGAGAGGTCGCCATGGCAAAGAACTGAATCCTCCGGCCAAAAGCCTTGTGGGTGAGCTGTTTTGGAAGTGGATCTTCCATTGTCAGCCAAGTCTTCAGATGACTGCAGTCACAGGCAACATTCTACTGCAACTTCATGAGAGACTTTGAGGAATCCACTCCCAGATTCCTGACCCTCAGAAACTGTATGAGATAACACACAGTGATTGTTTCACACCCCCGAGTTTGGGGATAATTTGTTACACAGTACAGATATCTAGTACTTAGCCTTTTTGATATTTAAAGATAGCTACTCCAAATCTTCTGTTCTGATTAAACATCTTGCAATCTTCCTTTGTGTGGCCGAGTTTTCTGCTTTTTTGTTCCATTACGGCACTCTTCCTATATGTCAATATCCTTTTCAGTGTCAGTCTGTATGAGTTAAATCCCTTTGTTGAACATGACAGAAGCCCAAATACAACCAGTTTATGCATAAGTGAGGGATATGTTGTCTCATGTAATCAAATCTCAAGAAGGGAAAAGGAAGAGACAGCTGGAACCAGGCTCTTAAATGACACATGAGCTCTTTCTCTTTTCTGCTTTTTATCCTAGGTTTTGGCTTCCTTCTCAAATCTGACGTCCCCAGAAATTTATAATCATTTATATGTAGCTTTTATACTCAGAGTTATGTAGCAAGAGACCAAAGAAAGTTCTTCCCTGTCAGACAATTTCAGTTAAAAAAAATCTCAGGGGAGAATTGCAGTGGGTCTTACTTAGATCGTGTTCCTATCCCTAGAACACTGTGACTGAGAACACTTTGTTATGCCCAGGTGAGTCCTGTGTGCACCCCTGTGGATGGGAGCACCTTGGGAGTAGGCTTATGAGAGGAAGGGATAAGCAGGTACCTCTAAAGTGAAGGTGACTTATGGGCAGAGGGAAGAATAAATAACATCAGCTTCGTAGCTGGATCTGATGTCACCGTTGTGTTTAGACTAGTACAGAATGAACAGAGATTATTTTCTGGTAGTGGGATAAGTACATCTTATGTATAAATATAATAAATTGATCAGGGATAAGTTCTCTGGAACAAAAGGGAATAGTCAACAGCATAGTGGGTGACAGTAAGAAAATCCATCTTTATTTAGATTAGAGGGCTCACTGATACAAGAGATGGTAACGGGTGGAGAACACCATACGAAAGAAGAGATTTGGTTAGACAGACGAGTACTGGACTTCCAGGTTAGGGATGTGGGAGTGGATACTCAAGGTCATGGCTTCTGAACCACAATATCGTGACACATCGGGGTCACAGTCCTCTGTAAGGGAGTTTCCAAGACCTATCTATAATAATTCATTGCTGTCAGTAGATAAACTACCAGAGTTTATAAATCACTTCCCTTTTTATTCACCAAGCTGGATTTACAGTCATCCTTATGCTAAGAGCTCTCATTAGCACATATCTAAGAGGCAGTATGCCTATTGGTTAGAAAGATGGTCACTGGAGCAGACAGCCTGCTTTTGAATCTTAGATCTTCTACTTATTAGATGTAAATCTTGGGCAAGTTCCTTAACCTCTCTGTGCCTCAGTTGTGCCTCATCGTAGAATTTGGAGTAATAATAGTACTATCTCATAGGGATGTTGTGAATTAAATGCATTAATATATACAAAGTTCTTAACAACAGCATCTGACACATAATATGTGCTACACAGATATTAGTAATTTCTGTTACTATTATCATCATTATTCTTGCATTAGGGGCAGAGGAAATTTCTATCCCCATGGAAATTTGTGCATACCCAGATGGAAGTATATCACGCATTTGAATATCATATGCTCCATATATTGAGGGAGAAGAAAGCTTGAAAGTTGCTACTCTAAGGAATCAGCAGACTAGGGTATAGTCTTTGGTAAGACAGTGGCAAGGCAAGTGAGTTGAAACAATTTCTGGGACATTTTGTCTGGAAATAGAGACCCCTTACAAGATTGCAGCATCCGTCTTGTCGTGTGTTAAAGTTTGTACTGATTGCATGTGGATCTGTCTTCAAATAATACAAGAGCAAATATATCCCAATGCACTTCCATAAGAAATGAGCATTCATCTGTGGGTTGTTAGTTTCCCAATTGCAGTAGCAAAGATTTAAGCCATATTTAGGACCCATCATAAAAGCTAATCTTTCCTAATGCCCATTTTTATCCAAGTACAGTGCATAATTAAATGCTAGCACTGAGAAGCACTGTATTTAGAAAAGAACAAGACAAGATCATCGACCACAGCTATTTATATACTCTTCCAGTTCAAATATTTCAGACTGTGCATGCTTGCTACTGACATTGCTTATTTTTAAAATCCTTTTTTAAATTGTATATATCATATTATTGAAAGATGTAGAATTGAATCATTACTTCATATAACCACAAAGCTTTAAAAACTAAGTGATGTTTAAGGATCACTCAACACAGCTATCTGAAAATCTGTCTATTATATGTTTTGAAGACATCTGTCCCAAGTCACAGAATGACTCATAGAAGCAGTAATACTATGACATGTGAGCCAACACTACCCCACGGCAATTATTACCAATTTCCTATAAAGCCTGAACTGAGCCTCAGAATCCTTTTCAACACAACAATCTAGGCAGCCACTTCCAATTAGAATTAGCATGAAATGTTAAATCTGTTTACCATGCCCTAATGACGGCTGAGCAACAGAGAACTTAGGATAACCAATTTCCATATTGACCTGATTATACCGAATTCTTCAGTTATAAACTAAATGAAACAGATTTATCCATATCCACACTATTTTGTTGACTGTTTCATGAAGAATCAGTCCATCTCAGTGAATATACTAGTAAAAACTCTTTCTTGGACCTGGTCAGTGATAGGCTCCCATAGTGCAAATTGCATTTTCTTAATGAGGCATAATTCACATACCATGCAATTCACCCTTTTAAAGTGCACAATCCAGTGTGTTTTAGTATATTCACAAAGTTGTACAACATCATCACTATCTAATTCCAGAATTTTGCATCACTCCAAGAGAAACCCTATACTCATTAGCAGTCACTCTCCATTCCTCCTTCCCCTCTCACCACTCCAGCCCCTGGGAACCACTAACTTATTTTCTGTCTCTCCAGAAATTTCATACAAATGGAATCATACAATAAGTGGCATTTGCATCTAGTTTCCTTCACTTAGCATAATATTTTCAAGGTTCATCCATATTGTTGTATGTATCAGTACTTCATTCCTTGTTTATAGATAAAAATATTCCATTGTATCATATGCCACATTTTGTTTATCCATTCAACAGCTGATGGACATTCGAGTTGTTTCCATTTTTGGCTATCATGAATAATGTTCCTATAAATATTCATGTACAAAATGTTACATGGCATATGTTTTCAATGCTCTTGGTTATATACCTAGAAATGCAATTACTGAGTCATATGGTAACTCTGTGTTTAACATTTGAGGAACTGCCAAACTATTTTCCAAAGTAGCTGAACAATTTTACATTCACCCCAGTAACGTTCAAGGGTTCCAGTTTTTCCATCTCCTCATTAACACTTCCTACTCTGTCTTTTTGGTTATATCCATCCTACTGGGGATGAATGGTATCTCATTGGAGTTTTGATCTGCATTTCCCTACTAATTAATGATATTTAGCATCTTTTCACATGCTTATTGGCCATTTGTATATCTTCTTTGGAGAACTATCTATTCAAATCCTTTATCCATTTTTAAAATTGGGTTATTTGTCTTTTTATTGATGATTTGTAAGAGTTCCTATATTTGTGGTAACTCAACCCCTATCAGATATATATATATATGATTTACAAATATTTTCTCCTACTTAGTGGGTTGCTTTTGCACTTTCTTAATAGTGTCCTTGATGCAAAAATGTTTTAATTTTGATGATGTCTAATACACCTATTTTTCTCTTTGGTTGCTTCTAATATTGTTTTTATATCTAAGAATTTTATAATTTTAATTCTTACATGTGTATCTTTGATATATTAATATCAACTGAATTTCAATAGTTTACAAACACACTGTTCCTATATAGCTCTATTCCCTTTCCCATCTTTTGTGCTGTAATTGTCATACAAATTACATCTTTCTACATTGGGTGCCCATCAACACAGATTCATAGCTTTTGCTTTATGCAACTCTCTTTTTATTTTAAATTATATAGGAAAAAGAGTTAGAAATAATGCATTTATGTTGCCTTATATTTACCTATGTAGTTACATATGGATCCAAGTTACTTACTGTCTAGTGTCCTTTCATTTCAGTCTGAAGGACTTATTTTAGTATTTCTTGCAGGCCAGGTTTACTGCTAATGAATTCTCTGTTTTTATTTATCTGCAAATATCTTGATTTCTCCTTCATTTCTGAAGGGCAGTTTTGTTGGATATGAGAATTCTTGGTTGACAGATTTTTCTTTCAGTACTAGGAATATGTTATTTCACTGCCTTCTGGCCTCCATGGTTTCTCGTGAGAAATCAGCTATCAATTTTATTGAGAATTCCTTGTATGTAAGGAGTCACTTCTCTCTTGCTGCTTTCAAGACTCTATGTCTTTGTCTTTTGCGAGTTTGATTATGATGTGTCTAGGTATAGATCTCTTATATTTTATCCTATGTAAAGTTTATTGAGTTTCTTGGATGTGTAGATTAGTGTTTTTCATCAAATTTGGGGAATTTTGGCCATTATTTCTTCAAATATTCTTTCTGACCCCTCTCTGTCTCCTCTCTTTCTTGGACCCCCATTATGCATATGTTGGTATATGTGACAGTTTTCCACAGGTCTCTGAGCTCTGGTTATTTTTCTTCATTCTTTTTTCTTTTTGTTCTAAAGATTGCAGAACTTCAGTTGACCCATCTTCAAGTTTTCTGACTTTCTTCTGCTTGTCCAAATCTGTTGTTGAGCCCCTCTGGTTAAATTTTCTTTTCCGCCATTACACCTTCCAGAATTTCTATTGGTTCTTTTTTAAATTTTTATCACTTTATAGGTAGTTCCCATTTCCTAAAACATTGTTCTTATATATTTTTTAATTGTTTAGACATGGTTTCCCTTAGCTCATTGAACATAATTAAAATAGCTGACATTAAGTCCTATCTAGCAAGTCCAATGTCTGGGCTCCCTCAGAGACAGTTGTTTTGTTTTGTTTTGTGTTTTCCCTATGTGTGTGCCGTACTTTCTTGTTTTTAGGTATATCTTGTAATTTACTTTTGAAAACCAAACATTTTAAACACTATAAGGTGGCACATATGGAAATAAATTCTTTCCCATTTTTAAGGGATTTTTGTTGTTGTTGTTTTGTTGTTGTTTGGTTGTATGGTTGGTAACTTTTCTGATCTAATTCTCTAGAACCTATATTCTTTGTGTGGCCACTGAAATCTCTCCTCGGTTATATTAGTGGTAAGCTGGTGAAAGGGCAAAGATTTCCTTAAATGCATCAAACCAACAAACCTCCCAGCCTTGCTGAGGAACTGTGTGTGTGTATGCTGGGGCATGCCTTCAACTCAGCCTGAAAATTTACAACTCTGCCTTAGCCTTCAGTTCCTGCTTACACACAGCCTCATGGTCAGCCAGAAATGGAGCTTAGGCTCTTCTCAGATCTTTTCTGAACATGTACATAGACCCAGGCATGTGCACAGCTTCATATATATGTGTGGTCTTCTAGGTTCCCAGTAACATGTCAGAGACTTTCAAAGTCCTCTATAAACTTCTCATTTCTCAGCTTTTCTCTCTTTAAGATTTTTGGTTAGCTTATTGTTTGCCCCCAATTGATATTTACCAGGTAAGGCTGCTGCAATGATGATGATAATGATGATAATAAAAGCCTCCATCTGCTTTCAACAAATACTCTCAGGGTAAAGGCTGTCCACACTGGGTGAGCTCCAAGTCAGATCTAATAAAGTCAGTCTTATGAGTCAGTTCTTCCAATAAACTACCAGAGAGGCAAAATTATCATAATTCTCTTAAAGTGGGGCTCTGAAAGAGCTCAAGTCTGTTCTGTTCCCTCTAGAGGCTGCCAGCTTGCAGATTTTAATTGCCACTGTAATCTGCTCATTTTCAAAGCTAATGCAGAGCTGAGCATGGGGTGGGAATAGGGCAAATTAAAAGGCCACAAAGCTTACTATTCTTACCAATGTTCAGCCATTTTTCTTGAATAAATGCTTCTCAGATTTCTATAGGTCGTTTGTTAATTTCTAGACTTCTGGAAAAGTTGCTAATGGCAATGTTTTCCATATTCTTGTTGTTTTTATTGACAAGTGGATTTTTAGAAGACTTTACTCCACTATTTTATCTGATGTCACAGATTTCTATTTTTTTAATTTTTAAAAAAATTTTTGGCCACCCCATGTGGTATGCAGGATCTTAGTTCCGTGGATTGAACCCATGCCCCCTGCAGTGGAGGCACAGAGTCTTAACTGCTGGACCACCATGGAAGTCCCTGATGTCACAAATTACTTTTATGTTTGTTCTATACACATTATAATTTGTATAGACTATACAGATTTATAAAATCAGAAGTACTAGTCATAGCTTATGAGGCATTACATGATCTGATCCCCTGATTTTCTCTTAAAAGTTATCTCTTATCCAGCTTTCCCTCACTCGCTATGAACTGAATGGTTCACACAGCTCTCTTTCTGTTCCTCAAACACACTAAGCCATTACCTCATTACTGCCTTTGCATTTGGTATTCTCTCTGCCTGATGTTTTCCTTTCCTGGAAGAAACTTCCCATCCTTCTAGTCTCACCTCAGATATTACCTCTCAAGAAAGGCCATCCTGGACCACCTTTTCTGAAAAAGCTCTGCCTCCCCTTATCCCCGCAGCCCACTCATCCCCAGATAATCTCTGTCTTATCACAATCTATTGATTTCATAGCCTTTATTAAGCTCCACAATTATTATGTTTATTATCTTATTTTATTTGCCTCTTCCAATACAATGTAAACTTCATGAGGATAGGGACTTGTTGGTTCTATGCATTCATATATCCCTTTGCCCTGCACAATTACTAGCACATAGTTGTAGATAGTTGAATGAATAATAGATAGCTGGAGAGTGAGGTATTCATAATTCTACTTATCATCAATAACATCCCTGGGTTTAGGAGTCTACAATTATATTCTATCTTTCATTTAAATTCCAAGAACGAATCAATTAAAATGTGATGAGGAGTCAATTACATTAAGGTGACAAGAAGCACCTTGGATTTCTTCTACTGGAGAATGCTTGATAGGAAAGGAAATTTTCTTGCCAAAGGTTTGGGATACAATCCTCATTTTTTGCTGTGACAAAACCCTATTTTTATCTCAGTCTCCATTTTCTTCATCTGTAAAACCATAAGGTTGAATCAGGTGATCTCATAGTATCTCCCAACCTCCACCCTCCTGCTCTTGGAGTCTCACAATGTATACCCTATTACCAATTAGAGAGAAAACTGCTTAAACCTCACAAAGTAACATTGATTTCAAATGCTATCAATGAAAGAATAAATTTGAAACACCAGGATACCACTTTAACAGAATCTTTTTATGTCCATAATGATACTTTAATGTTTTTTACTAGGGAATTTTGAGGTTTATAGCACTAGGATAAAACATACAATCTTTCATCTGGTTAACCAATTTATGCCTATTATATTCTAAAGTACTCTAAGATGCTACTGGGATTAAATTTGCTAAGGGTTTTTTGGGGGGTTTTCTATTCTAAATGAAATAAGTTGTGAATCGAATCCACCAAGTGATAAAAGAGATTTGAGGTTGGTCTTCATATGGGCTGCACAGTAAACTGGAATATTTCTCTGGCTTTCAGCAGCTTTGGCTCTTATCTCAAAAGACCACTTTGGAGTTATGAAATTTACAGGGCTCTTAAATGAGAAGTATACAGTAAAGGGGGAAAACCAACAAATAGCAAGGAAATTTCCATCTCTGAAGTTGAAGAAAGAGTACTTACAAAATGCTGTTTATTATCTAGATCTGTATAACAAAATTTGGGTACTTAAGATAGAGGCCAGTTGGATAAATCAAGTGAATAATATATGCATATTTTTGGAAGTTATCATTTCTCAGTCATACCTCTCATGGATTGAAATCTCCCTGTGTGCACAGCACATTGCTTTTTATAAAAAAGGCAACATGGATATAAGTTAAGTGGGGATTTGGTCATTATCTAGCCCACCTTCTTTGGATTTCTTCTTGGGAACTGCAGAGAGCCGCTCCACAGAGGGTTGCTCCCTTCCTTCTAGAGCACTTGGAATGTGCCACATGGTTGGTATACTTCTCTGCATTGGAAGTAGCAAACTCTGGGCCCCAGCCAGGTTCAGGTTGAGGGGAGCAAGGAGAACATAGCAACACTGTGCACAGGATGGCTCTTTTTTGTTGTTGTTGTTGTTAACATCTGGTCTATCCAACTAGATTAGAGACTCTTTAGAGGATTTTTGCTCTAGTCTAGATCAAGGTTTCTCAACCTTAGTGCTACTGACATTTGGAACCAGATAATTCTTTGTTTTGGGGGGGCTACCTTGTGCAGTAAAGGATGTTTAGCAACATCCCTTGCTTCTATCTACTGGTTTCTAATGTCAACTCCACCCCCCCACACACACGTTCTGACAACCAAAGATGTCTCTAGATATTGCCAAATATCTTGTCAGGGGCAAAGTCACCCCTGGTTAGGAACTACTGGTCTAGGACCATGTTCCTTTAAAATGAGAAAAACTGAACAAAGAACAGCACTACAGAATATGCCAATAACCAGCTTATAAAGAAAACATCAGCTTTGTGACATTCTTTTTGGACCAATAATATGATATTTTATCCATTCAACAATTATTCTATGTCTACATTACAGGCACATTTCTAGCACAATAACGGCTACTTTTTGAGCAAGTTCTCTGTGTTGAGTGTTTTACATACTTTGACTCATTTAACATTCACAAGAATCCTACAAATATGGAGGTAAGTAGTGGTGGAGTCTGGATTTGGATTCAGATTTTTTTTTTTTTTTAATTCTCCAAGCTCTTTAATCCTTCACTCACTGCTGGCAGATCACATGACTTTAGAAATATTTTAGACAACAGAACACAGTGGTTAAGAGTACAGGTTCTGGGAACAAACTGCCTAGATCTGAATCTTGCCTCAACTAATTCCTAGCTGCTTAAGTTTGAACAAGTTACTTCAACTCTCTGAGCTCAGTTTTTTAAACAGTAAAATGTATGCCTCTAAGAGGACAGCTGTGAAAATTAAATGAGATAATATATACAAATGCCTGTAAATGCCTAGCACATGGAAAGCGCTCAACTACTATGAGTTTAAGTTTCAAACTTATATGCCTAGCAAAACTAGAAGAGAATGTGCAGGAGTAAAATCGGCCTGGACATGGCATTAGGAAGTGGTGGGGACTGTGGAGTACTCCATAGGTCACACCCTGTCTATAGATTTTCCAGCCAATTTTCAGAGAAATAAGTGTAAGCTAAATAACTGATACTGGCAGAATGGATTGGGATCATGAACCCTCAGTTTACTGGTGAGGTCACTGAAGCCCAGAGAAGCAGAGGGGCCTGCCAGGATTGTATTGTTTCTCAGTGGTAGGGTTTGATATGGAACCTATGCCCCATTTTATCGTTGGCCAGATCTCATTCTACTGCTCTGTATTTATTTCCTTCTGCTCTCTGAAAAACATCTCTTGCTTTTATTTCTGTAAATGAGCTCTGATTTCCTCATAAGCTGAAAACATTTATTCATATAGAAACTCTGAGCAGTGCTTGTGGGCATGGGATTCTCCTACCCAAGCATTTAAATTGCTCCCTGCTGGGCATCAGAACCCCCCAGTGACAGATTGCTGAGTGCTCCAGTGTAGGGATTATAGTTTTCCGCAGGGATGAAAAGGGCCAAGACTTGTGAATAAATGCAACCACCAATTAGACTCCCTCGACACTATATTTAATTTAGAGTCTTTAAAACAAACAAGGATTGTTGTATTTTAAATACATGATTTGATTTTTTTATGGCTATCACCTTTTAAACTATTTCTTGCTTTTGATCCTTAGGCAACTGGTTGGTAGGAATTGAGAATGAAAAACTTTATATATGAGAGAATCATACCTTTCTGAAATACAAAACACATCTTAAGAGTACAGCAAAGTCCCCATACTATCCCTAAATCTCCAAATATTTCTAACACTTTACTGCATAATCATTTATCCCATCGTATACACACACACACACACACACACACACACACCTCTACTCATTGCTTATTATAATCTGGTAGGTCACAGGTCTTAACTGTTTTATTCAACTTTATCTCTTTAGCACAAACAAACAGTGTCTGGTATCAAGTAGGTACTCAATAAATATATATATTTTTTTAATTTACAGAATAGTGTTTGAAAGCTTGAATGATGAGAAGTAGGCTTTCTTTTACAAACAGGCAGTTCTACTTTGACCTCATAAAGATAACTTCTCTTAACGTTTTCTTAAATTTCTCCTTGTAACTTCTAGCCATTGATCCTAGGACTAACCTCACAGGTTAAGTAAAGAGCTTGCATCTCTTTTCCAAGCACTTGAAGGCTGGTTTCATGATTCCCCAACTTCTTTTATTTTATAAGACAAATATCCTTTTCTTCCTCCTATGACATGACTTCAAGTCCCTATAACATACTGATTTTGCTCCTTGACTAGTTAAAAAATTTGTTTACTTTGGTTTAAATTCTGTGGCCGTGACTTCTGGTTGGCCTTCAATGTCCATAAACCATTTCTGATATAACGTGTGTATATGACCTCCAGCTACAGACTATGTTTCCCAGCCTCTTTTGTATCAGACATAACTATGCATTTATTGTGGTCAATGGAATGTGAATGAAAGAGATACGTACTACTTCTGAGTCATGATCTTAATGGAAGCTCTTCTCCTTCCCTCTTCACACCCTGCTGCCTCGAGATAAGCCATCCTGAATTGCACAGAAGAGGGGCCACATCATCAGGATGGCAGGACAACAAATTAAGAACATGAACAGTTGATAGATAGATAGACAGACAGATACATAGATAGATAGATAGATGATAGAGTGAGTATAATGATGGTATAAAAATTTCACAAATAATGTGAAATAAGGCTCATGGATAAGAAACTGGGGTTCCTGGATGATCTTAAAGAGCCAAGACGGTCTGCCATACACTTGACTGCCCGCCTTTAGACAATAACATGATAGAGAAATACACTACTACCTTATTTAAGCCATGTTGAGTTGACACTACTACATGCATCTAGACCTACAGTCTAATAATAGGTCTACAGTCTACAGTCTTTACCTCTGGTACCCTGTATTCTGGTACCAGATGTAAAGTTCAGCAAATAAAATATACCATAGTATATATAATATTGATTTACCATTTGGGGAGTAGATGGAGAAGATGTAAATACTATAAGCTAAAGCTGATGGCTCCTATTATACCACGTGATACCTCAGAAAGCAGACCCAGTGTTCTGCAGTTTGATACAGAAACCCCATTATATTTCTCTAAATCACTTCCCCATTCCTCTCTGTTGTGGTCCCTAATCTGACATTTAATGCATTTTCTCTCCCTCCTTACATCCAGTCTTTTACTATGTGATACACGTGTCTCATGGATTTGTTTTGTTTTATATTTTTAACTGTTTTTAACTGAAAGGCCAGCCATACCTTTTGCCATATCATCAGGGATTTCCTTCAAGTTTGATATCCATCCATTCTTCAAATTTTGGAGGATTTAATTGTATATAATGGGAAAACCCCTTAATCGCTCATTCATATGACTGAATCTTCTTTAATGTTCACACATATGCACATTGATAATTATCACTAATTCATCTGCACATTAATAAGGCACATATCTCATATTTCTATTGTTTTTTACTGATGCTCTAAACCAGGATTCAGCAAACTATGGACCATGAGCCAAATGTAACCCATTTCTTGTTTTTTTAAATAAAGTTTATTAGAACATAGCCATCCCCCTGTTTCTGTATTGTCTATGTATGGATGCTTTTGGGCTGCAATGACAGAGCTCAGTAGTTGCCACAAAAGCTGTATGGCCACAAATACAAAACTACTTACTAACTAGCCCTATGCAGAAAAAGTGTGGTGATCCCTGCCTAAACCAGTGTTTCCCGACCTTTTTTTTCCATTATCATTCCCCCAAGGAACTTTTTGAGACTTTTTCCCCTTAGTCATTCAGCCCCATGAAATTTTAATACCATGGATGTACTGTATATCTGTTCTTGTATTGTATGTGTATCTATGCTTTATACATACAAATAGTAAGGTTTTTTTCACTTCCTAAAAACCAAATTTGTCCCCCCTTCAGGGCAATACTGTCCCTGTTGAGAATGTAGGATCTAGACAAGAGTTTCTCAATCTCAGCACTAATTGATATTTTGGGCCAAAAAATTCTTATTGTGGCAAGCTGTCCTGTGTTCTACAGAATGTTCAGCAGCACCCCTGGCTTCTAGACGCAAGTAGCTCCTCTACACATCTCTGGCAACCAAAAATATCTCCAGACATTGCCAAATGTCCCATGGAAGGGGAGGGATGTCAAAGTGCCCCCAATTGAGAACCACTTGCTTTAGACTAATAATTTCATCAAATAAATAAATAAAGAGGGTAAGTTTATATTACTATGTCCTAAGCATGATATATTTTCCTGGCAATAATTACCATTAACAGAAAATATCTTATCTCTTTACTTCTTTGTGTATCTCACCCCACTAGACACAGGCACTATGAGAGCAGAAACTTGAGTTATTCAGCAATGGATCCAAATGAACATTTAGAAAAAGTTATGGCTCTCCATTTATGTTTTAAAGATAAATCAATAAATCTAACTAAAACCATGATGGCCCTCACTAATTACAGCTTCTTCTTAAAAGGGGTTACAAAACACATCTGCAAATACTTTATTGTAAATTTTCCTCCAAAACTGGCATTATACTCATTGGTCAGGAGTTGCTTAGATCCCCTTGCCTATCTTTAATTATCTATAACAGTTTCTACTTTAACGGGGCTCCTCAAAAACTAGTCAGTAATCTTATTTAACAATTCTCTCAGTGTGTTTTCTTCAAAGCCAGGAAAACTGAACTTTTTGAGAGTAAGTCTTACCATTCCTTCTCATGTATTGAGTTTCTATTCTCCACTAACAATGGCCATTCTCTCATCTGATTTGTAAGGATTATTCTCATTGTCAGGACACCAGAGAAAAAATATGGAAGGAAATGGGCTTCCTCTGTCATCCAACACGTGCAATCATTTCTTAGATTTTCTTCCTCAGAAGAAAAGCATAAAAGTTTTGTTGCCACTCAACCTTAGGGTAATACGGTACAGGACTGTCTTGGAAACAAAAAGGCAGGCAAGACACAGATGTGTTCCTAAGAGTGAAAAGGACATAATCAAGGCATTGTAGTCTGTTCCTTCTGGGTTTCTGGAGGAAAGACTGAGGACAGGCAAGTCATAAAAGGAAAGATGTGCTTCACTTTGGCCTTCTCTGAAAAATCATGTTTATACCAAGGAACCATTTTTAGAACATCGCTAATTCTATCACATTTCTGTGTAATTTGCTGGAACTTGGCTTTTACAAGGTAATGATCCAAAGGAAAAATAAAATGACCTTTTAGAATTTATCGAGGGCTTGAGAACAAGGAAAAACACAAATGATTTGGGCACCATTAGAAAGTCATTACAAAATCCAACAGGTGGTGCTATGGGCAATTTGAATTAGAGTCTTGGTCCTTCCAGTACATCAGGAAAAGCCTATGTTTAACATCATGACATTGGTATATACTGAAAATTCAGTCAATTAGGATTTTTCTC
This sequence comes from Balaenoptera physalus, assembly GCF_965194825.1. Classification (NCBI taxonomy): domain Eukaryota; kingdom Metazoa; phylum Chordata; class Mammalia; order Artiodactyla; family Balaenopteridae; genus Balaenoptera; species Balaenoptera physalus. The sequence goes on along the minus strand of NC_138890.1, from coordinate 47,997,030 downwards.
TTATGTTACAATCAGTGTTAAATGATGGAGAAATCTAAATGCCTACATTTAAAATTTGTCATTACCTCACTTTGTGATTTTTGAATAAATCATAAAACCATTGCACTAGGCTCTTGAAGCCAGAAATATGTGCTTCACCAATCACATTATTTGGTTACATTTGAACAGTTAAAATTACAGTGTGAGATGCCTTTTGCTATGGTAGTATGGTTATATGGTTTGAGCTACTAGTCTCTTTGTGTTCCTGTTACTTCATTTGTCTCCTACCATGAATTATGACTCTGCTAACATTATCTCTCACATTTTTTCTTTGTTTCCCTCATACCTATAAGAGTAAAATGAGTCTGAGCTTGGAGTCCAAAGATATGTGTTGTTATTCCAATTCTGTGGCTCACCAGCTATGTGACTGAGTAAGACACTTCCCTTTGCTATATTTAAATCTCTTCCCCCTCACCTCACACTAGGACTATTATTGGGATCATATAATTGCTAAGTTCAGGTAATGGTATGAGGTATGGCTGGATCCAGGGGCTCTAACAATATTGTCAGAACCCTGCCATTCTCCAACACTTGGCTCTGCTTTTCATCCCTTGGCTCTAGCTTTCCTCTGGTAACCTCTCTTTGCATGATGGAGCACAGAAGCTAAAGGCTTACATCTTCCCAGGTCCATTCCTGGTAGAGAAAGAAAATATCCCATTCACCTTTTCCAGATAAGTCACGCCCCTGTCCCTGAAAAGTCACTGTGGCCAGGAAGGTGGGCTGATTTATCTATGGCTGTATGATTGCCACCCTTGTGTCCTCAGAGGTCATTAAGACTATATGAACTGAGAGTGAGAGGTGGGAAGATTCTCCAAAAGGGAGATTAAGATGCTATTATAAAAGAAGGGGGAATGTACACATGATGGACATAGGAGAGGGGTCTCCTTCAGATAGAAAGGCAGATCTCCCTTTGGTATAAATGTCCCTTTACTAAACCAATATTTTAATCTTATCACCACCTCTGCAGGAGTCACCTAGGGCACCAGCCTCTCCTACTAGTGCCTACTTTGGATCCTGGTACTTTTGAGCAGATACTTCAACTTCAGAACTTTGAGACCTATTACTATGGGCTTTTCCCAGAGTTGTGTCTGCTCTTAGAAACTGGTCAAGGGAGGGAATCATTTGTGCATGATAATTCATCCAAGAGTAAGTAAATGATTCATCCTCTATGGTGGGGACTTATACAGCCTTGTCATCCTACAGCCTCATTTTTATCTATCTTTACTACAAATTACCATATGGTGGAAATTACAGGAGTCAACAAAACTCTCATCCCTGGAATCTGGGGACCAGAGGAGTCTTCTTTGGGGACTAAGTACTGTTTCATACCAAGTTTCCCCTTCTCTCGGGTAGCTCCCACATAACCATGTAGTTCCATCACTAAATGTTTTCCTTACATCTATGGGATGCCATCTCTACCTTTTAGCTTATTTCTATTCCAGCTAAAAACTAGTTAAAGTAGTCTCCATTGTGTTATGATCTGTTTAACTCATTCTGACTTGTTTTTCTTTCTTCTTGCTTAGCCATATCACTGCAGCTGGTATTTTCTCTCCCTCGAGCACTCCCCTCTACCCCCCTCTTCTTGCAAGCATTCTTCATTCCAGAGAGAAGGTCACAATCCAATAACCTTGAAAACCATAGAAACCGTCATGAGACTGCCTGATGCCAACCTTGACGGTCTTGAGATGATCCATGGATGGGAAGAATGCAGGCCCTGCATGTACTTGGACCCTTATCAGCAACCCTGTTTCTTGAACCATTACCATAAAGCTCCTCATTACCCCCTCTAAGATGGGACACACAGTTTCAAGTCCCCACCATGTCCCAGCATGGGTACCACCTCACCCTTCTGTACCACATAATCAGACACCTCACCAAGGGGTATGTGCCAAGGAGGGAGGTGAAGGCAGGTTCCCTGTGTTCTGAATCCCCAGAAGGCGGGACAGGGCCATCTGCTCATGCACAAGGACAGCTGTGTTCCCCATTGTGAAACATAGGATGAATCACTGTCCAAAAAGCAAATTTTATTGGACTGGATGAAAAATGCAGAGAAATTTCATGGTACCATGAAGTTGTCTGGGGCATAACTGTTGAAAAGTAATGAAGTTTAAAAACTTCTGAATGGATAATACATTTATGTGGTTGAAGAAATAATTTTATATTATTTATAGGCAGTCCTCACTTTGCACAGTTCCAGCATGCACAAATTTCAGTTCCCATGGTTTAGTTAGATAATACCAGTCCCCCAACATTATGGTTCATAGTTCAGTTACCATAGGATATGAACTTTGAACAACTGAATAGAGTGCAAACTGTGTCGCCAGCTCTTCAGTCCACAAATCACTACGTAAATAACAGGTGTGCATCATGATCAGTGAGCACGCACGTCACTTCTTTCAAAGTCTGTCAGTAGGTAGTCACTGTGTATCTGGTATACTGTTCATACACAGACAGCAAAGCATACAGCTGTGTTCTTCTTGTCTTCCAGTGATAAGCCCATGTGACATTTTATAGAAATGGAATTCTATTTTTTAAAAAGGGGATTGGCCCACAAATATGAAAGTGCAGCAAAGGAAAAAAATGATGATCCTGGAAGTGAATTGTGAATAGGATGTAATGGAGTTAACAGAAAAAAAACAGCTGACCTGACCATGGGCATGTCAACATTGCCGCCATTCAAAGAGATTCTAAATATGCAGCTGAAGGAACTTAGTGAAGACCAATTTACCGACATTAATGAGGAAAGTGTTTGTGACAAAAAAGATGGCAATATCCTAAAGCAAGTGATGTCAGCAAAATGTTTCATGTTCAAGGAACTCTAGGAGCTATTTCATGACATTGAAAGAGAAAAGGATAAAATGTTAAAAGCTAATCCAAATTTAGAAAAAAGGATGACACTTCTCCAAGGCATAGAAAACACGTTTGCTCTGTGTGGTAAATTACACAAGAAGAAGACCAGCACTGTTCGAATTACTCTTGATAAGTGTTTTCAATAAGAGCAACAACCAAACAACACTTTAATACTCACTGTTTCTAATAGCTTAATTATAGTTTACAAATATTAGCTTTACTATTTTTCATTTCCATATATATGTATGCATATATATTATATATACATATATATGACCAACATTAAGAGTTTTAATGTTTTGACAAAAAAGAAATTTAAGGTCATAAAACAATCATAATTATTGCAATGATAATTAAGATTGCTTTGCATGTTTACAGTGCACACAGCCATTTTTATGGTTCTGTACTATCATCTAAAGTGAAGACTGCAGAGACTTTTTTTTTTTTTAAAGGGAGAAATTAGGTGACAACAGTCACAAAGGAAGTACATATTCATTTAATGTCTACTGGCTATAAAATTGATTCTGGAAGCTGTGGGAAAGACAAATGAATTGGATGTGGTTGTGACCCTCAAGGACTTCAAGGTCTCCTTTAAGAAGGTGAGCATTTCACATAAAGGAAGTATGTATAATGTAAGGATAATTCACAATTAAAATGTCACTTTAAAGTAAACACTTTTAAAATAGGGACCAAATTTTTATATGAGGAAAAATTTTGGCCAGGAACTGATCTTGAAAAATTGAAATTGAAGTATAAAAACAGGAATATTGGGGGCTTCCCTGGTGGTGCAGTGGATAAGAATCCGTCTGCCAATGCAGGGGACACGGGTTCAAGCCCTGGTCCAGGAAGATCCCACATATCGTGGAGCAACTAAGCCCGTGTGCCACAATACTGAGCCTGTGCTCTAGAGCCCATGAGCCACAACTACTGAGCCCACATGCTGCAACTACTGAGCCTGTGTGCTGCAACTATTAAGCCCACGCACCTAGAGCCCGTGCTCCACAACAAGAGAAGCCACTGCAATGAGAAGCCCGCATACTGCAATGAAACATAGCCCCCGCTTGCTGCAACTATAGAAAGCCCACGTGCAACAAGGAAGACCCAATACAGCCAAAAATAAAATAAATAAATTTATTAAAAAAAAAAAAAATTAGGAACCAAGATGGTGGAGTAGAAGGACGTGCTCTCACGCCCTCTTGCGAGAACACCAGAATCACAATTAGCTGCTGGACAATCATCGACAGGAAGACACTGGAACTCACCAAAAAAGATACCCCACATCCAAAGACAAAGGAGAAGCCACAATGAGATGGTAGGAGGGGCGCAATCACAGTAAAATCAAATCCCATAACTGCTGGGGGAGGGGCCTCACAGACTGGAGAACACTTATACCACAGAAGTCCACCCACTGGAGTGAAGGTTCTGAGACCCACGTCAGCTTCCTAACCTGGGGGTCCAGCAATGGGAGGAGGAATTCTTAGAGAATCAGACTTTGAAGGCTATTGGGATTTGACTGCAAGACTTTGACAGGACCGGGGAAAACAGAGACTCCACTCATGGAGGGCACACACAAAGTAGCGTGTGCATCAGGACCCAGGGGAAGGAGCAGTGACCCCAGGGGAGACTGAACCAGACCTACTTGCTAGTGTTGGAGGATCTCCTGCAGAGGCGGGTAGTGGCTGGGGCTCACCGTGGGGACAAGGACAGTGGCAGCAGAAGTTCTGGGAAGTACTCCTTGGCGTGAGCCCTCCGAGAGACTGTCATTAGCCCCACCAAAGAGCCCAGGTAGGCTCCAGTGTTGGGTCGCCTCAGGCCAAACAACCAACAGGGAGGGAACCCAGCCCCACCCATCAGCAGTCAAGCAGATTAAAGTTTCACTGAGCTTTGCCCACCAGAGCAACAGTCAGCTCTACCCACCACCAGTCCCTCCCATCAGGAAACTTGCACAGGCCTCTTAGATAGCCTCATGCACCAGAAGGCAGACAGCAGAAGCAAGAAAAACTACAATCCTGCAGCCTGTGGAACAAAAACCACATTCACGGAAAGATAGACAAGATGAAAAGGCAGAGGGCTATGTACCAGATGAAGGAACAAGATAAAACCTCAGAAAAACAACTAAATGAAGTGGAGATAGGCAACCTTCCAGAAAAAGAATTCAGAATAATGATAGTGAAGATGATCCAGGACCTCGGAAAAAGAATGGAGGCAAAGATTGAGAAGATGCAAGAAATGATTAACAAAGACCTAGAAGAATTAAAGAACAAACAAACAGAGATGACCAATACAATAACTGAAAAGAAAACTACACTAGAAGGAATCAATAGCAAAATAACTGAGGCAGAAGAATGGATAAGTGGCCTGAAAGACAGAATGGTGGAATTCACTGCTGCAGAACAGACTAAAGAAAAAAGAATGAAAAGAAATGAAGACAGCCTAAGAGACCTCTGGGACAACGTTAAATGCAACAACATTCACATTATAGGGGTCCCAGAAGGAGAAGAGAGAAAGAAAGGACCCAAGAAAATATTTGAAGAGATTACAGTCAAAAACTTCCCTAACATGGGAAAGGAAATAGCCACCCAAGTCCAGGAAGCGCAGAGAGTCCCATACAGGATACACCCAAGGAGAAACACGCTGAGACACATAGTAATCAAAGTGGCAAAAATTAAAGACAAAGAAAAATTATTGAAAGCAGCAAGGGAAAAACGACAAATAACATACAAGAGAACTCCCATAAGGTTAACAGCTGATTTCTCAGCAGAAACTCTACAAGCCAGAAGGGAGTGGAATGATATACTTAAAGTGATGAAAGGGAAGAACCTACAACCAAGATTACTCTACCTGGCAAGGATCTCATTCAGATTAGATGGAGAAATCAAAAGCTTTACAGACAAGCAAAAGCTAAGAGAATTCAGCACCACCAAACCAACTCTACAAAAAATGCTAAACGAACTTCTCTAAGTGGGAAACACAAGAGAAGAAAAGCATCTACAAAAACAAACCCAAAACAATTAAGAAAATGGTCATAGGAACATACATATCGATAATTACCTTAAACGTGAATGGATTAAATGCTCCATCCAAAAGACACAAGCTTGCTTAATGGATACAAAAACAAGACCCATCTATATGCTGCCTACAAGAGACCCACTTCAGACCTAGGGACACATACAGACTGAAAGTGAGGGGATGGAACAAGATATTCCATGCAAATGGAAATCAAAACAAAGCTGGAGTAGCTATACTCATATCAGATAAAATAGACTTTAAAATAAAGAGTGTTACAAGAGACAAGGAAGGACACTACATAATGATCAAGGCATCAATCCAAGAAGAAGATATAACAATTATAAATATATAGGCACCCAACAGAGGAGCAACTCAATACATAAGGCAACTGCTAACAGCTATAAAAGAGGAAATTGAAAGTAACACAATAATAGTGGGGGACTTTAACACCTCACTTACACCAATGGACAGATCATCCAAAATGAAAATAAATAAGGAAACAGAAGGTTTAAATGACACAATAGACTAGATAGATTTAATTGATATTTATAGGATATTCCATCCAGAAACAGCAGATTACACTTTCTTCTCAAGTGCACACGGAACATTCTCCAGGATAGATCACATCTTGGGTCACAAATCAAGCCTCAGTAAATTTAAGAAAATTGTAATCATATCAAGCATCTTTTCTGACCACAACGCTATGATATTAGAAATGAATTACAGGGGAAAAAATGTAGAAAACACAAACACATGGAGGCTAAACAATACGTTACTAAATAACCAAGAGATCACTGAAGAAATCAAAGAGGAAATCAAAAAATATCTAGAGGCAAATGACAATGAAAACACGATGATTCAAAACCTATGGGATGCAGCAAAAGCAGTTCTAGAGGGAAGTTTAGAGCTATACAAGCCTACCTCAAGAAACAAGATAAACCTCAAATACACAACCTAACCTTACATCTAAAGGAACTAGGGAAAGAAGAACAAGCAAATCCCAATGTTAGCAGTAGGAAGGAAATCATAAATATCGGAGGAGAAATAAATGAAATAGAAACAAAGAAAACAATAGCAAAGATCAATAAATCTAAAAGCTGGTTTTTTGAGAAGATAAACAAAATTGTTAAATCATTAGCCAGATTCATCAAGAAAAAGAGGGAGAGGACTCAAATCAATGAAATTAGAAATGAAAAAGGAGAAGCTGAAACAGACACCGCAGAAATACAAAGCACCCTAAGAGACTGCTACAAGCAACTCTATGCCAATAAAATGGACAACCTGGAAGAAATGGACAAATTCTTAGAAAGGTATAACCTTCCAAGACTGAACCAGGAAGAAATAGAAAATATGAACAGACAAATCTCAACTCATGAAATTGAAACTGTGGTTAAAAATCTTCCAACAAACAAAAGTCCAGGACCAGATGGCTTCACAGGTGAATTCTATCAAACATTTAGAGAAGAGCTAACACCTATCCTTCTCAAACTCTTCCAAAAAATTTCAAAGGAAGGAACACTCCCAAACTCATTCCATGAGGCCACCATCACCCTGACACCAAAACCAGACAAAGATACTACAAAAAAAGAAAATTACAGACCAATGTCACTCATGAATATAGATGCAAAAATCCTCAACGAAATACTAGCAAACAGAATCCAACAGCATATTAAAAGGATCATATGCCATGATCAAGTGGGATTTATCCCAGGGATGCAAGGATTCTTCAATATACGTAAATCAATGAATGTGATAAACCATATTAACAAACTGAAGAATAAAAAGCATGTGATCCTCTCAATAGATGCAGAAAAAGCTTTTGACAAAATTCGACACCCACTTATGATAAAAACTCTCCAAAAGTGGGCATAGAGGGAACCTACCTCAACATAATAAAGGCCATATATGACAAACCCACAATAAACATCATTCTCAATGGTGAAATCTGAAAGCATTTCCTCTAAGATCAGGAACAAGACAAGGATGTCCACTCTCACCACTATTATTCAACATAGTTTTGGAAGTCCTAGCCATGGCAATCAGAGAAGAAAAAGAAATAAAAGGAAAACAAATTGGAAAAGAAGAAGTAAAGCTGTCAATGTTTGCAGACGACATGATACTATACATAGAGAATCCTAAAGATGCCACCAGAAAACTACTAGAGCTAATCAATGAATTTGGTAAAGTTGCAGGATACAAAATTAATGCACAGAAATCTCTTGCATTCCTATACACTAATGATGAAAAATCTGAAAGTGTAATTAAGGAAACACTCCCATTTACCACTGCAACAAAAAGAATGAAATACCTAGGAATAAACCTACCTAGGGAGACAAAAGACCTGTATGCAGAAAATTATAAGACGCTGATGAAAGAAATTAAAGATGATACCAACAGATTGAGAGATATACTATGTTCTTGGATTGGAAGAATCAATATTGTGAAAATGACTATACTACCCAAAGCAATCTACAGATTCAGTGCAATCCCTATCAAATTACCAATGGCATTTTTTACAGAACTAGAACAAATCATCTTAAAATTTGTATGGAGACACAAAAGACCCCGAATAGCCAAAGCAGTCTTGAGGGAAAAAAACGGAGCTGGAGGAATTAGACTCCCTGACTTCAGTCTATACTATAAAGCTACAGTAATCAAGACAATATGGTACTGGCACAAAAACAGAAACATAGATCAGTGGAACAACATAGAAAGCCCAGAGATACACCCACACACCTATGGTCAACTAATCTTTGACAAAGGAGGCAAGGATATACAATGGAGAAAAGACAGTCTCTTCAATAAGTGGTGCTGGGAAAACTGGACAGCTACATGTAAAAGAAGGAAATTAGAACACTCCCTAACACCATACTCAAAAATAAACTCAAAATGGATTCGAAACCTAAATGTAAGACCAGACACTATAAAGCTCTGAGAGGAAAACATAGGAAGAACACTCTTTGACATAAATCACAGCAAGATCTTTTTTGATCCACCTCCTAGAGTAATGGAAATAAAAACAAAAATAAACAAATGGGACCTAATGAAACTTCAAAGCTTTTGCACAGCAAAGGAAACCATAAACAAGACGAAAAGACAACCCTCAGAATGGGAGAAAATATTTGCAAACGAATCAACAGACAAAGGATTAATCTCCAAAATATATAAACAGCTCAAGCAGCTCAATATCAAAGAAACAAACAACCCAATCCAAAAATGGGCAGAAGACCTAAATAGACATTTCTCCAAAGAAGATATACAGATGGCCAAGAAGCACATGAAAAGCTGCTCAACATCACTAATTATTAGAGAAATGCAAATCAAAACTACAGTGAGGTATCACCTCACACCAGTTAGAATGGGTATCATCAAAATATTTACAAACAACAAATGCTGGACAGGGTGTGGAGAAAAGGGAACCCTCTTGCATTGTTGGTGGGAATGTAAATTGATACAGCCACTATGGAGAACAGTATGGAGGTTCCTTAAAAAACTAAAAATAGAATTACCATATGATCCAGCAATTCCACTACTGTGCATATACCCAGAGAAAACCATAATTCAAAAAGACACATGCACCCCAATGTTCATTGCAGCACTATTTACAATAGCCAGGCCATGGAAGCAACCTAAATGCCCATCAACAGACGAATGGATAAGGAAGATGTGGTACATATATACAATGGAATATTACTCAGCCATACAAAGGAATGAAATTGGGTCATTTGTAGAGACGTGGATGGAGCTAGAGACTGTCATACAGAGTGAAGTAAGTCAGAAAGAGAAAAACAAATATCGCATATTAACACATATACGTGGAACCTGGAAAAATAGTACAGATGAACCGGTTTGCAGGGCAGAAATTGAGACACAGATGTAGAGAACAAACGTATGGACACCAACGGGGGAAAGCAGTGGGGGCGTGGGTTGGGAGTGGTTGTGTGATGAATTGGGAGACTGGGATTGACATGTATACACTGATGTGTATAAAATTGATGACTAATAAGGACCTGCTGTATAAAAAAATAAATAAAATAAAATTTAAAAATTAAAAAAAACTACTAATCAGATGAAGAAAATAAAAAAAAAGTTATATCTTTTAATTTAAAATTGCAACAACATCCTAATTCATAGGATGTATAAAATATGACCACATTATCTGCTGCCATAACTTTTCTTTAGTTTTGTGGAAGCAAGATTTACCACTCTTTGCTTTGTGTTGGATTTTTAAACCACTGCCATAAAATGGGTAATTTTTGCAAAAATATTTGATGGTTCATCAATTTTCTGTAGGGCTTTCCCACATCTTTCCCTGTTCAAGTCCTTCTTGCTTGAAGCTCCTATGCTGTTGTGATTCTTATTGATTTTTTTCTCTTTCACTGGTCTAAATCTGCCAGATTCTCATTTGTCCATGGCTTAAGTTTAATTCAAGCAATTATGCTACCTCATTTTCAAAGATGCCATGAAATCTTGCAGTTTGCAAACTGACTTCATAGCTGCCTTGCACTGCTACAATGTAACTCAAAACTCTGACAATCAACAGAAAATTTCAAACGAAGGGGACATGATGGTCTGCACTGGATGTCAACAAACTGCAGCTTAAGAACCAACTCCAGCCCACTGCCTATTTTTGTAAATAAAGTTTTATCAACACATAGCCATGAGCAAACATTCATGCCTATATTGTCTATGGCTGCTTTCAGGCTGCAATGGCAGAGTTGAGTAGCTGTGACAGAGACCATATGCCCCCAAAGCCCAAAATATTTACTGTCTGGCTCTTTCCAGGAAAAATTTTCCAACCCTTAGTGTGGACTGATGCTAGTGTTGAGTAAATAGAGATGATTTCGTGGACACTGATTTGACTGGGGTCAATTAATCAGTAAAGGTTTTGGATTCATGATTATTGCTTTCATGCCAACTTCTAAGGGTAAAAAAAAAAATGAAATAAACATCCAACTAAGGAGGATCCCTCACTCTTAAACAAATGCAACTTTTATTAGATTTCTAGGAGTGATATGAAGTGCTACAGTATTTTTTAATATTTTTTAAATTGTATTTTAGAGGAGAAAAAGCTCTCTATGGTTACTGAAGGGAAAGGTCCTTGGGAAAGGTGGCATGTCTGCAGGACTTCAAAGGATGTACAGGACTAAGGTTCAGAACATGCTCTGAAAAGAACAATTTGGATGGCCATTCTCTGTAGTTACGGTAATAGACAATAATAAACCACCTTACTGAGATGGCTAAGTATAGCTAGCAAAAGTTATGGATAGAAGCTGGGTCTGATTAAAATCTTCCTGATGCCTGTAGAGGTGAGGAATTTGGCAGCAGTTGCAAGAACAAGGACATAAGGATGTCTCTGGCAAAAAGTAACCAAGGCATCTGCCACCTGCTCCTCTCAATGTTCCTAATGTGACACCCCCCCCCCCAAGCCCTAGTGGTGGTCAGTGTGGCTAGTTCCTTCGCAATTAGTGGTCAGATTTTGGAAGCAAATCTAAGTGAAATTCCTCTTTCTGGTATTAACTGATCATTGAAGCTATCCTTTCCAGGAAACCTCCAGGACCCAAAGGAGCAAGGTCTATGCCCTTAGTGGTAGAATTTCAGGCAAAGGAGTTAGACCATAGAGGGAGGCTGATTTTTCTTTTGTCAACAAAAAATTCTAATTTCCATGGGGTTGCTTGGCCTTTCTTCCTAGACATACACATTTAGCTTATGCCAGCCTCTCTCAAATTAAGGCTCTCTTGAATTATACAGTTGGCTCCCAGCTCCCAGAACAGAGCAAAGGTGTTCATCCCCAGAAGCCTCATCTCAGCAAGCTCCCTTTTTAATGACTATCCTCCTTGCCTACTCCGCTCTCCCACGAGGCCCTGGCAGTGATTAGCCATGCGGGGTGGTCCTACAAGGCTCTGGAGAGGAATCCCAGCCCTCAGATCTGTCTTAGAGTTTCTCCGCTGGGAGAAGAGCCCAAACTGAAGCCCAGCAGTTGCCTGTCAGGGGAAGGAGCAGAGCGCTGCAGCCTGTGGTGCCTCTGGGTTCCAGGCTATGCTTCAAAGGCGGCTGCCAGCACACTCTGTGAGGCCACCCAGGTGGGGGCCGAGGCAGCTTTCCTGGCTCTACTCTGCTTCAAGGCCACTTAGGGAGTGACAGCTGTCACTGCATGTGCCCCTGGGGAATGTGTGTGACGAGGGAGTAGGATTTGGGATTAATGACAGGGTCTGTTCCCTGTTGCTCCAGTTTTTTTTGCTTTTTCTTTTTTTTTTTTTTTTTCCAGCAAACATAATTATAGACAGTAGTTTTAAGAGGCTGTAACTGCTCCAAAGTTGCTTTCTTCCAGAAACTGGAGTGTATATTGCTGAGAAGGCATTCAAAGTCAATTCCAGTATACATCTGACTTAACCCCTACCCCTCCTTCACCTGCCTACTGGTCAGTGAGCCAAACTTTTAAGGCACAGATGCAACCACCTCTCCCCAGCCATCCCAGACCCTATGACTTCTTCCTGCTCAGACATGCTTGCCACACCTGTGATCTTCCCTGCTGGCCTGAAAGCTCTTGATGGGCAGAGACTGTCTTGCTCACCTTTATGTCTTCTTTATTTCCTAGTATTAGGATGTACTCATATTGTGTGCTGTGTGACATTGGCCAAATTGCTTCACCACTCTAATCCTCAGTTTTCTTTACTATAAAATGAGGGAGTTGAAATAAATAGTCCCTTAAGTCCCATCCAGGTTTTATGTAGGGCAAAATACTGCCCAATTCTGCTCTTATTAGCTGTGTGACTATAGACAAGTTTTTACCTTCGGAGATCATTTTCGTTTTTGAAGGAGGAATAATGCCCATTCCCTGTAAGCTATATGAGTATTAAATATTTATTATTATATAATTACTAAGGGCTGATTTCCTTGCCATAAATAAATGCAAGAACACTATAAAATGAGATCTATAATTTTTGCCATAATCCAGATGAGAAGATAGGCTCAAAGAAGTGAAGTAACTGCTCCAGGATTACATGGTTAAGAAATAGACAAGTTAACATTTGAACCTAAGCAGCCTCCAGAGCAGCCTCTGTTTTCTTTCCTGAGTTTGCATGAGATGAGTACTTTGCAAGCCAGCATCATAATAGCCCCCAAATTGTCAACCATGCTTTTTGCCAGGAATGAAGTCCATGATGTTTTAAAGGGCATTTAAGGTCTTCTCAGTGAACTGACCTTGACTTAACCTTCAACTTTCATGTTCATTAAATATGACAGACACAGGCCACTTATTTTTAAAATGTGCACAGAAATCACCTTTGCTTACGTTGGATTTTTAATAGAATACCTCTTCTCAATTATGTATGAAATCTCCTGGTGGAAACATTTTTCCCTCTTTGTAGTCCCAACTCAAACAATTGTATTTCTAGGTAAATTTCTCTCATTGCCATTCCCTTCACTTTCCCAAAAATGTGATTCAGTAATTCTCATACAATGAAAGTTCAGCAGAGGGAGACATTGCTATGGGCTGGTAAGGACTGGGAGTACATCCTGAATGGGTAGGGACTGAAGCCAGGCATTGGCACAGTTCCTGAAGAAGAGAGTTCTGCATTCCTTATTCCTGTTAGTTGCCAAGCTAATTGGGATGTGGGATAAATAACATGAGAAAAAGGTAGTTGAGATCCGATTTAGGAAAGCCTTGAATGCCAGGATAGGGAATCTGGACTTCATCTTGTGGTCCAGCTTACTTCTGGGTGGCTCTCCAGCCACCTGTCTCACCTGAAGTGCTTGTCAACAGTGAAGATTCTGGCTCCATTCCAGTCCTACTGAATTGTAGGAATTCATAGTTTAACAAGCACGCTAGGTAATGTAGGCACCCTGCAGTTTGAGAAACTCCCGTAGCATTTGGGAGAATACTGTAAGTGAATGAATCTTCAAGGTAGAATGACACTGGGGATTTATTGAGGAAAATCACTCAGGTGGCAATGTGGACCAGGGACCAGAGAAAACAGGGGACCCACTGAGGGTTCCAACAATTGTCCTCAAAGATCATGATTCCAGACTGTCCTTGATAGTTGACTATGAATAGACGATTGCTAGAATCCTATCATCTCTAATAAAAGAAACTGTTCAACTTTTAGTTATTCTTCCCACAAGCTGTAAGGTTGTCAAGATACTACAAAATGCATGGTTTAAGGATTAACTTTTGACTAGAACTGGGGTCTCTTGATGTCAGGCCAGGACTTTTCTGAAAAGTAACAACCAGGGGATTAACGCTATGTGTCCTTTTTACTAAAAATAAAGAGCAAGCTTCCAGGTATCCCAGGGCACACTGCAGCTACAGTGAAGCCTTTAGTTGTAATGAAAATCCTCAAGTTATGCCCTGTACTTGACTGAATATATAGAAATTGGGCAGGTGGGCAGCTTGAAGTGTATACTCTCTGAATTATACAGCAGGGAGAATAGAACAGGCTGAAGGAACCCCCTGGCTTTGCTGGCATCATAAAATGAAGGCAGATAAAGCCAGTTCTGAATATTTCTGCAAATGCCACTCAGTGAGTAGAGAGAACAGAACCCTGATGGAGAGCGTGTATGACTCAGCATCATTAGTGTTTCCATGAGTTTGGTACAGCCTAAAATTTTAGGGAATCAAAGGGATGGGAGATGGTAATGAGAGATCAAAGGGAACAAAGGATTGGATCACAGTGAGTCTTTTCAGTTTTTCCTTTCCTTCCATCAGACGACTTTGTCTCATCCCAGAGAAAATGTATGACCAATAAAACAGCAAGTCATCCACTACCTACTCCCTTTCCAGTTATATATTGCATCTGAATCCCTTTGAAATCATATTTCTTTTGCAGTTATTGAAATATAGTTTAAATTGACTAGTTATATCCATAGAATGGAGATTTACTCAGGCTTCAAGGGCTAGAATTATTAGAAACAGAGATTGGTGAGAAGTTAGCCTCTGCCTTAGTCCCACCTTAACTCCATTTTGGTTATCAGAATCGTTCTTAAGTATAGTATTTTTGATCTATTTTGTTAGGAATAAAGAGAGATAGACAGAGGGCAGAGAGCAGAAAGAAGAAGAACTACAATCCTGCAGCCTGTGGAACAAAAGCCACATTCACGGAAAGATAGACAAGATGAAAAGGCAGAGGGCTATGTACCAGATGAAGGAACAAGATAAAACCCCAGAAAAACAACTAAATGAAGTGGAGATAGGCAACCTTCCAGAAAAAGAATTCGGAATAATGATAGTGAAGATGATCCAGGACCTCGGAAAAAGAAGAGGCAAAGATTGAGAAGATGCAAGAAATGTTTAACAAAGACCTAGAAGAATTAAAGAACAAACAAACAGAGATGAACACTACAATAACTGAAATGAACACTACACTAGAAGGAATCAATAGCAGAATAACTGAGGCAGAAGAACAGATAAGTGACCAGGAAGACAGAATGGTGGAATTCACAGCTGCGGAACAGAATAAAGAAAAAAGAATGAAAAGAAATGAAGACAGCCTAAGAGACCTCTGGGACAATATTAAACAAAACAACATTCGCATTATAGGGGTCCCAGAAGGAGAAGTGAGAGAGAAAGCATCCTAGAGAGTATGTGAAGAGATTATAGTCGAAAACTTCCTTAACATGGGAAAGGAAAGAGCCACACAAGTCCAGGAAGCGCAGCAAGTCCCATACAGGATAAACCCAGGGAGAAAGCCACCGAGACAAATAGTAGTCAAATTGGCAAAAATTAACGACAAAGAAAAATTATTGAAAGCAGCAAGGGAAAAACAAAAAATAACATACAAGGGAACTACCATAAGGTTAACAGCTGATTTCTCAGCAGAAACTCTACAAGCCAGAAGGGAGTGGCATGATATACTTAAAGTGATGAAAGGGAAGAAACTACAACCAAGATTACTCTACCTGGCAAGGATCTCATTCAGATTAGATGGAGAAATCAAAAGCTTTACAGACAAGCAGAAGCAAAGAGAATTCAGCACCACCAAACCAGCTCTACAACAAATGCTAAACGAACTTCTCTAAGTGGGAAACACAAGAGAAGAAAAGCATCTACAAAAACAAACCCAAAACAATTAAGAAAATGGTAATAGGAACATACATATTGACAATTCCCTTAAACGTGAATGGATTAAATGCTCCAACCAAAAGACACAGGCTTGCTGAATGGATACAGAAACAAGACCCATCTATATGCTGTCTACAAGAGACCCACTTCAGACCTAGGGACACATACAGACAGAAAGTGAGGGGATGGAAAAAGATATTCCATGCAAATGGAAACCAAAAGAAAGCTGGAGTAGCTATACTCATATCAGATAAAATAGACTTTAAAATAAAGAATGTTACAATAGACAAGGACGGATACTACATAATGATCAAGGGATCAATCCAAGAAGAAGATATAACAATTATAAATATATATGCACCCAACAAAGGAGCACCTCAATACATAAGGCAACTGCTAACAGCTATAAAAGAGGAAATCGACAGTAAGACAATAATAGTGGGGGACTTTAACACCTCACTTACACCAATGGACACATCATCCAAAATGAAACTAAATAAGGAAACTGAAGGTTTAAATGACACAATAGACTAGATAGATTTAATTGATATTTATAGGACTTTCTATCCAAAACCAGCAGATTACACTTTCTTCTCAAGTGCACACAGAAAATTCTCCAGGATAGATCATATCTTGGGTCACAAATCACGCCTCAGTAAATTTAAGAAAATTGAAATCATATCAAACATCTTTTCTGACCACAAAGCTATGAGATTAGAAATGAATAACAGGGAAAAAAACGTAAAAAACACAAACACATGGAGGCTAAACAATACGTTACTAAATAACCAAGAGATCACTGAAAAATCAAAGAGGAAATCAAAAAATACCTAGAGACAAATGACAATGAAAACATGACGATCCAAAACCTATGGATGCAGCAAAAGCAGTTCTAAGAGGGAAGTTTATAGCTATACAAGCCTACCTCAAGAAACAAGAAAAATCTCAAATAAACAATCTAACCTTACACCTAAAGGAACTAGAGAAAGAAGAACAAACAAAACCCAAAGTTAGCAGAAGGAAAGAAATCATAAAGATCAGAGCAGAAATAAATGAAATAGAAAAAAAGAAAACAATAGCAAAGGTCAATGAAACAAAAAGCTGATTCTTTGAGAAGATAAACAAAATTGATACACATTAGCCAGACTCATCAAGAAAAAGAGGGAGAGGACTCAAATCAATAAACTTAGAAATGAAAAAGGAGACGTTACAACAGACACCACATAAATACAAAGCATCCTAAGAGACTACTACAAGCAACTCTATGTCAATAAAATGGACAACCTGGAAGAAATGGACAAATTCTTAGAACGTATAACCTTCCAAGACTGAACCAGGAAGAAACAGAAAATATGAAGAGACCAATCACAAGCAATGAAATTGAAACTGTGATTAAAAATCTTCCAACACACAAAATCCAGGACCAGATGGCTTCACAGGTGAATTCTATCAAACATTTAGAGAAGAGCTAACACCCATCCTTCTCAAACTCTTCCCAAAAATTGCAGAGGAAGAAACACCCCCAAACTCATTCCATGAGGCCACCATCATCCTGATACCAAAACCAGACAAAGATACTACAAAAAAAGAAAATTACAGACCAATGTCACTGATGAATATAGATGCAAAAATCCTCAACAAAATACTAGCTAACAGAATCCAACAACACATTAAAAGGATCATATGCCATGATGAAGTGGGATTTATCCCAGGGATGCAAGGATTCTTCAACATATGCAAATCAATCAATGTGATATACCATATTAACAAATTGAAGAATAAAAACCATATGATCATATCAATAGATGCAGAAAAACCTTTTGACAAAATTCAACACACGTTTATGATAAAAACTCTCCAGAAAGTGGGCATAGAGGGAACCTACCCGAACATAATGAAGGCCATATTCAACAAACCCACAGCAGACATCATTCTCAATGGTGAAAAACTGAAAGCATTTCCTCTAAGATCAGGAACGAGACAAGGATGTCCACTCTCACCACTATTATTCAACATAGTTCTGGAAGTCCTAGCCATGGCAATCAGAGAAGAAAAAGAAATAAAAGGAATACAAATTGGAAAAGAAGTAGTAAAACTGTCAGTGTTTGCAGATGACATGATACTATACATAGAGAATCCTAAAAATGCCATTAGAAAACTACTAGAGCTAATCAATGAATTCGGTTAAGCTGCAGGATACAAAATTAATGCACAGAAATCTCTTGCATTCCTATACACTAATGATGAAAAATCTGAAAGAGAAATCATGGAAACACTCCCATTTCCCATTGCAACAAAACGAATAAAATACCTAGGAATAAACCTACCTAGGGAGACAAAAGACATGTATGCAGAAAACTATAAGACACTGATGAAAGAAATTAAAGATGATACCAACAGATGGAGAGATATACCATGTTCTTGGATTGGAAGAATCAATATTGTGAAAATGACTATACTACCCAAAGCAATCTACAGATTCAGTGCAATCCCTATCAAATTACCAACGGCATTTTTTACAGAACTAGAACAAATCATCTTAAAATTTGTATGGAGACACAAAAGACCCTGAATAGCCAAAACAGTCTTAAGGGAAAAAAACGGAGCTGGAGGAATTAGACTCCCTGACTTCAGTCTATATTATAAAGCTACAGTAATCAAGACAATATGGTACTGGCACAAAAACAGACACATAGATCAATGGAACAAGATAGAAAGCCCAGAGATTAACCCACACACCTATGGTCAACTAATCTATGACAAAGGAGGCAAAGATATACAATGGAGAAAAGACAGTCTCTTCAATAAGTGGTGCTGGGAAAACTGGACAGCTACATGTAAAAGAAGGAAATTAGAACACTCCCTAACACCATACACAAAAATAAACTCAAAATGGATTAAAGACCTAAATGTAAGACCAGACACTATAAAACTCTTAGAGGAAAACATAGGAAGAACACTCTTTGACATAAATCACAGCAAGATCTTTTTTGATCCACGTCCTAGTGTAATGGAAATAAAAACAAAAATAAACAAATGGGACCTAATGAAACTTCAAAGCTTTTGCACAGCAAAGGAAACCATAAACAAGACGAAAAGACAACCCTCAGAATGGGAGAAAATATTCGCAAACGAATCAATGGACAAAGGATTAATCTCCAAAATATATAAACAGCTCGTGCAGCTCAATATTAAAGAAACAAACAACCCAATCCAAAAATGGGCAGAAGACCTAAATAGACATTTCTCCAAAGAAGACATACAGATGGCCAAGAAGCACATGAAAAGATGCTCAACATCACTAATTATTAGAGAAATGCAAATCAAAACTACAATGAGGTATCACCTCACACCAGTTAGAATGGGCATCATCAGAAAATCTACAAACAACAAATGCTGGAGAGGGTGTGGAGAAAAGGGAATCCTCTTGCGCTGTTGGTGGGAATGTAAATTGATACAGCCACTATGGAGAACAGTATGAAGGTTCCTTAAAAAACTAAAAACAGAATTACCATATGATCCAGCAATCCCACTACTAGGCATATACCCAGAGAAAACCATAATTCAAAAAGACACATGCACCCCAATGTTCACTGCAGCACTATTTACAATAGCCAGGTCTTGGAAGCAACCTAAATGCCCATCGACAGACGAATGGATAAAGATGAGGTGGTACATATATACAATGGAATATTACTCTGCCATAAAAAGGAACGAAATTGAGTAATTTGTTGAGGCGTGGATGGACCTAGAAACTCTCATACAGTGTGAAGTAAGTCAGAAAGAGAAAAACAAATATCGTATATTAATGCATGTATGTGGAACCTAGAAAACTGGTACAGGTGAACCGGTTTGCAGGGCAGAAGTTGATACACAGATGTAGAGAACAAACATATGGTCAGCAAGGGGGGAAAACCACGGTGGGGTGGGGATGGTGGTGTGCTGAATTGGGCGATTGGGATTGACATGTATACACTGATGTGTATAAAATTGATGACTAATAAGAACCTGCAGTATAAAAAACCAAACAAACAAAAAAACAACTAATACTAAACTTTCTTTGGGTTATTTTTATGGAAATATGTTAATATAAATGTTTCAGACATTACATGAAATTTCTAAAAATCTTATATATTCTGGTATAATGTTATAAGTCATAATTCTAGTTATTACTTTAAAATGTATATCTCAGAAATAACTCAATTTCCTTGTCAATTGCATCATTATGAACTGTCATCAAATCTTTAACCGTGGTCATTTTTAAGTCTTTTGTCATTTACAGACAGTTCTGGGTATACTCTGATGCTTTTGCAAAAATGTTCCTATAAAAGGGTTTCATCTTCAAGGAATTCATGGAAAAGACTCTGATAAGTACAGGTTTCTGGTAACTGACTATACTGCTGAACTGAATGAATAGGCATTCTCAGAACTCTAATGGAAAACTGATGAATTCATAAAAGTGCTAACAAAAGATCAAGATGAAAAAAAAATTAATTACATGGGACTGAGTGAACTGATGAGGATGATTATAATTTTTGTGACTTTCTGTTTGAGTTAAAAAAAAAAATCCCCCAAGGACTCAGAGGCAAAAAATATACAAATCAATTTTCACTGCAAAGTAAAGGTGCTGTTACAGTGGAGGATTACTGGACTGAATGTCAATATTATGACATAGTATGAGTGTGCTTCGTGTTTGGGAAATGCAATCATTGTTGCTTTTATTGTGGTCATCCATTTACAATTCTTGCTGTCAGTTTATCTCTTGTAAAAATAAAATACAGTGTGTGTGTGGAACAAAAAAGAATCAATGAACTTAAACATAGGTCAACAGAAGAAAAACAAAAAAACAAAAAAAACAACAACAAAAAAAGAGAGATAGACAGAGATTACTGGAAGACAACTATCTCTGATTTCCAGCCCCTGAACATCCAGTACCAATGCCTGATACATGGTAATTACTTAAGTTACCATGAATGAATGGTGCGAATCAAGCACTTCAAGAAAGTCATATTTAAAAAGCCATAAATTCTGATCTAAGTCTAAGGTAAGGGAAATACAACAGAAGTAAGGTCCTCTTTATCAGTAATAACTTTAAATGTAAATGGATTAAACTCTCCAATGTAGAGACAGAGATTGTCCAGCTGGGGGCCAGACAACCACTTCCAACTCTGTGGTCCATGAGTATCACTTAGCCTCTCTGTAACTCATTTTCTTATCCTAAATTAAGGATGATGAGTATTCTCCTTCTCAACTTTATCATGAGGAAGAGGAGTTAATACATGGAACATCTAGGAAAATAGCCTACCAGGCAGCAAGCACTGACTAAAGGCTGCTGATGTGCATGATGCTATTGTCATGCTGACTGAGAGGATGCTGGTGTGCCCTGCATTGTGCTTGTGAGATACAAAAAAGAGGAAAGAGTGTTTTTCTCAACACATCACAATGGGTGGTCAATAAAAGGCTATCAAGAATAAAAATATATTATTTAGGTTAAGGTCTGTGGGTGAAAGAGGAAAGTTCTGTGGGTGAAAGAGTAAAGAAATACCAGTCTGAGGCAAAATGAAACAAAACAACCACCCCCCAAAAAAAACAAAACAGTGTGGGATAAATTAGTGTTAAATAAGAAAAAATGATATTGGTAGAATGGATTTTAAAAATTATCCAACTATATGCTGTCTACAAGAGACTCACTTTAGAACCAAAAACACAACAATCTTGAAAGTTAAGGATGGAAAAGTATATTCTAGGCAAATAAAAACCAAAAGAGAGAGCAGGGGAGGCTATACTAATATCTGACAAAATAGACTTTAAAAAACCATTTACAAGAGACAAAGAAGAACATTATATATTAGTAAAAGATTCAAAACAACTAGAAGATATAACAATTATAAACATTTTCAATAACAGACTATCAAATTATATGAAGCAAAAATAGAATTGAGGGATAAAGGTAGTTCCATAATAACAGGTGAAGACTTCAATTCCCTACTCTCAATAATGGATAGAACAGCCAGATAGAAGATAAGTATGGAAACAGAACACTTGAACAACATAGTAAACCAACTAGATCTAACAGTCATGTACAGAACAGGCTACCCACCAAGAGAATACACACTCTTCTCAAGTACACATGGGATAGACCATATGTTAGGCTACAAATTAAGTCTAAATAGATTTTAAAAGGTAAATACCATACAAAGTATCTTCCCCAACCACAACAGGAGAAAAATAAAAATCAATAATAGAAGGAAAACTGAAAAATTCACAAATTTGTGGAAATTAAACAACAAATGGATCAAAGAAGAAATCACAAGGTAAATTTGAAAATACTTAGAAATGAATGAAAAGTAAAATTCAGCATAGTAAAATTTCTGAGCTTCAGCAACAGCAGTGTTAAGGGGGAGATTTATAGCCATAAATCCTGACATTTAAAAAAAAAAAGAAAAATCTCAAATTAAAAACCAAATTTTACAAATTAAGGAATTAGAAAAAGAACAAACTAAACCCAAAGCCAACAAAAGAGAGGGAATTATAATGAAGACTAGAGTAAATATAAGTACAAGAGAGAATAGAAAAACAATAGAGAAAATCAATTAAAACAAAAATTGGTTCTTTGAAAACATAAAAAAAAAACAAAATTTTAAGTAGATGGACTAAGAAAAAAAGAAAGAAGACTCAAGTTACTAAAAAGAGAAATACAAGTGGGGACATTACTACCTATTCTACAGAAATAAAAAGGATCATAAAAGAGTATCATGAACTACTGTATGCCAATAAATGGGATAATCTAGATGAAATGGACAAATTCCTAGAAACATAAAACCTACCAAGACTAAATCACAAAGAAATAGAAAATCTGAATAGATCTAAAACTAGTAAGGAGATTTGAGTCCATATCAAAAATCTCCTGAAAAAGAAAGACCCTGGATCCGATGGCTTCACTGATGAATTCCATCAAACATTTAAAGAATTTATACCAATCCTTCTCAAACTTTTCTAAAAAATTTAAGAGGCAGGAAAACTTCCTAACTCATTCTTTGAGGCCAGTATTACCCTGGTACCAAAGTCAGACAAAGACACTACAAGAAAAGGAAATTTCAGGCCAATATTCCTTATGAACAAGGATGCAAAAACACCTCAACAAAATACTAGCAAAGTCAATTCAGTAACATATTAAAAGGATTACATGTTATGAGCAAATGGGATTTATTTCTAGAATAGAAGGATGGTTCAACATATGTAAATTAGTCAATGTAATATACCACATTAACAGAATGAAGGAGAAAACAACCGTTTGATCACCTAAACTGATGCAGAAAAAGCATTTGACTAAAATTCAACACCCTTTTATGATAAAAACACTCAACAAACTAGGAATAGACTAACACTACCTCAATATAATAAAAGCCATAGATGAAAAAAAACACAGTGAACACCATACTCAATGGTGAAAGACTGAAATCTTTTCCTCTAAGATCAAGGACAAGCCAAGGATGCTTACTTTTTCCATTTATATTTCACATAGTACTGGAAGCTCTATCCAGAGAAATGAAGGAAGAAAAAGAAAGAAAGGCCATCCAAATTGGAAAGAAAGAAGTAAAATTACCCATTTGTGGGTGATACAATCTTTTATTTAGAAAGTCCTAAAGAGTTAACACACACACACAAAAATGGTTAGAATTACTTTGTCACAAAGTAGCAGGAAACAAAATCAACATACAAAAATCAGTTCCATTTCCAATATTTATTCATGATAAAAACTCTTACCAAAATGGGTATAGACAGAACATATGTCAAGATAATAAAAGCTATTTATGACAAACCCACAGCCAATATAAAACTCAATGATGAAAAGCTAAAAACCTTCCTGCTAAAATCTAGAGCAAGACAAGGATACCCACTTTCACCTCTTCTATTCAACATAGAATTAGAAGTCCAAGCCACAATGATCAGACAAGAAAAAGAAATAAAAGGTATCCAAATTAGAAGGGAAGAGGTAACATTTTCATTATATGCAGATGACATGATATTATATATAAAAAACACTAAAAACTCCACACAAAAACAACTAGAACTAATAAATGAATTCAGCAAGGTAGAGAATACAAGACTAACATACAGAAATCAGTTGCATTTCTTTACACCAACAGTGAAATATCAGAAAGGGAATGTAAAAAGCATTACCTTTTAAAATTGCACCCACAAAAAATAAAATACTTTGGAATAAAGCTGATCAAGGAGGTGAAAGACTTACACCCTGAGAACTATAAAACATTAATAATGGAAACTCAAGATGATTCAAAGAAATGGAAAGATATCTGATGCTCTTGAATTGGAAGAATTAATATTGTTAAAATGGCCATGCTACCCATTACAGATTTAGTGTGATCCCTATCAAATTACCCAGGACATTTTTCACAGAGCTAGAACAAATAATCCTAAAATTCATATGGAACCATAAAAGACCCAGAATTGCCAAAGCAATCCTGAGGAAAAAGAACAGAGCAGGAGGCATAACCCTCCCAGACTTCAGCCAATACTACAAAGCTACAGTAATCAAAACAGTGTGGTATTGGCAAGAAAACAGACATGGATCAATGGAACAGAATAGAGAGTCCAGAAATAAACCCACACACCTATGGTCAATTAATCTTCAACAAAGAAGACAAAACTATACAATGGGAAAAAGACAGACTCTTCAGCAAGTGGTGCTGGGAAAGTTGGACAGCCACATATAAATCAATGAAGTTAGAATACACCCTCTCACCATACAGAAAAATAAACTCAAAATGGCTTAAAGACTTGGACATAAGACATAACACCATAAAACTCCTACAAGAGATCATAGGCAAAACATTCTCTGACATAAGTTGCACCAAAGTTTTCTTAGGTCAATCTCCCAAGGCAACAGAAATAAAAACAAAAATAAACAAAAGGGCCCTATCAAACTTACAAGCTTTTGTACAGCAAAGGAAACCATAAACAAAATGAAAAGACAACCTACAGAATGGAAGAATATTTGCAAATGATGTGACCAACAAGGGCTTAATTTCCAAAATATACAAACAGCTCACAGAACTCAATAACAAAAAATCAAACAAAATTGAAAAGTGGGCAGAAGACCTAAATAGACATTTCCCCAAAGAAGACATACAGATGGCCAATAGGCACATGAAAATATGTTCAACATCGCTAACTGTTAAAGAAATGCAAATCAAAACTACAATGAGGTACCACCACATACTGGTCAGAAGGGTCATCATTAAAAAGTCTACAAATGACAAACGCTAGAGAGGGTGTAGAGAAAAGGGAACACTCCTGCCCTGTTGATGGAAATGTAAATTGGTGCAGCCACTGTGGAAAACAGTATGGAGGTTCCTCAGAAAACTAAAAACAGAATTACCATATGAGCCAGCAATCTCACTCCTGGGCATATATCAAGACAAAACTGTAATTCAAAAAGATACATGCACACCCCCTATGTTCATAGCAGCACTATTCACAATAACAAGGCATGGAAACAACCTAAATGTCCATCGACAGATGAATGGATAAAGAAGATGTGGTACATATATACAATGGAATACTACTCAGCCACAAAAAAGAACGAAATAATGCCATTTGCAGCAACATGGATGCAAATAGAGATTATCATAGTAAGTGAAGTAAGTCAGAAAGAGAAAGACAAATACCATGCAATATCACTTATATGTGGAATCTAAAATATGACACAAATGAACCTATCTATGAAACAGAAACAGAATCACAGACACAGAGAACAGACCAGTGGTTGCCAAGGGAGAGGAGGCTGGGAGAGGGATGGAATGGGAGGTTGGGGTTAGCAGATGTAAGCTTTTACATATAGAATGGATAAACAGCAAGGTTCTACTGTATAGCACAGAGAACAATATTCAATATCCTATGATAAATCATAATGGAAAAGAATATTAAAAAAAAGAATGTATGTACATGTATAACTGAATCACTTTGCTATACAGCAGTAATTAACACAGCACTGTAAATCAACTATACTTTAATAAAAAAAAAATCAGTTCAATTTCTACACACTAACAGTAAACAATCTAAAAAAGAAATTAAGAAAATAATTCCATTTACAATAGCACATAAAAAATAAAATACTTAGGAATTAACTTCGGTGGGTGAAAGACTTGTACAATGAAAACTATAAAATACTGCTGAAAGAAATTAAAGAGTGCATAAATAAATGGAAATACATTCTATGTTCCTGGATTGGAAGACTTAATATTGTTAAGATGTCAATATTACCCAAAGCCATTTACAGATCCAATGAAATCCTTATCAAAAACCCAGTGACCATTTTTGCAGAAATAGAAAACCCATACTAAAATTCCAGTGGAATCTCAAGAGACCTTAAATAGCCAAAACAATCTTGAAAAAGAAGAGGCTGGAGACCTTACACTTTCTTGATTTCTAACTTACTACAAAGCTACCATAACCAAAACAGGGTGGTACTGGCATAAATACAGACATGTAGACTTATGGAATAGATTAGAGAACCCAGAAATAAACCCTTACACATATAGTCCAATGATTTTTGACAAGGGTTCCAAGACCATTCAATGGGAAAAGGACAGTTTCGTCAACAAATTGTGCTGGGAAAACTGGATATTCACATGCAAAGGAATGAAGTTGAATTCTTACCATATACAAAAATTAACTCAAAATGGATCAAAGATCTGAATGTAAGACCTAAAACTATAAAACTCTTAGAAGAAAACACAGGGCAAAAACTTCATGACATAGGATTTGACAGTGATTTCTTGCATATGACACCGAAGTCACAGCCAGCAAAACAAAAAATAGACAAGTTGGACTTCACACATTTTTAAAATGTGCATCAAAAGATACTATCAACAGAGTAATAAAGTAATCTGAAGGGCAGAAGAAAATAATTGCAAATTATATATCTGATAAGGGATTGATATCCAGAATATATAGAGAACGCCTAAAATCAACAATAACAAAAAAAACCCAACAACCTAATTCCAAAATGGGCAAAGGTCTTGACTAGACATTTCTCTAAATAATATATATAAGTTGCCAATAAACACATGGAAAGATGCTCAACATTACCTTACATTGTTAGGGAAATGCAAATCAAAACCACAATGATATACCACCTCACACCATTAGGATGGCTATTATCAAAATAAATAAAGAAAACTGTTGGCAAGGATGTGGAGAAACTGGAACACTTGTGCACTGTTGCTAGTAATGGAAAATGGTACAGCCACTGTGGAAGATAGTATGGAGGTTCCTCAAAGAATTAAAAATAAATAGAGTTTCCATATGATCCAGCGATGCCACTTCTGGAGATAAACCCAAAAGAATTGAAAGCAGGGTCTCAAAGAGATATTTATACAGCCATCTTCATAGCATGTTTTGTCCATATCATGTACCCTATGATATACGATAACAAGGGCATTTAATTTCTGTGGTATTCTTTCCATAAATGCATAACCTCAGTCTAATCCTGAGAACAACATGGGACACACTTGGACTGAGGAATATTTTACAGGACACCTGGCCAGTATTCCTCAAGACCGTGAAAGCCATGAAAAACAATGAAACACTTAGAAACTGGTATGGTCCAGAGGAGACTGAGGAGGTGACAAAAGGCAACATGGTCTCTACGCTGGACTGGATCCTAGAACATAAAAAGACACCGATGCAAAATGGTGAAATCCAAATATAGTCTATACTGTAGTTAATAGTTAATGTCAAAAAAAAAAAAAAAAAAAAAAAAAAAAAAAAAAAATAGTTAATGTCAGTTTCTGTTTAGACAAATGTATCCTGGCAATGTAAGATGCTGACAATGAGGGATATATATATGGGAATTCTCTTTCCCATTTTTACAATTTTTCTATAAACTGAAAATTATTACCAAACAAAAAGTTTAGCTTAAATAATTAATTAAAATAGTTCAGTTATTTCCTAATTGATATACCATGGTATTTAATACTTATCCTTACAAAACACTGGGTTACACTGAGTTTAAACTCTCTGATAAATAAAAAGAAAATTATTTTTTAAAAGACCCCCAAATTAAACCATTTAGGATTATTTACCATGAATTACATAACACTTCCCAGCAATTTACTCTTGAATAAAATACATTGTATCACAAAATACTGGAAACAGTGAAACAGTGATAGCTAGATATCAATTTGTGACCTCAAGTTCATTTCTAAGAGAAAACTGGGCTCCAGAAATATTAATATTTCTTAAAGATAAAGCAACTATGTTAATTTTATAACCCTAACATCCAAGAACATCTCATTTTTGGTCTATTTTTACTGGTTTAGTCTTGTCTTTTGTCAAGAACTTAGACATGCCACACAGCCCAGTAAAACTATTTGTTATAATATAGTCCTAGCCATGAACTTGTTTGTTTTTGCTTTTCTTTTTTTCTACAAGGGGAAATACTTAGTGTTCAAGAGTACACTCTTATGTGAGAATAAACGTAGCTCAGAACAGAGGAAACCATGGCAGCAAAAGACGAGCGAGAGAGAAAGAGAGAGAGAGAGAGAGAGATAGAGAGAGAGAGGTGGAGTAGTCCCTTTCCTTATTCCTTACTCATTGTTGCCTCTTGTAATATACATTTAAACACACTAATACACAGTGTATTATTGTGCTTAGGGCCATAAAGAGCAGAGAAAAGCAAACTGAGAATTGGAAATAATGCAAGCTATTGCTTCCTCAAAGAGTAATGAGTGTACAAGTTAAAAATGAGATAAATGAATAATTCCTAAAACCCAGAAATTTCCTGATTAATGTACTGTCACCATTACAGATGAAGTCATAAGGGTCAGTGAGGTTGAATTATTAGTCTCTGGCCACATAGCTGATAAGTGATGGAGCCAGGATTAAAACTTATTTCTTTTATTGCAGAACCCACATTCCAACTTTAAACTATACTGACTCTCAATACAATAACATTACTGATCATACAGGTTGTTTCTGTTAAAATTAGGATCAATGGCGATCTTCAGTCATAATACTGAGACTACATCTGATTTTGTTTCTCTGGAAGTGCACTTGCTGCTAAAGGGTATGAATATTTGAATTAATACTCTGTTAAATGGCTTTCTGTAACATTTGCATCAATTGCTAGTCAGTTTAGTGACGCATGCTTATCACAGCCTCTCTTGCATGGAGCCTTAGTATTTTAGCCCTTATTTTTCAGCCACATGACATAGTTTGTTTTCATTTGTATTTCTTGATTACATATGTAGCTGGACTGGACATTTTATTCATAAGTATTAGCTTTTTATAGTCATGTTTGTTTTATTTTTATTTGATTTTTGGTGAGTGATTTGGTTTCATGGTCATCACTCAAGGGCTCATTATTTTCAAATAGTTATTTAATGTCTATCCTATGTCAGGTATTTTTCCAGATGCCAGGATTATATTGGTGAACAAAATAGTTTCAACTGATGCCTTATGGAATTTACAACCCAGTGGAGATAACTTTGAACAAATGATGAGTGAAATGAGAAGAGCAGGTCGCTTTGGAAGCATAAACTAAGAGGACCTATTGTAATCTGAAAGTTCAGGAAAGACATCCCCAAGAAGAGACTTGAGATCAAAAACATAAATAAAAAGTAGCTGGATAAAGGGAGAAGGCTGGTAACAACATGTACTACAGCTCTAAGATAATGTGAATATTCTGTATTGATTTAAAAGGGTTTAGGGGGTTTCATTTTTCTTGATAGATATCTTAGAACTCTCTCTATTAAGGGTATTAATCTTTAATGTCATTTGTTATCAACATCATTTGTCCTTTTCCTTACACTCTAATTTATGGTATTTTCACTCAGAAATGTTTTTGCTTTCACACAAATTATAATAAATGATTCTTTCTTTTTGTGTACACTTTAATATACTTCATAACTTATCTTTATTTCTGCTACAAAACCTAATATTCTCCAGTTCATAGATGTGTGACATCTATTTTATTCAGCTTAATCTCCTCTGGTTGAAACCATTTTACCATTCCTTTTTCTCCACTACCACCACTGTCAACACAGTATCTGTTAGCTATTGCTGTGTAACAAACTAACCTAATATCTAAAACAACAATTAATTATTATTGTTCAGAAGTCTGTGGTTTTCCTGGATGTTTCTGCTGATCTGAGCTGAACTGGCAGGGCTCACTTAGGCATCTGGGGTCAGCTAAAGTCAGTAAGGTGGTTCTAGTTGGACCTCTCAGATGCCTGGGACCTCAGCTTGGACAACTTGGCTGATTCAGCTCTGTTGCACATGACCTCTATCCTGCAGCTGGACAGCTGGACTTGTTCTTATAGTTGAGGCAGAGTTCCAAGGGAAGGAGCAAAACTGTGTAAGGCCTAGGCATGAAACTGGCACAACACTGTTTCCACTACATATTATTTGCTAAAGCAAAACCCAAATTTAGCTTTATACTAAAAAGATAAGGAAATAGACTATCTCTTCATGGGAGGGGCTATAAAGTCAAATTACAAAGGGAATGAATGCAAGAAGTGATGAAGAATTGGGGTTATTTTGCAATCTACCATAACTGCCAAATGGAATTTTTGTTTCCTTACTTTAATTGTCTTAAATCTTTCTCCTCCTTCAAGGCCCAGTTCAAACTCATTGAGTTATTTTTTCATACTACACATCAGATACCTAATACTTCACACAGCGTGTATTTTACCAAACCCTATGCCAAATGTTTTGGGCCCTTCTTTGAGTTAATTCCCACAATAAATAAGTGAGGTAGGTATTATTATTGCTCCCATTTTATAGTTGAAGAAATGGGTGCTGAAGTAATTTTTCTCAAAGACTCATAGCTAGATGTCAGAGCCTAAATCCAAATTCAAGCATAACAAATAAGTTTATGGTTTAACCTCTGAGATTTTACCTACTTAAAAGTCTAAGCTATTTATGGAAAAGAAAAATGTTATATTAAATCAAAATAGTCATATATCACTTTCTTCTGAATCAAATAACATTTTTAATTATTTTATATAATATAAACAGAGGGATAGGAGTCATCTATTCTAGAAGTCCTCAACACTGACAATGTTATCCATTAATTTACTTTTTTTCTGTAAATTAGAAGTAAAACCAAATTATTCAGTTTTTAAGCAAGGTTTCGGTCTTTTTGACAGCAGTGTCGTTAGAGACATCCCTGCTCTAAAATTGCTAAGGTAAGGTTAGTCTTGTTTTTATAATATATTTCAGTTCCCTGAGATCAGAAATCAGGTCTTCTATATCTGCCTGTATCCCCTGTGCACGTAAAGGATGATAAGCATAATTGTGGAACTAGAGACTCTTAGAGAGCATTTGGTACAAACTTTGTGTTTTATAAGTGAGAAACAGACCCATAGAAGAGGTCTGATTGGCTCCAAGCCACTTGGACAATTGGTGACACATTCTGTCTAAACACTGTTCTGCCTATTCTCAGCTCAGAGTTTCCTCTCCCATCTTTGCTTGACGTACTCGAATACAAAGGGGTAGTATTTCCTTTCCTTTATATACAGTGGTATAGGTTTTTTGTTTTGTTTTTTTCTCTAACTCATAAACTTGCCGGACTCAGTGCTCCTGGGAGTGTTAAAGCAGAACGCGCTTATTTACTTTTATTTTTTGTACCGTTTTCATTCTTTTTTATGATCCTGGCTTCCGACTCTGTGGCAAAAACACAAAAAAATTGGCATAAAAGTAGGAAAATGTGTCCCAGATGCTGTATTAACTGTGAAATCAGTTTAAATGCCTCCACACAGGGTCTGGTCTCTTATCTGTCAGCTTCCAAAGCTGCTCATCCTGAAGTTTTCCCTTTGTCTACAATACAGGGGACATGATGTGGGGTAAAGACTCCACCAGCCAGCCAATGGCTTCACAACAAATCACCAAAGGCTCAGCAGCAATTAAGTCTGTGGGTAGACAGGGAGCAAGAGGAAAAACCAGAACTCCAGTTCTGTCTCAGAAAACCCTGGTGAAAACCATTTGGGTATGGATTTCATCTAGTAGGGCCAGAGCAACAGATTTTCAGGCAGAAGTTGGGGAAATAATAAGGTCATGTCTAGTACTTGTGTTTTCAAAGCCCCTTTTTTGTCTAGGGGATTTGAAGAAGGGCTCACCATCACTGCAATGCCCCTTAACCTCTCCCCCAGCCTCCAGTGTTGCATGCCTCTCTCCATTCTCCTCCCTGTAATCACAGTCATGAGTCACACTGTGTCACTGCCCGGCCTAAAACCCTCCCGTAGCTCCCTACTGGATGTATGAACTCTGAACCGGGGTTCACAAGGCCCTTCTCCTTATGGCCACCGCTACTCTCTGGCCCCTCATCTCTCCTCATCCTGATCAAACTTCTTGCAGTTCCTCAAGGGCTTCGTGCTCTTCCTCGTCTCCAGATCTTCACATGCGCTGTTCCTTCTGCCTAGAACATTCTTTTCTTGCATTCCCAATCCTATCCCCATTTCTAAACTACAACCTATACAGAACTTCTTGGAAGGCTGTATGACACAGGCTTTTACTCCCTTCCCCCTGGGTTCAGTCCTGTAACTCCATAGCAGCCCAGACCCTCTTTATCACTCCTTTTGTTATATTATAACTAAGGCTAACATAAGATAACAGTTTATGCAATGTGACAAATTATATTTTAATATGTATCACTATTACCTAGCATGGTGGAAGAGACCAGTATAGGTTAACGATTAAGATAGTTATCCCCCTGTGTTTAATTCCTGGTTCTAACACTTATAAGGTATGTAAATTTGAGAAAGTCACTTCGCCTCTCCAAATCACAGTTTCCTCATCTGCCAAACAAGAATAATAGGACCTACATTTTTTGGGCTATGCTGAGAATTACACATTAATTGATGTAAAGTTCCTAGTACTATGCTTAAGTCCTCAAATGTTAGCTGTTATTATTAAGATGCTCATTGACCAAACATAGTAAATGAATAAGAAGCTAAAACATCTGCCCCAGGTCTTAATGAACTTGCTGTTTAACACTGGATAAATCAATTTCCCTTTCTATGTTTTATTTTCTTCATCAGGAATCTTAGAAGACTCAGCAAAATTATTTCTAAAGGGCCATATAGAGACAGGCAGGAAACTGTTCCAGCAGAACACATTGGCAGTTCTGTTATTTAATTATCTTCCCCAAAACCTGTCATCTAGGTGAGTGATTTGACAAATGAGAATAATAAAGCCCAGAGAGGTAAGGTGACTTGCCTAAAATCTTGTAGACAAATGGAAGAACCAAATCTAAAACTTGAGCTTAACAACCCAAGGCTAATACCTTTTATCACTGTTATTATATCAAACTTTATATTGAACAGAAGGGATCTCACTTAATCTCTGTCACATCATGTTGTATGTAGGCAAAATAAGAGTTTTCTTAAGATCATAGACTTTTAGAGCTACAGTGAACTTTAAATGTATTCTAATTCTACAGATGTAGCCACTGAGGACTCAAAAGGTGAAGTGTATTCAAGGTCACACAGTATCACTGTGGGCTGCCTCTAATGGCCAGCAAAACCTTGATGGGCCCTTCTTGGCTCATGACCATGGTTTGCCTAGAATATAAATTATTTCTTATAGGATATCTCCTTCAATCAAGGATCAATGCCATATAACCAACAAAGCAGAGAAAATAATTTGAAGTGGAGCTTTATGTAAATGACATTTGCTGCTATTGAGCAAGGATTTAAAGAATCCCAATACACGAATAATGGGTAGGACTCAATGATATTTTCATTAAACATTAATCATTTTATTCAGTGACAAATGTTTGAGTGCTTACTATCTGCTAGACCCTGTCTTAGGTACTTGGGATACTAAAATGGATAAACAAAGAAGTCCCTTGCTTATAATAATGAATTCAAATATATTTCATCATTCATTATCTAGCCCTGAGGCTTGGATTACTCTTGCTAATTTTAAATGTGTTACCCAAAAGGTTCACCCAGTGATTTAAAAGGCTTGGCATTTGTGATGTCAAGTCGTGTATGAAGATGCTTAGTGGATGATGGTTGGCTGATTTTTCCACGGTACCAGGGTACCGTCATCAGTGCAGTCCCATTTGGTTTGGACATTTGGTTTTGCTCTGATCCAGGCCCACAGATGGCATCCTGAGCCCTGGCCAGTTATAGGATGCTCTTCCCTAGAGAAGGTGGATCTGCCTTTCACAAAGACATACTCAGCACATTCTATCCCATGTAATCTTAATCACGGCAATGCTCTCTTGCAGCTTAACACACTGTTTGTTCATGGTGTTTTTGTCAATATCCTCCTTGAAATCTGAGTTGAAAGGACACATAGACACCACTTCTTGAAGCCTGTGTTCCAGAAATGGAGAAAGAACTGTCCAATGGCACACAGTAAGTAAGATGAACCAGGACTAGACATGGGGTCTCCTGGCTGACTCCCTGTGATACCTCTGCTACAAACACAGTCCTCCGAGTGAACATGAGAGACAGACAGAGGAAGAAGGTGCCTTTATTTCATAGAGGGAGACAAGGAGGCCTGAGAAGGGCAGTGGCTTGTTCAGGATCATGTGGCTGGGAAGACACTGAGGTGAGTCCAGAACACAGGCTTCCTGACCCCAGTGATACACTCTCCTCATGAAAAAGACCTGGGGATTACATGCACACCCAAGAAATAGTGCCAGAGAGGTCTTAATCTTAAAATAGTGTGCCACGTGGCTGGTATAGAGTGGTGGTTTCTGGATTCACCCAACTCAGGTTTAAGGCCTGGCTGTACCACCTTCCAGTCCTGTAATCCCTTACCCCAGAGACTATACGGGAGGCCCTGGGGCAATGTGGAGAGACAGGGAAGCCTCCAGCTTAGCACAGCCTTCCAGCTGCCCCCACCAAGGCTCCAGGCATGTGAATGAAATCAACCTGAACCCTCCAGAATAACCCAGTTACCAGTTAAATACCAGAAGAATCACCCAGTTATGCCCTTCCCAAATGCCTGACCCACAAAATCATGAGACAGAATTGTTGTCATTGAAGCCATTAAGCTTAGGGCTAGTTTGTCATACAGTAATAAGTAACCAGAACACCCCTCTATCCTTAATGCTTAGCACAATGTTTGACATATCGTAGACAATCATAAATATCTTCTGAATGATGAATGCATAAAGGCCATTGGGGCAGCCTCAAAGGGCAGGAATAATTAACGTGTACTGAATGACTACCCTGTAGCAGGGGCTTAACACTTCTCAACAAATGTATGAGGGATGTTTGGCTGTTTTCCCCATTTTGCAAATGTTGAAACTCAAACACAAAAATGTGAAGTAACTTGCCTAAGGAGGTCACAGAGCTAGGAATTTAAAAACCAGGATTAGATACCAGCCATACCTTTAACCACCATGCTGTGCTGTCTCTAGATAGTAAACTTCTACAGAGAAGGAAGCATTTGGGGATCTCTAGCATTTGGGCAGGGAGCATGTATGTCATGCTATGATCATACAAGAAACAAAAAGAGGCAAACACACTCAGGTACAACGATAATGAGCCTATCTTCAGTCAAGATAATTACACTCTTTCTTCCTCAATCCTCTTGACCTTGACCCTTAGGTCAGATCATGTAGCCATTTGGGGTAAGGGCTTTGTAGTTAGACCTGGATTCAAACAGTGATTCCGCCACATGTTTCTTATTCAATTTTGAATGTCATTTAGCCTCTCTGAGTCTCAGTTTGCTAAATTTAAATGGGGATAATTATATTAGCTATCTAATTAAGCCATGTTGGTTAAATAAGATATATGTAAAACAAGAGTGATCTGAGGGGCAGGTAGTAACCGTTTGATAAATAGTAATTAAAAACTAGAAACCTAAAAATGAACAGCATGAGAATCCAAGGGGTCAAATCTCCTCCCTCTAGAGCTTGTTTTCTCTCCAGAAATTGCTTGAAAATCACTTCCCCTGGGTAGAATCACCCAGATATTCTATTGCGTTAAGTCCAAAACTATGTCAAGAGAAGGAAGGCCTCATAGACCCACAGATGAGGGTTCCAACTCTCATTCCACCAATTCTTAAATCAATAACCTTGGGGGAGTTGTTCACCAAGCCTGATTTTTAAATATAGAAAATGAAAGCGTTTCCGGCTGGATTAGGTGAAATAATCGTAGTGCTTTTATCACCCCTCAGAGACCAGCATCAAGCTCATCTCTCCCGTGAAACTTCACCACCAAGCAGTGCTATCTGCTGTTCTGAACCCTTCTTCTCGCCATACCATTCCCTCGCTGAAGACATAGTCATTGTGCACTCACTCTGGGCCGGTTGCTAGAAATATAGTAGTCCTTGCCCTAAGGGGGTATTAGAGTTGAGAAAAGTCATCAGATGTTTGCTTAAGAGAACTAGGCGGCCTATGCTCTCTTTTCATGTGTCTGCCACCCCAGTCAGTTTAATAAACTCATGCAAATCTCTCTTAAGTCTTTCTACTTCTTTCCATTTCCAACACCACTTCTGTGGGCCTCACAACCCCCCTCTCTCGTCTGGCTGATGACAAGAGCCTCCTAACAGGTCTCACTGCTTCCTCTTGGGTCAGCCATCAATCTATTCTTGGTCCTGCAGCCAGAGTGATATTTTTGCAAGGCAAATTAGACAGGATTATTCCCCCTGTTGAAAGCCCCCACCTACCCAGGGACTCTTCTTTGCTTTCTGGAAATAGAACAAGACCTGTAACGTGGTGTGAAAGACCTCTATGGTCCGGCCCTCACTGTCCCCTCCAGCCTCGTTCCATATTTCTTTACCCCTTGCCATGGTTCTGTTCCTTATAAGGTCCACATCCCTACCCTCCATAGAGCTGCTCTGCCTAGAGTAGTAGTTTTCCCTCTCTAAGTCTTTGTCAGTGAGTATGAAAGCCCTAGTGAGCTGACTTGATAATTTTGCTGAAGGTTGGTTCTTGGAGAATATCGGTGTTCATTCAATCAATGTTTTTTTGAACCTAAAAATTTGAGAACAAAAAAAGACCAGATCTGTCACCCTTCCCAGGCTTTTCATAATATAAAGGAGGAAACAAAATGGGAAATGAGAAGGCATATGCCAAAAGTTACAAAGTGACCGAGTGGTAAAAGAATAAGGGTGCCAATGGAATTGATACTCTCCCCCTCTCCTGCAGGTTTAAAATAGACCCAGCACTTTCTCAGGTATGCATGCTGCTCTTGGCTGTGGTATAAATATCACAGGAAAGTGTTGGAGTCTGAGCCTTGGGCTGCAGGGCCTCGATTTGCAGCTCCGACACTGCCTGACAATTCCTTGTCATTACTTTTTCATTGTTGATCCCACTGAAAATGGATCCCACTCACAAAGAAAGAAAAAAATAAATGACCAGTGAATATATATGGAGATGTTCAAGCTTATTACTAACCAGGGAAATGCCCATAAAAGCAACAGCCAGAGTGCATTCTTCACATATCAGATTGGCAAACAGTAAAAAGATGAATCATACCCAAGGTATAATCTTAAGGGTATAAAGAAATGGTGCTTTCACATACTGTTAATAGGAATGTAAATCAGGAAAACCTGTTGGCAAACTCTATCATCTAAAGCGTGCAACCCTTCCATGGAGAAATCCTACTTGTAGAACTCTATCCTACTGAAGCACTTCTGTAGAGTGCAGAGATGTTTATAAGGCTACACTGCAAATTGCATGTAATTGTGAAAAATCAGAAACAACTTACAAGTCCATCGGTAGGGAATTAATTAAATTAGGGTATCTCCACTTTATGGAGAGGATGTAATCCGTTTTTACAAGACCTATAGTATCAAGTTTCAGAAAACGGTTAAAAAATAAGCAGAATATGTA
The DNA here is from genome assembly GCF_965194825.1 of Balaenoptera physalus. Taxonomy (NCBI): domain Eukaryota; kingdom Metazoa; phylum Chordata; class Mammalia; order Artiodactyla; family Balaenopteridae; genus Balaenoptera; species Balaenoptera physalus. Next base: position 47,959,246 of record NC_138890.1, on the reverse strand, counting down.
CCAAAAAGAGTGAGATGACACATATGAAAAGCGGATTTGGTGCAGGAGTATAAAAGTGAGGGTTTCATGTTTTATTTTACGTATTATGATGTTTAAAACTTTTTAAGAATAGAAATGCCTTGTGTAAATAAAAACCTTAAAATTTGAAGGGGGAAAAATGAAGAGGATTAAAGGGGATCCAGATCATCTTCCTAATTTGATTCAGTTAGACTTCCGCCTACGTAGATAGTTGGAAGTGTTGGAAACCCAAGAGACGTCTTGATAAGAAATCTAATGCTTATAAAATACTGCCACATACAGGGGGAAACTGCTGATTTCAGCAGTTAGGACACCAGGAGAATAGCCGATTGGCAGATCAGAGCTAGCTTGTGGTGTGCAAGTTGGCAGAAAATGTCAGCTCCCAAGGCATATAGAAATCTTGCTAGATCTTTCATACCTAAGGATGGCAGCATTGCAGTCCATAAGTACTGTTCAGGGTAAACCAAGTTTTCCACCTTTCTGAGCAAGGGCTTTGCTTCTCCCGCACTCACTTGCCTGTTCTCTCAAATTCAGACTATGTAACTACAGACCACCTGCATTCATTTTCTATTGCTGCTGTAATGAATGACCACACATTTGGTGGCTTAAAACAATAACACAAATTTAGGACGTGACAGTTCTGGAGGTCAGAAGTCTGAAACAGGTCTTACAGGGCTAAAATCAAGATGTTGGCAAAGCTATGTTCCTTCTAGAGGCCCTAGAGGAGAATCTGTTCCTTGCCTTTTCCAGTTGCTAGAGGTTGCCCGCATCACTTGGTGTAAAGTTGCATAACTCTGAACTCTACGCACATTGTCACATCTCCTTCTGTCACGTTGACCCTCCAGTCTCCCTCTTAAAAGGACCCTCATGATTACATTGGGCCCACCTGAATAACCCAGGATAATTTTTCCATCTCAATAGCCTTAATGTAATCATATCCGCAAAGTCCATTCTGCAATTTGCAGTCACTGGGAACCAGGAAAAGCCACCTTGATTTTCTCTCTCAGCAAATGTGAAATTGAGAACCTTTAACTAATGCTACTTTCCCTACACCACCCTATGGGAGAGGCCAGGATAATTTGGGGGATGTCAGACTTGAAGATCTTTGTGGTATGTTCGAGAAAGAGCATCAGAAAAATCACTGGTGATGGCATGAATTATACTACCAGTGATGTTACCAATTTTGATTCCTCTCCATTTCTAAGGCGGTATGGATTTAGTTCTGCTGTCATCAGCTCTTCAGGGAAGGGACTGCTGCTTTAGCCTCTAGCCCAAGGTCAGCACTCTTAGATGCTCATTACCTTGATTCTTGCCCCATTATTTTTTATGGGGCAAAGTTATACATGGGATATTTTAGAAGGCGTTAAGTCATCAGATGTACAGTAACATAAAACATCCCCCCGTGAAATTTCCCTCCACACACAAAATCAATGATGCTGAGTGCCCTCTCCAGTTACCAGTGTAGTTTCAAATATCCCAGAAAATAGTGTGAAGAGGATCTAGGAATACCATGACATAAATATATAGTTAAAAAAAAAAAAAAGAGCTTGGCAAACTACAAGTCATGAAGAAGATACAGTGCTGCAAATATTCACAGAGTGATGTTGCTATATGGTGTTTTTGCTGCATCTGACAGGAACCTGTGACTCTATGCCCTGAATACCCCACACAATAACCCCTTATAGGTATATTGTAATTTTTTTCAGTATGCAGAAGATATACATTATTCTATGTGATCTTATGCCGACCCTAAATACTGCCTGGGACCTTTACCTTCAACATACAGAGCAGAGCAATGAGGCTCAAGGTTTCACCCTCTCCAAGAGGTGAATTACAACTTGAACTGGTGACTCCTTCACCTCTGTTTCCTCATCTAAGAAACAGAGATTTTAAAAAACAGGAATTTTTTTGAGAAGTAAATATTAATACTTGTGAAGTACTTAGAATACCTCTCGGCACATAATAAGGGCTCAATGACTGATATATTATCTAAATGCAAAATCAGAGTTCTTTTCCATATATCATCTTGTAACTGGAAGATTCTTATATAATAAAATCAGAATCAGGAATGAGGTAGAGGTTGTAAGGGGTTAATAACCACTTAAGGCCATCTTTCCCCCATCTTAACACGGGGGTCCTCCACATACAGAATTCCCAATGGAAATTTGGCCTCCTTTCTTCCTTTTTTTTTCCATTTGCCATGGCACATTTTGAGTCTCTGATTATTATTTGTAATAATTGAATCAGTACCTGTGCCCTCCATTCAATTCCATTCAACTCTAAGCTCCATCAGAGCAAAATCTTAGTCCCTTTTACTCACCACTGTATGTCCTAGCACCTACATGCTTCCTGGTAGATGCTCAGATATAGAGTGAATGGACCAGAAAGTGAATCTAATTGAGTTGTCACATGCCCTGCTCTCAGATGCTACATTTTTATGCCCTGATGAAACTGTGGGATGGAAACAACCTCAAATGTTGGGAAAATATTTCAATTCATAGCTCTCTTTAATGTGTAATTTGAGTCATTGGGTTAATTGTCAATTCATACTTGAGGTCATAAGATGCTTTTGCAGTCATTCACCCTTTTTCTTGGAGTCTCACTACAGCTCCTGAAGGTTGCTATGGCAGGTTTTCTTCCCCTTTTTAGAGATGAAACAACAAAAGCCCCAAGAAAGAAAACGTCTTCCCAAGGTCATAAAGCTAGCTCATTTACAAACAAACCTAGACAATAGGTTATTTGCATCTTCTATAATAATAATACATTTATTTTGATGATTTCAATACTCCAGTGACTTAGGTGGCATTATCACCATCTCACAAATCAAGAAAATAGGACAGTTGGTTCAAAAATCGGGGATTTAAACCACCATACTGTATTGCCTTCCTTTTCAATGCGATTTTATTTCTACGACAGGATGCTGACTCCCATGTGCCTTTCCTTGATGGTTAATGAGTTTATTGACTTATTCCCCATTGTATAAAGTCCTACTTGTCTTCACTTTTCCTATTTTTACTACCTTGTAACCTTGGGGAATAAGATTTAGCAAAGCTGGGACACCCTACCTTCCCCAGTTGATGGAAAAAACAAAAGAGAGAGAGAGAAGATGCCTTTCAATTATTATCACCTTAACTGGTGGAAGCCATGCTCTTTGAAAGAGTCCATAACGAGTTTTCACAGGACAGAGGAAATTATCCAAAGCATAACATGTTTCGACAGTGAAACCCGCTTACGAATATTTTGCCCCTAGCAGTTGTCAGTACATAGCATTTAATAATCCCCACAGTATATATGTTCAGTGGAAGGCTCTTAGCTCTTGCTCCTGGGAGAGTGTGACACTATTTCCATTTTCATATCTGCTTAGGGCTTGAGGTTGAGCGGCATGGCAGGATATCATACCATCAAAGAAGGTTAGAACTAAAAGGGAACCTGGAGCAGACCCAGAAGATAACTTCATGTCACTGCTGTATTCCTCACACTCCACTCAACCCAGTATCCATTACACAGAAGGTACTCAGTAAATATTTAAACTTTGTTGAATAAATGAATGGGGCCCATATTGCAGATGAAGAGTTAGAGGCTTGGTCAGGGAAAGTAGCTTGCCTAAAAGTCACTCAGAAAATCAGAGGTAAAAATCAAGTTTGATGAGTGTTATTTTTATGACATTTTTTTTTAGTTCATTTACTTGGTCATACTTTCAGGGGTTGTATACTTGATTACATACTGGTGGGAGTACACAAAGGATTAAGATGTGGTTCCTGTTCTCTACATCCACTGAGGGAAATGAGACAGCATGGCAAGTGTCAGGACAGAAAGTAACCAGTGATCATCCTCAAGAATCCTCACACATGCATAATTCATGTATAAGAAATCTGCTGAAACCCCTTACGATACTGAAAAAGTATCAACACCTGTATGCTTACCAATAGGATGACTGAAAGGTAAATTATAATACATCCATGTCAGGGAATATTATATAACCACTAAAATGTATGACATGATCTATGGGAGCTGACACAGAAAGATCACTATCAACAGTATGGAGTTGGGAAAAACAAGTCAATCATAGAGCAACACATAAAATATACCCCATTTATGTACATCTGCTAATAAATCAGAGGTTGTAAACCTATGGGCCACATCTCGCTTACAAGTGTCTTCTCCGGCCTCTGCAGCATTTCAAAACACTTAGAATTCACCGCCAACATCTTAAAGTCAGGAGTTTCCACCCAAAAAGTCTGGATTCGGGGCTAGTCTTAAATTGAAGCATCTGACAATGCTAGAGGCCTGCAATGCCACACATGAGCAACAGCTGGTACAGGGTTATGGCTGCCCCCCAAAGGCGGGACATGCGCTCTCCAATACAGCCTCCTTAACTCACAGTCATCCCTCAGTGTCCCTCAGTATTAGTTTCAGGACCAAACCCGCCCCCAAACCAAAATCCATGGGATGCTTAAGTCCCTCATATAAAATGGTGTAGTATTTGCATATAACCTACGCACATTCTCCCGTACACTTTAAATCATCTCGAGATTACTTATAATACTTAACACACTGTAAATGCTATGTAAATAATTATAAATATAATATAATATAAATGCTATGTATATAGTTGCCTATGAGAGGCAAATTCAAGTTTTGTTTTTTGGAACTTTCTGGAATTTTTTTTTTTTATCTGTAGTTGGTTGAATCCGTGGATGCGGAACCCACAGATACAGGGGCCGAATATATTTTTATTAATGCCTGGCCCTTCCAGGCATTTTGGTCACACACCTCCATCCCTTGCTAATGAAGAGGCACATAGAAAACCTGGAAATATGGAAGGGAAGGTGAGTTGGGAGGGTTGTAAGGGGGGGCATTGGGGTGCTGGTGAGCAGGCTTTCATGCATCGTTCTAAAAATGTACATACTGCTTACCTCTGGTGGAGGGCAGTATTGCTTTTATAAAGTAAGAAGACAAATTTGTAAATACTGGGGAGGAAATACAGAACCTTCAGATGATATTTAGTCCACACCTGGATGGCTGTGTCTTGAGCATTTGGGCATGGAGGTGGGGCATTCCAGGTGGAAGAGATGCTGTTAGCCAAGGCTCTCACTCTTGTTATTTTCTTTTCACTCTGAGACCTCGCTTTACAACCCAGCCCCCAGGCTCACAGGCCCTCGGGAACACCCATCAGATGCTTTACTCAGAGAATGTGCAGAAAGTATGGCTACGTCTGCCAGCCCCATCTGGAGCCCTCTTTCTTCCCAAGGCAAACGTCCATAGGCTCCTCTCCTCTTAGGCTGCCAGGGGCCTCTTACCTGTCAAAGGAGACCATTAGTCTTGGTTTTAGGAATTTAGAGATTATATGGAATGGATGAAAACCTCTGGAAAGCAGCCTAGGTCAGGAGTCATGGGGAGAGAAAGAGAGAAATGGAATTGTGACTTGCCTTATGGTTTTGACCTTGACTGAGGTTGCTATAGGCCTCAGTCTCCCCAGCCATAAAATGAGAGAGATGAGCTATGTGCTATTCAACAGCTTTAAAGCTCTAAAATTGGGCTTTGGCTTCTGGATTGATGTATCTGAGAAATGAGAAACGCAGTTCAAATGGCTTAATGTTGCCTGCCTTTCATGAATTTTGTAAGAGTTCTTATTCAAGGAAATGGACAGCCTCTCAGTACCTTCTTTCCAAAGATGGTCCAAAGCTGTTATCACAGAGATTATTCTAATTGAGAGGCACTTTCCTGGCCTGTCTGAATCTTGCAGCATAGTAGAGCAATAGGACCTTGCATCTGTATAGCAATTTGTACATTCCTAAAGTGCTATCCATCTCTGTCCTGAATTTTATACTTATATCAATACTATATAATGTAGGCAAGGTAGGATTTTTTAAAATCACATTTGAACAATAGAGAAACTTCGACTTGAGTTGCTCTCAGAGAAGCAGCAATAATGTACTCAAAGGGTGCTTTAGAGCTGGGCCTGTCTTTCAGCTTAACTCTGAGTAGGCTGGCTGTGTGACTTTGGCCAAGTTCCTTAAGCTCCCCATGCCTCAATATCCTTATCTAGTCACTGGGGAGAAATAACCACCCCGGGGATTAAATGAGATCACGTATGTGCTAGAACATAAGGACCAGAATTACCTGCCAGCATTTACCTCGTATGACATGGAGACAAGTGATCAGTTTTAGAGAGTCACAGAGGACTAAGAGAGAACGCGGAGCTGAGGACGAGGGAGGAGAAGTGTCCCAGATGGCTGGGATGGTGCCACTCACTGAGAGAGAGAACACGGGAAGAGGTGTGGGACGGATGTGATGCAGAAGGGGAGGATTTTGAGTTTGGCTTTGGACAGGTTGATTTTAAGTGCTTTTAAGACATTCACAAGGAGATGTCTAAAGGGCAGAATTCTGGCTCTGTGTGCTGGATTTGCTTGTCTGTTTTTAACACTTGATCTAATAAGTGTAAAAATGTTATCTCGAAACTTCCCTGGTGGTCCAGTGGTTAAGAATCTGCCTTCCAATGCAGGGGACACGGGTTCGATCCCTGGTCGGAGAATTAAATCTCACACACCAGGGGGCAATTAAGTTCGAGCACTGCAACTACTGAGCCCGTGGGCTCTAGAGCCTGAGCGCCACAACTAGAGAGCCCATGTGCTGCAGCTACTGAGCCCACACACTCTGGAGCCCATGCACCACAACGAGAGAGAAGCCCGCATGCCACAACGAAGAGCCCATGAGACACAACGAAAGATCCCACATGCCGCAACAAAGATCCTGCATGCCACAACTAAGATCTGATGCAGCCAAATAATAAAATTTTTTTTTAAATGTTACCTGAAACTATAATTGAAATTATAGTAGTGTCTTGGGAGGTTGCCCTGAGTGACTCTTATAGATGGAGAGTCACCTAAGACACCATTTTTAGGTCTGACATTTCCCAAAGTAGTCAAAGAACTCTACTTGTCAAGATGTTAACAGCAAAAAAAAAAAAAAAATTTCAATCCATAATAAAATAATTTTAAAAAACACAACACATCTGCCTTTCATCACCTCTTCCCACACAAGATTGACAGGAACTTATTAAAAGCTTTCAGAAGTATGGTCCTAAGGCACTTGTTTAATCTTTTTTTAAAAAATTTATTTATTTATTTATTTTTGGCTGTGTTGGGTCTTTGTTGCTGCACGCGGGCTTTCTCTAGTTGCAGCAAGCGGGGGCTACTCTTCATCGCGGTGCACAGGCTTCTCATTGCAGTGGCTTCTCTTGTTGCGGAGCACAGGCTCTAGGCGCGTGGGCTTCAGTAGTTGTGGCTCGCGGGCTCTAGAGCTTAGTTGCTCCGCGGCATGTGGGATCTTCCCAGACCAGGGAAGATCAAACCCGTGTCCCCTGCATTGGCAGGTGGATTCTTAACCATTGCACCACCAGGGAAGTCTCACTTGTTTAACCTTAAACCCAAACTCTATCTACCTTATTGGACCAAAGAACCGCCTTCATTTTTCCCATGTGATTCTAATTGACAGCCTGAAGATCTATTGTGGAATAGATGTGAAAGTGTTTCTATCATCCCAGGAGGAAGTGGAGACCTCAGGAAGGTGCGTGCTCTGCCAAAGGTTCCTCAGCTAGTAGCTTATGACGTCGGGACCCTGTTGCCCCACTAGCAGCACTGTTTTCTACCTATCTCCCTGTACAGCCTGCATTCTCCTGCAGAAAGAAGCAGATGGACAGTAGCCAAATTCCACATTCACTCTTCACCAGCCATTGCAAAACACCTTTTGAAATTGCCTTCACCCCATTCCCTGCTTAAGTCATCCAGAAAACAACCCAATTCATGTTTTAATAATATAAGTTTACACTCCTGTCACACCTGTTCTCTGAGGTTATCAAAGCACGCCATCAACCTTAATGAATTCTTACGACACTCCTGCAAAAGAGATTAAGGCAACATCTTGCCAGTGTGGTTCTCTGGGGCCATGGTAATGCGTACTATATGTTGATCACCTCATGCTGCACACACCTGCAAGTCAGTTCTTGCACAAAAGAGGATTTTGCGTGGCTCTGCAATTACTCTACAAACCCACGCATGCAAAAGGCGCCATCCATCCCAACCAAAGGGCTTTAATTCCTACAAAGCCCTTTTATTTTTACCATTAAAAAAACTCCTACATGTCTATTACTAATGTTTCCGTGCCACAACCCCAGAGGTATGCAGAGGAAGCCGGTCACCCTTAGTTTACAAAAGAGGGAATTTGTGTCTAGCAAAAATAAAGTGGTCTTCCCAAAACCCCAGCAGGAGTCGGGATTCAGATTCAGATGCAATCATTCCATTAACAAGTATTTAGTGCATGCCTACTACCACCAAACTCTAGGCTGGGTACCATACGGGAAGTACAGCAGTCAACTAATAAATATGGTCTCTGCCACCATGGATTTAGAGCTCAGTGAAGGGGACAGAATATAGAAAATAAAACAAATGAGGACACTTTCTGAAAATTACCCCAAAGGAAATCAACAGGAGACATTTTCCCCCCAGATGTTCACATGTCTTGCTCCCGGGCTTCATTCAGATGTCTGCTCAAATTGCTAATGGGCCAGGAGGAACATGCTATCGAAAGGGCACTGCCAAGAACCGAAGGAGATTTCCTTGGTAGGAGCAAGAGATATCCGAAATGAGAGGACAGGGCCTAAGGCAATAATAGATAAATTATAAGGCCTTGACATTTTTCCTAGATTATTCTTTCCAGATCCCAATTCATGTCACAGGACAGCAAATGATTTGAGACAGAGGAGAGAGAAAGAAAGAAAGAAAGAGAGAGAGAGAGAGAGAGAGAGAGAAACCGACTAAAATCCCTGCCTGTGGCTAATTCTTTCTCCAAGAAGACGTATTTTCACATGTCAGTATGGAGAGCCCAAGCATCGCGTGGAAACACAGCATTTCTAGGAGCCTGTAAAGAAAAATCAATTGCATCGTCCTCCCAACCTGTAACCTTTCTGGTTTCAGTACTTGGAAATTCACTGGGCTCCATCCCAGGTCCCAACACCATTCTCATTAGTCGCGTCACCATAGCAACTTTTAGGGTCTGTATCCTCAGCCACATGGCAAACTAATTGAACTGTACAACTTATTTTGCAGCTGGGGAATGTAAAAGTGAATCTTACATTTAATCATACTCACAGCATTGACATTCAAATCAAAAGGCTTTGTCAGGGCTCCTGGAAAATGGAGTGTCATTTTGCCAGCACAATGTTTCACTCAGAGGCACATTCTTCCCACTTTGAAGTGCTAAGCGAATGGTGGAAAAAAAAAAAAAAAAGCTTTTGGGCTTAGGGGTGGGAGAGGGTGGGGAGGGGGGAAGGAAGGAACAAAATCTGGATGAATAACAGGAAAATGAATAAATGTTTCCAAATCCAATTCGAGTTCAATGCAAATGCTGTTGAAAATCTTTGGCTTGTGATTTTTCTTTCTTCTTTTTTTTTCTTTCTTTTAAAGAGGCAGCAACATTGATGGAAAGAGCTTTGGAATCACAGATCTACTCTGTACTCCTTAGTTCTGAGATCTTCAGGCAAGTCACTTAACTCCTGGTAACTTGAGCTTCCTAGCATATAAAGTGGGACTGAATAATACCACCCAACAGGCCTGTTCTGAGGGTAAACAGAATATATATATAAGCATATATAAAGCACACAGCGTTGTGTCTGACACACAGTAGATACTCAATTGTCATTTTCCTTCCAAAGCTTGGACCTTAATCTATGGCTAGTCCTGGGCCAACACTTAACACAGCAGGCAGTGTGCTGGGTGCCTTATGTACCTTGTCTCACGAATCACCAAACTAACCCTGGGGCATAAATATCGTTACCCCCTATTGACAAACTGAGAGGCTGAGGCTTAGAGAGGTTGATAATGATTAAAAAGTATTCAAAACTTGGAAATGAGGAAAAAAGACAACCTCATGTCCCTTCTGTATTAGAGCATTGTCTACGGGCCTAGTCGAGGTCTTTCTGCTTCTTAAGGGGAATGTACTTTGTATGACTTACCATTAATTTGGCCCAGACTCTTTCACGTTAGATGCTAATTTGTAGAAGGTGAACAACTTACTGATGACCTTTGGCTGGCAGGAAGCAAATGATTTTTGTCCAATAGGAAAGAAAACCCTGAAAGTTATGGTTTATTGGCCTGTAGGGCATGAACTACCTTTGTAGGCAACTTAGCCATCTTATTTCAGTGTTTTTGTGTTTTAGCGACTAGATGCCAGTTGTCAGATCCTTCTTTGACTGACCTGAATCTTTCTGCTGATCCTTTCTTTAATAAGATATTAAATCTCTAATGTGTGCTCATTGTATATCTGTACACAGGTCACATTTTTTTTTTCTTTCTGAAAATGACACTCTGACAATAATTTACACAAGACCCATCAAGGTGGGAAGGAGTACAGCCTGGCTGGTCTGCCTCCAGTGTCTACAGACCTAGTTCTCTCTGGTTCACAGAAACCAGGACTAGGATTTAAAGAGTATACCCTGCCCTCAAGGAGCACCAAAAAAGGACAGCCAGCTGTACATGATTTCACATAGTAGTGGTACGTGCTGGAGCTGTGGTAGTAAAGTGTTAAGGAAGGTCAAAGGAGAGATACTTGTGTTTCTCATTTGCAGGAGTGAGAACGATAGCAGAAGACCTCACTAGAGAAGCATTGTAGTGAGCATTGAAGAGTGAGCAGATTTCCTCCTGATTTCCATCACAGGTGGAAGAATGATCCCCAAGAATCATCCCCCCAAGAATCATCCCCACCTATTGCTATTATAATAACAATAATAACAATAGTGGCGGTCACTGTGTGGCTAATAGTTTATAATCGTCACCCAACCAAAGCTCACAAAAGCCTTATGAGGTAGGTACTACATTATCTCCATTTTCAGCCGATGAGGCAGAGGCACAAAAGCATGCCTGGCTTGCCCAAGAACGCTGGACTGGTGAGCACAGAGCTGTATTCTGAGCCACTAGTTCTTCCTGCTCCTCTACTGCCTCTATTTTCATGTGTTCACCCTATCCCTAGCTCTCTTCCTGGGGGCACATACAGTTTCTGGCTTAGGCCCTAGCTTCAGGCAGGCTGGGCATTTTTATTCCTGCTTGACCTATGAGGAGCCCTTGGAAGCTTGAAACGTGTAAATGACTTGTCAACTGGGAAGGGCTGGAAGGGGGAGCCTCTGAGATAAAAGCCCCGCCTTTTCAGATACTCGACTCTTCTTCTTCTGGCTGGGCTGTTGCCAACTTGCCTTCCAGCCCTTGTTAGTGATCCATCTGCATCTGGTCCTGGTACTAAGTGGAGAGAAGGATAAACGACCTTCTTCATGTCATCCCTCACGGGGAGAGACGAGGCACCGTGGGGCTATGTGTCACCAGTGCAAAATGACGGAGGGTAACTGGAAGGGGAGGTTGTGGGGCTTACCCGCACTTGAGACAGCTAGTAATTTCATCTTTCAGGCTTTATGAAGATGATTTCTCTCCTGCTCTATCCATGCGCTGCCCTCACTCCATCACTCCCTGAAGCCTTCCTTATATCTGAACCGTTCCATCTTTGCAGAAGACGAAAAGAGGGCTGAGTCATCCATCTTGCAGCAGAATGGGGTAAGGCATGAGCACTGGGTTAGGAATAAAGAGACCTGAGGTCTAGTCCTAGCTCTGCCCCCAGTTTACCGTGTGACCTTGGTTGGGTCCCTGGCCTCTGTGCCTCCATTTCTCATCTGTGCACTGAGCAGACTAGACGAGCACGCTATGATTTGAGGAAGTGTATTCGGGCAATCAGTGACAGAAGAAAGCGTTACCAGTGAGGCAACTCAGTGATGAGGAACCCACCCACCCCCTGACACACACACAGCCTGGGAAGAGGCAACCACATGGCGTGGGAGGGGCCGTCAAACCTCTCCTTCTAACTCGGGACAGAGGTGGTAGCCTGGTATAAGCATAAAGAGCGTACAGAAAACAGATGGCTGGGAAGACCCACGTGAGAAGCTCCTGAGCAAATGGTGTCCATGCTGATGTCTCATCTTCAGGTGTCACCAGTGAAAGGCATGGGGAATGAGCGGTTGCTTTGTGCTATACCCATTCTTGCCTAATTTCCCACATTCCACCCTCAGAGAGGAGGGCTGGGGGAAAAGGGCCCGATTCAAGTTTGAATGCCTCTCCAAGCCATCCCTAACCCTCCTTGGCCTCACAGTCCTCTCCATCTTTTCCATCCTGACACAGGGCTGCTCAGGAATGGGAAGATAGGCATCTGGTCCAGGGCTTGCCAGTAACAACCTGGATGGTTGAGCAAAGCCTGCTCTTCTCTGGGCCTCAGTGTGCTTCTCTGTAAATTGAGAGGTGAAATAAACGACAGCTCACAGCTATGGAACACTGATGTGCCAGACAGCACGGTGTTTCTTGTGATACTTAAAAGTCCCTGAGAGATGCTTTCATCCACTGGACAGATGAAGCAGTTGACACCCAAGTTAAGTGATTTGCACATGGTCAAACATTTAGGAAGTGGTAGTGTAATGGCCGAACCTGAACCTTCTCCCAAGGTAGAAACACCGGCATAGGTGCTACCTACCTTCCTGCATCCACCCCCACTACCCACCCATGGCAGACACCACCTGTGCATCTCAACACCCTTATTCAACCTGACTTCAGGAAGACTGTAGTCTACTGACCTCTCACTTTAAATCTGCTACAGTCTATTCCCACCACAGAAGCTAAAGTGAGCCTTTAGAAGTAAACCAGATCATGCCATTCTGCAGATCAAGCCCTCTACTGGTTTCCCAGTTCACTCGTATATAGTTCTTACCATTATCTTCAAAGCCCTACAAGGTCTGGCCTCTGACCATCCTTCCAACTTCATTTCCTACCTCTGTTCCCTCTGTTCGTTCTATCCCAGGCACTCTGCCCTTTTTACTTTGCCAGAACACTAATCCCAACTTGCCCCAGCCTCAGGGCCTTTGTACTTGTTGTTTCCTCTGCCTGGAAAGCTTTCCTCCCAGGTATTTACCTCATGCCTGGTTTCATTCAGATACTGTTCAAATGATCTTTCCTTAAAGAGGCTGTTGCTGATCACATATCTAAAATGACAACTTTCTTCCTTATTATTGGTCTATTTTTACTCGATTTTTCATTATTAACATTTATCACTCACTGGCTTAAGCCAAAGTATGTAATTGTTTATCTGTTTGTCTCCCTTCCCTATAATATAGGTTCCATGAGGTCAAGGACTTTTTTGTTCAGTACTGTATCCCCAGTCCCTCCAATAGGGCTCTTCACCTAAGAGGAATCCAAACATGTGTTGAATCAATGACTATTAGTCATTATACCTTCTCCTTGTCGAATATAGTAATTTAGACTGGGCTTTCACTGCTATAGTTTGATGTACTCAACAACAAAGTTGATGGTAACAGGGAATTGAACTCAAGCAGCCATTCTGGGGAGGAAAGCATACCTGGATGCCATGCTCTGGGCAAACGGTAGCAGTGTTCCAGGTCCTGAGTCTGTGTCACTGGTTGAAGAGACAGTATTAAGCTCTAACCTGATGCCCTCAGGTTGACTCATATGACCCTTCAGGGTAATGCTTCATTTCCCCAGACCTGCTATTACCCAGGGTCATGGCATAGTTCGTACACATCATCAGTATTCAACCGTCACATCGCTGGAGGAATGAGAACTTGATTAAGTTGCCTATTTTAGTTTGTAAAGCATAAACCTTTCAAACCCTCTTGCTTGTTAACAATTCTGTCTAAGAGGTCAGATGCAACACCCTGTGTAATGAGTATAATGCATCTTTCCCACCTGACCCTGGGCACGTCCAAGTGGGCCCCAGGTCCTTACGTGTAACACTAGGAATGTCTGACCTATGGGATCCCCCAAAGTTGGTCCACTGTGAATGACTAACAAGGCTATGACCACTTCCCAGAAACAGATGTGAAACTGGGGGACGTGACAGAGGGTGGGCTGCCCTCCAGTCCTTTTGTAAAAAGTGTTAAGACTAAACTAAATTCACGGTGTTATCTCTATTTCTTTGCTTTTCTGCCTCTTGGCCAAAGAACAGGGAAATGGGTTCTAGTTAAGAGTACCAACTCATCCAAGATCCAAATAAAATCATGAAATCAATTGAAAAAAAAAAAAAGAGTACTAGCTCATTTCCTGTGTAGCACAAATGATGACTAGATGAATGCAGGAGAATCAGGTTTATCGGTACCAATCCAGCTGTCGGAATGCTGTTCTCTTCTCATAGCACTTTATAACATGACTGTGGAGGGTGTGTGTCACACTCTGTGTGCATATCTATCTCTGGAATGAAACTCCTGAGCATGGGGACTTTATCTTGCTCATGTCACCACTGTGCTTAACACTAGGCTTGCCACAAAGTGACTACTGAAACCGAGCGGGACCCTGTGGGCTTCCTGGGCACAAGAGCCTTTCTGTTCAGCCTCCATGACCTTCCCTGAGTTCCAAAGGGCAGGTTCAAACAGTTGTTAATCAGGGAAGGGAGGGGATGCAGAGACAAGGGAGGAACAGTCAAGAAACAATAGTGCAGCCTCGGCACAGGATCCTGGTTCAGCCTCAAAGGATACACATTACAATATTTTTGAGCTCTTCTGCAGAACTAAAATCCCCAATAAATGGAAGACTTTAACTACTTGTTGAAGCACTCTTCATTCCAGAAAGAAGGTCACAATTTGATAACCACAAAAGCTCATCAGGAGACCACCTGCAGCCAGTTTAATCAAAGGAATGAAGGCCCTGCTCACACTCTGATCCTTATCAGGAACAATTGCTCTTGAACCATTGCCAGAAAACTCCTCACCAAATCTCCCTGGGTTGGGACACACAGTTCTGAGGGCATGAACTCGCTGTGGCCCCCTTTGCCTGGCAAAGCAATAAAGCTATTCTTTTCTACTTCACCCAAAACTCTGTCTTCGAGATTCGATTCGGCACCAGTGCATAGTAGCCAAATTTTCAGCATCAGTATTGGGTCAATATTTATTTAATGAATGAATAAATGTATAAAGGAGTTGAGTAATTAAACTTAACTGTCCTTCTCCTTCTACTCAGATGAATGTTGTGCTTTCCTAATGTAATACTTCCCCACCTCCATACTGGCACTAGACATTCAAAACCTCACTGGACGTCATCAGGATGGCAACATAGGTAGTTCCTGACTCTACTCCCCATCACAAGAAGACCAGCTAACAACTATTCATGGACAAGACACCATTGAGAAAATCCTAGAACATGGGGGTGCGGCTAAAGCACCCCCTGCATCACAGAGACCAAGACAGACCACATCAGAAAGGTAAGGGGAGCAGCTACATGCTGACCACAGGGCCCATCCCCCGGGCCAGCACAACACCACACTGAGAGGTCTGCCTTGTGGTTCCTCCAGTGGAAAAAGAGATACCAGCGTGGACATCCAGCTTCCCCAGCATTGTGGGTTGCTTCTCGGGAGCCTTACACTGGTCTCGACACACAGACATTGTCGGGGAGTCTGGGAGGCTTGACCACTGGCAATCTGATTGTAACAAAGAAGGCGGGAGGGGCTTGAAACAACCAGCACTTGGATCTTGGCAGATCAAGTTCCTACCTGCATCACCCACATAGTCGTCCCAACTGGCAGCTTTGCTCATCTGTGGAGCGAAGACAGTGGTGCAGTCTGACCAGGGAACTCGGCAAGGAGTAGCTCTGCCTGATTCGGATCCTAAGACAAGAAGATGTGCTGGCCCTGGAGCTTGGTCTGCCCCTGCCCAGGCAGGGGAGCTGAGTCATAGCCCAGCCTATTGCTGAGTGTAGCTGACCAAGAACACCTGGGAGGCTGAAAAAGAGATGAGATTTGAAATTATCAGAAGCAGGGATCTGGGGGAAGGAAATGTGGATGAAGGTGGTCAAAAGGTACCAATTTCCAGTTATAAGATAAATAAGCAGTAGGGATGTAATGCACATGAGGACTAGAGTTAACATCGCTGTATCAGAAAATTGAAAGTTGTTAGGAGACTAAATCCCAAGAGTTCTCATCCCAAGGAAAAAAAACATTTTTTTCTTTTTGTTTTTCTTTGTATTTACTATATGAGGTGGTGTATGTTAACTAAACCTGTGGTAATCATTTCACGATATATGTAAATCCAATCACGATGCTTACACCTTGAACTTATACAGAGCTCTGTGTCAATTAACATCTCAGTAAAACTGCAATGAATAAGTGAATGAATAAACAAAAACAAAACCTTACTATGAGGGAAAGCAGGGAGGATTATAGTATCCCCTTTTCATAGAACAATGGAGGCTCACAATGGTTTGATGACTTTCCCAAGCCAAAGCGTATCAGAGTAGAACCTGGCATGAAGCCTACTGGCTACCCCGTCCAGCCTGTGCCTTCTGGGTCTTGAGCCCAACCCCATGGATGGGGTGTGAGTCTTGGCTGGCCCAGCAGGCAGGGGTGCTGTGCACACCCAGCTGGGAGCATTCACGACCACACAGGACTGGTCCAGCCCGATTCCAGTTAAGCAGCAGACCCTTCCTGCACATGCCCCCTTGCCTCCCTTCTTTCTCCCTTTCTCTTCTTAGGCCCCCAGGGTTTTTCAGGGTCTGGGAGCCTTTTGACACAATGTATAAAATTGTACACACTGACAGTATCCAACCTCTTATTTGTTGAGCCCTAATGGTGCACTGTGGTGTACAGCAAGGGGCTCAGGCTCTGAAGTCAAGCTGCCTGGGTTCAAATCTCAACCCTGCCATGTATCTGGGTACTGAGTGTCCTCACTTTTAAAATAGGAATGCTGATCGTCCCTGCCTCTAGGGCAGTAGTGAGGGTTAGATAAGGCAATACGTGCAAAGACACATAGAATATGGCTGGCATGTACCCACGCCTTTCACTTCATCCTCACAACGATCCCAGGAGAAAGATTATACTTATCCCAGTTTACAGATGAAGAAACTGAGGTTCAGAAATCCTAAGCAGGGCTTCCCTGGTGGCGCAGTGGTTAAGAGTCCGCCTGCCAATGCAGGGGACACGGGTTCGAGCCCTGGTCTGGGAAGATCCCACATGCCGCGGAGCGACTAAGTCCGTGCGCCACAACTACTGAGCCTGCGCTCTAGAGCCCACAAGCCACAACTACTGAAGCCGGCGCGCCTAGAGTCCGTGCTCCGCAACAAGAGAAGCCACCGCAGTGAGAAGCCCGCGCACCGCAACGAAGAGTAGCCCCTGCTCACTGCAACTAGAGAAAGCCAGTGCACAACAACGAAGACCCAAAGCAGCCAAAAATAAAATAAATAAAATTAAAAAAAAAAAAAGAAACCCTAAGCAGCTATTTCAACAAGGCTTGCTCTACTGAACACAGGCTCACCTCCATATGCTGTTTCTCAAAGGGCGCTGGTATCTTGAGGAGGATGCTAGAGGAGACCACGCAGAGACCAAATCATTGAAATTCTCAAGGTGAGTTCACAGGTCAAGGTCACCCCGGTAGGGCAGACATTTTCAGGAGCAGGGAAAGCGTGTCCTTCCCAGTCTCTGGGAGGCCCAGGGCAGCCCACTGACTCCTCCCCCCAGGCTCACCTGGGGTGCATAAGCATTTGGTAACACCTGCTCTCCCCAGGGTTTCGTCCCACTCCACCCACAGTTGTTTCCAATGAGATGGCTAAAGGGCTTGCTCTGTTACTGAGAATGGAAGCTTCCCTGCCAAAATCTCTAAGGGGAGGTTGTTAGCACGATTTCCTCAGTACCCAACTCCCTGTTAGCCTGAAAAGTGGCCCTTCTGATTATCCCTGAGGGAACACCCTACCCCCCACCCCAAGTCCTCTGCTCTTTACTACCTTTGGTAAATTCTGTCCTGGAAGAAGATTGGTCACTCCCTTTGGAAACTCTGCGTAGCCTCCTGTTCACCTGCCTGCTTGGTTGAGATGGTTAAGGAAGGGCTATCTTAGGAAAGCGATGAGAAAGCATACAAAGTGTGCAACAGGAGCCTGATAAAGTCAATGAACTCGATTTCGTTCGCTTTAAAGTGAAATAAACTCGCCATAATACACTGAAGCGGACAACTCCATCCTTCTTAGTGGGGAAGGGAACATGAGGGAAACTGCAACTAGGATGCGGCAATCGTGGATTTGTGGCAGGGAGTTTCTTCCTGGTCTGCACTCAAGAAAGCAGAGATTTGGGGCCACAGCTGGGGCAGCAGGCAAAGTGCCTGCTCTGGCTGAATCACCCACTCCCTCCTGAAGGCCCTCCTCTGATCCATCCGTGACCCCCCTCCCAGCTCCAGCCCCTCCCCTTCCAGCATTCCAGCACACTCCCCGAACCCTAAATCAAAGTCACCCTCTTGCCACTTTAGGCCCCTTCTCCAGCCTCTCAATTACCACCACTTCCTGAAGCCTTATTTCACATGCTCTTGCTCTAAAAATCCTCTTCTCTCCTCCAAACTAGAAAGGATCATCTTTTTCATCCTCTGGACTCAGAAAAGCAATTTATCTTTATTGTTCTTAGGTACACTTGTCTATCCAGTAAGGAAGGGGACTGCCCCAAGGTCATGAAGCAATGTGAGGCCAGGTCTCTTGAACTTCTGTGATCTTTGTAACACGCAACACATTTCCTCTCAAACTCTGGAAGGCAAATTCCAAAGCCAGAATAGAAGCCAAAGGAATAAAATAAAAGTCGTTGTTTCTTACATTACTTGCCACAGAGGCAAGTGACCTAAGTCCCAGAAGCTTTGTTTCAGCAGTGACACCCACAGGGAGTGACTCAAAATGCTTATTTGTCTGCACGTCTAACTCTGACAGGAAAGGTACCCTTGACTCCCAGACCCCTGGGAGCATCTGTTAGGATGCTCATGCATCATTGGAAATATAACGAGATGGAGAAAATTTTTATTTATGAGAATTCCTCCAGGGCGGTAGCAGGATTAGAAAGAATATTTTGATAAAGTGCTTGGGGTTAAGGTTTCACACCCAAGGATCATGCTTGGCCAATAAGAGATGTTTCCTAAACTGTCTCCAAGGCACAGCTGTTTGCCTTCCTGCTGTCCATGTCTCTTTTCTTCCTCCCTAACGGACTCCTGAC
The DNA here is from genome assembly GCF_965194825.1 of Balaenoptera physalus. Taxonomy (NCBI): domain Eukaryota; kingdom Metazoa; phylum Chordata; class Mammalia; order Artiodactyla; family Balaenopteridae; genus Balaenoptera; species Balaenoptera physalus. Next base: position 47,940,184 of record NC_138890.1, on the reverse strand, counting down.
TTTTTCAAATGTGAAATTTTCCCCTATTTGACTCTGGAAAGAACATTCCTTTCCTACCTCTGAAAGGGCATCTTGATTGGTCTAAGCCAGGGTTGGCAAATTAAGGCCCATGGGCCAAATTTGGCTGGCCACAGCTGCCTGTAAGCTAAGAATGGTTTCTGCAACTTAAATAATTAGAAAAAAAGCAAAAGAAGAATAGTATTTCTTGACTTGTGAAAATTATATGAAATTCAAATTTCAGTGTCCCTAAAGTTTTTTTTAACAGCTTTGTTGATGTATAATTCACATACTGTATAATTCACCCATTTTAAGTGTACAATTCAAGGGCTTTTAGTATATCCACAGGGTTGTGCAATCATCACCACAATCAATTTTATTTTTTTTTTTTTTTATTTTTTTTTTTTTAACATCTTTATTGAAGTATAATTGCCTTACAATGGTGTGTTAGCTTCTGCTTTATAACAAAGTGAATCAGTTATACATATACAATATGTTCCCATTTCTCTTCCCTCTTGCATCTCCCTCCCTCCCACCCTCCCCATCCCATCCCTCTAGATGGTCACAAAGCACCGAGCTGATCTCCCTGTGCTATGCGGCTGCTTCCCACTAGTTATCTATTTTACATTTGGTAGTGTATATATGTCCATGACACTCTCTTACCCTGTCACATCTCACCCCACCCCCTCCCCATATCCTCAAGTCCATTCTCTAGTAGGTCTGTGTCTTTATTCCCGTCTTGCCACTAGGTTCTTCATGGCCTTTTTTTTTTTTTTTTTTTTTTTTTCCCCTTAGATTCTGTATATATGTGTTAGCATACTGTATTTGTTTTTCTCTTTCTGACTTACTTCACTCTGTATGACAGACTCTAACTCCATCCACCTCATTACAAATACCTCCATTTCATTTCTTTTTATGGCTGAGTAATATTCCATTGTATATATGTGCCACATCTTCTTTATCCATTCATCTGTCGATGGACACTTAGATTGCTTCCATGTCCTGGCTATTGTAAATAGAGCTGCAATGAACATTTTGGTACATGACTCTTTTTGACCTATGGTTTTCTCAGGGTATATGCCCAGTAGTGGGATTGCTGGGTCGTATGGTAGTTCTATTTGTAGTTTTTTAAGGAACCTCCATACTGTTCTCCATAGTGGCTGTATCAATTTACATTCCCACCAACAGTGCAAGAGTGTTCCCTTTCCTCCACACCCTCTCCAGCATTTATTGTTTCTAGATTTTTTGATGATGGCCATTCTGACCGGTGTGAGATGATATCTCATTGTAGTTTTGATTTGCATTTCTCTAATGATTAATGATGTTGAGCATTCTTTCATGTGTCTGTAGGCCATCTGTATATCTTCTTTGGAGAAATGTCTATTTAGGTCTTCGGCCCATTTTTGGATTGGGTTGTTCGTTTTTTTGTTATTGAGCTGCATGAGCTGCTTGTAAATCTTGGAGATTAATCCTTTGTCAGTTGCTTCATTTGCAAATATTTTCTCCCATTCTGATGGTTGTCTTTTGGTCTTGTTTATGGTTTCCTTTGCTGTGCAAAAGCTTTTAAGTTTCATTAGGTCCCATTTGTTTATTTGTGTTCTTATTTCCATTTCTCTGGGAGCTGGGTCAAAAAGAATCTTGCTGTGATGTATGTCATAGAGTGTTCTGCCTATGTTTTCCTCTAAGAGTTTGATAGTGTCTGCCCTTACACTTAGGTCTTTAATCCATTTTGAGTTTATTTTTGTGCATGGTGTCAGGGAGTGTTCTGTTTTCATACTTTTACATGTACCTGTCCAATTTTCCCAGCACCACTTATTGAAGAGGCTGTCTTTTCTCCACTGTATATGCTTGCCTCCTTTATCAAAGATAAGGTGCCCATATGTGTGTGGGTTTATCTCTGGGCTTTCTATCCTGTTCCATTGATCTATATTTCTGTTTTTGTGCCAGTACCAAACTGTCTTGATTACTGAAGCTTTGTAATATAGTCTGAAGTCAGGGAGCCTGATTCCCCCAGCTCCATTTTTCGTTCTCAAGATTGCTTTGGCTATTCGGGGTCTTTTGTGTTTCCATACAAATTGTGAAATTTTTTGTTCTAGTTCTGTGAAAAATGCCAGTGGTAGTTTGATAGGGATTGCATTGAATCTGTAGATTGCTTTGGGTAGTAGAGTCATTTTCACAATGTTGATTCTTCCAATCCAGGAACATGGTATATCTCTCCATCTATTTGTATCATCTTTAATTTCTTTCATCAGTGTCTTATAATTTTCTGCATACAGGTCTTTTGTCTCCTTAGGTAGGTTTATTCCTAGATATTTTATTCTTTTTGTTGCAATGGTAAATGGGAGTGTTTTCTTAATTTCACTTTCAGATTTTTCGTCATTAGTGTATAGAAATGCAAGAGATTTCTGTGCATTAATTTTGTATCCTGCTACTTTACCAAATTCATTGATTAGCTCTAGGAGTTTTCTGGTAGCATCTTTAGGATTCTCTATGTATAGTATCATGTCATCTGCAAATAGTGACAGCTTTACTTCTTCTTTTCCGATTTGGATTCCTTTTATTTCTTTGTCTTCTCTGATTGCTGTGGCTAACACTTCCAAAACTATGTTGAATAATAGTGGTGAGAGTGGGCAACCTTGTCTTGTTCCTGATCTTAGTGGAAATGGTTTCAGTTTTTCACCATTGAGGACAATGTTGGCTGTGGGTTTGTCATATATGGCCTTTATTATGTTGAGGAAAGTTCCCTCTATGCCTACTTTCTGCAGGGCTTTTATCATAAATGGGTGTTGAATTTTGTCGAAAGCTTTCTCTGCATCTATTGAGATGATCATATGGTTTTTCTCCTTCAGTTTGTTAATATGATGTATCACATTGATTGATTTGCGTATATTGAAGAATCCTTGCATTCCTGGGATAAACCCCACTTGATCATGGTGTATGATCCTTTTAATGTGCTGTTGGATTCTGTTTGCTAGTATTTTGTTGAGGATTTTTGCATCTATGTTCATCAGTGATATTGGCCTGTAGTTTTCTTTCTTTGTGACATCTTTGTCTGGTTTTGGTATCAGGGTGATGGTGGCCTCGTAGAATGAGTTTGGGAGTGTTCCTCCCTCTGCAATATTTTGGAAGAGTTTGAGAAGGATAGGTGTTAGCTCTTCTCTAAATGTTTGATAGAATTCACCTGTGAAGCCATCTGGTCCTGGGCTTTTGTTTGTTGGAAGGTTTTTAATCACAGTTTCAATTTCAGTGCTTGTGATTGGTCTGTTCATATTTTCTATTTCTTCCTGGTTCAGTCTCGGCAGTTTGTGCCTTTCTAAGAATCTGTCCATTTCTTCCAGGTTGTCCATTTTATTGGCATAGAGTTGCTTGTAGTAATCTCTCATGATCTTTTGTATTTCTGCAGTGTCAGTGGTTACTTCTCCTTTTTCATTTCTAATTCTATTGATCTGAGTCTTCTCCCTTTTTCTCTTGATGAGTCTGGCTAATGGTTTATCAATTTTGTTTATCTTCTCAAAGAACCAGCTTTTAGTTTCATTGATTTTTGCTATTGTTTCCTTCATTTCTTTTTCATTTATTTCTGACCTGATCTTTATAATTTCTTTCCTTCTGCTGGCTTTGGGGTTTTTTTGTTCTTCTTTCTCTAATTGCTTTAGGTGCAAGGTTAGGTTGTTTATTCGAGATGTTTCCTGTTTCTTGAGGTAGGCTTGTATTGCTATAAACTTCCCTCTTAGCACTGCTTTTGCTGCGTCCCATAGGTTTTGGGTCGTCGTATCTCCATTGTCATTTGTTTCTAGGTATTTTTTGATTTCCCCTTTGATTTCTTCAGTGATCACTTCGTTATTAAGTAATGTATTGTGTAGCCTCCATGTGTTTGTATTTTTTACAGGTCTTTTCCTGTAATTGATATCTAGTCTCATAGCGTTGTGGTCGGAAAAGATACTTGATACGATTTCAATTTTCTTAAATTTACCAAGGCTTGATTTGTGACCCAAGATATGATCTATCCTGGAGAATGTTCCATGAGCACTTGAGAAAAATGTGTATTCTGTTGTTTTTGGATGGAATGTCCTATAAATATCAATTAAGTCAATCTTGTTTAATGTATCATTTAAAGCTTGTGTTTCCTTATTTATTTTCATTTTGGATGATCTGTCCATTGGTGAGAGTGGGGTGTTAAAGTCCCCTACTATGATTGTGTTGCTGTCGATTTCCCCTTTTATGGCTGTTAGTATTTGCCTTATGTATTGAGGTGCTCCTATGTTGGGTGCATAAATATTTACAATTGTTATACCTTCCTCTTGTATCGATCCCTTGATCATTATATAGTGTCCTTCTTTGTCTCTTGTAATAGTCTTTATTTTAAAGTCTATTTTGTCTGATATGAGAATTGCTACTCCAGCTTTCTTTTGATTTCTATTTGCATGGAATATCTTTTTCCATCCCCTCACTTTCAGTCTATATGTGTCTCTAGGTCTGAAGTGGGTCTCTTGTAGACAGCATATATATGGGTCTTGTTTTTGTATCCATTCAGCCAGCCTGTGTCTTTTGGTGGGAGCATTTAATCCATTTACATTCAAGGTAATTATCGATATGTATGTTCCTATTCCCATTTTCTTAAATGTTTTGGGTTTGTTATTGTAGGTGTTTTCCTTCTCTTGTGTTTCTTGCCTAGAGAAGTTCCTTTAGCATTTGTTGTAAAGCTGGTTTGGTGGTGCTGAACTCTCTCAGCTTTTGCTTGTCTGTAAAGGTTTTAATTTCTCCATCGAATCTGAATGAGATCCTTGCTGGGTAGTGTAATCTTGGTTGCAGGTTTTTCTCCTTCATCACTTTAAGTATATCCTGCCACTCCCTTCTGGCTTGCAGAGTTTCTGCTGAAAGATCAGATGTTAACCTTATGGGGATTCCCTTGTGTGTTATTTGTTTTTTTTCCCTTGCTGCCTTTAATATGTTTTCCTTATATTTAATTTTTGACAGTTTGATTAATATGTGTCTTGGTGTGTTTCTCCTTGGGTTTATCCTGTATGGGACTCTCTGTGCTTCCAGGACTTGATTAACTATTTCCTTTCCCATATTAGGGAAGTTTTCAACTATAATCTCTTCAAATATCTTCTCAGTCCCTTTCTTTTTCTCTTCTTCTTCTGGGACCCCTATAATTCGAATGTTGGCGCGTTTAATGTTGTCCCAGAGGTCTCTGAGACTGTCCTCAGTTCTTTTCATTCTTTTTTCTTTATCCTGCTCTGCAGTAGTTATTTCCACCATTTTATCTTCCAGGTCACTTATCCTTTCTTCTGCCTCAGTTATTCTGCTATTGATCCCATCTAGAGTATTTTTAATTTCATTTATTGTGGTTTTCATCATTGCTTGGTTCCTCTTTAGTTCTTCTACGTCCTTGTTAAATGTTTCTTGCATTTTGTCTATTCTATTTCCAAGATTTTGGATCATCCTTACTATCATTATTCTGAATTCTTTTTCAGGTAGACTACCTATTTCCTCTTCATTTGTTAAGTCTGGTATGTTCTGACCCTGCTCCTTCATCTGCTGTGTGTTTTTCTGTCGTCTCATTTTGCTTATCTTACTGTGTTTGGGGTCTCCTTTTCACAGGCTGCAGGTTCGTAGTTCCTGTTGTTTTTGGTATCTGTCCCCAGTGGCTAAGGTTGGTTCAGTGGGTTGTGTAGGCTTCCTGGTGGAGGGAACTAGTGCCTGAGCTCTGGTGGATGAGGTTGGCTCTTGTCTTTCTGGTGGGCACGTCCACGTCTGGTGGTGTATTTTGGGGTGTCTGTGGCCTTATTATGATTTTAGGCAGCCTCTCTGCTAATGGATGGGGCTGTGTTCCTGTCTTGCTAGTTGTTTGGCATATGGTGTCCAGCACTGTAGCTTGTTGGTCGTTGAGTGAAGCTGGGTCTTGATGTTGAGATGGAGATCTCTGAGAGATTTTTGCCGTTTGGTATTACGTGAAGCTGGGAGGTCTCTTGTGGACCAGTGTCCTGAAGTTGGCTCTCCCACCTCAGAGGCACGGCCCTGATGCCTGGCTGGAGCACCAAGAGCCTTTCGTCCACACGGCTCAGAGTAAAAGGGAGAAAAAATAGAAAGAAAGAAAGAAAGAAAGAAAGAAAGAGGCTATAATATAGTGAAGTAAAATAAAGCTATTGTAAAGCAAAGCTATACAGACAAAATCGCACCCAGAAGCATATACATATACACTCACAAATAAAGGAAAAGGGGAAAAATTAATATATCCTGCTCCCAAAGTCCACCTCCTGAATTTGGGATGATTCGTTGTCTATTCAGGTATTCACCAGATGCAGGCACATCAAGTTGTTTGTGGAGTTTTAATCCGCTGCTTCTAAGGTTGCTGGGAGAGATTTCCCCTTATCTTCCCTGTTCGCAGAGTTCCTGGGGTTCAGCTTTGGATTTGGACCCGCCTCTGCGTGTAGGTCGCCTGAGGGCGTCTATTCCCCGCACAGACAGGACGGGGTTAAAGGAGCAGCTGCTTCGGGGACTCTGGCTCCCTCAGGCCGCGGGGAGGGAGGTGTACAGAGGAGGCGGGGTGAGCCTGCGGCGGCCGAGGCCGGCGTGACGTTGCACCAGCCCGAGGCGGGCAGTGCGTTCTCCCGGGGAACTTGTCCCCGGATCACGGGACCCTGGCAGTGGCGGGCTGAACAGGCTCCCGGGAGGGGCTATGTGGAGAGTGACCTGTGCTCACACACAGGCTTTTTGGAGGCGGCAGCAGCAGCCCCAGCGTCTCACGCCCGTCTCTGGGGTCCGTGCTGATCGCCGCGGCTCACGCCTTTCTCTGGAGTTCGTTTAGGCGGCACTCTGAATCCCCTCTCCTTGCGCGCCGCGAAACAAAGAGGCAAGAAAAAGTCCTTGCCTCTTCGGCAGCTGCAGACTTTTTCCCCGGACTCCCTACCAGCCAGCTGTGGTGCGCTAACCCCTTCAGGCTGTGTTCACGCCGCCAGCCCCAGTCCTCTCCGGGCGATCCGACCGAAGCCCGAGCCTCAGCTCCCAGCCCCGCCCGCCGAGCAGACAAGCCTCTCGGGCTGGTGAGTGCTGCTCCGCGCCGAGCCTCTGTGCGGGAGTCTCTCCGTTTTTTTCCTCTGCGCCCCTGTTGCTGTGGGGTCTGCGGTGATCGCCGCGGCTCGCGCCCTTCTCTGGAGATCGTTTAGGCGGCGCTCTGAATCCCCTCTCCTTGCGCGCCGCGAAACAAAGAGGCAAGAAAAAGTCCCTTGCCTCTTCGGCAGCTGCAGACTTTTTCCGGGTCTCCCTCCCAGCCAGCTGTTGTGCGCTAATCCCTTCAGGCTGTGTTCACGCTGCCAGCCTCAGTCCTCTCCCTGCGATCCGACCGAAGCCGAGCCTCAGCTCCCAGCCCCGCCCGCCCCGGCGGGGGAGCAGACAAGCCTCTCGGGCTGGAGAGTGCTGCTCGGCGCCGAGCCTCTGTGCGGGAATCTCTCCGTTTTTCCCTCTGCGCCCCTGTTGCTGTGGGATCCGCGTTGGTAGCTGCGGCTCGCGCCTGTCTCTGAAGTTCGTTTAGGCAGCGCTCTGAATCCCCTCTCCTCGCGCACCAGGAAACAAAGAGGGAAGAAAAAGTCTCTTGCCTCTTCGGCAGCTGCAGACTTTTTCCCGGACTCCCTCTCGGCTAGCTGTGGTGCACTAACGCCTTCAGGCTGTGTTCACGTCGCCAACCCCAGTCCTCTCCCTGCGATCCGACCGAAGCCCGAGCCTCAGCTCCCAGCCCCGCCCGCCCCGGCGGGTGAGCAGACAAGCTTCTCGGGCTGGAGAGTGCTGCTCGGCGCCGAGCCTCCGTGCGGGAACCTCTCCGCTTTGCCCTCCGCACCCCTGTGGCTGCGCTCTCCTCCGTGGCTCCGAAGCTTCCCCCCTCTGCCACCCGCAGTCTCCGCCCGCGAAGGGGCTTCCTAGTGCGTGGAAATCTTTCCTCCTTCACGGCTCCCTCCCACTAGTGCAGGTGCCGTCCCTATTCTTTTGTCTCTGTTATTTCTTTTTTCTTTTGCCCTACCCAAGTACGGGGGGAGTTTCTTGCCTTTTTGGAGGTCGGACGTTTTCTGCCAGCGTTCAGTGGGTGTTCTGTAGGAGCAGTTCCACGTGTAGATGTATTTCTACTGTATCTGTGGGAAGGAAGGTGATCTCCGCGTCTTACTCTTCCGCCATCTTCCCGAGGACTCCACAATCAATTTTAGAACATTTTCGTTACCCCCAAAGAAACCCCATGCATGCCCCACCCCTTCAAACCCTAGGCAGCCACCAATCTACTTTCTGTGACTATAGATTTGCCTATTCTCAACTTTTCATATACATAAAGTTTTATTGGAACATATCCATGCTCATTTACCTACCACTATGATGGCAGGGTTGAATTTTTGTGGCAAAGACTGTACATCCCATAAAGCCTAAATTATTTACTACCTAGTCCTTTCCAGAAATAGTTTGCAAATCCCTGGTTTAAGCAGAGTTTGGTATTCCTTTGGGGTCTGTTATTGGAACAGGTGTGAGCACATGACCTATACTGACCTGATCAGACAGAAGGAAAGAACTTATCCTCTTTTTGTATGGTATAGGTTTTTCTTTATGGCCTTTTCTGGGGTTACTCAGTTGCTATTGGAAGCCATCTAGAGACCAAGAAGGGACAGCCTGAGGACAACAATGAAGAGGGAAAAAAATAAAGAACTTGGGTGCTGGATTACACTGAATCAACCAGTTCTGAACCCTGCCTATAAATTTCTTGTCGTATAAAGTAAAAAATGTCTTCATTATTAAGCCAATGTGAAATGGAGTTTCCATTACCTGTAGCCACAAGTATCCTACCAGATACAACTTCTTCCTAAACAGGGAGATTCAGTAACATATGCTGGTTTGGACCAGAGTTGAATTTCTCCAGACAAGGGAGGGAGGCTTGAAACAGAGCAGGACCCTGTGGGACTCCTCAGCATGGAAGCCTTTTTGTGTCCCCTGGTTCTTTGTAGGAAATAGGCTTCAGCCTCCATGACCTTCCCTGCGTTCCAAAGGGCAGGTTCAAACAATTGTTAATCAGGGAAGGGAGGGGTTGCAGAGACAAGGGAGGAACAGCCAAGAAACAATAGTGCAGCCTTGGGAGGGATCCTGTTCGGCCTCAAGGGATACACATAACAATATCTTTGAGCTCTTCTACAGAACTAAAACCCCACAACAAATGGAAGATCTTAACTACTTGATAAAGCATTCTTCATTCCAGAGAGAAGGTCACAGTTTGATAACCTCGAGAACCACAGAAGCTCATCAGGAGACCCCCTGAGGCCTGATACTTATCAGCAACCCTGCCCTTGAACCATTGCTATAAAACTCCTCACCAAATCCCTGGGAGTTGGGACACACAGTTCTGAAGGCATGAGCCCACTGTGGTCCCCTTTGCCTAGCAAAACAATAAAGCTATTCTTTTCTACTTCACCCAAAACTCTGTCTCCAAGATTTAATTCAGTGTCGGGGTACAGAAGCCAGATTCAGCTTCAGGCTGCCACCACCAGCCCTCCTCTTACTCTGCCCTCCTCATGTGGTGCTCTGCCTCCTTACGCAGCCCTTAGATGTTTGAAGGGTATCATTTTCAGGGAATATTAATGCACTGGCTCTCCTACTTGTCTGCCTGTCCCTGCCTTTTCATCTAGGCTGCCCAGTTTTAAGATATAGCCCTTGATCTCATATGTAAACAAATAAAATAGATAAAAGCTGAATTGTTTTGCTCGGAGTGTGATTACTATGCTGAGGGGTGGTGGGTGGAGTCTGATCTCTCTGCTTGAACTTTCTCACGATGCTTGTGCGTATTTCATGGAGCATGTTTCGTAAAGCAGGTAACAGAACATGTAAGAATATACTCTTCTTCCGTCTCTTCCTTCCTTCCTTTCATGGGTACACATTAAAGTAGTAAGTTAAGAGACATTGTTATTTTAAACCAGGCCTGCTCTGATGATGGGAATTCAGGTCTTTCTTCTGCATGCGTTTCTGAATTATTGCCCTTTTTTATAATGAACATGTACACTTTTAAAAATCAAAATGTAGCTAATTTTATATTTTTAGAAAGCTGTCTCATTAATATTTTCCCCAAGTTGTCCTTAAGTCTCACCAGTGTGGTTATTCACTACAGAGGTGAGGATCATCTCCTGGTTCTGTAGAACAGATAAAAGTCAAGACGGGGATAAAAGAACATTTTCAGTAATCGATATAGTAGCAAGAACAAAGCAGTAGGATTTAAGACCCTGGTGATGAGGCTTTGACCTTGTTATGAGCTTGTTATAGGACATTGGCCAGTTGGTTTCCCTCTATTTAACTTTCTACTCCTCCCTGGAGCCTTGGCCCCTGGGCTCATTTCTTTTCAAAGAATATCCTGAGGTCACCTAGCCCTTCCAAAGTTGAATTAGATACTCTACTTCTATATTCCTAAAATACCCTAGTATATTCTTCCATTATAGCTCTTATCTGGCTGAATTTTAAGTTTTATTTTTACTGAACCCCTCAGCTATGTGGTAAGTTCTTTGTAGGAAAGAACCATCTCTCTTTATTTCAGTTTCCCTGAACTTGATATATCCTACCTACTTGATAATTTTTTAAATGAATGAATAACTAGCATTTATTATTCTAGTCTAAAGAATAAAGCAGTTGGATCAAACTAGAGTCTCTTCCACCTCTAAAATTGAATTCTTCTTCTATGTTTGCTCAACGATCCATAGTAGAAGTGTTTATGAAAACTGTAGTATACGATTTAGGAATTCTTTTTGACTGATAGTGACAGATCCCCAAAATAACATTGCCCTAAATAAGACTTGAGTGGATTTCTCTCTCATGTAAAGGACATACATAGATAGACACCCACTCATCAGGGACTCAGGATCTCCCTTCTCCCTGTTTTACCACCTTTACTGAATGGCTGCTCCCCTCTCTAGTTTGCCTCATGGTCCTCAATGGCTTTTGAAGCTCCAGACATTAAGTGAATATTCCAGGCAGCTAGAAGGAGGAAGCAAAAAAAGAGCAAAAGGGCATAGCTCCCAGGAAAGTCCAATTCCTTTCAAATCCTAACCAATGACTTCCACATATAAGTCATATCTGTGAAGGAAGCTGGGAAACATACACTTATAGCTGGGCAAGTTGCCATCCCCTACAATATAGGGATGTCTTGCTAAGGAATAAAGGGGAATGGGTATGGGTTAGACAGAGGGAAACCTCTACAACCCTTGGTGAGTGTCCCCTCAATATCAGCATGTTACAGAAGATTGGGATTGGCTCTTAGAGGCAGGCCCTCTTTGAAATTGGTTCTTCGTGTCATCAGCTGTGTGGCATCATACAAGTAAAAATTCAGGACATCAGGTTATATGTAAACCAATGATGGCTGATTCAAGAGAGTCAGATCATACATGGGGCTAAGCATCTAATCACTGTGTTAAAAGAAAATCTTGAACTGTTAAAATTACCCTTAAAAATCTTTTAATTTAGTTCTCAAGAATGGCATTTTCTCACCTGCTTTTTCCCGTGCTGAACAAAAATATATGTGCTTTTACCCATGAGTGTCTTCGTGCATCAAGCTATTCCCAGCATGAAAGCACTGGGGGGCCCAAGCCCCACCCCTGCCGCACCACGTGGACTTCTTCGAGCTCACACCGACTCCTGGACATGCCGAGGGTGAAGTGAAAGAGTCACATTTCAAAGGCAAGCATTTAAATCCCCTGTTGCATTTCATTCCATCTTTCTAGTTCAGCACATAAACATAATAATTCAATTCAGTAAGGGAAATCCCTGTATGTGATTCTATCAAACATGTCATTCTGATTGTCCATTTTTTAGTGTGATAGAATACTCCAGTGTATGTAGAATGCTTAGCACGTGGTGGGCATGGAGGTGATATTGAGCAAATTTCTAGACACACCAGCCTCTACTCTGTTTCTTTACATCTGCGTTATCCCTTGACTGTTAAACTGTCCCCACTAAGTTGTTTGCTCATATTTGTCATTCTAACAGGGACCTCATGCCTCCCTCACAGTGGAACTTTGGAAACCTTATCAGGCAGTGGAAGAGAGATTATTTTTAAGGGACAAGCGTGCACATTGCCCTACACAAAATCAATCGGCTTCCTTATATAGAATGCTTGGACTTGAAGAGAGCTTGAGATTCTGGGTAGTTTTTCATTTCAGTTGCTTTTATATTTTTAAGAGAATATTGAACTGTATCCACAGTGACATTTCATAGTCACAGCGTCTGGAGCAAAAAAATGCCATGGTAGCCAAGCTAGAGAAACAATGGGTTTGTACATAAATCACCAAGGATTTTGATGGTTCACCTTCCATGCTCAGCCCACTCTGACACCCAAGGACAGTAACCAGGACCTAAAAGACAGGAGGCAAAAGCCCCAGGAAGCGTTTATGTCCTGGAAAACTCAGGCAATACTAGCAAATTATGTATGTGTTTGAATAATCTTAAAATCAGAACTCTTTCTTCCCTTTCTATTTTTTAAGCCTAGGAGAACTCTTATTTATGGAGCTTTCCCATTTTCATTTCTGACCCTAGAATAAAGAGAAAAAAGAAGTGAGGATGAAAAGAAAACCTGAATTTAAACATGATACATTTTTGTTCCCTAAACACGCTCAAAAATATGATTTGTCAGTCCAAGTAAGGACATGTAAAAGGGTCAGAGCAATGCTTTAAATTTCTCCTGAGTTCTCAGATTCTGGTCCTAGTTGTGCAATAATAATAATAATTATTGCCAAGATTATTGGCAATAATCTTGGGTAAAAGAAGAGCTAGTCTCTCTGCCTGTCTACCTTTGCATGAAACAAGTAGCTTCGAGTAACCCCTGTTACAAAACTTGTGTTCCAGGAAGGGATAGTGTGTTCCATCCCATAGCTAAATATAATTTTAGGAAAACCTGTGTATTCTTTCTCCCCTGTTGTAAGGTCACATTCTCCTTATTCCATTAGAGTCTCTAAGAAGAGCCACGATTGTTTAAAATAAAATGAGATGGACCTAGAGAGTATCATACTAAGTGAAGTAAGTCAGACAGAGAAAGAAATATCATAGGATATCACATGCGTGGAATCTAAAAAGATGACACAAGTGAACTTATTTACAAAACAGAAACAGACTCACAGACTTCGAAAACAAATTTATGGTTACCAAAGGGGAAAGGGGGGGTGGGGAGGGATAAATTAGGAGGTTGGGATGAACATACACACACTACTATATATAAAATAGATAATCAACAGGACCTACTGTACAACACAGGGAACTCTACTCAATATTCTATAATAACCTACTATGGGAAAAGAATCTGAAAAAGAATGGATATATGTATATGTACAACTGAACCACTTTGCTGCACACCTGAAACTAACACAACATTTTAAATCAACTATTCCCCAATATAAAATAAAAATTAAGTTAAAAAAATAAAATAAAATGTTTCTCAAGTTTATTTGACCACATATAATTTTTCCCTGATTCCAAATCTTGACTTTTTGTAGAACTCAGTTTCTTATGGAATACAGTCTGACAAGCCCTTAAATTCATTAAAATGATAATTAGAGATCTTGATGGGTTTAAAATATTGGCATTTTTATGACTTGGTAACACTCCATTTTGTGTTTGTTAAGTAGCAAATCAAGCCATATTGTGATAACTGATGTTTATTATGATGACCTGCACATTTTTGAGATCCTAAAGGGCAGTCAGAGCCAACAAAGTAAGATTAAAATTATGTTCCTCATGGTTTAGGACTGGATGCCTTTTTATATCTGGCTCATTTAAAGATGATCCCTGTGTGTGTGTGTGTGTGTGTATGTGCGCGTGCCTGCGCACACATTACTTTTAGTGAAAATTTTAAACTGCGCGTATTTATGGTTGCACACACACAACCCGTAGTTGACCCCCAGTTCAAGTCTAAATAGAACTCTTGTTGAAGCGAGAAAAGTAGGCTGACACCCAAAATCCTCCCGGGTAAGTTCTCACACAGGGTTCTGATTAGAGGCACTGTGTTATATGAAAAGTTCGTGGCTTGGCAATCAATAGAGATGTAACTAGCAGGTTTGGGCCTGTGACCCTGCAAGTTATCTGTCTCAACCTCAGTTTCCCCATCTGTAAAATGGGAATAACAGTAGCAACCTCTTAGTGGTAAATAGCAAAGGGAAAGCATCTGGCACGGAGGAGGAATTTAATAAAAACCTTTGGTGGGCTTGGACCTCTTTCGATAGATCTTCTTCAGGACAGGGTCTGTAACTTCTAAACTGGGATTCTGCCCAGCATCTAGCACATAGTGGGCTGCTTTATGAATGAATTAGTTAAGCATAAAACTTAATTTTGAAATAAACTAGGCATTTATTCTTATGTTGCTCCCTCTTGCTAAAGTCCATTAGCAGAAGAACTGGAATGTTCTCCTTCCCCGCCAAACCCTAGTTTTTTGGTTCTTTTTTTTTTACAAACTTGAGGCTGTTACCTCCCCAGGAATCCTTCTCTGACCACCCTGACCAGTTTATATCCCTCTGACAGCACTGGATACTTCTCCTTCAGAGCACACACCACAGTGGTGTCTCTCTGGCGCTCTGCTCTGTCTCTCAATTTATAAATCTTTGATTAATGTCTATTCTCCCCAACAAGTCTGTAAACCTATATGAGGGCACACACCATGGCTGCTCTTGTTTGTCAATTTTATCTACAGTACTTAGCACAGAGTTTGGCACATAGAAAGCGCTGAATAAATATTTGAATGAATGAACAAACGCTCCCTTTCCACTTCTTACTAAGAGCTCTCCTCTTGCAGATTTTTTCATTGAGGTTGAGTATCAAACACGCCGGAGGGCTTCCCTGGTGGCGCAGTGGTTGAGAATCTGCCTGCTAATGCAGGGGACACGGGTTCGAGCCCTGGTCTGGGAAGATCCCACGTGCCGCGGAGCAACTAGGCCCGTGAGCCACAACTACTGAGCCTGCGTGTCTGGAGCCTGTGCTCCGCAATGAGAGGCCGCGATAGTGAGAGGCCCGCGCACCGCGATGAAGAGTGGCCCCCGCTTGCCGCAGCTGGAGAAACCCCTCGCACAGAAACGAAGACCCAACACAGCCATAAATAAATAAATAAATAATAATTAAAGGTGCTAATAATTAAAAAAAAAAAAAAATGCCGGAGCCAGAGCTCTGTATGTTCCCTACGCCTGCAGGGGAACCGAAACAAGCAATGGCTGAAAGGTAACATCCCGGGGCTACGGGTTAGGCTGGCTCTCAATTGGCTCTGACTAGGATGAAAAGAAATGCAAGGCAGAGGAGGCTGGGTCAGAAACAGTCTCCGTGCTGTGGTCCTTTTCTTGCTGCTGGCAACGTGCCGCTTGTGCCTGGTTTGTCTCAGTTTCCAGGCTCTTTAGCTGATGGTTGAGCCACCAAACTCTGCAGACTTCATTTCCTGTGGGTCGCTATTCACACCAGCTCTGGCCCTCCTACATTGCTTCACCCTGTAACAATTGTGACTTGATCGCCTGGCTTCTGACCCCATCACTCCCCTGACACCCCGCGCCTCCTCTGTGCTGTACTGCCTAGTCCTGGCTCTGGTCCCCGTCCCCTCAACCTGCTTCCACCCACGGCACAGCATGACGGAATGACTCGCTCAACAATATTTGCCTTTGGAAACATAACCCGCAGGCAAGATATGCCTGGATTTAAACATCCAAACCGTATTTCTCTGCTGCGGTGATTGAGGAATTCTGTTCTCCAAGGTTTCTCCAGACCCCAGCCCAGGGTGTAATCAGCAACTTCTGTGGCTTTGTCAGAGACTGTGGATGGCCTCGGTTTTATTCTTTAGCTAGTCCCCCACTTGAGGTTGGCCGACTGCCCTGTGTCCTGTATCCTCTTCCTCTAAACTCAAGCATGGAGATCTTGGGAAGAGAGATTGCTAAATAAAGACCAGCAGTGGTATTTACTTAGAACAGATGGTGACAGAACCCCAAGCTTTCTCTCCCTGAGCGTTACTCCAGCAGAATTTTCTAGGTCTGATACAGCTGAGAAAGGATGAATTCAGCCACATTTGTTCTCTGGGCCTGTCTACAAAGAGCGTGTTAAAAACTCATTATTCATTTTTAAAAATAGAGACCTTTGCCATGAATTCCCCTGCGCTACTCGTAGTGTGTGCAACAGCATTGTGTTGGAGAGAAACCAGACTAGGTGTCTGGCGATTTGCATTCTGCTCCCAGTTGGAAAAATTCCTTCATCTCTCTGGTCTCACTTTCCTCATAGGTGTAGCTGCCTCTAGGTTTCGTATTTCTCGTTTTACTATGTGCCTAATACTATGCCTGTAGCTAAAAATAACACAGACAACAGTTTATCTAGGGCTTATGTGTGCCAGATACTCTTCTAAGCATTTTGAGGTATTCAACTATTTACCGTACAAATGAATAACTATGAAACAGAAAGATAAATTCAAGTCCTTTCGAGAAACTTTTATTTTTTAAAGACGTTTTCCCTCATATTGCCAAGTTAGTAACCCTCTTTTGGACGTGTCTTTCCTACTGCTTCCGCCATTTAATAATACAGTGATCTGCTTGAGTCCTTGGTATCACTACATGGTAGGGTCCATGTTCTTATTCACTTTAGTTTTCCCAGAACCTGGCATAAATCCTAACAGATAAAACATATTCAGTAAATGTAAGACAGTTACATAGTCCAAGCCCACTAAAACATAAGCTCCATGAGGGTAGCAAGGCAATGACTTTGCCTCTTGTGTTCTTCTATACCCCCTGTGCTTAGAATTGAGCCTGGCAGAGGTAGATACTCAACAGCTCTATGAATGAATGAATGAATGAATGAATGAGTAAACAAACTAATGTACAAACATTAAAGAACCTACTGACAAAGCCAAGTTTACTCTGTTTAAGGGCACAAAACTCCTGGAGGATCTATGGAACAACAGCAAAACCTGAGGCAAGGTAGGTCGTGGTTTTTCACACCCGGTAGCATGGGGACCAGGGAGGCGCCCTGACATTGTGCAGTGTGGCAGTCTGTGTTTAGTGAGATGGCTTGTTCATCCTCCTTAAGTAGAGCGATGATAAAGGAGAACTGGATCTCAAGCTGCTGCAAGGAATAAAAATTGATATTTCTTCTTGAATAAATGAGTCTCATTCAGAGCTTGGATTCCTTTGACTCTTAGAACGGCCGTGATCAGTCACTTCAGATGAGGCCCACAGGCGCGTTTATCTGGTGGGTTTGAGAGGGAATCTGGGAAAGGTCAGCCACTGCCACCACGCAGATGGTATCTCTGCCAGGCGTTTTGAATTGTGGCAATTGCTACCGCTCCAAGCTCCTCCCATCCTGGCCCCCTCTTTTTAATTTACATCCTTTTATCTTTCTCATTTCACGTTTGTTTGCTTGGTTTGGATGCTAGGGATTGAAAGCAAAGCATCAAATGGTATTTGAGACCTGCACAGCCCAGTCTTCTCCACCTGGCACTGACTCTCCTGATAGGATTCCTGGGGGGAAATTCAGGGGAGAGGGACTTCCGGGTTCAGGAGACTGATGGAACCACAGATACCAGGACTTGCTGCTTATGGTCCAAGCCACTGGAGCCTTTGGTTTTGTAACAGAAAGAAAAACGTATCAAAAACAGAAATTCCTAAAGCCTCGTTGCATATATGGAGTCTAGATTGTTGTGTCTTGGGCTACTTTGTCAACTTTGGGAAATTTGTTTTTGACTGAGATATCACCTTGAAATGAAGACACTGAAAGAGTTCGAGATGGGGGCGGTTAACACACGGGTCTCGCTCTCAGCCATGACCTTCCCAGTGATCTTGAAAAACTCACCTCGCTTGGCTCTTCAGAATGAACAGTAATGTATCCTACTTTGTATAGTACTGAGATTTAGCCATGAGAGGACCAACTGGCTATGGCAGGAGAGGGAAAGTGAGACAGGTTAGAAATGAGAGATCCCTGACGAATGTCTCCACCTCCTTCAGGTCTCAGTACAGATGCTTGTTCCATAGAAGGCGAGAATAATATGCATAATGATCATAATGGCAGCCATCACTAATTTTTAAATTTTCATTATTCTTTGGGCCACGCCCTGTGCTTAGTGCTGTGTACTCATCCTATCACTTAATCCTTGTATAATAACATCAACATGAGGTGAGTACTCGTCTCACCTCCAGAATGTCAGTAAAGAGATGGGGTTTAAGAGAGGTTCAAAACTTGACTCCCGGGCTTCCCTGGTGGCGCAGTGGTTGAGAGTCTGCCTGCCAACGCAGGGGACACGGGTTCGAGCCCTGGTCTGGGAAGATTCCACATGCCGCAGAGCCACTGGGCCCGTGAGCCACAACTACTGAGCCTGCACGTCTGGAGCCTGTGCTCCGCAACAAGAGAGGCCGCGATAGTGAGAGGCCCGCGCACCGCGATGAAGAGTGGCCCCCGCTTGCCGCAACTAGAGAAAGCCCTCACACAGAGACGAAGACCCAACACAGCCATAGGTAAATAAATAAATAAATAATTTAAAAAAACAAAAAAACTTGACTCCCCAAACTAGGTCCAGTTCCACTGTTATACTCTGTACTTCTCTTCTCCTTCATATCAATTGTCACAGCTCATAACTACAGGGGTCCCTCCCTATCCATGGGGATACATTCCAAGACCCCCAGTGGCTGCCTGAAACTGTAGAAAGCGCCGAACCCCGAGGCAAGGTAGCTCTGATAAAGTTTAATTTACAAATTAGACACAGTAAGAGATTAACAACAATAATAAAATGGAACAATTATTACAATGTACTGTACAAGAAACTTAGGTGAATGTGGTCTCTCTCTCAAAATATCTTATTGTACAAATTTAATGCCTTTTCCATCTTAACTAAATATATATCACACACCGTGGCTGGAATTTTGTAATCTGAGGTGCAACAGCAAAACTAGCATGAAGTTCTTTTTCCGTCTTTAAAATTTCATCGATAGGGGAATCTTTCTTACTGTAGATCTTAACATCTTCAGCATATCATTTTTTTTTCATTTCTTAAATCAGGAACTTAGAAGAAGCACTTACAGCTTCTCTTCAGCATATCCAAATTGCCAGCATCACTACTCTTGCGCTTTGGAGCCACTATTAAGGAAAATAAGGGTGACTTCGACACAAGCAGTGCGATACCAGGACAGTCGATCTGAGAACGGAATCAGCTACTAAGTGACTAAAGGGCAGGTTGCACTGGACAAAGGGATGGACAAAGGGATGATTCACATCCAGGTCAGGACGGAGTGGGATGACTCGAGATTTCATCACGATACTTAGAATGCCACAAGATTTAAAACTGACAAATTGTTTATTTCTGGAATTCTATTTAATATTTTTGGACCATAGTTGACCACGAGTAACTGAAACCAGGGAAAGTGAAACCACAGATAAGGGGGGACAACTATATATTTGTGTGACTTTTCTAATGCCTGCCTTCCCGTTAGATTATAAGCTCCACTAGGGTACAGGCTATAACTGTTTGTTCACTGTTGTTTGCAAAGTAGAATGCCCAGCACGTAGTTAGGACTCCTTAAATAATGACTGAAGGAGTGGACTAGATTTACTCCCTGGCACTGCCACAGGGAGGACAGGTCCATTGCAGAAGGTGGGTATCTGAGGTCATGAGGACACAGAACGGTTCCCAGTCCAGGCCATCAGTCAACGCTGGGCGCTTCCTCATGGGGTGCAAGGGTATCAACATTAAAAGCAGCTCCAGAAACAGGTGAGCCTCTGAAGTACAGACACACATCATCCACAAAATGACAGGCAAGAGATGGGGTCCCAGTTCCAAGACTAATCCAAAGAATAAGATTTCAATCCCTAGAATAGTCTAGTAGAAAAAACATAGGCTTTGGAGTCGGAAAAGATCTAGATTTGAACCTTAGCTTGGCAATTTACAGCCGTGTGGTGCTGTGTGTCTCAGGTGGAATCCTTTTTTAACATCTTAAAATGACCTGAAATATGAGAATAAATCTCATCTGGGAAAGCTGCTGAGATACTTGATAATCACCATTGACTCAGCACTAATACAAGTTAGATGTAGGTCAACACTATACCCACATTACCTCACTTACATCTTACAATTACTCTATGGCATGAGTGCTACTATCTTCATTTTACAGAGAAGGACACAGGATGTCAAATGATCCTGGCTGTGGGGAGAGACAGGCAAAAGGGGTGTAAGCAGCTCTTTGCAGGAAACCGCCCTCAGCAGGAAGCCCCTTTTCTTGTCACTTCAGCAAAGCTATATTGTAACTAACTTTTAAACCTGGCACCCCCGTGCTCTACTCATCTCCGGCCCAAGCACACCTTTCAAATCTTTTAATCACACAATATCTTGCCGAACTTGTCAGTTCTTTCCATAGATCAAAGAAGTAGAAATGAAGAATAAGTAATTGACAGGTGACCAGATCTCTTCCTTAGCTTCCCCTTCAGTAACCTCCCGAACAAACTGTGTGACCAAACTGTGTGAACAAGATAACATCTAGAGGACGATCACGAGGAGTTGATGAACCTGCACGCAGCTGGGGGATGGAGACGGCTCTGACCCCTCTATCTCAACGATTTACTGAGATTACTTCCCTTCTTCCCTTTAAAACTTTAATGGCGGAAAAGAATTTTCAGAGGTGGTTTTTGGGGGACGCTGAGTCCACCATCTCCCTAGATTGCCAACGTTCCAGCAATTGCCCAGCAAACCCAGGCAATTTCCCCTCCAACTCCCTACCTCCCTCCTGGCCTCCCTCTCAGCCCAGCCTCCACACTGAGCATGGCTGGAACCCAGATTCTTCCATTTGTAATGAATCATTATCAGCGGGTCAACTTGATGAGTACAGTGAACTGGACTGGGCTGGGGCAAGAGACAGGAAAGAACTTGAGCCCCTTGAACATGATGGAGCCCACAGAATTGCCCTCTATGTTCCAAACATGGCAGACCCTTCTGGGCCTCAGACTTCTCCACATGAATGCCCCCAAAGAAGAATATTCGCTTATTTATTTATTTAAATGTATTTATTTTATTTATTTATTTTTGGCTGCTTCGGGTCTTCGTTGCTGCGCGCAGGCTTTCTCTGGTTGCGGCGAGCAGGGGCTACTCTTCCTTGCAGTGCGTGGGCTTCTCATTGTCATGGCTTCTCTTGTTGCAGAGCACGGGCTCTAGGCGTGTGGGCTTCAATAGCTGTGCCGCATGGGCTCAGTAGTTGTGGCACATGGGCTTAGTTGCTCCACGGCATGTGGGATCTTCCCGGACCAGGGATCAAACCCACGTCCCCTGCATTGGCAGGCAGATCCTTAACCACTGTGCCACCAGGGAAGTCCTGAATTTTTGCTTATTTATTGAACACTTAGAGTCTGCCAAGCAACTCACAGGCACTATGGCCAATCTTTACAATAACCCTGGAGCAGCATTTGTTTTATTATCCCTAATTTCTAGGTAAGAAAACAGACATAAAGAGGGAAAGTGACTTGCTTATGCTCACGCAGGTGGCAACTGAGTCACAATTTTAACTCATTTCATTCTGACTTCAAAGGCTGTTGCTTTCCTCATGAACTGTCTTCCTTAAGAACTCCTATTCACCCATCAAAACCCAATGTTACAGTGTTATTTCCTACAAGAAGCCCTCCCTCATTATCTCTGTTCACCTCACCCAGGCAGGGTTAATCATATAAAAAAAAAAGGCAACTTTCTGATTCTGATTCTGATTCAAGGCAACTTTCCTTTCTATTGACATTTGTGAGTATTGATTTTATAAGTGGCGAGCAGCGGGACCCAATTTGGTAACAGGGGAAGACTCTGGGTGGGTGCAGATCGTGGAGATCAGGCTGGGAACGAGATGTAGCGTGTGCCCCCCTTGCCTCCTTTCACCTATAGACCTCGTCATGATTTCCTCAGTAAGAAGAGGGCCTTACAATCCTCCTCCACCCTGTGGACCAGGCTGTCAGGACCACTTTGGGAATTAACATGAGGGATGAAGTGTGATTGCCTTCCTAATTCTAGATGATCTTTAGGTTCGCTTCTGATATGTTGACGCTATGATACAAGTTCAACCTCTCTATCATGGCTTAAAGAAAATCAAAGAATGGTAGAGGGAATGATAGCAAGCTTCTGGGGGCAGAGCTTATCTGAGTCAGGTGGAAGGTTGCCCGAGCAACCTTCTTGTAGACCTTGTATATTACCTTCTTTATGGGTGTTCCTTGACTTCCCTCATACACACAGGGACCATGTACCTGGCCTTCTCTTCCATCAAAGCCTGAAATCAGAAATGCTTTGTGCCCATCTAGCCTGGGGCATAAGTGACTGAGAATGGCAAAGCGTGACTCACCCATAGGAAAGTTAATTGACTCAGAGACCCAAGGTTTGAAACAAAAGGAATAGTTCTTAGCTCAAATAAAATATTAAGGATATATACTTTTAAGCAGAGAGTAGGAGATATGATGGAACCCTCCAATCCCTCTAAAATTATATAATTTGGGGAGTTAACTACTTAACCTGTATACAAGTTCTATCCCAGAGTAACCCTGAATTCACAACTTAATTCTAAGTCCTTGACATCTTGGTAGCAGCCTTATGATTTACACAGCTTAAGGGCTGAAATTGATTTTCTTTCCATTCTTTTTCAGATTAAAACAACAACAATAAATTTTTCTATCCCTTGGGACAAAAGGAGGTCTGACTTTCATAACATGTAGTTCAGCACCTGGTAACCATTCATTTGAAAATCATAGTCTGAGAGATGTTATCACCAAGCAACCATATTTTTGTTTCATTCTGTCCCATTAAATGGGGGGACCAGCTCCTCATGCCCACAGTGGTCTCATGCTTTTCCCAGGTAATATGCACAGTCTCCATCCAGAGAGTGAGATATCTAGTCCCATGTAAGAGTCAAACTTTCAAATTTCAAAGCAAAATTTCTCCCCGTACCCAATTTAAACACTTGATAAGCAGGAGGTTACAGATGGTGGACAGGGCCACAGATCATGGATTGCTCCTAATCTCTTTCCCCACCTTGTGCTTCAGCCCTCGCTTCATTTTGCTAACTGAGATTTCTGACTCTTCAGGCGTGCGGGGGGAGGGGGGAGTGAGCAGGGCAGTTCTGGCTGGACTGACTCTGTGTGAGCTGGTGTTGCAGTCTGTGGGTCTGGGAGATGTTCACAGCTGACTGTTTTCTTTGTGTGTGGCGAGGGGAGGGGCGTTCAGAGAACTTTTATTAACGCACACCTGGCATCTACAGTTCCCATGAAGAGGGCTAATCTACTCTGTTTGCCCTTGTTATTTACAGCTCCTTGTTAATCCCTGGGAACCAGACAGTATACCTCTACCCTCTTTTGGGTGAGGTCTTTTCACTTCTTCAGGAGGTCCCCTTGGAAACGCCTAAGGTGACCCCATTCCAGTGTCTATCACGCATGGCCCACCTTCGGTCCCCTGGGACTGTTCAGGGGTCTTTCACCCTGAGAACCTCCTTTTGGGACCACTGATCTCCACCTCTGTCTCCTCTCCTTTGCTCTACCATTTATGGAGCCCGCCAGTGAGTTTCTCAGGAATAACCAGTCTGCTGCCATGATTCCTTACCCACCACTCCTCCATCTGTCACATCCCAAGAAAAACAAAGACTAGTCTTATCTGAAAGCCCCTCTGCCCGGGCTTCAGGTGAGGGACCAGCTGCTGCGCACTCCTCCCCCTTGCCAGACAGGCTCACGAAACACTAACATTCTTCCCCCAAATCCTCGCTCAGTCTCTCTGTGCTCTGTTCCTCAGCCTCTCTAACTTTACAGGCTGAGATGGGTAAATGATTTACCTGCCATCTCATTTTTGCAAATCTTGTACAAGTCTTACTTCAAAACACAGCACCTATTTTCTTCTTGCTTCAACCAAAACTGCGACAGGAAATTTGAATGTCCTGTTAAATCTGTTATCTTCTCCATTTAACCCTCAGGATCATTTTTCAATACTGTCGCTTCATTTAGGTTTGTTTTTGGCAGGCATATCTAAACTTGATATTTGTAATGATGTGCTATTTTCTCAGAGCGTTTTAATATCCACGTTTCATTTGATCTCTCCCCTCACGTGATTGGCAGAATTCTCTGAGGTGGGCCTCTTCATTTGCTTAGGACTCGCATTTAGGGAGTGGTACATTCAAGGAAAAATCCAGGCCTCCTCAAGCTTTCTACCAATGTTGATAATAATAATACTTAAGAAAAAAAACCCAGTAATAATGGTGAATGCTTATTGCACATAGACACTGCTTTGAAGTGTAATAGATATAGTAACCCAACCAGCCATTTATTGATACATAGATAATATTATGATGCCCATTTTACAGATGAGGAAAGCACGGCACAGAAAGCTTAAGTAACTTACTCATGGTCACATAGTTAGTAAGTGGCAGAGCAGTTGGTTTCAGAGCCTACATCCTTAACCCGTAGGAAAAGAGTGTTTTTGTCTTCGCATTGTCCACTTGACATTCAGAGCACTTTGATATATAGTATCTAATTTGATATCTCTATGTGATAATAGGGGACAAGGATGGCTTTCTTTCTTGACAGATAGGAAATGCAAGACAAGCAGGTGGAGGAGGAGACAGATGTGAGGTCACAATGCTAACAGGGGACAGAGCCCAAGTGAACTCAGTCTCTCAACTCTCCATCCAGTTTCCCCACCACATTACATGGCCTGATGTGACCTTCTGTAGCTGATATTCCTGAAAGGAAGTGAAAAGTACTGCAACGGACTTCTCCAATGATCTAGCCCAGTACTTTTCAAGTTAATGGAGAGTTCCTTGAGGGGCACAGAGGAGCATGGAGTAAGAAAGCATTGCACGGGAGGGAAGGCCCTGCTTCAAACTTAACTAGAGAGTCTACTTCTATGTCTTCCACATCAGTTTCCACTTAGATTTTGTTTGAATAAAGAGATATGCTGCCTTTGTTGTACATAAACAACCAATGCAGTCCAACTCCCAACCTGACAGGTGGGGGAACTGAGGCCCAGAGGAAAGTAACTTAAGTCATACAATGAGTTACTACAGAGTGTGGAAACCAGCCAGCACCCCAGTTCTCTGGCCCAGCACTCTGTCCCCCGCCCCCAGTCCCTGATGGTCCTCTGTTGGATCAACGTAATATTACCTGGAATCAGGCTGGGAACTGACATATAGATAGCACGGCTTGTGCCAATGCCCTGGCAGTAAAACAAAGTGATTATGTTTCAATTAATGACATGTGCATATGTATGCCAGAAACACCCTGCCATGCATATGCATATATTATTAATTATGCAACATGCTTTCTTACACTGATATTTTCATAGCTTTTTATAGCATTAATTACTTCATTAAATGGGAGAAAAATGTAAGGGCTGGCATAAACAGGCTTTACTGTAGGTAATCAAGTGCTAAGTGGTGTGGGGCTGTCTATGTGTCAATGAAACAACTTCTTTCAACCCTGTGTCTCTGACAGTTGTCACATCCTTGATTTCTACTATGATTCCGGAGTCTGCTATGGTGTCAGGTGCTCAGAAGCCCTGGGTAACTGACGTTCTGTCCTACCATCTAGATGTGCAGAATTATTAAAAGTGGAGTTCGGAGAACTGAGTTATAACCACACCCTGGTTCCAGCTAGCTGTGTGACTCTCGGTAATTTAATTCCTTCTCTAGTTTTAATTTTTCTTTGCCTCAACCATTATGGAGCAAACGTCCTGGAAAAGAAATGAAAGAAGACAAAGAACTGTTGGAAAGGTTGGATGAGGGTCAGAAGTCAGGAGGAAACAGAATCTTAAGACTAAGGGCAATAGTGATCTGCCCACCTCTTCACACACCTCCTTTATTGCTCACCTCACCCCCCCCCCCACCCCCTATGACTGAACTTCTCTCACTCTGTGGCCTCTGCCTGGACCCCACTCCCACCCCTGTACCTTTAATTGGTCTTATTCCTAATAGACCTTCAGATCTCTCATAAGCCCCGAGGTTAGATCCCCCTGGTATATACCTCCATCACTGCTTCTCCTCTTATGAAAACACACAACAGACTTTACTGTGATTATTTATTTAATATGTGCCTCTCTTGGTAGACTAAACCAAGTCTTGCCTCTCTGTGATGGCAAGGACCGTGTCTGTCCAGTGCTTGGCTGTATCCCCAGGGCTGAAGTGCTTGAATATTTATCAAAGGATGGGTTTCTAAAAAGAGCACATGCTATATGATTCTGTTTATATGAAATTCTAACAAATGCAAATTAACCTATAGTGACAGAAAGCAGATCTGTGGTTGTTAGGGAACCTGGGACGAGGGGAAGAGAGAGGAATTGCAAAGGGGCACCAGGAACCTTTAAGGAGTAATGGATGTATTCATGGTCTTGATTGTGTGATGGTTGCACAGCCGTATACAGGTACCAAAATCATCAAATTATACATTTTAAACATGTACCTTTTATTCTCTATCAATTATAACTCAATAAGGTATAAAAATGCATAAACAAAAGAAAAATGCCATTGCAGGAAAAGAAAAGAAAGGTTTGGTTAAGACATTGAATGTTGCAGAAAGCTAAAAAAGGTCAAAGGGAAAAATGGTCATTAGACTGGCAGGTTTTGAGATCGTTTAGGGACCTCAGTTAATCAGTGGATGGAAACCCAGTGGTGGTGAACAGGCTTTCCAGTTGGCTGTTCTTCTACCTAATCACTTCCACAGGACAGGGCATCCTTCCTCCAGCCCTGGTGGCCCCCTACATCAGTGTATTAATCTGATAAGGACATTTTGCTTGCAAGGAAGAGAAATCAGCCTGTGCTAGCTTAGGCAAAAAGAGGGAAATCATTACAAAGGTACAGGAATGCCTGAGAAAACCTGAGGCCAGGAATGTCACCCCTAGACCTCAGAAGAAGCCTAGAACAAAGATCTGAAATGCTTCCAGGAACCCAGGCACAGCTTGGTCTCTAGTCCTTGCTCCTCTTGGCACCTCTACTTCATCCTCTGTCTCTGCAAATTTGATCTGGGGACTCCTTAGTTGACTCAAAAAGCATAAGGATGCCCCATGAGTGCGAGCTGGCCGCAGCCCACCAGCACAGATGAACTGTCGTCTATAAATCACAATTCTAACGTTCTGGAAGAGACAATGTGATTGGTCCAGCTGAAATTTAGGGTCCACCCTGCCTGCCCAACTTTGGCTGGTGAGGAAAGTCATTTAGATGACACACAGTTGCTTGAGACTAGCTTCTTGGCTAGGGGAAATTGGGAGGACATTTCTTAGAGAAAAGGAGAAGTAGTGATTTCAACAGGCGTTCTAAAACTCTCCATTAAATGTTGTTGTTGGGATCAATTAGATACGCAGAGTGGGGATTAGAATCTCCCATTCACAGCTAACAAACTAGAGCCCAGAAGAGTTAATTTATCTTCCCAAAGCCACACAGTGCAAGGCAGAGTGCAAGGCCCCCAGACGTTTGACTCTGAGCCCCACCACCCTTACTAGAACACCAGATGGTTTTCCTAAAGCAATCCTGTGCTCAAGGAAGATTCAAAATCTCATTTGAACTCAAGTGTAAATGAATGCAAATAGCTTGAGGCATTATCCTAGCATTTTTGAGAGGAGAAAGTGGAGAGGAGGGGAGATGGATTTATCTTTTAGCAGGAACCAAAGACTTAAGCTGAAGAATGCTGTACTAATGGTGATATTTAAGTCATCCTTTGGTGCATATGTCTTTTCAAAGGGATACTAGTCCATTCTGAAACCCATGAACTACAGCGCACAGATAATGATAAATGCCCTCATTTTGAACTACCGGTTTTTTCTCTTTACCTCCAAGGTCTTAAAGGAGGCAAAGGGTGTATTTGGTAAAGCTGCTATCAGACAGAGTTCTCATTCCAGACACTTCCAGCTTGATGAAATGGAGTATATCAGAAATCTACCAAGAAGACAATTTTTAAAAAATTTTAGTACTGGTTTCAGGTGAAGCCTTCAGATCAAAGAAGTACAAATAGTTCAGATGGTTGAGAAATAACCAACCACTTCTCATGTGCTCACCTCAGGTGAACCAAACCTGGATACAACTTACACTGATGCCACAGTGATACAGGGGCCAGGAAACCAAGAATGGATCCTGGAGTGGAGGCAAGGTGAACAGCTTCTCCCAATCTGGACACCAAGAACCAGATATACCCATTTTGCCCATTGGGTCAGCATATCCTTGTGCTTACTTGTTGCATAGCTCAGTCCCACAAGCCTGTTGGTAGGCAACTGCATGTGAGATGAATCAGATATGGTTTTTGCTCTCAGAACTTTAATAACCAAATGGAAGAAACGGGCATGGGTGCAAATACAAAGTGCAGAGAAATGTATTCTCCTAAGAGGGATGGGTGCACTTGAAGATTTCAGATCTTTCATGCCTCAAATTGAATTCCCTCTTCTACACCCACCTAGAATCGCCTTCCTTTATCAGCAAAGGCACTACTGTCCCTTTAGTTGTTCAGATAACTGGAATTATCCTTGAATCTTCCCTCTCCTTTACCTCTTGTATCAACTGACATCACATGTTAAATTGAATTTTGCTTTCAAAATATACTTTGTAGCTGTCCACTTCTATTCAACCCCTTCCAAGCCCCTCCTTTCAAGCCGCCACCTTCTCTTATCTGCCAATTACGGAGGTTTCCTTATATTTCTAACCATATTTACATCTACTCCTTTCAAATACATTCTGAACTCTACTGCCCAAGTGATCTTAAAAATGAAAATGAAGGAATATTACTCTCTAAGAATATGACTTTAGATTGTTTCCTATTGTCTTTATAATCAAGATCCAAACTCTTTAGACTGTAAAGTCACCAGGGACTGGCCCTGGCCCACACTTACCTCTACAGCCTCACCTCCTGCCACTCACTTCCTGTGTCTCCCTACTCAGCCATCAGATCACCTTCAGTGTCCTGAGCAGGACATAGTCTCTCTCACATAAGGACACTTGAACAAGCTGTTTCCAACGACTACAATATGGCACCTCGACATCTGCTGCTCATTTCCTGGGTGAATCCAGGTTGGGTTTCCTGATGTATATGGTTCCTTCAGAACACTCACTCCAGTTGTAAATTAATTATTTAACATCCTTTTCCACTAAACTGTTAATCCCAGGAGGACAGAGGGTGTCTGTTTCATTTACTGCTGCATTTAACTTTTAGTATGGTACCTGACACTCAGTACAGATTTGTGGAATGGAGCCCAGGAACTCAAATGGAGAGTCAGAAAAGTGAGAATAAGGCCTAATTGTGGAGGGCCCCAAAAGTCCAGCCAGAGCAAGAAAACGTGCGCCCCCAAAGCCTGTTTCCAAAGCCTCCTCTGCACCCCTGCTGCAGCTGCTCTCTGTTTCATTGCCCCTGGTGTGACACCTCTTCTCTTCCACCCTATCCCTCACCCCCTACCATCTTGAGGGCAAGGAAGGGGTTTTATTCATCTCTGTGTCCTCAGCCATTGGCACAGGGACAGCTACAGAGCGATGCAAATATTATCCAGCCTCGGGTAGGCTGTGCGACATTGGAAAACAACACCCCCATCTCAACAATTTCTTGCTCGCCCAAAGTCCACTGCAAGTGTTAGCTGGGTCTCCAAGGCAGCGGCTCTCCACGTCATGGTCAGGTACCTGAGACAACTATTCCTGTGTCAACTCATGTCACCAAGCTCAACATGGCAGGGGACAAGTAAGACTGACAGATCAAACTCTGGCAAATAAATGCTCCCTTCTAGTGACCTGTGTGACACCTGCCCACTCCTCATCAGCCAAAGCAATTCACGTGGCCATGCTTAACAACAAGAAGATGAATTACATATATATACATATACATATATATACACACACGCACGTATATATATACGTATATACAATTTTCTCCGTTTTTCTAAAAATAGAGGTGAAATAGGTATCAGTAAGCAGTAGGAACATCTGCTGCAGTCCTGAATAAATAAGCACTTCAATTTAAAAACTAGGGAGCAGCGAGTAGTCCTTGTAGTGTCTTAACCTCTTCTCCTCTAAGGATCCAATTCCTTCCTCACCTATCCACTCTCATGGTCATAACCTAGACCATCATCAGTTCCCATAATTTCAAATCCACCAAAATCTCAGTTCCAACTCTGTTTGCCACCTCCTAAATTCCAAGCTCATTTGCTGGACTTCCTGTCTCCAGCAATCTTTGACTCCCCCTGTTTTTGCAATCCATTGGTCCCATCAGCTTTATTTTTTATTTTTAAATGTATTTATTTATTTATTTATTTTTGGCTGTGTTTGGTCTTCGTTGTGGTGCACGGGCTTCTCATTGTGGTGGCTTCTCTTGTTGCGGAGCACAGGGTCTAGGCGCACAGGCTTCAGTAGTTGTGGCACATGGACTCAGTGGTTGTGGCTCGCGGGCTCTAGAGCACGGGCTCAGTAGTTGTGGCGCACAGGCTTAGCTGCTCCACGGCATGTGGGATCTTCCTGGACCAGGGCTCGAACCCGTGTCCCCTGCATTGGCAGGCGGATTCTTAACCACTGCGCCACCAGGGAAGCCCAATCCCATCAGCTTTATACTGTCCTTACGCCCTTGACCTATGGCCTCACTAACTTCCTTATCTTGCTTAAATTATATGATCATTCATTATATTCATTCTCTTTTGACAACCCTGAATTCCCTTCCCCAGGTTCTGAACTCCCAAATGCATACCCTTTCAACACATTTGCTTTCCTGAACTACAGTCACGGTTAAATTTAACTCTTCAGCTACTCAGGGGTAGAATGTGTACAAGAAAGGCCCCAAAATAAACCCCAGCCACTATTGTTGATTTCTCTTTAAACTTGCGATCACTAAGTAAGTTCTTAAAGCTGCCATCATACCACATTCCCCCTGGCCGTTCTCCTTCCCACTCTCCCCAATAATTATTTCACACTCTCTCATTTCTTCTCAAACCCCCAGCACCCTCTCCCTCTTATCTCACAGCTTCTGACCTGCTTCCCGCTTGACAAAAATGAAGTGTTCAGAAAAGAACATCATGATCCTTTCACCCACGCAAGGACTAATTCCAGCAAGTCTGCCCTCTCTCTCCTGCATCACTTTTCCCCCTTCTCTGTCGGATCCATTAGCATACAGACATGCTGTTATTACTCCCATCTTCCCCTTTGTCAACAGCACCCTTTTCCCTAGTTCTCCTTACAGCAGCATTTCCTGGAAGGTGTACCTAAATTCAGTCTTCAATTTCTCTCCTTTTGTTCTCTGTTCAGCCCACACCAGGTTTCTTTCTTCTCAACCATTTTGCAAAACCCTTTCTCATTAAGGTGAAGAAAAACCTTTGCATTGGCCCACTAGACATGTCTCAGTCCTAATCTTACTTTTCCCCATCAGCAGCTTTTGGCACAGGGGTTCGTCCTGTTCTCCTTTGAAGCACTTTCTCTACTTGGTTTCCAGGATGCCACACTCACCTGGCTTTCTCCCACACTTTTGGATGCTTCCTTTGCCTCTTTTGCTAGATCATCTGCATCTCCCTGACATCGGAATGTTGAAACGCTCCAGGGCTCTGTCCCTGAACTGCTTCTCTTTTACCACTCCCCAGTTGATCTCATCCCATCTCCTTGCTTTAAATACCACCCCTACACAGACAAGTGCATATCCCCAGCCCGGATTTCTCCCACAAACTCCAGATTCGCATAGTTAACTTCCTGCTTGACATCTCTACCTGCATGTTTAATAGGCATTTTAAATTAAACATATGTCTAAAAATGAGCTCATGAAATTCTCCCCACCCCCACAAAACATGCTTTGTTAACGGCAACTCCATCCCTCTGGTTGCCTTGGTATAATCCTTGACTTCTCTCTCATTCCCCACTTCCAGCCTTCTTGCAAATCCTATTTGTTCTACCTTCAAAATACATCCAGAATTTAATTACTTTTCACAAAACCCTCTGCCAACATTCTGATCTAAGCCACTATCAGATTTTGCGTTGATTATTTCAATAGTTTCCTAACTGATGAGCTTCTGCCCTTGTCCCCCCTTTAATTTACTTTCAGCATACAAGCGCAGCCAATGTCACTCAGTGCTCCCCCATTACCATGACTTCCCATTTTAATCAAAATAAAAACGCAAGTCCTTATTTTGACTCACACAGCCATGCATGGGCTGGACCCCATTTCCTTTTTAACCTCATATCTTAATCCTTTCCCCTTCATTCTCTCCAGGTCAGCCAACCTTGCTGTTCCCCAACATTCCAGGTATGACTCCAACTCTGAGCCTTTTCACTCATTTTCCATGTCTAAGATGCTTCCTCCCGGATACCTACAAGGCTAGCTCCATCACTTCCCTTAGGTTTTTACTCAAAAGACATCTTCATGTTAAGACTTTCCTTGGCCACTCTACCTAAAATTATACTCTGCTCCCAATATTTTATACACCCTTACCTTGCAGGAATTTTGATCCCTAAAATGCATCACTATCTAACATACTCTTGACTATACATATTTATCTTGTTTATTGCCTCCTCTACTAGGGTATAAGCTCCATGAAGGCAGGAATACTCATCTATATTGTTCACTGTTGTTTTCCCAGAGGCTAAAACAGTGTCTGGCACAAATTAGACGTTCAGTGTATATTTGTTTCATGAATAAATCCTTTTCAGGAACATTACTATTACTATTACCAGGCAGAATAAATACCAGAAAGCATAGGCTTGTCTAGCAGAAAGAACCCTGCTCTAAGAGTCTAGGAGGCTAGGAATTTAGTTCCTGTTCTCTTGTTAACTTGCTATGTGTCCTTGGGCAAATCGCTTCCACTCTTTAGATTTTTATTTTCTTGTCTGTACGTGAGTGGAGTGGACTCAATGATTTCCTGTGTTCCATTCAGCTCATGAGGTGGCAGAATGTGAAAAATGAAGTAAGAGGAGCGTTAGTGGTGGCATGGATTGAGTGAGATAATGTATGCTCCAGGAATTTCCAGTCGTTTCAGTCTATGGCTTAGAGTAGATGCAGTAAAAATTCATTTGAATGTTAATGCCTGGTTTGTTTCTTCAGCCGGCTGTATGCACTGACCAACCTGGAAATCCCAAGCCACCCCACATGAGCCTTGGGTCTTGTTTAGCTTTTTACATAGCTAAGTCTTTGGTTCCTCCCCACACCCTGTATCCTATCTCAGCATAGAAGCTGATTGACAAAAGAGTTAGAATTCAAACCAGGGTTCTTGAATTTCAACCATGTCACCCCACCAGTCTGCCTCTTCCACGTGGGTGGAGGTGTTTGTTTTCAGCTTGAACCGTGATTCATTTGCCGCAGGTTATGTCTCAACAGGGAAAAAACAAGTTAAGTCCCACCCATTCAACACAGCATGCTGTCATTTCTGAGTCTTGAATTGATCACCTCAAAGGACCTTGGTGGTCACTATTTCCTCAAAGAAAACAAGGGTTCAGTGAAAACACTGTGGCATGCTGTTTTCATAAGCATGCCACAAAAATTCACTGATGGTCAGTAATGTAAACTGCTTTAGAATCTTGGTTTCCCAATCCCCTCTCTCACTGCATGATCGTCAACATGAGATGTTACTGCTTTGAACCTTTGTTTCTCATGCCAGATTTGGGAGTCATTCTTGACACCCCTCTCTCTTTTCCTTACACCCTAAGTTTGTCAATCACCAGTTCCTGTTGCTTGAATTTGCATCTTGAATGTCTTTAGACTCCACCTATTCTGTCCTTCCTCTCTTGGATTACCGTCCACTATAAATATGATGATGTTACTTTCTTCCTTAGCTTTCCCTTGCCCTTGGACTGAAGTCCCACAACCTAAATAAAGACTACAAAGGGTATCTGAACTGACCCCCTGTGCTCATCAGTCTTACCTCAGGGCTTTTGGACCCTCTGGTTCTTCCCCTTCTCTCTGTCTACAATGTTCTTCCCCTAAGCCTCTTCACCAGCTCACTGCCATTCGTGGTTCAGGTCTCTGTTTCAATATTATTTTCTAAGGGAAAATTTCTCTGAGAAGTTTACATTTCCTTTTTGTACACTCTCATAGAACTTTCTATTTTACTTTTGTAGCAGTTATCACAAATTTAATTAAATACAAACTTTTCTGTAATCAATTCTTTAATTTGTCACACCCTTTAGATGTCAAGCTCTACTAAGCCAGGAATCCATAAATATCTCATTTACCACTGCACACTCAATATACCCAATGCCTGGCACATAGTAGGTCTTCAATTTATTCTTGAATAAATGAAGGGATAAAATGAAGGTGATAGCACTTCTGTCATGTGGTTGTGAGGATTCAATGAGTTAAGGCCAAAATGCACTTAGCACAATGCCTGGTACACATTCAGGGGATTATAGCTATATCTTCACCAGCAGTGTAGACACTAGTAATAAATTGCATGGTTAAGACTAAATACTGGGACACTGAGAAAGGGGAGAAGGTGATTAGGATAAAAAGAATTGGGAAAATCTATTTTGTCTACTCTCCTTTGCTTATTTGAGGGCCTGGTGCTGAAGTCCTAACTGTGCTGCCCAGATCTACGTCTAATTCAGGCTCCTTCCTCTCAGCAGGCACCCCCAATGCTGTTCCACAATCCTTTTTTCCATCCCTAATTGGTAGCCTATTTCTGACCCCACAGTGGATCCTCTGAGCCCACTTTGCTTAAGCTTCCAGATAGAATTTCCTGTACTTCAGCTGAAGCTATGAGAGACCAAGCCTCTCAAATTCTTCTCCCCTGGCTCTGGTTCCCAGAGTCCACCCTCCCTCGTATCTCTGAGGATGTTTTATTCCCATCCTCTAAAGCAGACACCTACTGCACATTTCCTAGTTAACCCCACAGTCAAGGGTTTTCTTTTCTCTCTCTGTTTTTCCTACTGAGTCCCTTTTTTCTCTTCATTCTTTTTTCTTTCTTTCTTTTGTCATTTTTTCTTTAACTTTTATGATGAAAAATTTAAATATAAACAAATGTAGGGAGAATAGTTCAATGAACCTCCAAGTACCCATCACCTAATTACAACAGTCATCATCCATGATTGATTTTGTCTCATCAGTAGACCCCCCAATGCACAGCCCTACTGGATTATTTTGAAGCAAATCCCAGATACTATTATTTCATCCATATACAGTATATTTCAGTATGTTTATAAAGGGCTCTTACA
Source organism: Balaenoptera physalus (assembly GCF_965194825.1). NCBI lineage: Eukaryota > Metazoa > Chordata > Mammalia > Artiodactyla > Balaenopteridae > Balaenoptera > Balaenoptera physalus. The sequence goes on along the minus strand of NC_138890.1, from coordinate 47,905,106 downwards.
GAAACAACCACAACATCTTTATTACATATAAACTATCAACAGTAGTTTTTTTTTCTTTTATACACAAATATCCTATCAGGGCTCAAATATTCACGTGATTCTAAAATTCTTCTTCATTGTTTATTCAATTCACTATGCAAACAAGGTCCAAATGTTGTATTTCGTTGATACGTCTATTGAGTCTTATGTGATCTATAGGTTTTTGTTTCTACCTTTTTTGTTTTCCTTGAAACGTATTTGTTGAAGAAACAGGTAATTTGTTCTAAAGAGATTTCCATATTCTTGATTTTGCTGATTGCGTCTCCACATCTGTTCTCTTAAATCTTTCATGTCGTCCTCCATTTGACACTTCTTTCAGTAGATAAACGTGTTCAGTATTTGCTCACTCCACCCCCAATATAAGCAATACAAAGTATATCCATGGTAAAACACACAAGCTATGATCTCATTTCACGGAAATGTAGATATATGAATATCGATGACTATGTATTTATAAAACGATGCAGAAACAAAATGGTCACAGAAGTGTTGATGGTGGTTGTCTTAGTGGGGAAGGTTTTTAGGTGAGTTGAACTGTCTTATACTTGTGTGTTAGCATTTGCTATGATGAGTACATATTTATGTAAACTTATAATGTGGCTATTCTTTGAAATAGGGGAAATAGACAAAAATCCTAACTCTCCTACTTCCTCTCTGTTCCTCCTCTACACTGCTATTTCATAAGTCCACTTTCTTGAATGAAAGATTGAGATTCATTGATTTTACATATTTTCATTAATTCAAGAAATACTACTGAATATTTACTAAATACCAGACACAATGATTTGAAGCTATGGGCTGCCCTAAGCAACTCTGTTAACAGTAAACCTACACAGGTTAAGGCAGTCTTTAAAGGTAGGTCTGGTTGCCCCTGGTCAATTTCAGGATGAAGTCAAATGCTACATTGCAACACACAAGGGCCTTCCTGGTCTGGCCCCTACACAGCTCACCAGGGCTCATCTTTTGCCACTCCAACCATTCTGAATACTCTGGTTCCTTGAAGACTCACCATGATCTCTCCTGGCTCTAAGATGGCTCATGCTGATCCTTTTGTCTGGAAAATTGTCTCCTTTTTTTTTTTTTTTAACCAATCCTCATCCCTAATTCAAATGGCTGACTCCTATTCATCCTTCACCCTTTAAAATTCAGTTTGGATGTCACCTCCTCTAGGAAGTCTTCGCTAATGTGATCCCATCACATCCTGTGCATGCTTCTATCATAGAAATGATGAGTTCCACATTATATGTTATTGATTTGTAAATTTAAGCACCAGACTGTGAGCATCTGGAGGGCAGGGAACCCTGTTTTAGCTCATTTCCTCAGATAATCACAGTGCATCATGACACAGTACGTACTCAATAAACATATTTGAATGAATGAATGAGTTGCCCCTTACACTACTGAAATCGATTTCTTAAGACTCCCTATTGCACTACTTACCACCAAATCCAGTGCAGCCCTCTCAGTCGAACCCTCTTCATTCTCCATAGCCTTTAACACCATTGTCCACCTTTTCCTTCTCAGAAAACATCTCTTCCTTGGTTTCCATGACAACATATTCTTCTTATACTCTTCTAGCTCCTGGAATTTCTCCTTGGTTTCCTTTAACATATCTTCTTCTTCCTTAGCCCCTAGAATATTGGTAGTTTCCGAGGTTTGGTCTGTCAACTTTGTCTGTCTTCATATTACATCCTCTCTTGGAAAGGCTGGCAGCTCCTATAGCTCCACTCACTCACCCCTCCCCCAAGTAGATGCTACCCAGACTCCAAGGTTCTCCCTGACTTGTGATCCTGAATCCCAGACCTAGCTTGCTTAAGGCCAAATCTCCACAAAGACATACTGCAGGAAATTGAGCTTAGCATATCTAAAGAATAACTCATCTTCCTTGGCCACCCCTCCCCCAACCCCAGCATGAGCACACACGCATACTCCGACACACGCTCACAACATTTTCTACTTTTCACAATTCTTACCTTGGTTATCATTCCCATACTTCTACTGTACTTGGCTCAAAACACTAACATATAATTGTTCACTTTTCTTTTTCTAACTATACATTCAGTAAACTGAAAATATTTGCTAATTCTACCTTGCTAAAGTCTAATATCACACCTTTCTTTGTATGGAGAAGTTAATATGAAGCATTTCAACCACATAAAATTCAGAAAATATTGCAACAAACGTTTCTGCTGTACCAGAGTCAGGGTTTTTTTTTTACCCCCTCCAAAAAATAAAATGTTCTAATTACTGCTGAAACAACCCTCTGCCATCCAATTCCCTTACCCCTCCCTGATATAACTGCCAGCCTGAAGTTGTTTTATATTTTTCCTGTACTATGTAATTAAATAAAGGTAAAAACAAGACATTTATTAAACTTGAAAAATAAAAAGCAGTACAGGAGAGAAAGTGTATTCATAATATTCTACTTGGTTCAGAAATGGATGGTATTTATCTAATCATAGTACAAATATGGATTTGGGGGGATAAGAAGTGATGAGTGGCAGAGAGGTTGTATAAAAACTAAATTCTCACTTAACACTTCCTTCGTACCTCCTCTTCCATGGCCCTAATCCTGGAACTCACCTACTTAATTCTAATTGCAGTGACTTCCTAACTGGCTCCCACCTAGGTCTCCTGGATATCTCTCTAAGGCACAGCATGGAACATATCACTTCTCCTGCTCAGAAGCCTCCAGTGACTCTCTTCAGACTTGTCCTCAATAATCTGTCCTCAGTCTGTCTTCCCAGAGTATCTCCCTCTAAACCAGGGGTTCTCAACCACAGCACTATTGACATTTGGGGCCAGATCATTCTTTGTTGTGGGAGGTCGTGCATTACAGAATGTTGAGCAACATCCTTGTCTTCTATCCCTAGGTCCCAAGAACAAAGCTTCCCCCCCACAAGTAGTGACAATCAAAAATGTCTCCAGACATTTTGCCAAGTGTTCCCCAGGGGGCAAAACCATCCCCCTCCGCTACCCCAGCTCATTACCCAGTGAACCACTGCTCTAAGCCGTAAACCTCACCCACATATTTAACACCCCCATACGCAACTTAGATTCACTCTGTAAGGAACTGCTTGCCATTCCTTGAATTCCCACCTTGTGATCAGTACCAAAACTGGGATTGAATTCCAGGAGGTTGAGTTTTGCGTTGGCTAAAAGCTACGTTTGAGCGGAGGCAAGATGTAAAGTTCAGAAAAACAAAGCTGTTTACTGCAAGTGGAGATGGTCCAGCCTGGTAAAGAGAGAACAGCTTAAATATTTCCTTCTTAGAAACTCACATGGAAGTGGGTGGTGAAACTCACTAAGAAGCAAGAATGGAGAATGTGAGGTTGTGAGAAGGAAGAGGCTATGAGGATTTGAGGCATTGATAATAATAGCTAACACTTGAATATTTACTATGTGTCAGACACCCTGTTACAATGACTACTCTCAAAACAAATTTCTGATGTCCTATTATCATCACCACTTTACAGATGAAAAAAACTGCAGCCCAAAGGAATTAAATGATTTTCCCAAGGTATCAACAGTTAGTGATGAACAGAATGGGAATTCAACCACAGGGACTTTGGCTCTACACCCTGCGATTTTACCCATTATATCCTACTCTCTCTTATGAAGAAATGCTTTCCTGAGCTCAGCTTTTTCAGCCTAAAGTAAAACGGGTCTTGGCCTGGATAGGCCTCCTTGCTACAGGTTAGGGCATTGAGAACCAATCCTCCCACCTCTTTCCAAGTCTACAGGGTTAAGTAGGATACAGATCCATTTCAATGCTAAGCTCTGGAAGGTTTGGTTAGCAGCTCCATCAAGGATGCCCTCAGGTAGCCTTGAGTGTCTAGACCCTCCACTGCCCTCAAGCTGTGAGTGAGAGGGTCTTCTCTATAAGGCTCCAAAGATTCCTCTGTGAACCTTCACATTGTCTTCCTGCACTGAACTTGGACTTTCCTGTCCCATCATTGGAACATATCTCCCAGGGGCTAAGGTGGCACAGACATCTCCACGTCTGTCCCAAATTCCTCATTTTATTTGTCTTAGTAGAGAAAACAGGAGAGAAATGACCTTTCTTATCCCACGTATCCAGTTCAGTGCTGGCCCAAATAACATGCCAATAAATCATGGCTAACCATGAACATGTATTGAAGGTTAACGTTTATGAAGCACTGTGCCATGTACTACACATGCAGCTTCTCAATGAATCCCCACACCACCCCTCTTACATATTATTACCCCCCCCCCCATTTTACAGACAAGAAATGGGAGGCTCAGGGAGCTGAAGTAACTTGCTCAAGGTTACACACTAATAAGCCTTGGAGCTAACCTACAAACCCAGGCATTGTGAGTCCAGAGCTCATGTTCTAAATATTAGTTGGGCAAATACGTAGCCAATAATCACGTGGGTTAGCTTTTGGCCAGCTTGGCTTTGACACCTACTGTTTTAAGCTAAATTCGGGGCCATCTTCATTGTGGTCAAAGGGTCCTTGAGAAATAATGCCCGTTTTTCTGCTCAGTGCCGGGGATCCTAGAGCACTGGGAGAGCTGGTGACTGCACTTCCCCAGCCAGCCCCTTGAGGCTCTCATTTTCAGGGCTTAATCCTGGGCCAAGTCTTTCTGCTTCCTGTGGTGATGCCACAGCACCTAGCTGCGACTTGGACTTCCCCTGGGAGAGTTGGCTTCAGAGTTTTGAGAGGCTGTGGCCGAGTCAGAAGAGACCCTTGGGAGGCCGGTGCAGGGATGGCAGATCAGGAGGGGCTGGTTAGTTTTCGAGGGTGCAAAGGAGGCTACTTTTATTGGGGAAGAGGAGGTCGGGAGCTGGGGGCCCACAGGAGGAGGGAGTGCTCTGTGGCAGAAGGACCCCTGATGCTTTAATGTGAAAGGGTTGGGAGAGAAGTTTAAGTGTGTTCTATGCCCACTCTCCCCCCATAGCTTTCCAGCCCGGGGTCGCAGTGCCCTGCTCAACCATCGCAGACACAGAGCTCAGCAAGTGCATGGCAAAGAAAGCACAATTGTCACGGAGGTAGACGGTTCCCTGAGCCACACGGGGAGACTGTTGACGCAAAGGCCTGGGTGTCTGATATCCAGGATTGCCTACCACTAGGCCACAGATCTTAACTACTTCTGCCTCTCAAGGTACCTATCCTGCCAAATGCTTTTGTACATATTCATACCAGAGGAAATATAGAAATTATGGAAATTTCTAGAGCTGCCCTTGAGACACTGCCTCCCTAGATGTGTCTCTGTTATTATTTCTCACTTCTGCCCTTTAGTAGGACATCCTGTAACCACAGAACTATTCCTATTCCAGGGTTGCCATAAGGTAATGACATGCAGTGTAGGGGCCCATTCATTCTGGGAGTACCTCTGGCTGCGGGAACCTGTCCTGGCTAGACAGACCAACTGGTGCTGCTGGCAGGGTATGCTTTTGTCTGGCCCCAGAGAGTTGAGATTGGAGAAGTACATCCTCACATTTAACTTCCAGGACAAAGCCAGGTACTTATGCTTGGCACTGAGTGAAGACGGTCATTGTTAGGTGCTTCCAGATGCCGTTTGCCCTAGTGAAACACTTTCTTGCCTATCCCATCCCTCTAGAGGGAAAGTGCCACGATGTTCTCATCAACTGTTGTACCTTCTGGTGTCAGGAGGGGACTCTAGAGACCCCTCCCACTGATAGAAGTCTTATGCCCTAAATAGTTTGCCAGTGACTTGAAGTCTTACTGTTGGTTTGAGGTCAGGGAGTGTATGCTCTTACATTCAGGTAAAAAGCGTTATATACAAATTATGGTTAGTTTTTTCATAGAAACTGTTATACATGAATAATAGTGGTTACTTTTCCAGGTAAACCCACCAAAGCCAGGTTGACATTATTTTAGTTGAAATGATATACTTCTGCTATAAAAGTAATGGAAGACAATATTGCACCATCAAGTTTTATTTCCTTTGAGAACCATATAATTTTATGTATGATATATAGTCCATGAAGTTCATGGCATCATTGGCCTTGACGAGAGCCTCATCGCAAGAGTAAGAGCCAGGAATCATTGCCTCTTCCCTGATTTCAAGGGTTGGGGAAAGGTGGAGTGGGGAGACTGTTGACCCCTCAGAGAGTGAGAAGCACCATGGGAAGCAGAAACTGGCAATGTTAAATAAGGGGGAAGTGATCTGGCTTGAGACCCGGTTCTACCTCTTACTAGTTGTGTATCCTTAGGCTAGTGCTTTAGCTTCCTGAGTTAGTCTTATCACCTGTTAAATAAAGAAGAGTTGATAATACTGCTTTCAGAGGGTTTGCTGGGGAAACACATGGAGCTGAGTGGTGAATAACAAAGGCTTTGAAGATTAACAGACTAGGTGTGCCTCACTTGCAAAGTGGGTCTTACCACAATGCCCTAGGGTTGTTATAAGGGTTGCGTGGTATAATACGTATAAAGTACTTAGCACAGTGAACTGTATATGATGGCAAGTGGGAGCTACTATTAATGACATTACTATGTTACAATCCTCACCTTCTCCAAGGAGGCTGATTCCCTTGTGCCAAGGAGGCTGATTCCCTTGTGCCACACCTGCCCTCTGTTCTATTCTTCCAGAGCCAAGAGGCTATTTCTGCTTAGCTGAAGGGATGGAAATGAGGCTGGAGCAGTTGACCAGCTCAGAGTAGGCAGGTGTTGAATTGGGTCAGTGAGGATGTGAATCTATCCCAGCAATAATATGGGATGGCAGGAGGTGGGAACAAGGCATGGGAGCTCAGGGAATGCTTTATCCGAGAGGTCCATAAAAAGGATAAACAGAGAAAGGAAGGGATAAATACAAAGTGAGAAGTAGAGCGGGGGAGAGTTAGGTCTTATTTAGGGCATCTCATTAAGGACACTAGGGAAGTTTGTATAAACTCTTGCCTGTGTTTATTCTCATATAAGATTCTCTCCGCCATCAACTGTCAGATAACTTGTAGGCTATCTGACCTTCCTTGTCTGTTATGCAGAAGGTATATCATCTCAGAAGTCTTTAGTGGAAAAATCACCACATGAACTAGGGGCTGGTGGGCAGATCATGTTCTCCAGCAACTCCATCTGCTTCTTCTAAAAGATGAATCTAACTTGGGCCCCTTCTCTTATGTTTCTCTGAGCTGTAGCTTTTATAGCCTTGACCTGAACCCCTTTAAATGAGCCTAAATGTCAGGTCTCACTGTGACACAAACTACACAAACTACACTCAACATGCAGTGAACTTGGGTTTCAAGTCCCTGATCTGCCTCTATCAACTGGTTGACCCAGGGCAAATGACTTAACCCTTCTTAGATCCTGGTTTATTTGTAAGATGATGGTGTTGGACCCCATGATCTCAAAATTTCCCTCCAACCCTAACATTCTACCTGCTTCCCTTCCACATAGGAGATGCCCCACTCCTAGCCTTTTTTTTTTTTTTTTTCCTTCTGCATGATTTTGTCTGTCTTAGAGTAATAAAGGAGATGCTAAAGTTTGGGCAAGCAGCAAAATTTAATCCTAGGAATATGACAGTCAATTAGAATCATTTATGTTTGGAGTCCCCTAAAAATTGACTAAAATCTTCCTCTGGCCATGGGGTGGGTGGGGGCCCCAATAAGCACCATAATTACTGTTTGCCCTCAGAGAACGTTACCAGATGGGGGAGAGAAACATTGAGTCATCTTCTTTTTCAAGACATATTTGTTTTCTGAAGCAAATTCCAGTCTCGTACATGCTTTCTCAATGGCTTCTTAGAGCCCTGTTCAGATAATACTGGAGCTCCTACAGGATGGGGTTTTGAACATGAGGACTCACTGGGCTAGGTCATCTCTTAGCCACGTGCCCTGAAGCAAAGACCTTGACCTTTCCAGACGTATGGTGCAAGGGCCCGCCTAATGCAAATTAACCAAATTGATGAGCATGGCTCTTGAAACAGTATAGGATAACGGTGAGGAGGACCAGCCTTGGGAACCAGGCAGATCTAGGTTGAAATCCCTGCCCTGTCTCTAAATAGCTATATAAGCTTGGACAGGAAACTGGACCTCCCCACCCCTCCTTCCCCCACCTGTAAATGGAATAATAAGCGTTCTTATTTTGTAGGATTGCTGTGAACATCACATGACACGAGTCAGGTGTGTATCCTGGCACTGTGCCTGGCACATCGTAAGTATTCAAAAAAAAAATCTCTCTTAAAAATGTTATAGGTATGCTTCTTGACCCCCCAAGGAGCTGAAAATTAAGTGGGAGGAGCTAGTTGAATATCAAGAAAAACCAGTAAGTAATAAGTAACAGGGAGGACAAAATAGGTGTGGGAGGGCATTGCGGGGAAGATGGGAAATGAATTGGGTCATAAAAAATTAGAATGTGTCAGAGAAAAGTAAGGGTATTTCAGGAGAGGATAAGGACCATCCGTCCATCATTTCAACAGGTGTTTATGGAGAATTTAACTTTGTGTTAGGTGCTGAGCACTGGAGAGAACAAGATCCATTCTAGGATGGGTCAAATGATAAACACATAAATAGGTACTGTATTTAGGTAGTGATACATACTGCAAATCAATAAATAAAGTCGGGTAAGGGAAACAAAAATCATGGCAGAGGGTGGGCTACCATTTCAGATAAAGTAAGTAGGAGACTTTTGGACAGAAGCCTGAATGAAGTGAGGAAGGAAGCAATGTAGATTTCTGTGAGAGGAGCTTGAGGGCAGAAAGAAGTGCTAGTACACAGTCCTGAGTCGAGGTGGTGTTTAGTGTACCCAAAGGACAGGAAGAGGGCCAGTGCAACTGGCGTAAGAGTGAACAAGGGTAGGGGGGGTTGAAGGGGCAGCCAGTAGCCAAGGTTTGGATTTTATTCTAAGTATGATGTGACGCTCCTGGTTATTTTAGAGCCGAGAGTGACAGAAGTTTCACTCGGGCTGTTATACAGAGAACAAATTATGTTGCCATGGTGGGAGCAGGGGAGGAGGGAGGTAAAGAAGGAGGGGAAATGAAAGTTGGTAAAGATCTCCATGGGTCAGATGAGAGATGAGGGTGGGATGAATGATCTGGGGTGGAAAGGTGGTGGTTTCTGGCTGCATTTTAAAAGTAAAGCTCACAGAATTTGCTGATGGGTTGGATATGGCGTACTTAGCTTGTTGACGGGATGAATGAAAGTACCACTGAGGGATCTGGGAGGAATGAGGGGAGGAATAGGTTGTGGGGCGAGGGGGGCTGGTAGAATCAGAAGCGTGTATGTCCTGATGGACAAATGTTTTGAGAATGTGGGGAAGTGACACAGCCCTTAAGAGGCGATTGGCAAACTGAACTATAAGAGAAGGTTCCAGAAGGAGATCGGAACCACATGGACGGCCCCCAAAGTCGGGAGGAATCTGGACTCCAACCACTGGGTGAGAATAACAACATTTCACCCCTCCCTATGATCATGGCCGCAGAGCCCTTACTGTGTGCCTGGAGCCCTGCCAGGCCCTCCAAGTGCAACATTTCTTTCATTAACCCTCATTCACAGACAAGACATTGAGACAAAGGGGTTAAAAGGCTCATCCAAAATCATGCGTCTGAGAGCCTGACTCTCTGGGCTGTAGACCAGGGTCGGGAGAGCTGCAGAGCCTCTCAGGAGAGCCGTGGAAAGCTCTGTGCTCTGGACACCTGCCCTTGTGAGCAATGCCCAGGTGGCCTTTCTGAAAGCACGGCTGGTTTGGAGAAATAACCAGTGCCTCCAATCTCTACAGTAACAGTGGCTCTGTGTAGGAGCTTCCCCTGTGGAATAGACTTTTTTTTTTTCTTTTTAGGCATTGATCCTGCCCCAGGGTGTTTTGCAGAACTTGCACTGCTCCCTAATTACCTAGTAATGCTGAGGGCTTATGAAAATGCTGTCATTTGTGTGAGAAGGGGAGGGAAGACTGAAAGAAGGAGGGAATAAAAAAAAAAAAAAGATAGAAAATGCTGTTAAACCTGGCAGAGCTCCAGGGTGGGTGATTACATTCTTTGGGGTGGTACTCCTGCCACACACAGTCTGTGGAGTATTTTGAAAACCTTCTGTAGGAATTGTGCTAAAAACATGAAAAATATTATCATTATTAGCTTTTTCTACATCTTTTTTTTTTTCTGAAGGATTTTTTAAAATTTATTTTTATTTATTTTATTTTTGGCTGTGTTGGGTCTTCGTTTCGTGTGAGGGCTTTCTTTAGTTGCGGCAAGTGGGGGCCACTCTTCATCGCAGTGCACAGGCCTTTCACTATTGCGGCCTCTCGTTGCGGAGCACAGGCTCCAGACGCGCAGTCTCAGTAGTTGTGGCTCACAGGCCTAGCTGCTCCACGGCATGTGGGATCTTCCCAGGCCAGGGCTCGAACCCATGTCCCCTGCATTGGCAGACAGATTCTCAACCACTGCGCCACCAGGGAAGCCCTCTACATCTTTTAAAACGGGGCCTTTTGAAAGCCACAGAGGCACCCTCTCTCTGATTGCATTTACCCAGTCTGTTAGCTGTCAGCGATGTGTTCTCAGATCATAATTCTGATGGCTTCCCCCACCCTTGAATTGTTTCACACTAGAAGCCCAAAACATTCAAGCCAGAAGAGACCTTGGTACAACCCGCATGTTTTCCGGATGGAGATGCGAGGCCAGGGAGGTTTTCTTCCTCCACGGGCCTCTGCTATCAAATGCACCCGCAGGGTGTCACAGCCAGAACAGTCTGTAGCCATCACCTAAGGTACCCTTGTCATTTTACAGATGAGCAGACAGAGGCCCAGAGACAAAATGGACTTGTCCCCAAGTTGACACTGGGGCTGGTGGTTACCTTCCACTGAGCTAGAACTGGCACTCGGTAGCCTGTGGGCCAGATCAAGCCCAGAGACACTTCCCTCTGCCTTTTTTTTCCTTCTGCCCAAAGCAGTTGTTATACTTAATATATATATTTAAAAAAAAAAAACCCACACACAAAATCCATATTTCTGTTCTCTTTTGAAAGAAAAAAAAATCAGATCTGGCCACCCTGGGCCTACATTTCCTCATGGCAACAACCAGCTGCCTTAGAGCCCTGCAACCACCCTTGCACAGGGCGTGTGCGCTCTAGTTCTCTCCGTCCTCACTGCCTTCTCCCCAGCTCGGAGGCTCACTCCATTCGTCTCCCTGCTTGGCCCAAGGAGGCATTTGAATGCGAAACCCCTGCCCAACACCATTCTCCTTGATCTGTGTAAGGCCAAAGCCAAATAAATAAATCTGAGGCTATTTTGGCTACATGGTGGTGGAACTTATAGTACGTGGAAGACATGAACCAGGATACGTCATAATTGATTTGGGGATTGGGTGCCATGCTATCTCTGGGGCACAATTTGAGCTACATTAGGAGAGCTTTTCCACTGGCCTGTCAAACGCCTGGAGTCCCGCCATGAGATACTGGTCCATTTGGACTTTACGGGACACCCATCTCCAGGGATCCCATTTTAAAATGTGAAAAGCCTTGAAAGAAGATGAATCTCAGTTTTCTTCAATGTCATATAACGGAGAGGGAGACCAGAAGGCGGTGCTGGTGTCTAGTCCCTGGTGCGCTAGCTGCTATGTGCCCTTAAGAAAGGTGTTTCAGTCTCAGCACTACTGGTATTTTGGACCGGATAATTCTTTGCAGATCCTGTGTGTCGTAGGATATTCAGCAGTATCCCTGGCCTCTACCCACCAGATGCCAATCACACCTCCCCAGTTGTGAGAACCAAAAAATGTCTCTAGAGATTGTCAAATATCCCCTGGGGGAGAAAAATCCCTGCCAGCTGATAACTACTGTCTTAAGCTAACCATCTAGCAACTCTGAGCCTTATTTCATCTGTAAAAATAGGTTCTAATTCCTGTCCTTGCACGGTTGTTGGGAGAATGAAATGAGATGTAAGATGTACAAATGCTGTGTCAATCACAGTTTAACATGTATCTGTAGGGTCGGGTTGCCATCAATCACAACAGACTATGAACAGTCAAGTCTTTCCAGACTGATATTGGAGATGGCAAATAGGATTGGGAGCTGTAGGGAGGGAAAGTATGAAAAAACTAATGAAGGATGACATCAGAATACGCTGCTTAGGGAATGTGTGATACACAGTCCCAACCTCTGAGGCTGAGACATAAGAAAAGCACCTTCCACCAGTGGTCAGTCTCTTTGTCCTCACATGCATTCCTGGTCATATAACCTTCATGCTAAAAACGTCCCACGGCTCCCTATTGCCTGCCAGGAATTCAGTGGCTTCCAAATCCTGACCCTGCCCTTTTCGAGGTTTCGTGTTTCCCTGCCCTCTCTTCCCAGTCTGCACCACTGGCTCCAGGCTCGTGGAGCGTATGGCGTCCTCACCCGCCTTCTGCCCCTGCAGGTGCTCTCCCCTTGGTTTGATGTCTTCCCTCAGGCCTCACTTTCTGCCTGTCCTTTCCTCCTTCCCAGCTCAACTCTTCTGAAGCCCTGCTGGTTCCCCACAGACAGACATATTGGTAGCGTCCTCTTTTGCTCCCCAGTGTCGAGCTTACATCTCTATTAGAGCACGTGCTGTGGGCCGCCTTGGATGACATTTGGCTGGGTTCCTCTGTATTCCCCTTCCACCACGTTCACCTGGCTTGAGGCAGAGACTGTGTCTGATTCCCTTCCATAACCCCTGCACCTGACTCCCTGTTGGATACAGAGTAGGTTCTCTACCAACATTTCAATAGAAATAGGATAAACAGTTGGCCCTAAATGTATTTGACCTAGATACCCAAGCTTGATATATGTAAGCCCCAGGTTTACTTGATGATTGAATAATTATGTATTTAATAGGCTAAGGAGAGCCACTGACCATATTTGAGCAGGGCAATGACATAGTTAGAGCTATATTTTAGGAAAATCCATTTGACTATATGATTTATAATGATCATCAAAAATGCATCATTTTGACCCCTTTAAGTCCCTCTGCCCCAAAGTAAGCAAAGCAAATCTTACCCATTACAAGTAGGCGTTGAGGTTTTGCTAATTAATCCTTGTAAAGGGCTTTGAGATCTTGCTCTGAAAGGTGACAGAAGTGTGAAGCTTTCAGTGACAGCCTAATTATTATTATTACCAGGCACAAAGCTCAGAGAACTTAAAAGATCCCCAGGTACCATTCAAAATAGTAAGAGACAAAAAATGCAAATGGAGAAATTTTAAGATGGAATCATTGTATCACAGACCTGTCGTGTTGGCAGGGACCTTAAAGGTGATCTTTCCTGATCTGTTCTCACACCTTCCCAAGCTGATACTGACACTGCCTCTACGCCCCTGCCCAGTCCTTCCTGCTATTAGAGCCTAAGGGTTAATAGCTTGGACCTGATGGTAGAGGTTCCTGTGTTCAAATCCCCAATCTCTTCCCTGTTAGCAGTGAAACAGGGGTAAATGATTAGGCCTCAGTCTCTTTATCTGTAAAATGGGGATTAGATTACCTGCCACAGGCATTATTGCACAAGTAAATGATGCATGCAACACTGCTTAGTATAGCACCTGGCCCGTGGGAAAGAATAAACGTTAGCTGTAAAATCACTTGAGCTAATTAATATATGTGAAAGTGCAGAGGAAATCATAAAGCATCTGACCTCCAAGTTGTTCCTAGTTTAGGGGCTCCATGGAACAGTCAGATATTTCTTGCAAATCCCAGCACTTGTAGCTGTCCTGTGTGTGTCTGTGATTATGTAATCTTGGTGAGGGAAGAGAGGAGTTTTTGATAAAATGGCCTAGTCAAGTGGCAAAGCAAAATCAGGTCCAAAGTCTATTCTCTCCTTTTCTAACTGAGGAAAAATGGACTTTCCTTTTCTTGGATTTTCATCTTTTGGGTGGGAGTTCTGACCAGGGCAGTGGGCCAACTGGTAATTTCCAGAGCATTCAAGTTCATAGGTCGAACTGTATGCTGGTCCTGAAGGTCCAGACTCCATCTTATCAGATCTATGTCTTTATGATTTAATCCCTGGAGCCTTGGTTTTTTTCATCTGTAAAATAAGAGTCAGGGACACTTCCCAGGGCTGGTATGAGGAGACAGCGAGGTAACCCTGTGAAGCTTCTTCAGAAACTGTAAAGTTCTGTGACTGCTCGGACTGCTGCTTTGCAACCCACACAATTTCCCTGAACACAGCTGCCCTCTTTACAGGTTGTTTCAGCAGAAGCCCCTGTCCAGGAAGGTCTATGGAGCTCCAGTTTACTCTAGACAGGACCAGAATCCAGAGATCCCTGAAAGAAGCCTGGATCCTCTCACTAGAATCCCTGCAAAATGACTCATGTAATTGCTCTGTGTAAGTATCCTTAGCCTTTATTGTACACCCACACGATTCTGATGCTATAGATTCCTCTGGAATGCAGGGGAAGGGGGAAGGGGGCTCATTTTAAATGCACAGGATTGACGAGACCACCAATTCCACTTGTAAAGGCAGCAGGGACCACCAAATGTCCAAGTCAAGGCACCTGCCTTCCAGAGCCTTGGGGTCTGTCTTTCTGTCATTCCTCCCAATGTGGGAGGTGGGTAGCTTTTTTCCTTTAAAGCTCCTAGGAGGGATTTCTAGGGTCTTCCCTCAGGAATTAGTTGTAGGAATAATTGGGCCAGTGGAGTGCAGGAGATATATCCAGCACAGACCTTGCGCTCCCAGAAAAAGTGACCTAGATCAAGCAGCGGGTGGATGGAGGACTACTGTGGGGACCCCCTGCCACCTACTGACTTGCAGCTGAACCCACATTCCCAGTCGCATCTGCCAGGCTGGGGGCTGGGGGAGCGGGGGCAGAGAGAGCTGAGGAAGGCGGGGGAGGGCGAAGGGGACCGCAGGGCTGTCCCTTTCCGGCGAGCAAGCTCCAGGTATCACACCCCCTCACCCGCCCACCCAGCCAGCCATCGGCACACCCAGCAAGGAGACTAAGGTGAGGATGAGGAGGCAGGGGGTGATGGGGAGAGGAGGTCAGCTGGGGAGCCTCGGGAACTGGCTCGCTGGTGGGTACTGGCGTAGAGCTGGCTGCCTGTGAGAGCGTGAGGGGGAGAGCGAGAGAGCAAGGGAGGGAGAGAGAGGCAGGCTGCGAGGAGGAGAGGAGAGCAGAGGAGAGGGAGAGGGGGAGCAGCGCTCAGCTCGCAGGAGGACAGGCTTCTCTTTTCCGTGCTCAGTTAATCTGGCTGTCAGTTGGTGTTAACGCTGCAGTTTAAGCGCTCGGATTCCAAGGGAAACAGACAAACCTCGCAGAAGGCAGGCAGGAAGCAAGCGAGGAAGGAAGGAACGGCAGGAGGAAAAGAACAGGCAGAAGAGAGAGAGGAATAAAGGGAAGGGGGGAAACACCAAATCTATGATTGGACCTGGGCTTCTTTTTCGCCAATGCAAAAAGGAATATGCAGCACATTTTTGCCTTCTTCTGCACCGGTTTCCTAGGCGCGGTAGTAGGTGCCAATTTCCCCAACAATATCCAGATCGGTGAGTGAGAGGGGCAGCCTCGGGAGGGACTTTCTGGGTCTGGCCAGTTTTTTGAGGGGGGGAGGGGGTCTCTGTCCCCTCTCCCCCCCCAGCCCCACTACGGGCTGTCGTGCTTGACTATCTATGCAAAGCTGTCCGGTGATGTGAAGACTTGGACCGCTGGCATGGGGAGGGGTCTCCTCTGGATGGGATGCGGGGCAGAGAAGGGAAGTGTGCTCACACACACACACACACACACACGCACAAGCAGACACAGGTCCTCACACACCACTCACACTCTAGGCATGAGCATGTGAAATGGAGGAACCACTGCTTTGGAGGAAAAAAAATCAGGCTATAACAAGGAAAGGGGTGCTGAAGGAGTTAACTACGTGGCTTGGTAGATGGTGCCCGATTTCACCTGTTTGTATAAATATGTGTGGTGTGTGTGATTATGGATTAAATATGTACATATATATTTGAGAGAGGCGGTGATTTCTCACCTGGGGGAGGGGAAAGAGACCCTCTAAAAGAAGGAGTGAAGGATGCTGGGTTTATTGCAGCCACTAAAATAATGCTAAAAAGGCCCCCCACTCTAGGTGAAGGGGGCTCTCTCTCCTGCTCTGGACTCTTCTAGCTGCCTTCTGTCTGCTGTCTGCCATGCTGGGCTGGTGGTCCCCACTCCTCCGATTCTGGAACTTCCTAGCCTGCCTTTTTTCCTACTCCTTCAATCGCCCACTCCTCTTAGATTTCTCCATCCACAGATACGGTCTACCTTTTACACACACACAAACACACACATCCACATGTTCCTCTCCCCTCCTCTTAGCTTTCCCCATCACTGAGCTCCAGCCTCTCAACTTGGAGGCAGGTTTCAACACGCTGCATGCTTTTTTGTTCCCCATTTCCCATTCCTGGTTGTCATGTTCCTCAAAGGACCCTCACCCTCCTTGTATTTATGGGGGCAGCCGATAGCTATTGCTCCTCCTAATAACAACGGGTGAAAGCGAAACAAACAGAAGCAGTAACACCAGTAACAACGTGTGTCCACAAGGGCTCAGGGATTCAGTATGACCAGCATCTCAGGGCTGTTTATGTCCCGGAATCCAGCAAGCTGCTTTGCTTGCAGGCATCTTGGTGGGTCTGGGTTCTCATTTCTCTCCCCTGACACGGACATTGCTCCACTAGGGAAAGTTCCCGTTCCTAGGAGTTTGTGTCTCTTGTGTGCGTGTGTTTGTGGGGCGATGTGGTGCAGGTGGTCTTTTGTTGGGCACATATGTGCTGCAGTATCAGTCTCTTTTGGCCTCTCCAGTGTGCTGGTTCTGAGGGTGGTTAGAACAGCCATGGAGTAACTTGCTTTGTTTCCTGACACCTGTTAAGCTACATTCTGAAGTGTGTCTGTATATGTGTGTTAGTGCCTTAGACGCAAAACAAAACTTCCTGCCTCTGGAGACGCTTCTCTTGCAGCCCAGCCTATAGCCACTTACCTCCCCACCCCCACCCGCTCTCTTTCATTCATTGCAGGGGAGGAGGAAGCCAGGGAAGTGTTTGGGGTGTGGTCATCTGGCGGGGAGGGGGGAGCATCAGAATCAACAAGAATTTTTTTGTTTTTGTCCTTTAAAATGGAGGCATATGACCATGTGTAAATCACTTGCTCTTACGTGTGGGTCTTCTTTACGTTGGTGCTTATGTATTGCCCATACTTTGCTGATTGGAAATACTTAAGATATGAGGACTTGCTTTCTCCAAGTGTATTTGTGTATATTGCCGTGGATATATAAATGCACAGGGTGTTTTGTGTATACGTAGAGATGCTTGCTTATGTATCTCTGCAGATTTTTCATCATATTTTGCCCCAACTTGCTTGTTCAACTGATTGAACCATTGTTTTTGTTTTCACATAAAAGGTTGAAACGTTAAATTGTAGAACACACGCTGAAAATATCACTGCCACCAGATAGTACTTGATTCTACTTGTACTGCCTCTAACAAAAGCCTTACAATTCGCTTACTGGTTGTTAAAAACAAACACATATCTACTGTATAAGAAGTTAGAAGTGTATCACATTGGGATTGGGATTCCTAAGGAATCTGAGATAAACTTGTATGTAAACATTCATTATAGTTCAGTCTCTGGAGACTGCTGACTTTACTTCACAGAAATATATTTTAATTTATTTACGTGTCCACAGTAAATACAAAGGTAAGGTGTGTACTCTTGTTTCTTGGAACAGGAGCCCCGCCAGGCCCCTTTGTTCTGCTTTGTACTAGAATAGAATGTTTGCATCCTCTGGACATCCTTAAGCCCCCAGAGCTTTGAAGCCCAAGGTTCTCCCAGGCAAATACACACGATGGCAATCCCTTATGTAACAAGTCATTCCTGGAATCATGAGTGGTGAAAGAAGCAGCAAAACACTGTTTGCAGAAAATCAGTTTTCAGAGGAACTGAATAAACCTTAGAGGATTGTCAAACAGGTCTTGCTAGGTCAAAGACTACAAGGGTCAAAGTCAAAGCAAACGGTTATAGTGCTGGAGAAGCTCATAGGCTCCCAGAGCTAGAGTTTACTCTGTAACATGTATTAGCACTACTTCCTGTAAGGCTCTGTGATGAGAAACGGGTCCGATACAGGAAAAATTAGGCACGGCTAGGGTTTAAGTACATGCAAGAGCATAGGCTGCCTAAGAGGCTTGCACGAGAAAGAAGGAAGAAAAACTCCACAATGCTCCTGTTTTCTCTGACCTGAACTGAGTTGAGGGGTGAACAATCAAATATTTGGGCAGTGACAGATGTTAGAGTCCTTGTCACGTAAAAGCTCATCTGTGGAAGTTGAAGCCTCAGGTTGCAGTTGAGTCTACGTGAATTCTGATCCTCACTACTAAAGGCAACACCTAGTGAGTATGGACTGGGGAGAAGAAAAGGGCCCATCTGGGGTGGGCTGTTGAGGAATCAAACCGGTCTCTAGCCCAGATACCATGTTGCATTTTCTCTCCTCACAGGGGGATTATTTCCAAACCAGCAGTCACAGGAACATGCCGCTTTTAGATTTGCTTTGTCGCAACTCACAGAGCCCCCAAAGCTGCTCCCCCAGATTGATATTGTGAACATCAGTGACAGCTTTGAGATGACCTATAGATGTAAGTAATTGCTTCTATTTCTGAGATTTCTTTCTGCGATCGACCAATGAAGGGAGGGCCTGTACGTAGGTGGCGATGTTGCAAAAAATGACGAGGTGTCATCCGTATTCATAAGAGAAAGCCCGACAAGAAAAATTTCCAGGGCCTTTTGAGTGATTCGATCAGTTGGTGTGTTAGATCCTGCAGCGTTTCATAGAATGGGTTTGCTTTTTCACTGCCAGATAACTTTCAATGCCAGCACGATGAGGACTGGGGTTGACTGCATCTCCCCTACCTCGCAGAGGTTTTCTGGTTCCGTTGACAGTTTCACACTTAGGAAACTTCTGAGAGGCGTAGAATAAAAGGTTCTGACTTGGAGAATGTGGTTTAAAGTGCTTACGCCTTTCCTGTGCACAGTTAAAAGGAGAAAACGTTGCTATAGCTTGATAAGGAAGGATACCTGAGAAGGTGTCTATTTGGTTTCCCATTTTTAGAAATGACCAATAATTATTTTAAAAAGTTTATGCCTTGATTATTTCCAAAATACTTTGAAGTGACGGATGGCTTACACGGATTTTAGGATGGCCTTTGAGCACAAAACAGAACAGAGGTGACCCCAAGAAGGAGAAAGGAGAGGCCAATTTCTGCCATCTGAACTGAATGCATTATAAAATGCGGGCAACAAACACCATTCTGAGTTTTTCTGACAACTAAGGCTGAAAAGGAAACCTGTGTGGTGGCATGATTGCCATTTTAAGACAGGTGAAAGCATAAAATATAATCAGTAGAGACATTTTCCCTCCAGGGATTAAGCTCAAGTAGGAATTGATGGCATGGAAGTGTGAGCTGAATGGGCAAGAACAACTCGTAAGTGGATTAAATTGGCACTGTAGGCTCTGGGTGCCACTGTGGCCTTGGTGGCTTCTGCTGAGCTGTGGATGGCAGAAGGCATGCACCATATTTCCTTCATTGCTTTCCCACATTCCCCTCCCGGTGAGCTCTCAATGATTTGAACTGAACACACTCAAACTGAGAATTCAGCATTCTCCCTATCCCTAAGACCACTCATAAGATAATGTATATGCAAATTCCAAGAATTATAATTATTCCAATTACTCAGCCATAAAAAAGAATGAAATAATGCCATTTGCAACGAGATGGATGGACATAGAGCTTATCATACTAAGTGAAATAAATCAGAGAAAGACAAATATCATATGATATCACATATGTGGAATCTAAAAAAATGATACAAATGATCTTATTTACAAAACAGAAACAGATTCACAGACACGGAAAACAAACTTATTGTTACCAAAGGGGAAAAGTGGGGAGGGGGATAAATTAGGAGTTTGGGATTAACAGATATACACTGCTATATATAAAATGGATAAACAACAAGGACCTACTGTATAGCACAGGGAACTATATTCAGTATCATGTAATAACCTATAATGGAAAAGAATCTGAAAAAGAATATATATATATGTATATATATGTGTATATATATATATATATATATATATATGACTGAATCACTTTGCTGTACACCTGAAACATTGTAAAGCAACTATACTTCAATAAAAAAAAGAATTATAATTATTTCAGATTCCATTTACTGAGGACTTACTGTGTGTCAAGAACTATGATAAGTATTTTATGGACAATTATAGTAACATTCATTACCGTTTACTGAACATCCACTGTGGCCCTGCAACGCACTAATTGCTTTTCATGTGTTAGTTTGTTTAATCCTCACAGGAGCCCTGCAGTGCTCTATATTATCTTCCTTTTAGGGAAGAGGAAACTAAGGCTGCAACAGGTTATATAACTTGCCCAGGGTCACCCAAGAAGCAAATGGTGGTCTTGTGACCCCAAAGTACATGTTTCTGGGCGCTGCGATAGATACATAGATCCCATGGTAACTTGATCAATTTCACTGAGATTACCCAAGAAACAAAAGGGAATTTTCAGAGTTTTATAAGACAGTGGCCTGATAAAGCACCTAGGCAGAAAACCTTATAATGCTTCAAATTGTAGCCATGATTTTGCACAGGAGTGACCCACTGAATAAATAAAACAGCAGTTCTGCATTCTGGTAATGCTGAGGTTGAAAATCTTGTCAACTGTGTTACTCACAACACTTAAAAGTGAGCTGAAGTTTAACTGTTGAATTGTAGTTCTGTGAAACCATCTCCCTGGAAAGCTAAAATAATATTGAGTAGGTATTTGGTTATTAGATAACCTCCCATTTCTTTCAATATGGCTTAAAGGAGAATTTTTAAAGAGAGGATTTAGGTGTGGGCATCAATGTATCTAAAAACCACCAGAGATTATGCATAACCTATTGCATGCATGTCCATATTTTAATTTATTCCCTGGGTAGAGGCTCCATAGCTTTTGTCACCCTCTCAAAGGGATCCATTACTCTAGAAGGATTATTTGCTTAGGGAATCTAAAAGAATAAATGGCTGGCATGTGTATTCACTCATACTGCTGAGAACTGACTACAACAGAGCTTGGTGGAAAGAGATGTTAACTGCTATTCTAGTGTCAAGATGTTGACTGACACGACAAAATAATAAAAGACAAAAATTGGAGGAAATGTTCTAAGGCAAAAGGTTGTGTTTCTGTACCGTTATCTTAACAACCTAAGACTTGATCTCTAACAGGGTTGTTGGCCGTTTATTGGGAGGACTGAAATGTGATACAGGCAATGTCATCCACTGTGGTTAATGAACCGGAAGTGAGTGGATATGGGTTCTTGAACTTGATTCCTGCCATATACCAGTGTACAGTTTTCTATGAATTTGGTCATTCTTTTTTTTTTTTTCCCCCCAAACTGTCCCTGTCTTTATTTATTTATTTTTTTAACATCTTTATTGGAGTATAATTGCTTTACAATGGTGTATTAGTTTCTGCTTTATAACTAGGTGAATCAGCTATACATATACATATATCCTCATATCTCTTCCCTTTTGCGTCTCCCTCCCTCCCACCCTCCCTATCCCACCCTTCTAGGTGGTCACAAAGCACCGAGCTGATCTCCCTGTGCCATGCGGCTGCTTCCCACTAGCTATCGGTTTTACATTTGGTAGTGTCTATATGGCCATGCCACTCTCTCACTTTGTCCCAGCTTACCCTTCCTCCTCCCCGTGTCCTCAAGTCCATTCTCTAGTAGGTCTGTGTCTTTATTCCCGTCCTACCCCTAGGTTCTTCATGACAATTTTTTTTTTTTTAGATTCCATATATATGCGTTAACATACAGTATTTGTTTTTCTCTTTCTGACTTACTTCACTCTGTATGACAGACTCTAGGTCCCTCCACCTCACTACAAATAACTCAATTTCATTTCTTTTTATGGCTGAGTAATATTCCATTGTATATATGTGCCACATCTTCTTTATCCATTCATCTGTCAATGGACACTTAGGTTGCTTCCGTGTCCTGGCTATTGTAAATAGAGCTGCAAGAATTTGGTCATTCTTTAAACATTTCTTCAATGCTATGAACTGATATGGTCATTGGAAAAACAGAGTTGATAAAAGGTCCTTGCTCTTAAATGGCTTACACTCCAATAGGGACTCTGCTGTGTGTCCAAGAACTGAGAGGGTACTGGGCAATTGGGGTGGCTATGGTGGCAATGTAATTTCCAGCCTGCCTGGAAGATTCTTTGTTAACTTTCATCTGAGACTAGTGAACCCTTTGGGGCTGTGTTCACTGTGATCCATTGGTCTGGGAAAACTGACATCTGTTCCAATTTGGATTGAGTAAAAAAATGTCGAAGGGAGCAGAGAGGTTTTAGGTATGATGCCTTAACTAATCATTTATTGAAAATTAAGGAAGCATCTTATTGAGATTTAATTTCATGTGCTTTTTTGAAATCTGGACTAGTAGTTAACCTTAAATTAACTCTCCCAGTCTTACCTCCAGAAAATAACCAAATCTTTATTTTTTCATCATTTTCCTGTCATTTGTTTTTTTCCTATACATTTTGCTATTCATGATCCCTCCACCAGAGGGTGGAGAAGGGAAAGGAGAGGAAGTGTAACAGGAACTATTCCTGCTAGATGTATTAGCAACAGGGGACATTAAAAAGGCAGAGTGGTCCTTAGAGGGTAGGGAACGCAGGGGAGAGTATCGCTAATACCTCCAGCCAAGATGAGAGTTCTGTGTCTTCTTTGCATTCCACCTTCCTTCTTTCCTTTTCTGTCATCATTAAGGGATAAAGTCATTGAATCAGCAACGCAAATGCTTTAGGATCTCCTCTGAGTATACTTCCAAGCCCACAAGGGCAGGAGTTGAAGAGTCTGTCCATAGAGATGGTAGTTACTGACTAGCTGTTCAGCTTATCTTGGTGTCTTTATGGAAGTATGAATAAAGGGACAGATGAAATACTAATTGGGGTTCCTATTAGATTTCTGAGGAGCACTGTTGCAACTTAATCCTTACTTTTCATTTAGTCATCCATTTATTTGTTCAGCGAATACATGCTGAATTTCCACTGTTTGCCCAGCACAGTGCCAGGTGCTAGGAATATAATGGCCGACAAAGAAGAGACAGCTTCTTTCCTTGTGGGAGTTACAGTTTAGCCTGGAGATCCTCAAACTTCAGCGCACAGAAAATTCACCCAGGGAGCTTGCTTAAAGCAAGACTCAGGGGCAGACTCTAGACTTCCTGAATCAGAATATTCAAGAGCTGGCCCTGGGGAGATTTGGCAGCAGTTAATATGGGCATCCCACTTGAAGAAACTCTTTAAAAACCTTGCATTCCTTTAGCAAGCATTTTTTTGAGCCCTTAACCAAGCCCAGGCGTGGTGCTAAGCACTAGAAATGTAGACAAAAGTAAGACATGTTCCCACCCTGGAGGACTTTATCCCTAGTGAAACCAACCGTCCTATAAAGAGAAGTTAAAAATGTAATGTTTTAAGTGTTACAGCAGTCACTTGCAGGGAGTGTTAGAGATGCTTTGAAAAGTGGGGTTGGCCTCTCAGAGGGTGGTGGTTGATTTGAGTCTCACTGATAAATGGAAGCTTTCTAGGAGGTCAAGGTGAGGGGGCCAGAAAGAAATGAGGCAAGTGTGTTCCAGGCAGAGGGAACAGCGTGTGCAAAAGAAAAGAGAACGCTTTACCTAGTTCTTCCCCTGCTCTGACCTCCTGTGTCACTCCATGCTGGGCCTCTCATTTGCCAGTTGTCAAATGCTGCGGAAGGGGTGACCCAATGGCTATCCCCAAGCCACTTTCAGCACAGTGTTTAGGAAGCATTGAATTGCACGTCGGAATTTGGGTATCTTAGTTCTCTTTGAAATTTCAAACCATTTGGCAACACTGGACCCTGGGTCTATGTAGCCCCAGTTGGCTAGGATGGGAGTATCCCACCTGGATGGCTTCTCTCTCGAGCAGCCCACTTCTCTCCTTTTCTCCACCTGCCTGGCTCCTGGAAGCATTGAGCTTTTAAGCCCCAGTTGATTTGCTCTGCAATGTTGCCTGTGTTGTGTGTTTATAGGTCAACCCTACCACCAGAATGTGAATCGCTGTTCAGAAAGACCATGTTTAGCTGTTGTTTGGTGTTGCTGAGAACACCTGGCACAGAGCTATTCCCTTAACACAAATGAACAAATGTTTCCAGGAATCAGAGAGTCACACAGCATAGATGCTGGGAACTTAAATAACAATCAGATGGAGTACAGTGTGCCTATTTCCAGTGGGTCTCCCTCTGTTGTGGACCTACTTAGGAAGCCCAAGGGCATTCTAACAAGATGTTAGGTGCTGGCAACAGACACGTGGCCTCTTAGCTTTCGCCTGAGCATCCCTCATCATTTTCTGAACTGCAAACTAACAGTCCAGAGACTTGTTTCGCCTGACCTGCATGATGCTTTTCAAAATCTGGGATAAAAATCCAAATTTCTGGCTTCTTTGAAAAAACTTAGGGCATCAGGCAACTCTGGACCCACATTCCTGCTCTGCTTCTACTGTCTAGAGAAGTGCTGACCGATTTAAGTATAAAGTATAATCTCTCAAGTTTACCGAAGTCCTGACCACTCCTTATCAGACATGTGGCCAGTATAACAAATTATGTTACTTGGCCAGGCCTGTAAGTAGGCCAATGTGCTCACACCTGATTTATATACTTCAGCATCTGCCGTTTTATTATTTTATTTTCATAATATCTATTCCTCACCCTGCAATAAACAGTAGAGGCCACAAAAGGTATGTAACTCCTGCTCTCAAGAAACTGGTCTAGGGAATTCCCTGGCGGTCCAATGGTTAGGACTCCATGCTTCCACTGCAGGGGGCACGGGTTCAATCCCTGGTCTGAAAACTAAGATCCTGCAAGCCGTGTGGCACAGCCAAAAAAAAAAAAAAAAAATTGATCTATATGTACTAATGAAACTGTTGGGAGGATAAGCAAGGATTATTCTGAAGACCTACCATATGCCGCACACTTCACACATGTTGTCTTATTTATACTTTATAATAATCTTGAGAGGTTATTATCTCCATTTTATAGATGGCGCTACTGAGAGTGAGAACGATTAAGTGTCTTCTCCACATTACCCAGTGAAGAAGAGCCTAAACTAATATGTGAAGCCAGCTTTGCAAACTCCAAAATTCAGTGAGCTTTCACCCTTTTGAGACAGAGGAACATTATGGACACAAACAAAGTGAAACGGCAGGAAAAGAGCCCAACACAAGAAGTGCCAAAAGAAGTGAAGTTTATGATTCAGGATTAAGTGCTAAGACTTCCAAGGCAGAGGCAGATGGCTGTGGATAAGGAATACTTCTTGCAGGAGGTGGAACTGGAGCAGGTATTGAAGGGTGGAGCAGATTTGGGGCATGTCATGAGAGGAAGGTTTTTGAGTGGGTAGAGTCACAATATTTCTCCTCCCCTCATCTCTACCACTACGGCATATATTTATTTTTGCAAGGTGGAGAGTTCAGACTTTATCTCTTGCATCCATGCTGAGCTCCCGGTTACATGGCAGATGTCTGCATTTCTCTGGTTGATGTTACAGTGTGATTGTGGTTTCTCCACTTTCACCTCTGCCCTCACTTTGAGACACACAGGCCCCAACATTGTCTGTGCTTGACTCTTGGTTCTTATGATAATATTGATGATCATCAGTTTTTTGATGCAGAAGAGTGTGAACATTGCTTCCTCTGATTAGTTTGAAGACTTCTGCTGAGATGGGTGAGATTACTATTCTTTTAGATGCTCAAGATAAAGTAGTCATATGGGACATTTGGGAAAAAGTTAAGATTCATTTATGTGTTCATGCGTTCCTTCAAAGCACTTTTACTATTGCCCCCTATGGAGCATATGTACCATTACAGCCCCCTCTCATACCCTTGCAGACAGCATTCACTGATTACAGAATTCTTTTCCACTGAATGTAGACATGGCCTTAAATTCCCTCTCACCAGAACATTCCAGGCAGTGGCTACAAATTGGTCAGAGTTGCAGTTGATACACGAGATAAAATCCATTTACCATTACAAGGCATTACACTAGGAATTGAGGGAAATAAAATGCATTAGACATTGATTCTCCCCTTAAGGGGCTCAGGTTCTTACAGAGAAAATAGGCATGCACAAAAAACTGATATAATGGAGAGGTTCTCTGCACTCCCCTTCTCTCACTCACACACACATTGCGAGAAGGGAAGGAAAACTTCCAGTTGGAAGAATCAGACCAGGTAGGTAGAAGGGCAGGTGGAATGTAGATGGGAAGATAGGAAGATACACACATGTGCGTGCACACACACACACACACACACACACACGCACGCACACGCACACACACACCAAGTCTGACCAGTGAAAAGTATATTGGATTGAGATTTGAAGACATGGACTCAAGTGCTGGACTATTTTCTTGAGTCATTCACGTGTGACTTCAGAGTTCCACTCCCATGCTTATTTGTATGATGAAGCTCCTATGACCTCTAAGAGTCCTTCTAGGGCTGTATTTCAATGATGAGAGTGCATGGAAAACTCCAGGAATAAACAATTAAGAGAAGAAGCTTTTGTACCAGCCTTTGGTTGGACAGAGGCTCACTGAACAAACTGAGACTCTGAGAAAAGCTCTGAACCCTGCCCACCGAGTTGCACAGCCAAGCTACATTTGTAAGCAGATACAGGGGTATTAAGCCAACCATGGGCCTCAGGTGCATTCATTCAATATTCAACTAGTATTTATGGAGTGCTTACTATTGTGAACAAAAACAGAAAGGAGCCCTGTGCTCATGGAGCTTACCGGCTAGTAAGGGATGCAGCTATTAGTCAAATAATCATACCAATGAGTGCATCATTACAGATCAGGATAAAGATGTGAAAGAAAGGGCCATGATTCAATGAAAGCATATTACAAAGGAACCATCTTTGGGCAGAGAGGTGAATAGGTGTTTGAGCTGAGAACTGAAGGCTTTTGGTGATGTGGTGTCGGGAACAGGAGGAATATTCTAGAAGCTTTCTGGGCAGAGGGCTGGTGGGGGTTAAGGGGTGCGGGAGTATGGGGCTGGGGACGGTGGCAAGGGCCAGGCCTGGTGGGTCCTGTTATGGAATTTGATCTTTAGCCCAAGAGCTGTGGGAAACCCACTGAAGGGTTCTAAGCAGAGAAGTGCCATGTTCAGATGTCTGTTTCTCACCGGGAATCAGAGGCTCAAGAACACTTTGCCGCTTTCAGGTTCCCTGGAGACTTTTTGCTAATGTCTTTGTTCCTTTACTCCCGTGTCCAGTTTGGGATGGAGTCTGGCAAAGGAAAGGGGACAGACGCTGGGGGCAAGGGGAAACTCTTGGCTGGCCGTAGGGGTCATATGCTGTATGTGGCTCTGTGGTGTATCTGTGGATGTGCTCTCGGAGGCGAAGCTGATCCAGCAGAGGGCCAAGAAATTTGGTGAGTATGTGTGCGGAGGCAGAGAATCATCTAGAACTCCACTTAATTTATCAGACGGGAAGGCTACACTACACTGAATCCTGGCCTCCATTCAAACCAGGCAACTCAATGGTCCTCAAATTCACACTGCTGTTTCCTCCACCTACACACTACGCCTCCCATATTCCCTTATCGAAATTCTGTCCCTCTGGTCTGTCCTAGCTCTTGCATCATCTTCTCTCCTAATCCTCCCTTGTCCCAGCCCCCCACATTCACACTCTCCTCTGCCCCGTAGCCCTTTGTATCTTCCCTGTAGCAGCTGTCACACTTAGCCCTGGGTTTTGGGTGCCTGGACCCTTATTTTACCTGCCCCACTGGACTAAGCAACTTGGGGGCAGTGACCTTGTTTTCTTTAGCTTCCCATCACGGTCTCCACCAGAGAATAGTGGGTGGTGGTGCTAGTGAAATGAATGAATGAATGAGTGAATGAATGAATGCAGAGCTGTATATTATGTAACATCAACGGCAGGGAGGAAAATAAGCCTGCATTACTGCTGTTTATGGGGTAGTATTTGGATATTACGAATTCTGAGAGTTCCAGCAGGCTGTGTTGTAAATTCCCGGGGAAGACGATTATAATAACTGTAGCTGGAAAGTGATGGAGGTGAAAACCAGTTATAAGTCCAATCAAAAGCTCATTCCAGCTCCTTCTAGACGACTGTCAGTCAGGGTCCAAAATAAGGTAGAAGGCTCCATTTTCTTTTTTTTTTTTTTTTTTTTTTTTAATTTATTTATTTATTTATTTTTGGCTGTGTTGGGTCTTCGTTTCTGTGCGAGGGCTCTCTCTAGTTGCGGCGAGCGGGGGCCACTCTTCATCGCAGCGCGCGGGCCTCTCACTATTGTGGCCTCTCTTGTTGCGGAGCACAGGCTCCAGACACGCAGGCTCAGTAGCTGTGGCTCACGGGCCTAGCTGCTCCGCGGCATGTGGGATTTTCCCAGACCAGGGCTCGAACCCGTGTCCCCTGCATTAGCAGGCAGATTCTCAACCACTGTGCCACCAGGGAAGCCCAAGGCTCCATTTTCTAAATAAAGGATTTCCGGTTCAAGGCCTGGCTCTGCCATGGATGCCTTGCATGGCTTGGGCAAGTCAATTCTCTTTTTTGAACCACAGTTTCTTTCAAAGGAAGGTAAGAATTGTACCACTGATATGTGGTTATTGTGAGAAGGAGTAAATGATTGCTAATTTCAAATCAACTTTCCACTCAGTAAAATGGCATCAAGTAGGTAATTTTATTCTCCCTTTTTCACAGATGAGGAAGCTGAGCTCTCAGGGGAGTGAGGGGGCAATGGCTTGGGTTTCTGGTTCCATCCCTAGACATGTGCGGGCTGGGAGGGCTTTCTTCATTTCACTGTCTGCTGTGTCTGCCTGCTCCCTTGTGGATGCTATAGCTCCCCTCCTGTGGCAGCAGCCCTCCTCCCCTGGTGCCAGTAGCCCTCCTCCCCCAGTGTCAGTGCCTGCTTCTTGTGTAACACAGCCCTGTGCCCTTTCAAGGGACCTGTGCTGCTGCGTGCCAGCTGCAGTCAAGGTGTGCAGTGTACAGAGGTTACTGGAAATCTCTTTCTATCCCCGACCACTCCCATGACTTTGGTGTATCACAGCTTGCTGTTCCGAGGGCACAGGGAAGCCCAAGGTCACGGGAGGTCCAGATCCCAGGGAATGCAGGCAAAATCGGGGTTAAGGAGGCAGCTGGAGGCTAATGTCATTACATGGAATCTCTAGGATGGAAATGAACTTTTTGAGACTAGCTTTTATTTCATGTACAAAAGTAGTATGCGTATTATAGAAAGCCATGTGGACACAAACACCAAACAAAATAAAAGTTGTGTAATTATAATATTAAGGATAAACTCTCCATCTTTTTTCTGAATATATCAATTTAAAAATTAAGAGTATATTTATATTACTGGCTAAGAACATGATTTTTTTACTCAGTGTAACACGTGTTACTTTGAACATCCCATATTCATCTTAATGTCTTCTTAAAAGCTCAATGTACACACATACCCTAACTTACTTCATCTATTGCCTGTTATTGGATATCTAGTTTATTTCCAAATGCTTTTTCCTAAAAATAATGCTATGATAATCATCCCAATAAAAGTTTAGTCATTTGTATATATCATTCTGATTTTAAGAGCATTAGAGACCAGTGGGGACAATTTCCAATGAGATTTAATAGAAAGGCATATACAGGAATTGAAACAAGTTGCTCAGTGCCAGCTTTGACATTGACTTGTATGACCTTGAGAAATCTTTTGTCCAGTTTAGTTTCCAGATGTATAATATGGGGTGATAATACCATATTCTCAGGCTAATTAGAATAGGCAAATGCCACTACTTACATGAAAGAGCTTTAAAAATTCAGAAGTGCTAGGCAAATGCAGGGTAATATAATTAACTAGGTGCTTTGTCTATTAACACAGTGTTTTTGGCTCAAGAAATTACGGCTTAGAGGGACAAGGGGGCAACCCCATTTGGGCAGTGAGTAGTCAGGACTCTTTTGGTGACAAGTGATAGAAAACTAACTGGATAATTTTGACTTCAGGTACAGCTAGATTCAGGGGCTTGAATGATATCATCAGGCGGCAGATAGACCCTCTAGATTTTGGGGCTTAGCTTTTCTCTAAACTGGCTTTATACTCATGTGTCACATCCCGGCACAGCCAGCCTACACCTGCCCATCTCAAAGTCCAATGGAAAGGGAACTTCTCTTTTGCCCTCAGTTCCACAAAAGTCCTCGGTCTGATGTCACTGAATAAAAATCAGGACACATGCTCATTTCTGAACATGACACAGTGGCCTGCATATTATCCTCTTTAGGTCATTCTATGCCTAGTCATATGGTCATTCTTAGAGCTTGGGGCAGTGAGAAGTACCAAATGGATTGTTGGTTTCATTCAGTCTATCCAAACTACGTGAACATGGGGGAGCAGTAATTCCTCCAAAGGAAATCAGGATGCTATTACCAAAACAATGGACATTAGATGCTCAGTAGGCAAAAAAAAAAAACACAGATGTCCTCCCACACACATCAATTCAGAAGAGAAAATTCAGAGAGGCTGGAGCTAGACCAAGGGTCAACATGCTAAGGCAGAGAAGAGCCACCAATGAGAGAAGAGCATACAAGGGATGCTGGTGGATAAGGCAAGATCAGAGGTCAGTGCAGGCAAAAGGTTTGAAATCCAGGCAGACTCATGAGTCAGTCAAAGCTATGAGGAGTCTTTGCTAATCCCCGCTCAGCCAGGAGCAAACCCGTGATCATGGAACAGTTTTAGGAAGTGTTGTCCACCCACATGGGTGTGGCTGAGGGTGGCCCTTCTGACCACTCTTTGACAGAATGTTGGGGCTGTCAGCCCTAAGATATCTGGTGATCTTGAGGCACCTCTACTCTTTCCCAGTGACCAAGATGTTCCCTGCTCTACTCAGACACTCAAGCTATTGTGCACAAACTCTTTAACAGTCCCAGTTGGAATCTTGGCTGCAATTCTGATGAGCCCACACCACCAGATGGTAGGCTCTTCTAATTGGTTCTATCTCTTCTAGCTTTTGGCAGGAATGAAGCCTTCCCTATGCCTCAAGACGGGGGATAGAGAGAGCCAGGATGAAATGAAAGAGGCTATAACCTCTGTTAAACAGGCAGAGATCTTAAATTAGTTCTTGTCCAAGGAGAACAGAGTGGTATGGTTTTTATCACACTAGGTCATGGATTCACCATGGACTAAAATTCTAAAACTAATGCTGATGAAACACAGGATTGTAATGACTGGAGAACTGTTTAGCTAGAAACGTCAACTGGTCTAGGGGAGGGCATTCATTTATTCAACCACTGATATTTATGGAGCATCATGGTAGATTAAATTTTTGGTAATTATTCATCTCTTCCCCAGACTCCTTGGGAAGAGTATATCTCCCTGCTCCACTAATGTCATGTTTGGTCATGTGACTTGCCTTGGCAAATGGGATATTATTAGGCATGTCTCAAGCAGAAGCCATGAGAAGAACATGCCCCAGAGAGCCTGCTGCTCCCAGAAGAATGAGAAATGCAAAAAAACAGAGGTGCTGCAGTCAACCCACAGACTGAAGTCTGAAGCAAAGCCATCTCAGCTGACTGGCAGAACTGTGAACACAATAGTAAATGTTCATTGTTATATACCATTGAATTTGGGGTGGTTTGTTATGTAGCAATAGCTGACCAATACAAGCAACTACTGTATGTTCCACACTTTGCTAGGCCCTGAGGGAACACTGGAGAATGGTAGATATGGTCTTGGTCTCCATGGAGCATATGTTCTATAGGGAGATAGGAAATAAATACATTTACATTTAAAAAATTGTAATAGAGATTGTTACTATGGCCATAGGAAAATAGGATGTAGTGACAAATCACTATTGTAGAAGAGAACGCCTACTTTGGATTAAGTGGTCAAGGAAGACCTCTCCAAGGAGGTAAACTCAAATAGGTAAGTTGGAAAGAAGCCAGACAGGAGTATGATCCCCTGCG
This sequence comes from Balaenoptera physalus, assembly GCF_965194825.1. Lineage (NCBI taxonomy): Eukaryota > Metazoa > Chordata > Mammalia > Artiodactyla > Balaenopteridae > Balaenoptera > Balaenoptera physalus. The sequence goes on along the minus strand of NC_138890.1, from coordinate 47,873,148 downwards.
TAATGTGAAAAAACAGCCACATGGTCAAGTTAGACTGAGAATCTTGGTCTAGGCAGGGGAGAAGGAGGAGCTCTGAAAAAATTTCTTGCAAATCAGGTCACTCCTAGAGCAGGCTGTCCTAGAGCAGGCTGTCCTAGAGCAGATGCTGGCTTGTCCGCACCATGTTGCATGTGCAAGTCAAGGGTTGACAGAGATGCACGTGCTGCCAAAGGCAAGACAGCCACTGAACGTGGAAGCCACAGAGCATAGCAGAGGAAGAGGGTAAGGCTTCCTAGGGCATACCTAACAAAGAGGTGATGGCATTGGCTATTCTTCCTGTCCTGGCTCCAGAATAATCAAGACTTGTTTCTGTTGCTTCTAAGGATGGCAGGAGAGGTGTGTATGTGTGTCTGTCTGTGTGTCTGTCTGTGTGTGTCTGTGTACATATATTCATTCTTTCACAGGGGAAGGAAATGAACTAGACAGCTTCTAGATCCCCTTCCAAGTCTTTGATTATAAAACTTAAGAATTCTGAGATTTAAGTTATGTGTGAAGGAAATGTTAAATCAAAGAACTTCATCTTAGCTCTGTGCCAAACTCCATTTGTTAATTGAGGCGGTTAATTAGGCCAGAGTCTCTCTCTCGAGCAAGTGGGATAAGCTCCAGCCATCCCTAACCTATCTGGTAAAGCACCTGGAGCTGTCAGAGCTCCAAGGAAGGGCAGAGAACATCTAATGCAAGCCCTCCATTTAATCTGCACTCCAGACACTGACAAGCAGGAGTTTGGGGGGATGGGAAGCTCATAAGGGTAAACATGGAGTCTAGAATCTGGGTAGTTCATTAGCTTTGATAAAATTACTTAAGCTGCACTTACTACCTCTTCTTCCTTACTCCAGTATCGTTCTCAATACCTTAAAATATGGTTTTCACCCTAACTATTCTAATGAACCAGTTTCTCTAGGGTTATGATAGGTTTCTCATCAGCAAATATTATGTTCTTATTTCTTGTAGCCTAAGATTCTGAGAGAATCTTCACACCTGTCCGTAAGAACCCTTAGCTTTGTGATGCTATGTTCTCCCCACCATCACCACTGGGGATCTCTGTGACCCTTTCTGCTCCCTTTTTCTCCCCAGTGTCTACCCTTTCCCCAAGATGATAGCTTCTACATTTGGGGTTGAATATATCAAAAACAGCCACCTTTCCTAATAAACCCTTTGCTTATCCCTCACTTTATTTCTGTTGAATCACTCCCTCTCAGAATGTCATGTCTGGTTTGATTCCACAGACTCTGTCAACCTCTCCATCCAATGCTATAATCTGTTGATTTCACCACCACTATGACTCTTGAATCTGTCCCCATTTTTCTTCTTTCTTCACTGGATTATGTCTTTAGCCTTCTGATTGGTCTCTCCACGTTATAATCCACTTGCCACACAGTGGGTAGACCAATTTCTTGAAGACTGTTTCTAATCATGAAACTTCTTTGTCTTAAACAAGTTGTCAATGTCTCCCCATCTTGTTTGAAGTTCAGACTTAGCCCAGAATATGAGTCTCTCAATAATATGGTCTCAGTCTCAAAAAAGTAGTTTCGAGACTTATCTAACCCAACACATTATGTTCCAGCCAAAGCAGTCTACGCAGAGTTGCCATAAACATGCCTTTCAATCTCTCACTGTGTTGCTTTTGTTCATGCTTCTGTTTCTACCTGGAACAGTCCTCACGACCAGTAAATGAATGAAGCACTAATATTTCACTGATGTATTCAATCAACTAGCATTTCCTGAGCACTCCTCTTTATTAGACCCTGGGGATGTAGCAGAGAACAAAATCTACCAAGTCCCTGTACTCTCCGGGTCTCTATACTGGTGAACAAATAGATAAATACAATGATTTCAAATCGTTGTTAAATGTTACAAATATAGCTAAGTAGAGTCATGGAACACAAGTTAGGCTAGAGAGCTGCTTAAATGGGTGGTAGGCTTCTCTGAAGAGGCGATACTTTAACTGAGCCTTGTTATGACCAACAGAACTTTCTGCAATGATGGAGACAGTCCGTACCTGTGCTAATATGGTAGCCACTAGTGACGCATGCCTATTGAGAATTTGAAATGTGGCTAGTATGAAGGAGGAACTAAATCTTTGATGTTATTCGATTTTAATTCATTTAAATTTAAATAGTCACAGGAGGCTAATGGCTATCATATCAGACAGCTTAGATCTGGACTCTGTAACTTTCCAGACAAAAAGAATAGTAAGTGTAAAAGCTTTAAAGTGAAAGTAAGCTTGTGTATTCAAAAAACAAAAGGAAGGCCAGTGGGGCTAAAGCATACTGAGCAAAGACTTAGGCAGGGTATTTTGTAGGCCATGATAAGAAACAGAGATTGACTTAAAATACAATAAAAATCACTAATGGGGCTTAAGTTTGGGAGTGGGTGATCTGATTTACACTTTTAAACGATTACCATGTTCCTCTGTGGAGAAGGGAAAAGGGGTAAATTGATGTGAAAACAGTGCGTACCAATCAGTTATCGCCGCTTAACAAATTACGTCAAAATTTTAGTGGCTTACACAGAATCTTTTTTTTAAACAATCATAGTCTGCAGACTGACTGCAGATCATCTGTTCTAGGCTGGATCAAGCTGGATGGAGTGTTTAGGTCTGCCCCGTGTGTCTTTGTTTTGGAAGTGAGTGTGAAGGGGTGGCAGCTAAAATAGATCTGGTACTCTCATGGAGGACCACAAGAGCACAACAGGCGAAGCCTTATCATGAAAGCCTCTTATTGTGTTGTGTCTTCTAATATTCCATTGGCTCAAGAAAGGCATGTGAGCAAACATAACACTCATGGGGCAGAGAAATACGCTCTGCCTTCTGAGAGGGATTATGAAGCTACATGGCAAAGGGCATAAATGTGTAATTCTATCACAGTAACCCAGTGCACCACAGAAGAAACTCAGGGAGACCCACTAAGAGGCTCCTGCAATAGTTGACATAACAGATGAAGGTGACTTGCACCCACCTAGTGACAGAGGAGATAGAAGGGCTAGCTTTGAAATCTATTTTGAAGGTGGTTAGCAACAGGACTTAGTGATGGATTGAATGCAAAGTATGAGATAAAAAAGCAGACCTACTTTCCAAGGTGCTTCTCAGATATTACCACTGTTCTATGAAACTGTTTCTCATTCTTCCTTTATTCATACCTGATATAACTGATCTCTTCATCCTTTATTTTACTAGCTCCCTTTTTTGGTACTGCTTTTATTGGCCCTTCTGACTTCCTACCTTCTGTACCTGGGGAAAGGTCATATCTACTATTAAGACCCTGAGCTCTTTGAGGGTGGGAAAACAAGATTATTTGTATTTGCAACCCAACTGCTTGAGACAGATGCTCAAGAAATATTTCCAGGGTAGTATCATGGTTAATCACAAGGACTTTGGAGGCAGCTTCCTAATTTTGAATTCTGTGTGATCTTTACAAGTGACCTCACCTCTCAAAGCCTTGGTTTCTTATTTTGTAAAGTGGCAATGATAATGCATTTCTCCTAGCATTGTTGCAAGGGTTGAAGGAGATAAACTTGGAAAGTGCTTAGCATAGGGCCTGGCATAGTAAGTACCCGATAAATGGGAGCTATTACTGTTTGTTCAATTTAATTGTTTGTGATGACAAGCTTCTCTGGAAATGCTCTCCAGAGTCTTCATCAGAAAATCCAATGTTCTTGCTGAAATGAGGGGCATGGAGAATAAAAAGCGCTGTGGATGCGATTTTGTAATTTAGTTAGAAAATATCCAGATCTGAGGTTTCTTTGATCTGAAAACGACAGCAACAACAAAACCCCAAAATAGAGCCACTTTGCTACTTGTTTCCTTTTACCATCTGCCAAAATGATTCCTTTTAGTTCTCCAGGTCTTGCTTGGAGTCAGCTGCCTTAAAATAATAAAATAAAATAAAATTTAAATCTGGTCCTGTACTTATTTGGGAATGAAAAGGCAAAAGGCTTTAACTAAATATATAGCTAGTTGCTGCTGGAGTGAAATATAGGGCAATGGTGACTGAAATGTTTGAGGAACGAACTGCTCTGGGAAAGTGGATTTTAGGATAAAACAGAGGATGAATAAGGACCTGACTTTTTAAAAACATTTGTAATGAGATAGTTTCTGAAAGGTACTCTTCTGCTTTCCTGCCTTAATAAGATGTCTGTTTTGATCCTAGTTTAATATGGCCTTGACCACAAGTATCCGCTAGGTCCGGGGGCATTCTAAAATTAAATCGTCCAGGATCGTAGATGAGAATGGGTGAGATAACCAGAAAAGAGCCCATGAAAGAGGTGAAGAGTTAACATGATGAGTTTGAAGGTTTGGATGAAGTTTTCCGGAGAGCCCTAGAAGATACATTTGAAGAAGTGGACTGGTTTCAGACTAGAGAAGGCTTTGAAGCCAGGAAAAGGTATTTCCAAGATAGAATAATAAATTAAAATTTCACAGCTGATATTCGAAAGGTCCTCTTTATATAAAACAAAGATGGTTTTATTTAGTAGTTACTAGAATAATCTTCCACCAGAATAAAGTTACCTTTATTTTCTGAGTGCGAAATGACACAGACCATTCCCATTTCTACATGACAGACAACAAAGGGTTCGTTTTAAAAGACCCATCTAGGCTATGTTTCCCATTAGAACTCTGATGTTCTGAGGTTAATGGGTTTTCCTTGGGGAGGAAGATTAGGGGAGGTTATATGGTCATAAACTTTGTAATGTTGGATTAAACAAAGCAGGGGGGTGTCTATTCTTCAGGATTTTGAAGGCCCTTTAATATGCTAAGGTGTTTTGTTCATTTCTCAGAGGAGGGGAGAATATGTATTTTCCAAATTTAATAGTCCCTCTTTTTACTAAATGACCTGTTAATACCCTGTGGGACTCAGTGCCTAGTCTGATCCTGTTCTACCTGGAAACTAAGGCCCAGAAAGTACAGAGGGCTCTGTCTGCTGGGTCATGATTCTCATAGAGGACTTCTGATCACCAAGCAAGACCTCATTCCACTTTTCCTGGCTCCCTATCAATTCTTGGAGCCAGTCCTCCAAACAGTTTTACCCAGAACAGGGAATTGCTGGTGATTTCAGGAAGAACTAGTAGTGTCCAGGGAAGCACTTGCCAAATTGGCCCAGGCCAGCCTCGCTGCCGTGCTTCCTTTTCTCTTTTTCCTGCAAAGCCAGTTCCGAGTAACCTATGCTTAGATATCCATCCAGGAATGACACCCAGCCTCTGTACTACTGGTTTTCTTTTTTAAGCCCCAAATCTGTTATAAAATGAGGCAAGTTGAAATAAATTCCTTTTAATGTCAACATGTAAAACTAATATCAAAAATAAAAGAGGCAGTTTGCAGAGAGGCTGAAGAGGTGCTGACAAACAGTTGGGAGGATGGCAAGACTGCATAGGGGGACTTTGCAGTGGCCTCGAGGCAGCAAAATTCATTAAGCTCCAGGCTTTTATCTGACAGACCCAAATCTATTCTTAAAAATAGTATAAAGAAATCTGGTGGCTGGACCCACTCTACTTTGGATAGTTGGACTTTGGGCTTCATGGGCAGGTTACAGGAATAGTGGTTCCATAATTAAAGACCATGATCAGGTGGCCCGGGTTCTGGAAGGCATTTCCAGTGAGAATGCTCTGAGAAGGAAAGTCGTAGACTGAGTGTGGCTCAATCTCTATCCCCAAACATCTAAACAGCCACCTTTGGAAAGAATTACTTTTATTCTCTGTAGCTTCGGAGGCCAAACAAAGACCAGTGAATGGAAGGTTTGGCTCGACAGATCTTGGTTCACCATGCAGAGCCCATTCTAAGAGTGTGGACTGGCTCGTGGTGGAGAGGGTTTCCTTTCTCTGGTTCTGGGTATCTCCTAATCAGCATGGCTACTAGAAACCTGGCCCTTTTACAGAAGTACCATACCACCTCCACCCTGATGACACGGTCACTGTTAGAAAGGCATCAGTTGGTTTCAAACTTGCCCTTGCAGCATCCCTGACCAATAAAGACAAATCTTCCTGAGTATGGTACTATTTCCATGAACTGGTGCTATGGACTAAACTGTGTCCCTCCAAATTTTGTATGTGAATTCCTAACCCCCAATGTGATGGTATTCGGAGATGGAGTCTTTGGAAGAACATTAGGTTTAAATGAGGTCATAAGGGTGGGGACTTCATGATGAGATTAGTACCCTTATAAGAAGAGATATCGAAGAGCTTGTGTTTGTGTTCTTTCTCTCTTTATACACACACACACACACACACACAGAGGAAAGGCCATGTGAGTACACAGTGAAATGGTGATCATCGGCAAGTCCATCTGCAGCAATCCATGAAGACTCTTACCAGAATTCAATCATATCAGCACCCTGATCTCAGACTTCTAGCTTCCAGAACTGTGAAAAAATATATTTCTGTCATTTAAGCCACCCAATCTATGGTATTTTGTTATGGCAGCCTGAGCAGACTAGTACAACGGGTAATTGAGGTGTTTCCTCTATAACAGTGGATAGGAAGCCAACAGAAGCTTAAGCAAAAGGGTGGAGGGTGGTGACTTTGGGAACTGGAGGGAGTCCTGCAGACTAGACCTGGCGTTTGACAGTTTTGCTGAGGGCTGGCCTGTGTGCAGCCTCCTTCCACCTCCCTTCATCTCACTAAACCAAGAAAATATGCACATCTGTTATCCACAAATACTCTAAATTCCCCCGCCCACGCAGGTCCCCGGGAAAACCTAACACAAGCAGAACAGTGGAGAAGATACACAGGATATTTGGTGCTTTCTCAGGAGGACAGCTGATTTTTTCTGACGCCCTCTATCTTGGTCTCTTAATTTGTCCCTAGTCAGTGAGCCACAGTATGGTCCAGAGGCAAGACGGAAATAGGACAACTGGGCAGAAGCCTTAGTGCTGTCACCGATTAGCCATGTGATCTTGGGCAACTCACGGATTCTCTCTTTCCTTCAAGTTTCCCTCCATGGCCTGACTACACTCACAGCTTCATTCCCCTCCCCCCATATCCCTGTTTAACAAAGAACCATAAAGAGTAGCAATTATGAAACCAGACTTTGGGGTCAGGCATCTCATGAATTCCACATCGGCTACTTCTCACCTGTGAAACCTTGGGCAAAATCAGGTAATAGCTCCGAGTTTCAGTTTTATAGCCATCAAATGGGGTTAATAACAATCCCTATCCCGAACGGTCTTCACATTCATGGAATGAAAAATTGCTGTGAAAAGTTGAGCATGGGGCCTGTGATGCTTAGAAAACACAAGCTCTATCTTTTTTCAATGCTGCAGAAAAACTTGCAGGCCCCCCAGAACACCTGCTGCAATACTCCTCTAGGCTCTGGCTATGCTGGCCTAAGAAACTCCTAGTCACCTTTTGAACCCCAAATGCAAACCTCCTGAACTCAAGGAAGGCTTTCCTGGCTGTGCAGGTAATGGGTCCTATGCTCTCAAGGGAGCAGAATTGCCCCTTTTTTTCAGCCATAATTGTTCATGACCCATTGTGTTGTGATGAGTTTTTTACAAGACTGTCTTTCTTGCTGGATCTCGCATTTCTCCAGGGCCGAAGTCAATGTCTTTTTTTAACCTGTTTTTAACCAAGTTAACACGGTCTTCGTTAGGTGTTAAGTGTTTGAAATATGGCCACTGGGTAGATGGACGGATGAACGGATGGATGGTTGAGTAGATGAATCACGATCTACCGTATCCACTTCTGAAGCACAAACATGTAACCATTTCCTTTAATTTTACGTAAGTTGAATAACTACTTAGGACCATCTATCTGCAAGACCCATGTTTGGAGTCTGTGGGTTAAAAGAAATGCTCACCATTCATGTGAACCAATCACATGAATCTCACTTGATCTTCTCAGCACCCCTTGAGGAAAGAGAGGTGATGATCTGATTTTACCAATGAGCAAACAAAGGCCCAGAAAAGTTCAAGATGATTCTAAGAGGTCACCCAGTGCCCAGCAATGTTTAAAGACCTGGATCTGAGTCCTCTGTACACTGCTGGCTTGCTGTGTGACCTTGGCTTAAACATTTCCCTTCTCTGGGGTTTCGACTGGTCTCTGAGGTCCCTTCTACCCCTGGAGTCATGTGAGCTGGAGAGCCTATCAGCTGGGAAAACAGCAAGGCTGCCTGCTTCTAGATTTCCCTCCATGAGGGAGAGCTGTGTATGCACTTTGGACCTATCACAGCACTTGGGCGGCACAGAGGAGTGTCATGACGTGTTTGATGCATCCTCCCTGAACTGGCACTTCAGCGTTCCCATGCCAACTGAAGGGAAGAAAATTAAAAAACTGAAAAACACAAATCGAACACAAAAACCGAGTATGACCTTATGTCCGATGAAAAATATTCTACTGATTGCAACATGTATTACCATATTATGGGGAAAAAAATAAGAGAAACCTTGGCTGGGCTTTAATGGCTGGATCGTAGGACTGGTGAAAAAGCTAGAGAGACTGGGTATGAGAGATGCGGAGGCTGGGAGGGAAGCAGGCTCTGGGGTCAGATTCCCTTATTTGCAACATCCATCAGTGAATACATTGTCCTCAGCAACCGGGAAACCGGGCAGGCCAGGGGGATGCCTTCTGCTTTCTTCATGGTTCTGCCACTCCCATCGGCACCAGGAGGCCCACACCAGCAAGACAACAACTCTCTCTTAATATTCAACTGAATTTGTTTTCAGTTTCCTGCCAGCATCCTGGATCCCCAGAGTGCCTGTGCGGCTGTATTTTGTCATCCGCTGCCTGCTGACTGGCCACCATGCTGCTGCCCCCTAGAGGGCTCGCTTCCCGTCTTGCAGGGAGCAAGACATCTGGGCTTCTGGGAGAGTAACCACCGGTGCTGGTCCACAGGGCTTCGGAAATCGGGGCAGGGACCCTCAAGGAGTCTCGGAAAGGCCCCTAGGCCCTAAGAAAGGGAGGGATTGGACTGGGTAAGGGAGACAGGGATGAGATGTGAGCAGATGGGAAGCTAAGTAGCTGTGGCAGCTTCTTATAAAGAGATCACAGCTGGAGGTGTGTCCATTATGTCCCTATAGGGGTCCTCTGTTCGTCTTTCCTCTACCCGGGCATCTAGTTCATCAGCGGGTCTGTCAGCACCAGCTAGCTACATAATATATTTTGAGTTCAAAAACTCTGTTTTCCTATCTCCACTGCTTTTTCATATTTCTTACCAAGACACTGTTTTCCCCATGTCCCTGCATTAACATCCTAACTTGTCTTCTTGTCTCCTTCTTTCCAGGCTATGTACCACCCAGAGGTTAATATGACCTTTTGACTGTATTAAGCTAAACATGTCATTCTCCTACTTTAAAAAAAATGACAACTCTGTACCTTGGCCTACAAGGTCTTCCATGAACCTATCCCGTGAACCCTCTAACCTTACCTCTTACCCCACACTCATGGAACTAGATTCCGGTTTTCCAGACCTTCTTTCCATCCTTTGAACAGGCCAAGCTGCTTCCTGCCTCAGGGCTTTTGCACTGGCTGTTCCTTCCTCTTAGATCTCATGGTGGTTGGTCCCATCTCATGATTCAGATCTCAGCTCACAGGTTACCTCCTCAGAGAGAACTTCCCTGAACACTCTACCTAAAGGAAATCCCTAATAGCCCTCTACTTCAGTAATTTTTATACCTTCCAAGTATTTTTCATAATTAGTAACTATCCTGCCTATTTATTTATATTAATTAATGTCTCTCTCACCCACTCAGTGCAAATTCCACAAGAACAGGGTCTGCTGCTTCTCATTCATTGTATCCCCCAGAGTCTAGCCTGGGCCTCACAGAGTAAAGATTTATCACTTGGATGAATAAATAAATGAGTGAATGAATGCGTTTCTACAGTGTGTTCTTCCTTTGTGTCTGGCATCGGCCTCAGCCCTGGGGATACAGAAATGAACAAGACAGGACCACTGCTCTGAAGGTGTTCACAGTCTAATGGGGAACTGAGATGCCAAGAGTTTTAGAGTAAGAAGTATAATAATACATACACGCACAATCATGATGATAGTGATGGCTAACCTTGAACACTGACTATATGCTCAGCACTGTGCAAAACATTTTGCATGTAGTTTTTACACTTAATCATCACAATGACCCTTTAAGTTAGTATGATCACATTTAAACTACGTAACAATCCATCTGACAGATGCAGAAATGGAGACCCAGAGAGGTTCAAGTAACTTGCCCCTGGGGGCGGATGGTAAGTGGTTAAGATTTCAACCCGGCATCTTAACCCCATTCCAGAGCCTGTGCTCTTAAGCACTCAAAGTGTGATCCTCCCAACAAGCAGTGACTGCACCACCTTGCAACTTGTTAGAAATGCCAATTCTCCGATCCCACCCCAGACCTCCTGAATCAGAACTTCTGGGGATGGGGCCGAGAAATCTGTTTTAACAAGCCTGCTGGGTGATTCCGGTGATAGTTGGTAACATTTCAGAACCACTGCCCACCGAATGACTTGCTTTTTCTGGATAATCAGTTAGAGTGGAGTCGGGATTTTTCCTATAGTAATTCAAATTTCAGCTCAAGCTCTGTGAGTGTGAAAGGCTTTCTGATCCTGAGCTCAAAGAGACACACTGTAACCTGAATTGAGCCAGTTACCCTGTGTGACCCTGGCCTCCAGTACCTGCAGCATGTAAAACATCAGCCAGATGTGCAGCCCCTGTGGAGAGAGCTGATCTGAGTAGGAGGGAGTCTGTGACCCCATTAACCTCGAGAAATGAGTGTCACCAGGCAAAGAAAAGGGAACAGGGCCTAAGACAGGGGACCATTCTAAGAAGCTCTCTTCCAACGCAATCGACTGGTTGTTTAGCAGTGCTTCGTGGCAGATTTATTGTTGTGGGCTAAAGGTCATTATATAATAAGAATATATATATATCTCATGTTAATAATAAATAATCATAAGAAAAGTAAAAATAGTCATACCATAAATTTTGACTACACTTGTACCATTTTCAGGACATTTTCAGATCTATTTTATCTCTTAAAAATCTTTCCAGTCATGCAAAGTAGAGTATTGTTAATCTGCCTGACCAGTGAAGGGAGAGAATGAAGAAATGTGTCTCATGGCCTGTAAGCTTAGTAGTAACAATAGCTAGTGTGTGTTGAGAGCTTAACGTGGGCCAGGCTCTATGCTACGTGTGTCAATTTCCATTGAATTTAATAAAACTTCCCTCTAGATTTGAGGCTGCCAGACTCCCAGTTGGTCTCCTTTAGCCAGCAAGGTTTCTTTTCTTTCACTTCACTCTGGACTTCTTCAAACTCGCCAGCCATTTGTTTATTTTATTCATTCAACCTTTCTTTAGCTCATACGCCCTGCAGAGAGGGTGTAGGGCACAGAGGTGAATGGGCCTGCCCACAAGTTGCTAGCTCTCTCAGTGGGGCCCGGAGCAATGTAGTGTCACCCAAGGTGGATCTTGCAGGATGAAGGCAAATTATTTACCAGTTTCGAAGCTGCCAGATCCACCATGCTCTGGAGTCCTCTGAGGTTTAAGCTTGGTGCTTAAGAAGAAAGGATCGTTTTGTTTCTGATCAAAGACGCAGCACCGGCCCAGCTACAAATGTTGCTGGAGTGAATGAGGACTCCATCAAATTTGTCTTCATGGGAGTGCATGAATACAGGAGGAGGGCAGGGTATGTGTGCCCATGCAGAGGGAGGATAAAAGGATGGGAGCTTTCTAGATCTGGTGCCAGAGGCTCCATAGTTCTGACCCTGATGAACCCCGTGGCTTTGGGCAAGCCTCTCTACCTGTCCAATCCTCTGCTTCCTCCTCCCTGAAATAAGGACTGGGATTCCTGACTTGCCTGCTTCACAGGGGTCTTTGAAAGTCAAATGTGAGAATTAGTAACAGTAACAATAATAATACTAATGGCAAACATCTATTAAGCAATTAAATGTCTTACTCACTTTCACTGGCTTATTCTGTTTAATTCTCAAAGTATCTCTTTTAAGCAGGTACTGTTTTGGACCCCAATTTATAGATGATAGAAACAGGGGGACAACGTTACCCCTTATTTACTTAGTCATCCCTCAGAAATGGTGGACCAAGGATTTGAATTCAGGTCTGTTTTATCCCAAGACCTCTGACTATTAAATCACTGCACCAGAGTTCAAAATCAATTTGGAAAACCATAAAGACTTCGCAAAAGTAAGTCATAATGATGAAATGAGTGGAATCCAAAGTGAACAAAAGTGAGGGCCTGGGATCAGAAGCTGTGAGCTTGGCCTTCAGGAAGGAAAGTGTTTCCAGATATAAGATGCTCTACTGAGTTACACAATAGTCCAGGCTAAGCAGCAGACCCTAGATGGTGAGTCAAGGTTTAAGAGTCAGGGTCAACCTTCAGGAGAAAGGGTTCCTGCAGGGTGATTGAATACATGCTATAAACTGCAAAAAGCAGCCAGGACTGGAGAAACTGCCACTGGGAAGCAGAGCTGTAGATTCCAAAGGCCTCTGATTTTTTGCCGTAGTTCCAAAGGGGCATTTCATTCAACTCCGTTCCCAGCCACCTGGTAGGGTGTGGGAGGGAGGCTTCGGCGGGGCTACAGCTTCCACCTCTGGCTCAGTAGGTGTAAGGAACTAACTGGTCCTCTCCGGGGAAAGAGGAGCAGCTAGCTCAGTCTCACTGCCCTCCCCTGAGTCTAGATGAGGACCAGCTTTGGTGGTGAGCTGCTGACAGCCATTTGGGACTGGCTCAAGGGACCAATTGTTGCTTCACTGCAGAATTTCAAACGGCTTTAGATGTGTCTCTGTCGGTCAAAGCTAAGGACAATAAAGAAAGTAATATGATAGCTAATATTTACTGAACTCTATTCAGAGGGTCCTTTTAAGGCATATGTTAGGCCTTAGGCACTTTTACAAGTCCTGCCTCCTCCCATCGTGTCCAAGATGTTACAGTCACGCACATCTCACATTAAAGATGATTTATGTGAGTTGAGGTGGTGCTGTAGACTAGTTGACACTATGACAACTTTTATAGACATTTAAATATTTATTAATTTGATATTGCCATTTGTGTTTAATATTTCAGAAACAATATATTTGTTTTTCTGGCCAGAAATACTTTTTTTAGGCTCTTCAAACAATCAGAGGCCCCAGACGCTGAGCTTATCATGCCAAATGAAAAAAATAATTCTCTGATTATTGTGTGCCGGGAGTTCGGTGCTTCCACGCATTGCCAGTGGATAAGTGCGGGGACTCCGGAATTAAACCGCTTTGGGTTGGAATCCTAGCCTCACTACTCGTAGCTGTGTGGTCTCTGTCAAGTGCCTTAATCCTGTCTCTGCCTCAGTTTCCTCATGTGCAAAACAGTGATTGTGAGCACGAAATCAGATAATACACATAAAAAGTTAAGGATGCTGCCTGTAACATAGCATGTAAAGCTGGGTTCTTGTTATTTTATTATTATTTTTTACAGTGTCCCATGAGATAGCCACTGTGGTTACGTCCGTTTTGAAGACGAAGTGACTGAGGCTAGAGAGGTTGTGACTTACCAAGCTTGGTACATGGGGGAGGGGGGGTTCTGAACCAAGATCACCTTTTTCATCAGTAAGGGTTTGTATCAGTCAGCACAGGCCAGTTTATACTATGGTAGCAATAACTCCCACATTGCAAAGGATGCACATAACATGAGTTTATCTCTCGCTCATGCTACAAGCTCAGCACAGGATGGCAGAGGGGCATTGCTCCTCAGATGCACTGAGGGACCCAGGCCAGGAGAGATTCCTCCCTAAGAAATGCTTCCATCAAATGTATTTGACAAGACACACTGGCTCGTAAAGTTTCATCTCAGAGGTAAAAGACAACACTTCTACTCACAGGTCACTGGACCAAGCAAGTCTCAAGGCTGGACTGAGCCTCAACAGGGGGTGGAGAAGGGCAGTCACACCACGTGACTAGAAGGACTGCTGAGGACTTCGGAATAGTCCTGATTATTTCAGAGGGAACTTCTGAGGATCAAGTTAATGAATCCATGTGAATGACTACGAACAGGGCCTGGAACATAGTAAAAGCGCCTTAGCTGTTAGGTGTTAATGCTCATAAGTGAGTGAATCGCCTCCTGTAGAAGTGCTGCCGTATAAATATTTTCCATCTGATTCTCTTGTCTGTGGTCTTCCTCTCCCAGGGGTGCACTGTGCAGACCACCTGCTCCACTGTGCTCTCCCCATCTCCCTCTTCTCCTGTCATCTCTCAGTGACTCCTCATGGTCTCTCAGGGTGAAGTTCAGACACCCAAGCATAATATCAGAAGGCACTCCGTCATCCAGTGCCAACCTACTGTGGAGTTTTCTCTCTCATTCCTAACACCCTGGCTCTGCTCTAGCTGCAAGGACCTACTCAGCGTTCCCAAAATCAGTCTTGCACATTCCTACATCATGCTTCGATGGACACCCTTCCTTCTTGTATGATCTCCCCTCCCCAAATGCTTCTTCCCTTGCTGAATTCCTGTATTCTCTACGAACCAGTTTTCCATGTCCTCCAAGAAGCCTCCTCCTCCACCACAGCCCACAGTGATTTCATTCAGGGCTGAACAGCTTCAGTAATTAGGAACTGAACCACTCATCTGGCCCTGAAGTCAGACTGCCTTGAACATCTCTTTCATCTTTTTATGCTCATGTTGCTGTTGTAGAAAGAACACAGAGGACGGCATCAGACAGACCTTGGTCTAAATTCAGGTCTGTCATTTACTGGCCTTCAGACCCTGTGCAGGTCAGCTACTTCCCTGGGCTTCCTGTTCCTTTCCTGAAACATGGAAGTGATTATACCTGCCTCCCAAGGATGTTATGAAGTGAGAAGTAAAAGCAAGTGATGGTGCCCAGCGTCGGGTAGATGACTGTCCTCATCTCACTGATTCCCTAGTCCCTGGAACAGTAGCTGACACATAACATGCAGTTCAATGCCTTTTTGTTGAATGAATGAATGATTACTATTCACCAACAACCCTTACCACATGCTAGTTTTCTCCAAAAACTCTATAAGTTCCTTGAAGACAGGGAGCTTTGAAAAGTAAACGGTCTTTGGAAAAGAAGTCTTAGGTGGTGGTTCTCAAATTTAAGTATGTAGAAGAAGCATGGAAGATTTTTTTTTAAAGTGCTGATCATTGGAATCTAGATTTACTGAATCAAAAATTTTAACATACGGTCTAAAAATCTGCATTGTAACAAGCTTTCTAAATGATAGTGATGCTAAGATCTACAGATTAGGCTTCGAGAAATCTTATCTTGGGATTGTCCCTCTTGACTGGATGCAAATTCTTCTAGGTAAGTCTCTGCAGAGCAACCCATCTAGAAGGGATGGTCCTCCTGGACCAGCCTCTCTGCTTAGCTATTTCTTTTAATTCTAGACTAGAGCACTTCTAAAACTCAGTTCATTAGAATTGGATTAATCTCTGTCCACTAAATGGGTATAGCGTGTGCTTTTCTAAAGAGCATTACATTTGACATGAAGATGGTGATGATTCTTTAGAGTAGACTTCTCTGAAAATGCTTGATTTTGTCTTTATACCCAGTGCCCTCTGTTTAGCAATCAGCTCAGGGATCTGTTCATTGGTGGCCAACAACCTTTGTTGGTGGAGTGAAAAATACAACTTCCTAATAACTCCAGTAGCCCTACGATGCAAGATCCTCCGGGTATTGTTCTTAAAGTCAAAGATCATCCGTGAAGCCCTTCTGATAGCTGATAGAAGTCCAGGGGAAATATTTGCTATCTTTTGGCAGT
Source organism: Balaenoptera physalus (assembly GCF_965194825.1). Classification (NCBI taxonomy): domain Eukaryota; kingdom Metazoa; phylum Chordata; class Mammalia; order Artiodactyla; family Balaenopteridae; genus Balaenoptera; species Balaenoptera physalus. The sequence continues at coordinate 47,857,425 of NC_138890.1, read as the reverse complement.
TCTTGGATAAATAGTGAACAGACACATTTAGTCTTAGCAATGTCAGGATGTCTCAAGGATTCAACTATTTACTTAACTGAGGTACAGCTCATGGGACATACATCACCTATTGAATTACAGAGCTTAGCAGTTTATTAGAAGTGTACACAATGCTTCCACACAAAAGAGCCAACTAATCCAATCACCACAATGATTTACCTTTTCCTTCTTTCTTTAAAATCTAGCGCAAAGGTTCTCAACTGGGGGTGATTTTGCCTCCTTCCCCTCCCCAGGGCACATGTGGCAATATCTGAAGACACTTTTGGTTGTCACAACTCGAGAGGGGGTGGGGGACTACTGGTATATAGGTAGAAGCAATGAATGCTGCTAAAAAATCCCCTAATGTACAGGACAAAGCCCTACAACAAAGAATTATCTTGTCCAAAATGTCAATAGTGCAGAGGCTGCGAAACCCTAGTCTAGTTTTAGTCATTGACTAAGTGCTGGGCATTGGTCCCCTCTGATATTTCATTGTATGGAATTTAAATGGGTTATTCAGTGTTCCGTATTCAGAATCAACTCTAGCTTGCTTCCCCTCAGTGAGCAGACAAGGCTTGGGGAATATGAGTAGTTCCCATTCCTCCTTTCCTCAAGGTTGGAAACCATACGGTTTTGTATGGTAATGTGGAACTCTGTCCATGACATTTTATAAATCAAGCATTATGATTCTCCCTCCAGCTGGAATCCAAACCACTCTTGCCTGGCTTACTGTAGGATCCAGGCATGGATTTCTCCAGATACAATCCTCGCTACCCTTTCCCTGGTCTGGTTGGAAAATAGCTCAGTAAATTGAAGTGTCTTTTTAGGTACGCAATTGGCACTTTGATTGATGAAACTTTGTTAGCTGTGATCGCGGTGTAGAACGGCCAGTATGGAAGCCAACTTCCCTTTTAGCTTCTTAGCAACAGTCACTCAACACTATAAAACAAAGCCAGTCCTGTGGACATTAAAGAGTGGGACTGCCATGTGCTAAAAAGGTAACTGGGTTCAATCCAACAGGACTGGGTTTGAGCCTTGGCTCCTAAACTTGCTAGTGGGTCTGTTTCTTTATTTGTACAATAGGAATACTAATTCCTGCCCTGGGATTGAGCGGATCAATAAGATCATTGCTCAGCTGTTCTGTAAATTATACAGTAATTGCTCCCCCACTGTGGACCGTAGGATTAGCAAGTCTTCTCCCATACTGACCCCAGTCTGTGGAGCCATGTTTACAAATCACTGTATTATAATTTGAAGAAATATTTTTGTGACTGCAGCAAATCAGAAAGATGAGGCCAATAGAGGGATGCAAAATGTATATTTTATGGGACTCCTTTATTCTGCGATTATGTGCTTTTTCTTTTTTGTTGTTCAAGTGCCTTATCTATTATGAAATACGATGGAGGTAGATTGCAGGATGGTTTGTTCTGTTTTAAAATACCCTTACATGAAAATATAAAAAATTCACATCTTATGTCAGTCCCTGAAATGTCTTTAAGCGAGGGAGCTCTGCGAATTCATCTTGGCAAGAATGTTATTATGGCTGGTAATACATCGTGCATAAGTTTGTGTGCATGTGGCCTGGATGTGTGTGGCATGCATGAAAAGGACCTTTCACACAATTTCGTAATCCATGCACAGATCTCATTTGCCTAGGAGCACACTGAAACAGAGAGGGTGAATGGATGCACAGTGCAGCAAAGCAGAAAGGTCAGCTGCTTTGGACTCGTGCGTAGCTAATACCCTCTCTGCGCTCAGCCACCGGTCAGCTTTGTGACTCTGCACTAAACTTTAGGACCCTCAGTTTCTTCACCTGCAAAGAGGAAAGATAGTAATACGACCCCATAGGGTTGCTGGAGGGATTGAGTGAACCAGTGTGGGGAAGGGGCTAGGAGAGAGGCTTGCACTTCCTGGGTGCTTGAGACTGTTCCTTGTCTTCCTTTAAATCATGTCCTGTACCCCCTACTGTATAAATGGTGAATCCGTGACATAGAGGCTCTTCCGCCTTCAAACAAGTGCTTTCTGAGTTCCCTGCCTCTGAACAGCTGCAACCCCGATATCCTAACCCTGACTTCTAGGGTACAGGCTCAGAGGACTGAACTGAGGTTCTCAAACTCTCCTGTGCAGCAGTCAGACCCACCTGGAGGACTTGTTAAACACACGGCTTTGCTGGGCACCCCCTGCAGAGTTTCTGATTTAATAGGACTGGGGTCAACACAAGAATCTGCATTTCTAACCACTTCTAAATGATGCTGCTGGCCCAGGCCCAGGCACCACCGTCTGAGAACCACTGGGCTAAATGTTCCCTTCTTTTTCCAGCAACAGTTCCTGATCTGTTGGCTGCAGGGTTTTTTGGCTCTTTTCCAAGTCCTCATCCAGTATCTCCTCTCCTAGTAGAGACACAACATCCTTCCAGCAAAGGCACCTGTCTGCCGCCTTCTCTCTCCCCCCACGACCCGTTCATCTGCAGGCCTCCTCTTACGTGCCCCAGGCCCAGCCTCTCACTCCGCTGACATCCATCCCACTGCCCCCAAGTACTCTGAATCATCCCTCCTCCACTTACCAGGTACGTGACCTTCTCGTGTAGGTTAGTCCCCAGAGTAGATGTCAGAGCATGAATGAGTTTCCCCCACCTCAAGAACCTGATGAGTAGCGTCCTGCCTGGAACAATGGAGATGGTCTATTGTCAGCCAACAGAAACAGTGACCTCGGATTTTCTCAGCAGGGTCATGTTTGTCTATTTTGTGTTAATGAGAACTGTTGTTTGTTTCGACTGAGTCGTCTTTATTCCATTTCTGCTTCACAATAAGAGGCATCTGTGCTTGCAGTCCAGGGGGTGAATTACAATACAGTCTTGTATTGTCTGACAAGGCTGTCCCTTTGGGGAACATCTTACCAGAAAGACGGTTCTCAAGAGAGATGCCTGGGAGGGCAGGACTTAGGCTAACAAATGATGACCTTTCACAGCAGAACTACCTGTGGACCTCAAACTACTGAGCTCCTCCCTCCAGGACTCAGGTTCAGATCTTTGGTCCAGGACTCACCATAACCTTGGAGGCCAGGCCTCTAGGAAGGGGCCCCTGTCAACTCACGAGCTACCTCAGCTCAGTTGCTCAGTCTTGCTTCAAATACTTGCTTCCTCAAAAGGAGAGTTGAGCCCTGGGGAAAGACGAGTTCGCCTCGTCACATCCAGGTATTCACGACAAGCATCAGAGATGCTTCTGAGGGCTGCCAAGCAGATGAGGAAGAACACATAAGAATACCAGAGCCTAAAAGTCAGGGCACTACACTCTAGAGGAGGAGAAGCACGCAGGCTGGCAGACTTGGAGTCCCAAAGAAGCACTGAGTGATGTTGACCAGCTCTGCAGGTTTGTTGTAACTTGAGCCTGGCCTCGGGGTGACAGGACATCCTGAGGCTTTGGGCAGACCACATTCAAATTCTCAAAACATCTGCTTTGCTTGTATGTGATATTTGCGTAAGGAGAGCAGCTTTCTGGAATTCACACACTGAGCTGAGCTCTCTTCAGGCCCTCTGCTGGGTTACCTTGGGGAACTCACTTTTCCTTTCTGAGCCACCGTTTCTGGTTCCCTCATTTTTGAAATGGAATTAGTAACCTCTGTTCTGCCCACCTCATAGGGATGTTGTGAAGCCGAAATGCTGCTGCTGATAATGATCATGATAATAATAATAATAACAATAATAGTGATACAACGGTTGTCCCCATAACAACTCTAACAGCATAAGCACTTATGGTCCGCTTGGTTCTGTGGACTGTCTTCTGTGCTGTGTCAGTCCATTCTTCCAGCAGCCCTGGGAGGTGCTTACTGTCATGATACCTATCTTAGAGGTGAAGAAACTCAGGCACAGAGAGGCTAAATAGCTTGTTTAAGGTCACACAGCTAATACGGTAGAGTCAGGATTGGAGCCCTGCCCTGTCTGATTCACCTGTACTTAAGCACTAACAGACACTGCTCTGTGATACATGTCACCATTTTTTTTTGGTGAGCTTGAAATATCTCTACGGCTGGAAGATGACTTCTTTGCCATGACACAGCTTGCTCTCCAAGCTTTAAGCAGATCGCCACGGAGCCTGACTCCTCGTGGCCTTGGCTGCCTCCATCTTGGTGCCTTGCCCTGCGTGGGTTCTCGTCTTTTCTTTGTTTCTCCTCCCTTGCATTATGAAAATGAGAAGCAGCTGTGAGCCCTGCTGACGGCACGTGGGATTGTGAGCGTCGCTACCTCTGCTAACAACTAATTCATTACCGGGCGGCGGACAGTTTCCACTGTGCTGTTACAATCTACTTGGTTTCCAGGTGCCACATGCTCAGTGGCTGGGCTTGGGTGAGGTTTGCATTCAGACAGCGATACTCCGCTTCCGCGTGCTCCTGAGGGGTAGGGTCTCTGGGGAGGAGCTCTCCTCCTGTGCAGGAAAGGCTCTGTGCATGAGAGACGGAAACTTGAGGATGCATCCAGGTTTGGAAGGGACTCAGTTTGGTCTCTCATCCCCTTCAAGAAATACTTAGCAAATATGTATTGAGCACCCATGATGTGCCAGGGACTGTGTCAGGAGGTAGGGATGCAGTGGTGTGATCAGACAGACAGAATCTCTGCTCTTATTTGGACTGGGGAAAATCGCACAATAACCAAGTCAACAGATAAATGATGGAGGTAATTTGAGATCATAATAAGAGGCAAGAAGAAAAGAAAACTCAGTGATGTGGTAGAGAGCCGCTGGGCTGGGCAGGGAGGGATCCTTTAGTTAGGATGCAAGGAGAGGGCCTGATGGAGGATGGGATATTTGACCTGGGGTGGAAATGGTAAGCAAGAATGTTCCTGGGATAAATAATATCAGGGAAGAACATTCTAGGCAAAGGGAACTTCAAATGCAAAAGCTCTTAGTTGGGTCCCGGTGCAAAAGTTCAAGAAATAGAAAGAAGGCCCTGAGAGGGTCAGCAGGGGACAAATCATGCAGGGCACACAGACCATGCTCCTGCCTGGGGTCTCCTCCTTCAGGAATCCTCTGGGGCCCAGTCAACCAAGGCAGGAGCTGCTTTCTCTGCATTTATCGTATCTCTAAAGACTGTCTCTGAACCTCTGCAAGGCTAGAACCATGTCTTTTTCTTTCTGTATCTCCCCAACCAAACCTTACACAGTTCTGGGCACGTAGCCAATTTTCCAGATGGCCTGATGACTTTAAGGTGTAGCTTAAAGAAGATGTTACAAGTCACAGAGACAGAGTTTGCTTACGCCCAAGGAAGAAATTTTTTATATTTACCAAAATGATCAAGTGCCTCGGTAGGTACTGAGCTCCCTGTTACTAGAGGTATGTAAGCAGAAAATGGAAGATCAGTTGGCAGAAAAGTAGGTATAGAGATAGTAGTAGTAGCTACAATTGTCATAGTAGTAGTATTCCCACATATTGACCCATCAGTATATGCCAGGCACTTTAGGTGTATGATCTCATTTAATTCTCCTAACAACTCTATAAGCAAGTACTATTATTATCCCCACTTCCCAGTCCTGGAAACTGAAACCCTGGTAGTTTGAGGACTGTGTGTCATGTGTGCCTGGGGTCACAAAGTGAGTAAGTGGCATGGTCCAGATTAGAAGTCCATACTTGGAAATCCTCTCTAGAAAAACTGGATGTGTCGAATCCATATTTGGGCATGATGTATCTTGGCTTGCATTTCTGTCGTAAGCATTATCATGGGTACATGCAGAGCCTTTGTGGTTCCCTCACATGCATGAAGTAATAATATAATGCAGACATGTAGAATTGAATTTAATAGAATGTGTTGGAAAGAATGGCTGAAAGCATGTTTTTCCACCAGTAAAATCATTCCCTAAAGATCTTCTGTGGTTGCCCACCCTATCCCCTTCTCTTCACTTTATTTGAGCAATGTGTTAGCTGCCAAAAGCAAAGGTTAAACTACATCAATGAAGAAATAAAAATAACAATTCACCAGCCTAGGACCCTGATGCTTCTACCACCTTCCTTCACAACACTGTAAATAAGGCCATGGCTCTCTGTAATCTGATACACAAGCTTCTTGAGAAGAGGTGAAGGGATGTAAAGAATGGAAAAAAAAAAGGAACTTTTGGCATGAAAATAAATGTATCCTGGGCTTCCCTGGTGGCGCAGTGGTTGAGAATCTGCCTGCCAATGCAGGGGACACGGGTTCGAGCCCTGGTCTGGGAAGATCCCACATGCCGTGGAGCAACTGGGCCCGTGAGCCACAATTACTGAGCCTGCGCGTCTGGAGCCTGTGCTCCGCAACGAGAGGCCGCGATAGTGAGAGGCCCGCACACCGCGATGAAGAGCGGCCCCCGCTTGCCACAACTAGAGAAAGCCCTCGCACAGAAGCGAAGACCCAACACAGCCATAAATAAATAAAAATAAATAAAAAAATTTAAAGTATAGTACAGTGCAGTATATTAAAAAATAATAATAAAAAATAAAATAAAAATAAATGTATCCAGAATTCAGTTCATACAAATCTCCCTGCCCATCCTAACCTTGCCCAAGTCCTATCTCTTCCTTGTAACCTTATGTATTTACAAGATACTCCCACGCCTACCCTCCATCCTTCTGAAGGCTCGTCCATCCTAGAAGATCCATTTGGGTTAAAATGGTCAGCCTGAGAACTTAGGCTGGCCTGCAGTGGCATTTCTTTGGGGGCAGCCCAAAGCTTTAAAAAGACTAAGCAGAAATGTCTTTAAAAGGTTGCATGGGCTTCCCAGCCCAGCCTACCTCACCCACTCATGACACTTGCCTGGCCCCTCTGTGCATTCGTCCTGAGATGAAGGTCATAGGTCATAGGTTCTGAAGGTCATAGAATTTTGGAGCTGCAAGGGATCCATAAGCTCATCTCAGACAACATTCTGTGAAATCTTCCAAAGAGAAGCATTACATCCTGGGGCTTGTTTCATTGCACATACATTGGACCTGACAAGCCTAGCTTTGTAAAAAGTCAGTGTCTAGTATTTACAAAATTTGGTAAGGTTACTAACAACCATTATTAATGTTTCCTATAAACGTTTACTGGAATTTTCTAGAGCTTAGCCTAAGTGTTCTTTAAAATTGTCTGACTTGGTCTTTACCATACCCCTATGCAATGGGGACTGTTTTCTCCTCCTTCGCTAGATGAGGTTAAGATGCTTGCTCAAGGTCACACAGCTGGTAAGGATGTAGAGCTGATGTCTAACCACAGATACTGACTCTACAGCCTGCTTCCAGAACAGGAAACACCAAGAGGCTTAACCAAGATCCTCAGGTCAGGGGTCCCAAATCCAAATGCCCACAGAAGCTGGACTGATAATGTGACCAGGCGAACACAGAGGGTGTCATCAAAACAAGAGTAACGGTAAATGACAGACATACAAGACAGCCTCAGTACTGGAGCCTCAGCACTGGGGAGTGCTGTGGGGACCCTGGGAACTGGAGAACACATCCCAGCTAAAGGGGGGCGGCCATTCAGCCCTCCAGGCTCAGAGGCCAGATGTGAGTGCCTACTCTTCTGGATTTTTTCAAGGGAAGTTGAGAACCTGAATTTTTATTTGAAAGTATTCAAGTGTTTAATCGTGGCAAGTAATTCACATTTTTTGAGACATTTTGCCAACTGAGCAAAATACATCCTACTTTATGTCACCTTGGACCTTATCCAACCCCTTCATTGTCCTTCTGGGCAAATGAAAGAAGAAGAAGGAACTCAGAGAAGGAAGATGACTTTCCAAGGATCATATAATAAATCAGCGGCGAGGCTGAGCCTAGAGCTCAGGGCTCTTTCATTACAAGGTGCTCCCTGTTGTTTTCCAGATGATACAGAAACTACCCCCACTCTGACCTCTAGCCATGCCTGCATATCTCTGAGGCCCAAGAAATTTTAAATTCAGTTTCTTCTAGTCCCTCTCCTGTTTCTCCAGATGTTAAGTGGGGACTTGTCCTTCACTGAGGGTGGAGATGAGGTGGTAAGATGAGGCACCGGCAGGGGAAGCCAACGAAGGCCTTGTCTCCTACTGCTTTGTCTTGGCAATCAGACCAAGAGTCCCTTTCCGTCCTCCCTGAGGACAGACGGCTGGTGTTCTCTTGCTGCCAATGCAGAATGTTCTCGCCTTTTTTGGTCATAGAGACCAGCCTGCCACCATTTTAAGTAAGGACACTGGCAGGGGGCACCAAGCTAAGCCTTTCCTTCCTACGAGTCCGTCTTGGGCTCAGGGTCTGCTGTTCCCCAGCATGGGTTTACAGAGGCCCAAGAAGAAGGCCCTGCCCAGATGGAATCACAGAGACAAGACTCCCTCCATGAAATAACACTTCTGGGGAGCAGGTGTTCGGGGCACCAGTGATCTGAGAGCCCACTGACATGTCAGCCATGGCCCCGGGTTCTCGACATCCTTTGTCTCTGAATTGCCTATGAGGTAGTTGTTGTAACTCCTTTCACAGATGAGGAGGCTGAGGCCCAAGTGGTGCTGTGTCTTGACCCAGAAAAGTATTTCTGGAGTTGAAAGGAAGAGAGATTCTTAGGGATTGAGGAACTCAGGAGAGCCTTCCCAGACGGCCTGGGAATCCGACAGTACACAAGATTTCTGTGAGTGAGTAGGAGGAAGGAAGGGCATCTGGGTTTTATGAACGGTACTTTTTTTTCTTTTTAATAACAATGTTTTGAGTTTGGACCAGCTTTTGTTCTTTTCTAAATGCTTTCCCAAACTTTGTTGGAGAGCCAGCCAGCACCACCCCGTGAAGGAGAGGGTTCCCTAGTTTGCCTGAGAAAGACCGGTGGGCATGGGGCTGTGAGGGTGGAGAGCAGCCCCTTAAGTGTGCTGTGGGAATAACAGGTCTGGGGAGCCCATGCTGAGGGACAGGGGACGAGGGGATGGCCACGAAGGGAACAGAATCTCCTAAGGAAGGATGTGGTGGGTTTGTATTCTGTGGACTTAAAGGAAGGGCCTAGCAGGCTCTTGGAATGAAAGAACTTGCCAGGCATGATTCCAGAAGAGAACACTGGCTTATGAAAGAGGGAGTGTGTAGGGGGGGAGGAGGTGTGTTTCTTCCCTTTCCCCTGCCAGTGGAGGAGCTATTTTGGGCGGAAGCCAGCAGGGCCCACCTTGAACAGGAAAGGATCTGAAAGAAAGAGAAACTGCTCTCAGTGTAAGCACTGCTGGGGCTCTGCTCCCACACCCCCTTCCGCCTCATTCTAATTCCACATGGGTGGGATACCAGGAACCCTGTGTCTTCTGGTTCTTTTCCCAGAAACAGGAACATTGCCTTTCCCAAGCCAACCGAGGGAAACAGATTCTGAGAACCCCACTGGAAGCTGATCCCTGAACACCATGCAATGATTTAGCTTGGTAGATTGTCATCCCCAGAGCCCTTGGACACTGCTTTATCTGCATCGCCCTGTGAGGCCGAGTGGGCCCTAACAGGCAGCTGCAGAGAGGTATCTCAGGAAACGGTCGCCCACACACAGTTTGTAAGAGATGACCCAACCTGGACAGATCAAGGCCTTAACCCCTCCAAGGGATGCCTGAAGTAGGGGGAGGCCGGGTGAGATATCAGGGAGAGCATGAGACCTGGAGACAGGAGATCTGGTTCATATCTTTTGCTGCCACTTACCAGCCTGACCTTGAGAAAGCTCTTCTCCTTTTTCTGAATTCTGCTTTTTTTAATCTGTAAAATGTGAATGGGAGTGGAACCTTTAATCTCTAAAGTCTCAGATCATGTCACTCTAGGGAGCCCTCTGATACCCTCCTCTTGCAGGTCTCCAACCTCCCCTTTAACACGACCTACACGTTCCAATGGGATATGGTCCCCACCCACCATGCTAGCCTGCATCCTTGCTCTCTCCCTGCTCAGCTCTGCTGAACTCCTTCCACCTCAGGGTCTTCACCTGGGTGGCCCCTCAGCCAGAACATTCTTTCCCCGCCCCCCCCCACCTCCCTTCTTCACCTTGCTAACTCCTCTTCATCCCTCGGTCTCTGCATCAGCACCACTTCTTTAGGGAGCCTCTCCTTCCCTCCCCAGCCCAGGTTAGCTTCTTCTTCCTCCTATGAGTTGATAAGCACTGTATACTTTTCCTTGGAAGCATTTACAACAAGGCAAATTAGACCATTGCTTATGTAATCACTTGACCATCATTTTTCTCTCCCAGAGAATAAGCTCGATTAAGTTATGAACCAGGTCTGTCTCCTTCACAACTGTTACTTCCAGCATTAGAACCCACAAGTCTAGAAATAGGAGGTACTCAGTGACTGTTTGTTGAAAGAAGAAGGGCTGTATGTGTGTGTAAACACCCCTGGCTTTAGCGTTAGTAATGGGAAGGGAATAGAGCCCTTGTAGGGATAAGAAATCCATTGGCCAAACCCTCAATTCCTGGCCTGACGAGAAGACAGAGCGTCTTAGATGTCTCCGTATTTATCTTCACCTTAGATTGGACAGCAGACCCGATATGTTGACACAATATAGAATTGGCTCACCTGGATGTGTGATGAAAATAAAAAGAGAGATGATGATGGAAGAAATATGTTCCTTTTGTCTCATGGAAAACTCTGCCCACAGAGCCAGGCAGAATCGAGTAGACCTACCAAAATAGTGACAAGGGGGCACAGGAGAGTGACAAATCAGCTATGGAGCCAGGAGGATAATGATGGGCAATTCATTGCCATGAGTATTTACTGGGCACCTACTATTCACTGAGATGCCATGCTTTGCTTCATGTTGTTGATATAAATGTAGTGATGGTAGTTAATGGCTAATGTTCAGAGACGATAAGTGATTTATGCAAATTAACATAGGTCTTCGCCAGAAAGACTGACATTTGAATCCAGGTTGGTCTGATGTCAGCCTTTTCTCTTAATCTCTGGCATATATGGTTATGTGTCACAAAACAAAAAACGATCTGGGGCTTTGAGAGGCTTAGTCTGGTGAGTATTGTACCTAATGCATTATTCATTCAAGATGTCTACCCTCCTCCAACCTGCTTGTGTCAATGGGACTCTCGTAAGACGGCTGGCTGAGGGACAGAAATATGCAGTTTATGATGTGAAACTGAGAGAAAGCAGGTGACGGTAAAAGTAATTTTAAAACTGAGGGTCCAAAGACATGCAGTCAAGCCCTGGGCTTAGTTTTCAATCTTAATGCATCTAGTTCCCGTCTCCCCTTGCCTCAGATTCTCCATTTGTAAAATGAGGGACATTCTGTTGTTCCAGACACCTGATGCACCCAGTGGGAATTGAAACTTCTGGGGCTTTCTCCATATCCCTAGAATCTAACCAGCTCTTTCCCTGTCTGGATAATTTCCTGTAGGTTTCCTCACTGACAGCCAGGAGAGGTTGGGGGTCCTACAGACTCTCTCCAAAGGTGATACACCCAGAGCTGTTAAGCCTCCAGTTAGGCTTAGGACTGAAGCCAGGAAGGAGCAGGAATCCCTTTACCTTTCTGCAGAGTTCCTGTTCAGTGCCCCACAGCCCAGACATCTGCCAGCCTGCAGTGAGGGAGCAAAGGAGCTCCATTAGATTTTTGGAATGTTTGACCGTGTTCGACTGATTTGTGAGCGCTCCCGTGGCAGGTCCTCTTCCACCCACTCCATCCAGCAGGCATCACCAGGGGACCTTAACACCCCAGCACGACCAGGTGCAAGCACGCATCTCTTTGCCCACAGGACAGGTGATTAATAACTTATAACCACTCATTCTATCTTACATTATAGCAACTTACAGGGGACTTTCCCACTCATTATGCCCTCAGCTCTCACTGCAGTCATTACTGTGTCCATTCTACAAGTCAAGCCTGCAAAACTGAGTAGTTTTCTCACAGCCACTGCTGATCACCAACCTCCAATTCTTTGGCAAACTTCCTGCTAATGTCACTAGTCTAATATTTTTCTTCCTTGGTCCATTTGTGTTTTCTTGAATAATTTAGCCTTGAGATAGTCATAGACTAGTAGTAAGCAAATTTTCTCATCTGACGTGATCCATATTTATTTAGTTATTCGCACCTAAATATAGAGAAGGCCCTGTTCTTGAGAGAGCTGCGATCTAGCGAGGCATATCATTCATAAACATGGGAGCAGTTTATAGGCATTCACTCATTTATTTAAAAAATGTTCCTCACCCACAACCTGCTGGGGCCTGTTCTAGAAACGAGGAGTGGAGAGATGATCAAGGCAGCCTCCTTTCCCCTGATGCTTATAGTCTCTTGGGGGTGAATGGGGAAGAAGATAAACTGTAGATAAACCCATCAATAAAAAACCTCAGATAGTAATTAAGTGCTAGGAGGAAAACGCTAAAAGGAATGGAATAGAGTGTGATGGGAGAGGAAAATTCGCCATTTAAGAAGGGTGGTCATGCCTACTGTATAGCACAGGAAACTCTGCTCAATACTCTGTAATAGCCTATATGCGAAAAGTGGACATATGTATATATATAACTGATTCACTTTGCTGTACACCTGAAACTAAGACAACCTTGTAAATCAACTATACTCCAATAAAATTTAAGAAAAAAAGAAGGGTGGTCATGGAGTGAGGTGGTGACATGTGAGTGAAGGGCTCCATGAAGAGAAGTCATCAGTCATGACAAGATCTGGCGGCAGAGGGTAGCAAGGGCCTGCCCATGGGGCAGGAACAGTCATGGAGCATCTGAAGACTAGAAAGAAGGCCCATGGGGCTGAAACAAACTGAGCAAAATGAGGGGGAGAGGAGGCAACACACTGGGGCAAAGACGAGCCAGGTCACAGGGGGCCTTAGAGGCCATGGTAGGTTGAACATGGAGCAGTGTAAAAGCTCGGACCAGGCTACAAGCCATGGGATTCCTGAACTGTGAGTCTGATGAGCGTTCGGAGGAGAGGGAGATGGTGGTAGGCTGGGGCAGTCAGGAGAAGGTTCCCAGTGTTTGCAGGAGGAGCAGTATCTGGCTGGAAGTGGCAGGGGCGCATTCCAAGTTGCAGGTAAGTGGGATTGGCATGGAGGCAGGAACTGACATGGTGTGTGTGTGTAGGCATGTGTGTGTGTGTGAGTATATGTGTACGTACATGAGTGTTAGGGAGTGGTGGCTACCAGGAGAAAAAACAAAGTTTAATGGTCAGAAGAGAGTGGAAGATCGCTCAGCAGCTGTATTGGAAAAATCAAGATATTCAAAGTAGTGCCTGTTTAGGACCAGATGAACATTTTCACTCAGAAGCAAAGTGAGGTTCCAGATTTCCCCTGAGTTATCTCTGAAGTCCTGACATCTTAAATCCTTTATCTCCTGTTATTTATATTCCAGAAGAGACAGCCTAGTTAGAAAACAGTGAATGGTGAAGAGTCAGAGCTTAGAGTTGCTCAAATCCAACCCCACTCCCCAGCCTTATATTTAACACAGATGAACAAATCAAGACCCAGAAAGGGGAAGGGGCTGGTTCACACACAGGTAGTGTTAGAGCTGTGCCTGTGACCTTCACATTCCGTCCTAATGCTTTACCAGGAATCAGCGGTAATGCATCCTACAGGAGCCTCCTGTGGAGTGGGGCAGGGGCAGGGGCAGGGGGAGGACCTGCCAATACTCTTTCTGGTCCATTTCTCCTGACATGTCTGCTCTACTTTATGGGCTGCAGGCTTGGGGGTCTCTCCATCACATGGTGCAAGGGAGGAGAACTGGGGGTCACTGCTTCTGAACATGGAGGGCTCCTTTACACATGCTGGACCCACAGCTTGGACATTACCTCTGAACAGATTTGGAAGGGCTGTAACAAGAAAAAAAAAAGCCAGCCTCTGAATGGAAACCTAATTGTGGAAAATGAATCCATTTCCAACCTTTAACCCTGCCCTCACCTTTTCCAACCTCCTCTGCGAAGCCTGCTGCCAGTGTCATTGACCTGATTCATTCATGATTCTCACAGAGCCTTGGAGGTCATTTAATTCTGGTCTGTTCTCACTACAGGACATGAGAGTTCATTTGGAGGGTGGGGAGATGGTATGTCGTGTGATTTGAGAGATACACACCATGAAGGCTTCCTAGTTGCTAAGATTTCCTCCTGTGATTAGATTTCCCTGTTCTCCAAGCTACAGTTCTCCCTATTACTACCTCTCCCCCAATTTAGTTGAAGGAATTGGTATTTTTAACTGATAAGTTACCCAGAAAGGTCTAATATAAGAATTATTTACTGGCTATTTATACATGAGTGTGAAAAAGCTGTAACTTGCTGTCTATCTGAGAATTTACACACAAAAAAATTTTGAGCAGGAAGATTCTCATGGATTCCAGGAGAGGCTTTCATAAAGGTGAGACGAGGCCCCAAAAGAACAGAAGAGATACCCCACACATATGCTCCACACTTGTTGACCAATGAACACTGCTTCTATTTGAAACAAATTTCTAAGCAATGCGGGTCAAGGACCTCACTCAACTCATAGCACAAGGTCATAGAAAAGTGGATAGTAACAGCAATTTGGCCCATAGATGTGTTTTTGCTTAACAAGCAGTATCTTTAAAAAACTGCATGTGGGTTCTTTTAGAAGAGGAATGTACTCTTACAGTTAGTAACTATTCTTGCTTTTCCATACTGCATAATTCCCAGGCCTTTTCACTCATGCTAATTACCCACATGGCTCCCAAAGGCATTTGAGTTTGTGAATCCTCCCACTGCACCTACTGAATTTGTCTTTAAACAAATATTGAGGACCTACTATGAGTTGGGCACTGTAGGAGATATAAAGAGGACTGAAAGAGGCTTTCTTTCATTCATTCATTCAGCCATCCATCCATTCATTCATTTGTTCAACCAGTGTCCATTGGATGCCTACCATTTGCTAAGTACTAGGGATACAACTCAGGTCCCTGCTGGGAAGACAGGTATTAAATCACAATAAGGTGTGACAAGTGTGACAAGTGGAGAAGTGCAGAGGTCTGTGGGAATGAATACACAGTGTAAGGCAATGGCACCAACCCTCAAGTACTTTGAAGAGCTGAAATGCTTACTCAAATAAAAGTGCTACATGACATGAGAAAGTCAGAATAGTACCAATCAATGCTCAAAGGAGCAAGATACTCATCAAAGAATACTGTGTGGGAGAGGGAGCATTTGAGCTGACCCTTGAAGGGTGCCTAGATTTCTACTTTTGGCGATAGTGTTGGGAAAGGCCATTCTAAGTAGAAACACTGCGTGTGCACAGGCAAAAAGGCAAGAAGGCAGAAGATATTTGACTAGAAGTTTGCAGCGGTCACACCAGCTGTCAAATGAGTGCTAGATACTCCGCTAAACACATCCTGTGCATAATCTCATTGACTGCTCCCAGCAGTCCTGAGACCCACGCCATTATAATGCCCAATTATAAATGGGTAGCTCATCTGAGGCTCAGAATAGAATAATTTACCCAAGGTCACCCATCTACAAAAATGCAGAGCTGGGAATCAAATCAAGGTCTGTCAAATTCCAGAGTGTGGGGACTGACCAATGAGACCCTCTGCCACCAGGCCATGGTGTTTCTACACTTGATTTGTGACAGGGAGTTCTCAGAAAATTTGGGGGCTACTCTCATGCTTGCTCTGGAAAAGTTGCCTAACCTGGAAATGTTTATTTTGTTCCAAAGCAAGATGAGAGAAGAGAATCACTGTTTCTTTCCTCTCTATGCCTCTGCTGCTAACTTTTCTCTAAAGCTTGAGGTCCAAGGAGTGTAATTAGCAGACTGGCCTGTCTTGGAGGACAGTTGAGTTACTCGACGTCAGTATTTGATGCCAAGTGAAGGTTTAGCTGAGAGACTGACTAATAAATGCCCCTATGAGGAGAAGGAGCTGTGGAATAGCCTGGATCTATTGGCAGAAACTATAGGGGAAAAAACTCCTTAGAAATTCAAGCTGAAAAAATGTCTGGAGAAAGCAAAATGACCAACTGAGGTAGTAAATGCTTCAATAAAACTTGATAATAGCAACTTGAAAAATCTTGCATGTTCGGTTTCGTTTCATAAGCCCCTTTGGTAATGGGATGAATAAAGATTTCTTGCCTGGAAATGTAATTAGTAAATATACAGATGGTAATGTATTGTCAGTGGCTCATGGAAAGACAGTGTCAGGTTGTGGCATGAGCCTCAGGACAGTCACTACCAGTTGTGTGACCCTGGGTACACCGTATATATGTTCTTGGGCATCTATGACACAGGATTATAACTCCCCACTCTAATGCAGTGGCCAGTCTTAAACAAGGGGTCAGATTAATGTCTGACTTCTGTGGGATACATACCAATGTCTTCAGGGAAAGGGGCATATTTGAAAAAGTTTATTCAACATTATAACATGGTTTTACATTAGAAAATAATTACATTCATTGGGATTTTTTAATACATGGAAATAACGTTTCAAGAAGTCTTTTAGGGGCTTCCCTGGTGGCGCAGTGGTTGAGAGTCTGCCTACCAATGCAGGGGACATGGGTTCGAGCCCTGGTCTGGGAAGATCCCACATGCCGCGGAGCAACTAGGCCTGTGAGTCACAACTACCGAGCCTGCGCGTCTGGAGCCTGTGCTCCGCAACAAGAGAGGCCGCGATAGTGAGAGGCCCGCGCACCGCGATGAAGAGTGGCCTCCGCTTGCCGCAACTACAGAAAGTCCTCATACAGAAACAAAGACCCAACACAGCCAAAACTAAATAAATAAATTAATTAAAAAAAAAAAAAAGAAGTCTTTCTGGCTCAGCAGATGCTCAATTCTGCATGAGCCAAGCAACGTCTTCACTGGGTCCATGTATCCATTTTAGTGAGGTGTATCGAAATCTCCAGGGGAGGGAGAGTGGCGCATGGATTTTACATTCTAAAGAGGCATAGGCCATTTTTACTGTGTTGTTAGGATCAGGCAAGTGGAAGCAAAAATGCCCCATAAGTTTAGAGTGTTGGATGTGTGTACAGAGTAACACTACCACTACCACCCTCTCTCCACCATCATTGTTCATTTAATTGCACGTCTAAGAATTGGGATGGTCTTCTAGCCCATTGGAGATATGACCCAAGGGGTCAGAGGTGTGGTCTGTGTCTGTTGAATAGAGCAAGTTAACTGGCACATATGGTGGACCGAAACCTATCGCTCTGGATTTGTGAACATCATTCTCTAAGCAACTGAACAAATAGGGGGTAGACAAGAGCATAAATGATTCAAAATTTTTTCAGGACATGTGTTTGGAAGGTGAGTGATGTGAATATAGGCAGCTTTTATTTCTTGGTCTCAAGTTAGTTCTCCCTGTAAAGCACCCATTTCCAATATTAAATAGGTATCTACAAATGCCAGCTGTTCATTGCTTGGTCACATCCAAATCCAAGGTCATAATTTTCATCTCCACCTTATTCTGTCCCTCCTTTTGTATCCCCTGTATCAGTGATGGTGCTGTAGTCCACTCAATCACCCAGAAAGAGAGCAAGAGTCTTCTGACTCTTCTTTTCCCCTTACCTATGTCTTTGATTTGTCACCAAGTTTTCAGTCTGTCACCCTCCCAACAGCCAAGGCTGGCAGTACCGACAGAAGCTCCTAGCTGTCCTCTATATCTAGGTTGTCGCTGTCACCAAATTTATCCCCATTTTTGCCATCAAAATCATCATCCTCAATCACTAAGCCACCCCTTTTTTCACTCATAGGGAAGTCCAGGTTTCACCTGTAACATTCAAGGTGCAGCAGACACTGACCCCATCCCATCACACTTGTGCTTCCACACCCCTCCTGAATCCTGCCACAAACCCACGCCCAAGTTCTAAGCCACAGCCAGGTCTCCCTTCTGTACTCTCCTGCTTCTACGCCTCGGAGCAAGCTAGTCACTTTGCCAGCAATGCCCTCCTGCTCTCTTCATCTTCCTTTTTTTTTTTTTTAGAAATATTGAATCACTATGTTTTGTACCAGAAACTAAGATAGCATTGCAGGCCAATTATACCTCAAAAACAAAAAAACAAACTCATAGAAAAAGAGATCAGATTTGTGGCTACCAGAAGTGGCGGATGGGGTGAGGAGGAAGTGGATGAAGATAGTCAAAGGTACAAAGTTCCAGTTATAAGATAACTAAGTACTAGGGATGTAATGTACAACATGATAAAGATAATTAACACTGCTGCAGGTTATAAATGAAAGTTGTTAAGAGAGTAATTCTAAGAGTTCTCAACACAAGGAAAAAAATATCTTTTATCTATCTCTTTAATGTTGTATCTATATGAGATGATGGATGTTAAGCCTATTGTTTCATGATGTATGTAAGTCAAATCATTATGTCCTACACCTCAGGCTTATACAGTGCTATATGTCAATTACATCTCCTGGAGTATAATCTATAAAAATATTGAACCACTATGTTGTACACCTGAAACTAATGTAATGTTGTAAATCAACTACACTTTCATTTTTTAAAAGGGGACATGAAAAAAATTGAATGATGGAAGTATTTTTTTCTCAATTTTTATTTTATATTGGATTACAGTTTATTTATAATGTTGTGTTAGTTTCAGGTGTACAGCAAAGTGATTCAGTTGTACGTATACATGTATCTATTCTTTTTCAAGTTCTTTTCCCATTTCTGCTCTCTCCTTCTTCACCCTTCCCTCTCCCCACTGAGGACTTTTAATCATCTCTGAGGGCCAAGTTTCGATCTAATCCCCATCAATAAACTTTCTTGGACCTCCTATTCCCAACCCCACAAGCACTGGCTTCCTTCCACTATATCCCTGATTATTCTGCGCTACATTAGCGAGATTTGTGTGCATGACTCGCTCCCCCCCTTAGACTGACAGCTCCTCTGGGGAAAAGGCCCTTAGCACGTTCATCCGTGGACCTTCTTCCTCTCACCTCCTCCCTCCTCACCCTGTCCCCCAGCCCAGGCATCTAAGTGAGTGCATTTCACACAGCAGACACCCTAGCTAAGCTTGTTCAATGCAATGGAATCCATTAATTTGTACTCTGTTTCCTCGGCAATGGCTGATGGACTCCTCTGGGCTGAGTGAACATTTCAACTAACATGATGTTGGAGAAAAACCTTAACTTATTTGCTCGTGTGCCTTTTAGAAACATTTTGCTTCATTCCATCATCCCACCTCTACCTGCTAACCTCTTAACTAACTTGAGGTTGCAGAGAAAGGGAGAAAGGGCAGCCAGCTTATTTTTCTACCTCTTTCATATTTCCAGTCAATTCTCTCTTCTCCATTGCCATTGCCAGCGCCTTCACCGAGACAGGTCACCTTTGTGGTTAAAGTTCAAGGGTTCTGAGACCGGAATGTCTGAGTTTTAATACTAGTTATGCTAATAGACAGACCTCGGATGGGTTAATTACTCTCTCTGGGCCTCAGTTTCCTCAACTGTAAAATTAAAATATCATTGTTACCCATTTCAGAGGGAGAGGTTCCATAGGCCTGAAGGGTGAGTAGGGCACCCTGGAAAAATAAAAGCCGTGAGACATCTTGGGAACCAGGTAATCTACAAATCTGTCAGTGACACCTGCTGTCCCCTTTCAACCCCATGCAGTGTTTGTCAGTAGACTGTAAACCGAGCGAGGAAAGAGAATGTGTCTGCTCCTGGCTCCTGACACATAAGAAAGGCATAAGCAAGCTTTGCAAAGCAAAGCCCAGCTCTGGAATTCTGCAGCAGCCCGGAGATTCAGCCCTCCACATCAAGGCCCTGTGAAAAACTAATGATCTCTCCCCCGCAGCCCTGCCTAGTGAAGGGCCCCATGGATCCTGGCTGGCGAGAGCTTTCTTCATTCTCCACGTGCCCCTGGCTCCCCTTCTCTCTGCCCACCTCCAGTCTCCCAGTCAAGCTACTGTGTGTCTCCTGCTCTCTGTTTCTTATTGCCTGGGTCCCTATCTGCACTGCCTCCGAGGCACTGTCTTTGATGACTTTAGCGTGAAAGGTGATTCACAGAAATAAATTGCATTGTGTTTTAGGTCCGTGGCAGTCCACCTCTGTAATCATGTCTGTAAGGGACTTTATAATAGCTTTAGAGCCTTGGCATCTGAACCAGGGACCCTAGTGGTTTCAAGATAGATAAATGCTACAACCAACTGCACGTGCAGCCGGTGGAGTCACGACTTAGCGGTGAGGGTGCAGGTGCCGGTGCTATGAACCAGCCATCCTTGCAGCCTTTCTTATCTGCAGGTTGACAGAAATCAAAAGAAGAGACATACTTTTGTTGTTGTTTTGTTCAGTTTTACAAGAAATGTTAAAGCGGCTTCGCTAAGTGGAAGAGAAAAGGCCACAGCTAGAAATATGAAAATTACAAAAGGAAAAATCTTGTTGTTGTAGTTTTTAATAATCACTAGAAAACGAAGACTTCTGTAACCTAGCCTCCGCTAACATCGTGTGCTCTCACCAGCCCTGTGATTTGATGAAAGAGGAAGTTCAAAATGTTGCCTGCCGGGGAAGAGATAAGAGGCAGGGGTGTGGGACGGTGAATGGCAGGGAAGTGCAGGCCCAGAATCTGGGAGGCCTGAGGTGTGGATCTGTTTTAATCGTCACCCAGTATGTTGAGGGGCGGTAAGAACTATGGTTGTAGGAGGGAACCAACGGGATGGACTCAACAGTGGTGGGATCAGTGTTGACAGGAAAGAGAGGAGGCAAGTTGGTTCTCCCAGAAGACTCAGCCTGGGGATGTGCTATTCTGAGTTCGCATATTGTGGAAGATGCTGCCCCATTCTGCTCTTCATCGCCAGAGAGGCTGTACCCACTTATATTCAGTGTTTTCCTGGCACTAAAAGAACAAGGCTGGGATTTGCTGCTTCTCCCCCAGGCCAGGGTCCCTTCTTTTCAGCACTTTTGCACACTTGGGAGACCCAGCCCTGTTATCTGGCAGGTTTTGGGCATGCCTTGCTGCACGTGCTCTTTGCCACTATTTCGCCCTGCTCCATGCCAGACAGCCCTGTCCCTGCCAGGCCCAACCTGGGACCAAAGTGCAAGATAGGATCGCGGGTTGCAGCGTTCAAGCTACCTCTCTCTACAGTGCTTCCCTGGGCCAAGCAGACTCCAGCCCCTCAGCAGGATGGGCTGGGCGGTGCTTAAAGAGGAAGGGGACCAATGTAGCAACTTACCAGGGGCCCCACCCCTCCCTCACATCCGGGCCTGTGCAGTGGGCGTGGGGATTCTCCCAAGGGACCAAAGGCCGGGGCTAGTTCCTAGCTTCTGCTCTGTTGCTCACATCCGGCCACGTGCACACCTCTAGAGGCAGATTGCTTTGAACTTTAAAACTGTTCAATTTGGTTTTGTTTGTGCCCGTTTAAAAAAAATGTTTTAACGGGGAAAACTTCGGGGAGAACTGTGGGAAGGGCCTGGTTCCTTTGCTTCTCGGGAACTGTAAGCCTCGCCTGGAGGGCTGCTCTCTGCTCCACTTTCCTGGAAGCTGCCTAAGCCTGTCCACGCCACCCCAGCCCTGCGCCCGGATATGACACGTGGCTCCGGTCGCGTCTGGGTGCGGTTGCGTTTTCCCGGGACCTTGCAGTGCGGGGGACAAGGTGCTGGGAACTTGGGCGGAGCCCGCCCCTTTCTGTACACCTAGCGCTGCCCGCCCCGCTTGAAAAAAAAAAAAGACTCAGAAGTGATGGACAGTCGGAGGCGGGATTGTGCTTCCTTGAGCACATTACCCAGGAGACGCCCCGTTCCCATCACTTTTAAACAGTCTTATTGACATATAATTTATATACCATAAAGTGCACTCATTTAAAGTGTACAACCCATGACATTTTAAGCTGGTAACTTGCAGCTGTGACAAGATTTAGGGGAAGGAGCATGGAGCAAAGATCATAAGATGGGTACAGGAGGTTGGCAGAGGGGCAAGCTTTTTTTCAGTGTGTCTGCTCCCCCAGCAACTAATAGTTCAGCCCTCACCCAACCCTCCTCTTCCTCCTCCAGGCCTGGCCTTGCCTGCAAGTTCTCTGCACAATGTCAGAATGTGGCTCTTGGTCAGCTCACAGGACATTCATACAGCTCGATGCTGGAAATCCCTCTGGGAAACCTATGGAAATCTTGGAGATTTGGGGTTTATTCCACTTGAACTTTCTTCTGGACAAGAGTCTCTGGATGCAATCAAGAGGTCTGGGTTCTAGGCCAGTTTACGGTGTGAGCTTGGGATTATCTTTCCCCTCAGTTTCCCCATCTGAACAGTGAGAAAGTCAGACTGGGCAGGTTCCAAGTCCTTCCAACTCTGAAAATATGATGTTGGGTTGTTTCATTCATTTTGCTCTGAGTATCTACACTGGACTCAGGTGAATGGTAAGGGTAAATGAGATGACGAGATGACAGCTGTGGTCCATGGGATGACCTGTGGAAAGCCAGCCAGGTACATGGGGAGGAGCCTCCGTTGCCTCTGCCCACCTTAACAGCACACACCCTTCACAGCACCAACCTGCCCAGGCAAGCATGTTCAAAAACATTTAGTGAGACCTCTTGCAAAGTCCGATCAGGCCCTACTAAAGATGCAAGAAGAAGGAAGAGCTCTGTGATGGCCAAGTGGGCAGAAAGGAGACTGCAGCCCGATATGACTGGCTTGGATTAACTCTTCACATCCCTGTGATGCCCCAGATTGAGATCTGAGTCTGTGCTGCCACATCTGTCTTTCTAAAACTGCCCTTCTTCTCATGAAACATTTATTTCCATCATCCAGCGACTAAAAAGCAAACATCTCAACCCAACCTTCATGGCCCCTCAGGCCACTACTAGCCTGACCTCTCTGCCTTGACTCCCATAACTGACCAATTGCTTCATTGATCAACTGATTCACTGTTATTTTCAGCCCAGCTTACTCTGTCCTTTGGGCCACTCTGCCTTCCTACTGGTAATTAAGTCTTGGACCTGAACCCATGCTATCCCAGGCTTCATTTGCAGTGTTTCTTCCAAAGTGCTGAATGTTCAGGCAGTTGCATTAACCAACATTTGTCCATCTAGAAGAGTATCCAAAGAAAAAACTCATTTTCTCTAGTACCATACGACAGAACTTCTAAAAGTCAAAATATCAAGTCTTCCCTGTATTCTCTACTTTGTATACATTCTGGGAGACATCCAAGTGCTCTCTTTCCCTGCACATCAATGAACAGCTGTGGAAACAGCATGGACTACATGTCTTCGTTCTTTTTGAAGAAATTGAATGGGAGTGGGACTTGTCACATTGTGGTGACGGACTTACTTCAGATGTATAATGACTGGCATCCTGTTGGGAGTGGCTTGACAGTGGCTGACGGCACTTGGCAAAGCATTCTTCACAAGCTATGGGGTGAAGCCCCCACTTTGCCAAGAGTAGAGTCTTTATGAGCAACAGGAGATCAGGGACTAGAGAAAATAATTCCGTGTCACAGAATGGGGGTTTACAGAGAACGTGCAGTGGAGTGAACTCGAGGTCCCAGAGCTGTCTTTGCTCTGCTGTTTGCTAGTACGGGGCCTCGGCTAACTCCATTTCATGTTCCGAGATTCGCCTCATGATGCCTCCTCTAAGAAGCCTTCCTTACCCTCTCCCTCTTCCTAAAGTCTGGTCAGATGGCCATCCTGTCTGCTTATGTACTGCCTTTCTATTTTCTTCAGTTATTACACTACACTATAACGTAATAGTTATCAAATACCTCCTTCTCTCACTACATCTTGTAAGTACAGTAGAGTGATTAAGGACATTATTATCAGGCAGAGTTATAATTCATAGTTCTGCTGTCCCCTAGCTGTGTGAAATAATATACTTTTCACAAGGTTGCTACAAGGATTAAGGATATATAAAGCAATTAACACAGACTATAAGTTATAGCTAATAAATCTGTTGCCTTTTATTTTTGTCTTTATTCTATAGCCACAGCACCTAATACAATGCCTGACCCACACTGATGGAGGCTATGGTGTTAACGATGGTGATGTGATGATGGTGGTGGTGGTGGTAGTGCAGTGATGTGGTAGTGGTGATAATGGTGGTGAGGACGCTGGTGATGAATGATGTGGTGGTGGTGATGGTGGCAACGTTGTGATGCTGGTGGTAGTGATACTGTAATGGTGGCAGCAGTGGTGTTATGATGGTGATGATAGTAATGTGGTGCTGATGCTGATATTGTGATAGTGGTGTTGATGGTGGTATTGATCATAAGTAAGGATAATAAAGTCAGCAGCTAACATTGAGAGTTTACTGTACGTCAGGCACTGTTCTAAGTCCTTGCATATTTAATTACATCCTCTTGATATCTTCCAGATACTGGTATCCCCCATCTTTTAAGAGAATGAAATAAGGTTTCAGAAGTTAAGTAATATGCCTGAGATCCTATATTTAAGAAATTAAGGACTTCCCTGGTGGCGCAGCGGTTGAGAATCCGCCTGCCAATGCAGGGGACACGGGTTCGATCCCTCGTCCAGGAAGATCCCACATGCTGTGGAGCAGCTAGGACCGTGAGCCACAACTACTGAAGCCCACGCGCCTAGAGCTCTTGCTCCGCAGCAAGAGAAGCCACCGCAATGAGAAGCCTGCAACACAACAAAGAGTAGCCCCTGCTCACCGCAACTAGAGAAAGCCCGCGTGCAGCAACGAAGACCCAACGCAGCCAAAAAATTAATTAATTAATTAATAAAAAAAAACAAAAGAAAGAAATTAAGACAAAGTCAGAATTTGACACAGGCTGTGTGAGAGCATCACATAGATGCAAAGTACTCAACTGTTGGTTATTCGAATGAGGAAGGAAGGAAAGGAAGGAGGAAGGAAGGAGGAAAGAATTGGCTTGTTCTCTGATCTTAGGATTCCTTTTCTGAAAATGAAGATAGTGATCCTCACTTTTATGAAAATCAAATGAGATAAAGGAAGTCAAATCTCTCTGAAGACTGTCCAGTCCTCTCTGTGTATAAAGACCGAATCAGCAGCAGCAGCAGCTCTGTAATTACTCATTCATTCATTCAATGAATATTTGGCTCTAGGCACTGGGAGTACAGTGAGCAAAACAGACTGAAGCGCCTACCCTGAGAACAACAGTGTAGAGTTGATCCTTGAACAAGTTGGGGGTTAGGGGCACCCACCCCTCTCACAGTCAAAAATTCGCATATAACTTTTGACTCCCCAGAACTTAACTCCTAGTAGCCTACTGTTGACCAGAAGCCTTACCAGTAACGTAAACAGTCAATTAATACATATTTTGTTATGTTATACTTATTATATAGTGTAGTCTTCCAATAAAGTAAGAAAAGAAAATGTTATTAAGAAAATCATTAAGGAAAAGAAAATACATTTGTACATATAAGTATTTATTGAAAAAACTCCACATATAAGTGGACCCGTGCAATTCAAACCTGTGTTGTTCAAGGGTCAAATATATCATAAATTTCAGTTACTCAGAAACTAGATCTTAAGTGTTCCCACCAAAAAAAAGAATTGGTAATTATGTGGTATAATAAATAGGGGTTTTAACCGACACTGCAATATATAAATGTGTCAAATCAATACGTTGTATACCCTAAACTTAATACAAAGTTATATGTCAATTATATCTCAATATAAATAAATAAATTAAAAATAAAATAAGGTAAAATTGCCTGCTCTCATGGAGCCCTCAGTCTAATGACAGCCAATAAGCACAAACAAGAAGAATACATAGTGCTACGGGGAAAAATAAAGCATGGAGGGGCTAGGGGATGTGGGAATGGAGGGTGTCATTCTTTTAAATAAGGTAGTCAGGGAAAGCCTCAGGTAAGGTAACATTTGAACAGGACCTGAAGGAGGTGAGTCAGGGAACTGTGCCGGGGGAAGAGTGTTCTATATCCCAGAAGAC
The DNA here is from genome assembly GCF_965194825.1 of Balaenoptera physalus. Taxonomy (NCBI): domain Eukaryota; kingdom Metazoa; phylum Chordata; class Mammalia; order Artiodactyla; family Balaenopteridae; genus Balaenoptera; species Balaenoptera physalus. The sequence goes on along the minus strand of NC_138890.1, from coordinate 47,831,713 downwards.
AGTTTAAAAGTAAAATTAGGAATATTCACAAACAATGAGGTCACTTCAAAGTTAATGCTGGGAATTGAGCTAATGCCGGAACCCCAAGGTCTGCTCCCAGTGGAGTAATGAAGAGTGGAATTCAGTGTTTTCCCTGGTAACCTCCCCAGCATTGTTCCTGAAGCCTCAGGCAAGACGTGATGTTCCAGAGGAGAGAGACCATTATCGGAAGCATGGTTCCCCTGGCAACAGGCTGTGAGCTGGAGAGAAGTGGCTTCTACTTACCACTCAACCATCCATGGATAAGATGATGCTGGACGGGTCACCTCTGCTCATGGCCTTCTCACTCCTCCCAGCGGAGAAAGACAAAGGCAAAATCAGGGGTTCTCACCACATCAAAAAGAAAAGGATTAGCTCAGCCCAGCTCCATAGGGGTCTATAATGAGATGGGCACTGTTTATTAAAATCTACAATGATCTAAGATGAAGCCAGTTGTACATTATTCAGATTTATGGTTGATGACAAATTACACAGAATTGCAAGCACAGGAGAAGATGATGAAAGAAATTATCAACCGCACTGAAGTGCTTAGAGGAATAGGTAAACAGTCCAGGGAAGAGATTTAATTTAGATAAACCTAAGGCAGGATCTCCGGAAGGTTCCAAGGTCAGAGGAGAACAGAGAGGAAAAAACAGCTTCTCAGATGGAAGAGACAAAGGAAGGGTTCTGGAAAGGATGTCGGTGGCAATGTGATCAATATCATGATAAATGCAAAGGAAATGAAATCACTGAAAACTGTGACTTCTCTTTAGAATCTAAAGAGTAGTGGGGTAGTATGTGCAACAGAGCACCAGACTGGGAGCCTGAGTGCTGGATTTCAAGTCAACCAGGAACTGGCTCTGTGACTGGGGAAGCCTTTTGATATTTCTGATCTTTAGCTTCCTGTTCTGCAGTGATCTATGATGTGGCTCTCAGTCCAAAATACTTGGTTCTTTTACATTTTTTTAAAACAGATTTTATTTATTTTTTGGCTGCGTTGGGTCTTTCATTACTGTGCACGGGCTTTCTCTAGTTGCGGCGAGCGGGGGCTTCTCATTGCGGTGGCTTCTCTTGTTGCAGAGCACGGGCTCTAGAGCACAGGCTTCAGTAGTTGTGACGCAGGGGCTTAGTTGCTCCGCGGCATGTGGGACCTTCCCGGACCAGGACTCGAACCCGTGTCCCCTGCATTGGCAGGCAGATTCTTAACTACCGTGCCACCAGGGAAGCCCCGGTTCTTTTACGTTTAAGAGGATGACATGAACTGTGAGGAGACTCAATCCATCCCTGCTCCACCCCAGCAGACCTTGATGGGACCAGTGAAAGATACAGGCTCATGACAGAAGCCCTGCAGAAGAGCATTCATCTGGGAGATGGACCAAAGGTCCAGGCCTCCTCAGAGACATTGAAAGCAGTTTAAAAGTTGCAGAATTGAGGAAGGATGGTAGTTATGAAAGCTCAGTATAAGTTGGGTTGCACCGGCGACTGCAGAGAAAATAAAAGGGAAGGTTGAGTTAAAGTGGCTGAAGGGTGTATATAATGCAGGATGACGGCTGTGTTAAATAGGCTGGGTGTCTTTCAGGAAGGGGGTGAAGTCTGAGTGACTTTAAGATGGCGTGGCAGTCTAAGATGCAGGGACAGTTTTATTCTGCTGCAGGCCATAGCCACCTATCCACTTCAGAATCTGCCATAGGAGATTTGCAAAGAAGAGTATCTCAGAGAAAGAATGCCACGCTCATCGTAGTTTTTCAGGTGCTGGGTTAGTCCACCACTTCAGCAACATGGGAGCTAACCACATGCTAAGCTGGGTCTGCAGGGGTCAGCAAACTTTTTCTGTAAAATGTCAGAGGGTAAATATTTTAGGCTTTGTGGGTCACGGGATCTCTGTTGCAACTACTCAACTCTGCTGTTGGAGAGTGAAAACAGACATATATATAAATATACAATATATAATATATATATATTATGTGTATTATATATAATGATATATATCATTATATTATATATAAAGATATATGTAAATGAATATATAGATATAAATGAATGGGTGTAGCTGTATTCCAATAAAACTTTTACAAAAGGAGGCAGCCAGGTTCCGCCTGCACACCGTAATCAGCCAACTCACGTTTAAATGCATGATGACCCCACCTAACAGCAAATGTGTCCTCATCGGTATCGTGAAATATGTTCTATTTTATGAATAATTCCTTCCTATCAGAGAAGAGAGTGAAGATGGAAAAGCCCTTCTCCAATAGGTGTTCTGAAGAATGGAATCACTTACTGAGACATGTGTCACTAGAAGTGCATTTCAACATGACAAAAAATGGTGTTTGGTGTGTGAGGATGAATTTGTAGAACATTAGATGCTTATAAGAGCAGCGTGTTTTGAGACAGATTCACCAAAATGGAGGCGTTTTGACTTCCTCCAATGAGGAAGAGTTAAAGAAACAGACTCTCGAGCCTAGAGGAGAGATAACTGAGGGAACATCAGGGGAAAGAGAGGAAAGTCAAATGGGTGGAAGTCATAAGAAACTCTGTTACGGCTAGTTGTAACAGAGATGATTCACCTGGCGCTTTATAGTTTAGAAAATATTTTAGGAAGGGCTTTGCTGACTTACTTATCAGAAGATGTAAGGGCCTTTCTCATAGGTTCCCCAAATATGGAGGAATTCAATAATAATTATGTATAATGATAAGTTATGCTTATAATAATGCAATAGTAGTTAATACAGCAGCAGCCATTCGTGAAGCACTATGCCAGTGCTTTACATGCATCACTTCACTGAATCTTCACAACAGCCTTGGGATACAGGTAGGAGAAGCATTTTACAGGTGAAGAAATTGAGAGTCAGTCTTGGTAACTGACCCAAGGAAACACAGTTCATAATAAATGCCAAAGCTCAGCCCCTATTTCAGATCTGACCCCAGAGCTAACAGTCTTAGTTGCCACATTTTCCTACTCCACAACTACGGCATTCCGTCATTAGTGGGTATGTTCAAGTGATGACTCAGTGTTTGGACCAGTGACCTATAAGGATCCTTTAAACCAAGTTTTATTGTGGTTGAAGGGCAGGGAACTAAATTATCAAAATGTGTAAAGAGAGCTAGAGACCAGAATGTAATATCCACAAAGGCAAGGTCCTCGTCTGTTTTTTTTTCCACAGTATTATTCCTAGCATTTAGCTGTGTCTGATAAACATTTGAATCAATAAGTCAATGCATGAACACTTGGGATTATTTCTCTTTTTAGTATAAAAACCTCATAACCATCTAGCCCAACGATTTTATGCCTCCTACTTCTCTCTCTTTTAACCACATAAGCTAATACCCTGGGCATGGTAGGCACTTAATGAATATTAGCCTACGATGAAGAATGACAGCTGACTCTGAATATCTAAAGTGCTATATAGCTACAGTAATCAACTGTAATTAACAACCTTTTATCCCTCCCAGCTCCCGTGACAGATGCAGCTACTTCTTACTCTCTTTGTGTTGGAGCTCAGCCCTTTTCTCTCCCATTTATGGATGCAGGTTAGAAAGTAAATCGGAGAGAAATAAGCTAAAAATATGCTCTGATTTATAAATAGTACCTTGGCTGAAACTTTGGTGATTATATTAATAATGATGGGTTACTTGTAACACAGCTGACAGCTATTGACAGAAAACCTGGTGAGATTTTTATGTGACTCCATGTGCTAGAGCTCAGACCTATGGAAGAATCAGGGGTAAGAGTTGAAAAGATGTTATCACAGAACCATCCAAAGAGTGAATGGGAAGAAGGGTGAAGTCATGAGCTCCTGGACCTCAGAGATACTGAAGCAGAGGTGGCCAGGGCCAAGGTTTAGAGAGGACAACTATGTTGGGGAGGTCAGGCACAATTATCACTAAAGCCCCCTTTTTTTTTTTTTTAATTATTTATTTATTTATTTTTGGCTGTGTTGGGTCTTCCTTTCTGTGCGAGGGCTTTCTCTAGTTGTGGCAAGCGGGAGCCACTCTTCATCGCGGTGCACGGGCCTCTCACTATCGCGGCCTCTCTTGTTGCGGAGCACAGGCTCCAGACGCGCAGGCTCAGTAGTTGTGGCTCACGGGCCTAGTTGCTCCGCGGCATGTGGGATCTTCCCAGACCATGGCTCGAACCCGTGTCCCCTGCATTGGCAGGCAGATTCTCAACCACTGCGCCACCAGGGAAGCCCAGCCCCTTTAAAATATAAACTTCTTGGACTTTTGAAGTCCTGCTTCAGGTTACTATGACATTATCCTTTGGTAAACAAAACTTTTTTTTTTTACATCTTTATTGGAGTATAATTGCTTTACAATGGTGTGTTAGTTTCTTCTGTACAACAAAGTGAATCAGCTATACAAATATGTATATCCCCATTTTTCCTCCCTCTTGCATCTCCCCCCACACCCTCCCTATCCCACCCCTCTAGGTGGTCACAAAGCCCGGAGCTGATCTCCCTGTGCTATGCGGCTGCTTCCCACTAGCTATCTATTTTACATTTGGTAGTGTATATATGTCCATGCCACTCTCTCACTTCATCCCAGCTTACCCTTCCCCCTTCCTGTGTCCTCAAGTCCATTCTCTACGTCTGCCTCTTTATTCCTGTCCTGCCCCTAGGTTCTTCAGAACCATTTTTTTTTTAATATTCCATATATATGTGTTAGCATATGGTATTTGTTTTTCTCTTTCTGACTTACTTCACTCTGTATGACAGTCTCTAGGTCCATCTACCTCACTACAAATAACTCAATTTCATTTCTTTTTATGGCTGAGTAATATTCCATTGTATATATGTGCCACATCTTCTTTATCCATTCATCTGTGGATGGACACTTAGGTTGCTTCCATGTCCTGGCTATTGTAAATAGGGCTGCAATGAACATTGTGGCACATGACTCTTTTTGAATTATGGTTTTCTCAGGGTATATGCCCAGGAGTGGTATTGCTGGGTCATATGGCAGTTCTATTTTTAGTTTTTTAAGGAACCTCCATACTGTTCTCCATAGTGGCTGTATCAATTTACATTCCCACCAACAGTGCAAGAGGGTTCCCTTTTCTCCACACCCTCTCCAGCATTTACTGTTTGTAGACTTTTTGATGATGGCCATTCTGACCGGTGTGAGGTGATACCTCATTGTGGTTTTGATTTGCATTTCTCTAATGATTAGTGATGCTGAGCCTCCTTTCATGTGTTTGTTGGTAATCTGTATATCTTCTTTGGAGAAATGTCTATTTAGGTCTTCTGCCCATTTTTGGATTGGGTTGTTGGTTTTTTTGGTATTAAGCTGCATGAGCTGCTTGTATATTTTGGAGATTAATCCTTTGTCAGTTGCTTCATTTGCAAATATTTTTTAAACTTTTTATCAAAATGTAATAAACATCAACTTGCTTAACTTTTTACTCCTCCTCGAGCAATCTCAGCCTGCTTGGTAATCTTGGCAGGAGCCCAGTCTACGGCAGAACTATTCATTCCTTCCCTGCTCTAAGAGTGCAATGATTTTTAATTAATGAAGTTCATTCTGTGTCACACCACATAAGCCCATGTGTCCAGGAAAGAGAACCTCCATGACAATCAGTGCATAAGAATTAGTCCAGCAGTATCTTATCAGTCCTGGATTATGCTGGAAGGACTTGAGGTGGGGTCCAGCAGTGAGTATTTTTTAATGTCTTCTTGATTCTGAAACACAGTCCTGAAATGGGACCCCATCATTTTATCTTCACAGTAGCCTGTAAGGTGAATGGCATTATCCCCATTTTACTTAGAAGTACACTGAAACCAAGAGATCCAGGGTCTCTGTGATTAGAGATACAGCAGTAGTTGGGGGCAGATTTGGGACTAAAAATCCATGTTAGTTTTCTGCAGATGCAAAAATCTCCCTACCAGGCAGCTTTTATACAACATTCTAACTTTAGGACCAATGATTTGGATGACTGTTGATTGGTTATGTGTACAGGTTTGTGTGTAATCATGATAAAAACAGTATTCTTTTAAAATACATGAGTGATACATGTTTATTGTGGGGAAGTATTTATAAAATATAGGTAAGAAAAGGGGGGAGGAAGCAAGGCACCTATCATTACACAACTCTGAGATAACACTTTTACTATGTTGATACATATCATTTTAGACTTACTATCCATTTATTGGGTTTCTAAAATTAGTTTATAAGACTGGGATCATGGTGTATGTAAAGGTTTTCACTCTTCAATATTCACTTACTGTATTATGAGCATCTTTCGTGCTGGTAAGTAGATACCTCATGCCTATTATAATGGCTATCATCAAAAAGACAAGAGATAAGAAATGCTAGCAAGGATGTAGAGAAAAGAGAACACTTGTGCACTGTTGGTGGGAATGTAAATTGGTAGAGACAATATGGAAAACAGTACGGAGTTTCCTCAAAAACTTAAAAATAGAACTACCATGTGATCCAACAATTAAAGGAAAAGAAAACACTATGTCAAAGAGATATCTACACCCCCATGTTCAGAGCAGCATTATTTATAATAGCCAATACATGGAAAAACCTAAGTGTCCATCAGTTGATGAATGGATAAAGAAGCTGTGGCTTAAATATACAGTGGAATATTATTCAGCTATGAAAAAGGAAAACCTGTATTTGAGACAGCATGGATGGACCTTAAGGGTATTATGCTAAGTGAGATAAGCCAGACAGGAAAAACAAACACAGTATGATCTCACTTGTATGGAGAATCTAAACAAACAAACAAAAAACCTCACAGAAAAAGAGAACAAATTTGCGGTTAACAGAGACAGGGGATGGGGTGGGGCAATTGGATGAAGGTGGTCAAAAGATACAAACTTCCAGTTATAAGGTAAACAAGTTCTGTGGCTGTAATGTACAACATGATGGCTATAGTTAACACTGCTGTATGGTATTATTTGAAAACTGTTAAGCGACTAGATCCTAAGATTTCTCATCACAAGGAAAAAAACATTCATGTTTTTTTGGTATCTATATAAGATGATGAATGTTAAATAAATTTATTGTGGTAATCGTTTCACAATGTTAACTCTAGTCATTATGTTGTACACCTTAAACTTGTGCAGTGCTGTATGTCAACTATATCTCAAAAAAACTCAGACAGGTGCTTCCCTGGTGGTGCAGTGGTTGAGAATCTGCCTGCCAATGCAGGGGACACGGGTTTGAGCCCTGGTCTAGGAAGATCCCACATGCCGCGGAGCAACTAGGCCCGTGAGCCACAAGTACTGAGCCTGTGCTCTAGAGCCTGTGCTCCGCAACAAGAGAGGCCGCGACAGTGAGAGGCCCGCGCACTGCGATGAAGAGTGGCCCCCACTCGTCGCAACTAGAGAAAGCCCACGCACAGAAACGAAGACCCAACACAGCCAAAAATAAATAAATAAATAAATAAATAAAGTGTAAAAATTAAAAAAAAAAAAACTCAGACAAAATTTTTAAGTAAGCAAATATCCACACTAGTACTTAAATGATTATAGAATTCCTTGATGTACTGTATCATAATGTGTTCAACAGAATCTTATTGTTAGATGTTTGACATCTGTGTATTTTTAAAACAACATACTTAAGTGAACAGCATACAACTTACCAAAGCTCAAAAATGGGATGTTTATAGATAATAAGCAGCTCTGAAGAACATAAAGAGTTAGCATTCAATTAACCAGAAAATGAGTCTCAACCCCTCAGCCTGGTTGGATAACTGAGGTGGTACACGTCAATGACTCCTGTTTCCATCACCATTTAATGACAGGTGTGACCGGCACTTGGCTGTAAGAGTGATCAGACTCTGAGTTTACTGTCAGGTTTGAAATTGAGCTCCACACAATACCGGGACATTATTTCCTGTGGGTCCTTGAGACTCCCCTGCCACCTCCAAGAGCAGGAGGGAGATCTCCGAGGTTAGCAGTCAGCCCTGAATTTTCACCAGGAAAAGGAAAGGAAGCCATTAATTCAAACCCTAAAAAACCTAATGCCTGCCTAGAAATAGCAACAGAATCTGATTAGAGCCCAGAAGAAAAGTGTCATAGACTTGAGAAAGATTAGGGTGACAATGGGTTTGTTGGAGGTCTGAAATCAGAAAAAAAAAAAAGAGTTCTAAAGAATTCAGGGTAACAGCATCCAAAAAGTGGGCAAAACTGACCAAATCATGGACTCTGGTATCTTTGGAGAAGAAAATGAACCTGGCTCCTCTTCAAGAAGTTGTCAGAAAACAAAATTGCCAGCCCATCCATTTATAAAATGAAAGCGATGCTCTAAGTGATCCAGAAATTCCAAAAATATTTTTACCTTCCTTCCTATGAGGCTCAGGAGAGATGCCAGGGTGGTTGGTAAAGTGACCTGAGGTCTGCATTCTTGACCTGGCTTTAGTTCCTCTCTGTGCAACTAAGAAAATTCTGTCCCCTGTCTAGTCTGGTTTTCTAGGCATTGAATAAGTGGAGGGGCATTATAGGATACACATCAAGAATTCCAGTTCGGCCACTTACTAACTATGAAATTGGATTGTTCCTTTACCTTCTTTCCAGTCTTTAAAATTTTCTAGTCCTTGAAATAGAGATAAAAGTATGTATAAGACTGTACTGAGTATTAAAACAAAATGAGGTATATAAAGAGCTTAGCTTAGGACCCATGACACAGTGGATGCTCAATAATTACAGAAGTTGGCAGCTGTTCTCTTTTCTTTGTTCCTTCCTAGCTCCAAAGTATTATTCTGTGACAGGTGTTAGGGGGATAGAAAGATACTAAGATATGTTCATTGCTTCACAGTCCACTGTGCAAAGCAGACACGTAAACACAGCTGTACCGGAAGATCAAGAAGAGAGCTGTAGGGCTTCCCTGGTGGCGCAGTGGTTGAGAATCTGCCTGCCAATGCAGGGCACATGGGTTCGAGCCCTGGTCTGGGAAGATCCCATATGCCGCGGAGCAACTAGGCCCGTGAGCCACAACTACTGAGCCTGCGCATCTGGAGCCTGTGCTCTGCAACAGGAGGGGCTGCGATAGTGAGAGGACCGCGCACCGCGATGAAGAGTGTCCCCCGCTCGCCGCAACTGGAGAAAGCCCTCGCACAGAAACGAAGACCCAACACAGCCAAAAATAAATATAAATAAGTAAATAAATTAAAAAAAAAAAAAAGAAGGAAGAAGAGAGCTGTATAAATGAGGCAGGGTTGATGCATCCTCACCAGGGGTGAGTGGAGGTAGGCTTCACAGTGGAGGCACCCATGCAGGTGGGCATTAAATGATGAAAAAAAATTTCAGGCAGAGAAGGAGTAGAAGTACTCAGGTAAGAAAGTAAAAGGCACAAGTGGATGGATTGTTACTCTTATTTTTTTAGTTCCTTCTAATGGGCTAATACAGTGGTTAAGGTGGAAAAAATCAGCGTATGTATTTACAACTGAACCCAAATCAACTAATGCTAGAAAGTTAAATTTTTGCCCTCCTGATCAAAGCAGTAAAAGCCTGGTGTTTTCTTTGTTTGGCTACGAACAGTCTGACCTTGGACATAAGATGTCACCTGCTCCTGAACTCTAAAATGAGGATTGTACATTCTACCTCTCCACTTCCATTAATTGTTGTGAAAATTAACTGGAATAGGATCTGCTTAAGAATCGTCTGGAAGGCTTGGGAGAGCACAGGTTACTGGACCCTGCCTCCATTCGTCCTGATTCAGTAGGTTTGAGGTGGGACCCAAGAATTTATATTCCTAACAAGCTCCCAAGTGATGCTGACGTGGCTGTTACAGAGGACTACGCTTTGAAAACCACTGCTTTAGGACACTGTGTTTTTCTAAGCTGTTATTCACAATTGGCTCAAGAGTAATGTGTTTATTATGTTTTATTCTGTTTCTTGCCCCTTAAGAGACTCTACAGGGAATATGCACAAGTAGAAGACATAATATTTGCTCTAGCTGTCCCTGCACGATATTGGCCTTGCTCGATCATATACAGTTAATGAATATGTTGATTTGATTTGTCCTCATATAGCTTCTAATCTCACTAGAGAGACATCACAAATTTATGAGGATGATAGCATTCATTGGAATAAGATTAAGTCTTTTTCCAATTTCATTCTTTCCCTTAGTAATCAGGCCTATGATTCCTAAAGGACTTCTTCTTTTCTCCCTCTTTCTGCTCCTACGACCACATATCCCAGGAGTCTTTAAAGGCCTTAGGCTAGATGGGATTTCAATTCGTGTTTAAGAGAACAGATATCTATGTAAATAGAACCGGGTGTCCCCTGCAACATCTGAAATGGGCTTTTCAGCCATCAGAACTGTAAATTACCTTCAAAGGCTCCTTCTTCCCAAAGTGGAGTCTTTGCTCCATGTATATTCCCATTGCCACAGAAAACCCTAGTCTCAGGAAGATTACAGCCAACCACCATGCTTTCACAACGCATCCCCTTCCTTGGCCTCTATACGCTTTCATGCTTTATCGTGTCTTGTGCACGCTCTGTTCTTTGAACTTCTCTGGGGAGCAGCATTTTCCAGGGCCTGGCTCCAGCCATGCCATGGGTATTGCCTTTCCATGATCATGATTTTTTTTTTTTTTAAATCATTTGAAGGATGGGATGGATATAACTTTTTTTTTTTTTTTTGGCTGTGTTGGGTCTTCGTTTCTGTGCGAGGGCTTTCTCTAGTTGTGGCAAGCGGGGGCCACTCTTCATCGTGGTGTGCGGGCCTCTCAGTATCGCGGCCTCTCTTGTTGCGGAGTACAGGCTCCAGACGTGCAGGCTCAGTAGTTGTGGCTCACGGGCCTAGTTGCTCCGCGGCATGTGGGATCTTCCCAGACCAGGGCTCGAACCCGTGTCCCCTGCATTGACAGGCAGATTCCCAACCACTGCGCCACCAGGGAAGCCCCGATCATGATATATTTTAAGGTGTCTGTTTCCTCTTTGAAAGAGGAAGAACAGCAGCCATTCCAATTACTTCAAGCAACAGGATCAAGAGAGCCTGCCTCATCTTCAGTGAAGCAGTTACATGCTCTCTTCAAAACGTGTCACCCTTTGGAATCGTCTGCCTGTGTTTAGGGTGGTGGGACTTACAGTCTTTCTACACGTAAATCTGTTTTCTCTCTGTCAGAGGTCTCGAACTGGTGTTTCACGGACCACGTCACCCTGGGTGACATAGTTTAAAAAAAAAAAAGAAAAGAAAAGAAAATTGAGTTTGTGACCAGCATTACAAAAAAGAGAGACAGAGAATTTATATAAAATTTGGATTTCCAGCTTCTCAAAAACAAAAGGTTCAGAAGCTTTGTCAGCCTGAACTCCCATTGTTAAAGGCAACACTGAAGGAGCTGAGGGCCGGCCACCTCCTTTGCACAGGGTCCAAGCTCCCCAGCTTGCTACTGTCCACACCGCTTGTCACTCACGTACATTACCTGCTTGGCTCCTGAATAGTTGCTCATGTTTGCTCTTCTTGACAGGTTGGCAGACCTACAGAGTCTGGGAGCTAGAGAGGTCCCTTAGAGCAGAGATTTTCAATCAGAATTACCTAGTAGCCTCTACAAATCCCTACACCCAGGCTGTACCCAATGCTAATTAAGTAAGAATCTCTGGGGTAGGACCAAGCCATCAGTATTTTTTTCTTAATTCCCTAAATGATTCTAATATACAGACATATTTGAGAATCAGTACCTTAGAAGAGTTTTTCTTCTCAACATTATTGTGCCTAGGAATCACCTGGGGATCTTGTTACAAAGTCAGGTTCTAATTCAGTAGGTCTGGGTGCAGCCTGAGATCCAGCATTTCAAACAAGCCAAGGCTGCTGGTCCCAAGACAACATTTTACACAGCAAAACCTTAGAGATCTTCTAGTCTGGTCTTGCTCATAGGTTTAAAGGGATGCCAAAATAATGCTTTATTCATCATAGTTAAGTATCTAAGCTTAGGAAGAATTTACTCTTTTTTAAGAATTTACTTTTAAAAACATGAATGATAGTGGTATCAAGGACATTTCTGTAAGAAAGTGGGTGCTTTTCCTCATTTACTTACATTCCATCATGACTTCTTGACTAAAAGAGGCAGGGGTAGGTCTTCAGCCAACAGAACATTATTTCACCCTAGCGGTTCCCACGTTTTCTGGTGGTGGATGGGGTGGAGATTAGAAAATAGATCCTGGGCTTCCCTGGTGGTGCAGTGTTTGAGAGTCTGCCTGCCAATGCAGGGGACACGGGTTCGAGCCCTGGTCTGGGAAGATCCCACATGCCGCGGAGCGACTGGGCCCGTGAGCCACAATTGCTGAGCCTGCGCATCTGGAGCCTGTGCTCCGCAGCCAGAGAGGCCGCGATAGTGAGAGGCCCGCGCACCGCGATGAAGAGTGGCCCCCACTTGCCGCAGCCAGAGAAGGCCCTCGCACAGAAACTAAGACCCAACACAGCCATAAATAAATAAATAAATAAATATTAGAAAATAGATCCTTATCCAGCCTTCCTGTTATTGCTCAAGATCATGTAACTATGAACTAGAGGAGCTAATACACTGAGAAAAATAGTGCCATCTGTCTTTATAAGCAGTCTAAAACACTGAGAGTTTCTTTGTTTGATTTAGTTTTAAGTCCTGGCCACCTCTCTTTCAGGTGACAGTGAAGCAGTCAGCCAGGTCTAATTGCCTGGTTATATGAGTGAACGGAGTAGGTAACTTTCAACAGTTTAATTTGAGGTCTGAAATTGGAGGGTTGAAGCTGGAACACTTCCTGGGGCCAAAAGATTTCTTTCAGGCTGGCCATTTCTCTGAACTAAAAATGCCCCCATGGTGTATTCATTTTCTAGATCCAGGTTTTTCAAGGTATTATCAAGGAACGAGGCGTGTCAGAATCCCTTGAGGCTTGAGTTACTGTATATTTCCAGGCCCCATTCCCAGAGATTCTGAACTGGTAGGTCTAGGGTGGGAGCCAGGAATTGACATTTCTAAGAGAATTCATCCAAGTGAATTTGACGTAACTGGAGCTCCAGATGTAGAGAAATATGGTAGGTAAGTAAATGGCCTTCCTTCCCCGTCTGCTAGTATAGGGACTATTTGTCTTCTGAACCTAGGCTGCAGCCTAGGAACCAGTTCAGAAGCAGCCTCTTCATTTGTTAAATCATGACAGAGATCACGCATGATGATCCCTTTTGCTACCAGGACGTGCAGCGTGGAACCCCCAGTTCTCAATGATGTAACCATTTTCTTAGCACAGAGCAGCTGAGAGGTTTTCCAAATGTGCTTACTATAGGAGTATACAAAATGGAGTACAACTTCTCTAAGTCTTTAGATTCTGAGGTCTCACTACAGCACTGTTTTGCAACTTTTTAAAAAAGAATGAATGATTACCTCTTCGGATGATCATAACAGCCTCACACCCTGCTGTCCTCTACTAGATGCGAATATGTCCACTCGTTGAGTGTCACTAAATACAGAGTGTAAATCCCATTTTCTATGCATCGCTACTAGCGCAGAAAAATTTGTGGTACGTGACTTTTGGAAATCTCTACCATAAAAGCAATAGGTATAGATAAATGCTTAATAATTGATAATGTTTTAATATTGAATATGCTTTTGCCCCTACTCCTGCTGCACTGGAGGAATATTGTGATATATTGTCATGTAACCCCTTCCCTTAGCAAGCATGCCCCCACTTCCTTGTGCCCCTCCACTGAGACCCACTGTTAACAATGCAAAGGCCAGGAAGGGCCAGAAAGGCAGCTGGACACACGCCTGTCACCACAGGGAGCCCAGGCCAGGAAGAGAATGATTGGCCTCTGGGTACAGAGACCTATCTGGAAGGCTTCTGTGCATCTGAATTGGCCTGTCCAGGCTGAAGTTTCAGCCAGCCTGACAGCCTGCTCAAGGGGACTCAAGTGTACACTTCAGCAACTCGATAACTCTTCCCCTGCTGGATGTCAAATGATTTGATTCAAAGGGAAAGAGGCTGAAATTGCCCTGCCTGGCAACTAAATAACAGCTTGGCCTTTTTAATCAGGAAGAAGCTTTCAAGTGATACAGAAAGAAAAAGTAGAAACTGGAATGATGATATTGATGACGATGGCATTCAGAGCAGCTGCCAGTGACATTAATTAAGAGATGATAATGGGTCAGGCACATGCCTTACCCTGTTTAACCCTCATACGAACCCTGGGAGGCAGAGGTAACATTGTCTCATTCTACATAAAGAACCTGAGGTTTAGACCTATTAAGTGACTTACACCTGGTGACACAGGTACTACAGGGCCGGAGTTTGAACCCAGGTCCTTCTCACCCTCAAGTCCATTCTACTCTCCCTCACTGCACAATTATTATGCAATTCCCTGTTGCAGCTACCATTCTGGAAGGCTTTTAATTGTTGCACTAGGCCATGCTTCTGGGGACGTTCTTGATCTTTGCACAGTGTGGGATCTGAATTTAGTCCTTTTAGAAATTCAACTATTTTCTCATCCAGTTGTGGCCAAGAAAGAAGAGGCTCAGAGATCAGTTGGTGTCTCGAAAGGTCACTCTTTCCTGCAGCTCACTTAATCCACATGCAGGTCTTCTTAGCCCCAGTCTAGTGCTCCAGCAAGATCCAGAAACCAAATATTCCCTGGAGCCCTTCTAGTCTATTGGAATAAACTACAGAGTCAAAAACCTGAGTTAAACCCCAGGTCTTCAAAACAGTAAGTCTCATTTTTCTTCTAAGCTGGAATACTCAGCTAGGTGTGGAACCTAGTATCATGTCTGGAACGCAGTAAGTGTGCAACTAATATTGTTTGCAAGAATGAACATCACTAGTAAGGAATATACTTACTTGGAGAAAGCACTTTATTTTCTTTCTTCAATTTTTCTATCTTTGAAATAAGTAGGTGTGGTCTAGGTGTTTGGGGAGGTCTTTCCATTTCAAAATTTGTTTAACCATAAAGCAGAGTTTCTTTACCTATGGTCTAGAAGATTGGTCAATGTACTCGCTGTAATCATATGCATAATATCCTTAAAATTTGATTTACTATAATTTAGTATAATTATACTAAATTTACTATGATTTAGTATAATTTATATATGGTAAAAGGCACCCCTATTAAGTGTATAGTCTATGACTTTTGACAAATGTATACAATCATGTAACCACCACTATAATCAAGACATAAAATATTTTAATTAGTTCAAAAAGTCCTTTTGTATACCTTTGCAAGCAATTCCCTCCCCCAACCCCAGCCCAGAGAACTACAGATCTTTTTTCTCTTCCTGTAATTCTGTCTTTCCCAGAGCACCATGTAAATGGACTCATAGCCTCCTCGATCTGGTTTCTTTTCCTGAGCACGATGCTTCTGAGATTCAGTCACTATGTTGTGTGTATCAGTAGTTTGTTCCTTTTTATAGCTGAGCAAATATTCCATTGTATAGATGTGCCACAATTTGTTTATTCATTCCAGCTTATGGACATTTAGATTGTGTCCAATTTGGACCATTTATGAATGAAGGTGTTATAAATATTCACATATACATTTTTCACACATATTTCTTAATATCTCTCGGGTAAATATTGTGAGAGTGGGTCCATGCAGAATTACTGAGTGTATATATGTATTATTTTTCTGAGGTGATGGTTTATAGTTTTTGTCAGATTCCCAAAATGGTCAGGGCTTACAAAAGGTTAAGAACCACTGATCTCTGGAAAAGAATATATATATTCTTTATATATATGTGTGTGTGTGTGTGTGTGTGTGTGTGTGTATAAAACTGAATCACTCTGCTGTATACCTGAACCTAACACACTGTAAATCAACTATATTCCAATAAAAAATGTTAAAAAATGATTATGAAAAAAAAAAAGAACCACTGATCCCGTTGCTGCTTCCTTTTATGTGTTGAGTTCCTTAAGCTCGGTGGCCTGACTTCTCAAATGGAATATTAACAAATTGAGAGGCAGCTTAGCTTAATAAAATAGGCATTGGATTAGATTTGAGGTGCTGCCCCACTATAGTCTAGTCTTTCACTATGTGACATTGCCAGTCCCCTTCCCCTTCTCAGGACCTCAGCAACCCTGTCCATTGATAATGGATTTGATGGCTAAGCTCCATTTCTCCATCCTACATTTCCCAGGCAACATAATGCAAGCTTCCTCCCTGGCCTCCTGCCTCTTTGGAGTTCTGGTTCAGAGCCTCCAAATACCCAGCATTCAGATTTGCCCTGCTTCCTGCAGGGGCACAATCACAGAGCATGATACTTTCTATCCAGCTGCACTCATTTTGCTCATGAATGTCTATACCTGGGAGGATGTATGTCAAGAAGAATGTTTATCAAGGCGTGGCAAATTAGAACAGGGCACCAGATTTCCAGTCCTGGTTTTGCTAACAGAAGCTCACTGGAGATGGGAAAATCACTTTAACTTCCCTTGCTTAAAATCTTGAGTGGCTTTCCAAAGTCCTTGGGATAAAGACCCTAAGCCTTCACAAGATGATCTATAAGACCTGGCCTTTGCCTGCCTCTCTACCTCCCACTCCTTCCTGCCTCTCCTGCAGTGGCCTCCAAAGACTCTCCCCCAAACCAGTGATTTGGAAGGTACCATGGAGACTTTGAGCATTAGCTGTGAGCCTTTGGTTCTGAGGCTCTTCAGTGTTTAGCTGGGAATTATGTACCACGAAGTGGAGTTCTGAAGATGCTCCCATGTAAGTAATTAAGCCAGAGCCACAGAACAATAGAGGCTTGCATATGTGGAGAAGATAAAGTAACAAGGCCAATTCTCGGGCTGCAACTTTTTCAGCAAAGCAAGAAAGATACATTTAACACCAAGGAACACGGATTTTTTTTTTTTTTTGGTTGGTCCCTCTATTTATGTAACTTCTTTCTTCCCAATTACACAGGTTTCTCCATAATGCACATCTTTAGGACAGCCTTAGAATTGTAAAAGATTCTTCACATAGCTTGATTTATTCAGTTGGCATTCATTAAACCTGATGGGGGCGGGGGCGAGGATCAGGAGTCTACTAAGGCATCAGATCCTGGCCTCCAAGCAACTTTTTCAGGTGGGGGTCATGATAGCCACCAACTCTCTAGAACCTTCTCTGTATTCAGCATCTTGCTGAGCTTTACATCCATTATCTTATTATTAATCATTATAATAAACTTAACACTGTCCATATTTTACAGATAAGGAAACTGAGGATTACACTAAGATAGTTACTTGACAAAGGTCATGAAGCTGGTAACTTGCAGAGCCTGCATTCAGCTCAAGTTGGCCTGTGATGCCAAAGCCCATACATGTAACTGCTAGTTACCACGTGGGAAATCCCGTTCATTACTTAACCTTATTAGGCCTCCGTTTCCTCTGTGAAACGGGATAACCAAGTTCGCAGGTTTCCCGTGTTTGCAGGAATTGAAAAGATAACTAATGTAAAGTATTTATGTATCATAATGCCTGGCACATTGTAATTCTCAGTATAAGCTAGCTGCTATTATTCTTATCATCACTATCATCATTATTGTTTGTCAACAGAGAGGCATATGCAAAGTACTATGGTGGTTCAAAGGAGGGGGCAATCACTTTCACCAAGAGGACAGTCAGAGTGTATGAGGATAGGTGTAAGGGTCATACAGATTCAAACTTGACCTCAAAAGGAGAATGTGTACATAGGGGTTCGGACTCAAAAGGGCCAGTATAAGAAACAACAGGAGTGAAAGCAAAGAGATAATAGGAAAACACTAGTAATGAGTACAAATGGTGAATAGGCCATTTTGCTGATACACATGTAAATTCAGGTGACGGTAGAGAGATACCTTGGAGTGAAAGTTTGGAGAACTGACTTGAGCAGAGGCTTGGTTTTATAGGAAGAGAGGAAACACTGAATATTTATGAGCAGGGGAGCAACAGAGCAGAGCTCTGCCCCAGGAAGATCCTGCAGGGCACCTATACCCACTGTGGCTGGGACGCATGTGAGGGAGTTACAGGATACGAATGAGACTTGGGAAGGACCAGTTCATGATAAGTCTGACCCAATACAATGCTGTATCCAGTAAGCAAGACCTATTTTGGCTTTGGAT
The DNA here is from genome assembly GCF_965194825.1 of Balaenoptera physalus. Lineage (NCBI taxonomy): Eukaryota > Metazoa > Chordata > Mammalia > Artiodactyla > Balaenopteridae > Balaenoptera > Balaenoptera physalus. The sequence continues at coordinate 47,813,715 of NC_138890.1, read as the reverse complement.
GGGGATGGAGAATCTGTGTCAGCCTTGTGAAATGCCCAAGATATAACAGGTCTTCCAAGGTGCATTTTCAACCCATCATGGTACTTTAATAACAGTCCCCTACTTTGCAGTGTTACCATGAAATTCATGCATGTCTTTCAAGTCCATCGGATTCTCAGAACAACCCTGTGATGAGATGAGGGAAATATTTTGACTTGTGAGCTTACTGAAGGCAAACATTGTGTGTGTGTGTGTGTGTGTGTGTGTGTGTGTGTGTGTGTGTGTGTGTGTGTGTGTGTGATGCGATTGCTTGATTTTTGCATACTTAACAAATAAGAGTGTGAGTGAGTGCGTGAATCTCCATTTGACTCAAGCAATTGAAGTGAGGAGATAGGATGAAAATATCTCAAGTTCTCATGGTTGGTACACATATGACTGGGACCCGAACCCAGGACTTTTCATCTCTCCCAATGTCATTATTTTCACACGTCTCCATTTACACTTCCTTAAAGGGGTGCTTTCCAAGGTATACACAATTTAATGACTTGGAATCCTGCTTGCTCTTTTTTTTTTTTTTTCTTCCTAAAAGCAATGCTTTGCCTGTTCCCTTTTAAGTCAGTCACGGAGGGAGTGCGTCCTCTGAGAGCCGATTTTCCAGCCCCATGCTCTGATTCTGATGCAAGATAATGGAGCTTAGCCTTCAAAGATATGAAAGGTACCAATTGTTTTGTTCTCCAAGCATTCAGAGGCAGCTGTTGTTTTTTTTATTTCCCCTTACAAAGCTTTCTTCTCCTTACAGCAAGGAGGGCGAAGGATGGAAGGTAGAAGGAGGAAGTCGGGTTTATCTATGCCTCAGAGGTCTTGAATAGTTTGGGGAAAAAACGAAATAACACAAAACTATAATTTCGCATTGTTCTCTGCTGCTTCTACCTCCCGCTGCCAGTCTACTCTTTCCATCAAATACGTTTAATATTGGTTGCAGAGCAGATCAAAAATTCTCTTTTCACTGGGATGTGTAGTCAGTCCATCTTGAAGAAGGAGCGTGGCATCAAAGAAGTTCATTGTCACCCTCACTCCCTCATTTCTATCCTTCCTCTCCCCTTCAGGGGGAACAAAAAGCCTGGGTTGCAAAAAGACTCTTTCATCTCAAATTGGTCTCTTTCCATTAGTTTCTTGGCTCTCAGGGACAAAAAAAAAAAAAAAGCAGATATTCTATAAATAGCATTGTTGAAGACACTAAATGCTAAATTAGTAAGATTTGATATTTGTATAGTGCAAAATATGTTGCTTTTACAGATAGAAACTTATGCTGCTGGTTCTTGAACAATTACGTTGAGGAGCTATTTTGTGTGTGTTGTGTAAATCATGACTGCTTGTTGAAGGGTATGCCGAGATTAAGGTGTGACCTCTGCACAATTTAGGGTTCTCGTGGTGGCCAAGTCTAGAGTCTCAGCTTTGCCAGTACTCAAAGACAATTAGGTTCAAGATGCCTGCATTGTAACAACTAAACCCTTGAGAAACTTCCCTATAAACAGTTGTTGTAGTGGCATCTATTTGCCGGGATAAATATCCAGTCACGTGAACTAGACCTTGGAGTCTTCAAACAGTGCAGCCTTTCCCAGTAGGAAAGTCTTCATGGGGAGTCCATTCTGATTAGAAGTATTTTTGTTCTGTTTTGTTTTTTGTCATCATGATTAAGAACGTGGGGTTAGGAATTAGACAGATTTTATGTATTGGTTACCTATCGCTGCATAAAAAGCTACCCCAAACTTAGTAGCTTATGACAATAATATTTATTATCTCTTATGGTTCTGTGGGTCAGGGCTTGAAACAGAACACAGTGGAGATGGCTTGTCTCTGCTCCACACTGTCTGAGATCTCAGCTGGAAGACTTGAAAACTGTGGGCTGGAATCATCTGAAAGCTCAATCATTCTCATGTGGGCTTTGCTGGAGCTGCCAGCTTGAACACCTACACATGGCCTCTCCATGTGGCCTGGGCTTCCTCACAACATGGTGACTGGGCTCCAAGGCTTAGCATGGCAAAAACTGTGACAAAGACCATGACATTATGATGCTTCACAGAGAGTTACATCAGCAACAGAAAATAGGTGGTCAAGATAGAAAAAAAAAAAAGAAATTAAAGAGAGAGAGGAGAGGGAAACAGGAGTAAAGAAGACCAAATGTGACCATGTTTGTCTAACATCGCTTCAAAGAACCAACAGATAAAAAATTACAACTTCTCCTCCTTGTCATATCTATGTATTGTGCAGAAATGCATGTATCAGGAGATTGTATTTAATAATAAATTTAATAATAAATCATCCAACTAACAGGCCCTCCCTCATTCTGGGTTCACCACTACTGCCAAACTAACATCACCTGAGTCCCTCCTTTGCCTAACTAAGCATTTTCACAAGCAGAGTCTCACTTAATTCTTACAACATCCTGATGAACCCAATGTTATAATTTCTATTCCCTTTTCTCTGAATCAGAACTTTGAGGATATGTAACCTTCCTGGCCCCCACTTATAAACTACTGCTGAGAGGGTTTGTTTTTAAAGATGGAGAGCCATTGTGCATTCTTAAGACAGTCACCTATTTTAGTCTCAGAGAGTACTTCAGTGGTGACCTTACCTAATACTTATGGTCATATAAGCAAGTCTTTTGACTGACTGGTTCAGGAATTCTTATCACATGATCTAATTTAACCTTTCTTTCTGCCACCTTTGATTTCTCATGTCACTGTTCTTCCAGAGCCACCCCCAATCAAAAATCTACACTAAACAAGTAAGGGTACTTCAATAGATCTATATTTCTAAGCAATTGTCTCTTCTCCCAAAAGAGTAAAACAGCAGAAGTGCTCCTTTCAATTAGAAATAAAAGTTCCCTCTATTTCAGCTACTATGGTTGTCCTTTTTTCTTTTAAAAGCTTTATTAAGACAAAAGTCACATACAACATTTAACGTGTTGAATTCAATGTCTTTTAGTATATCCACAAACATGTGTATCCATCATCAGAACCTAATTTTAGAACATTTCCCTCCCAACAAAGAGAAGTTCTGTACCCATTAGCTGTCACTCACCATTGCCTGCCCACAGACTCCAGTCCTAAGCAAACAGTAATCTACATTCTGTCTCTATAGATTTGCCTATCCTGGACATTTCATATAGATGGAATCGTACAATATGTGCTGTTTTGTAACTGACTTTTTTCATTGAGCATAATATTTTCAAGATTTATCCATGATGTAGCATGTATTAGTACTTCATTCCTTTTTGTGGTCAAATAATATTCCACTGTATGGATGTATCATATTTTGCTTATTCATTCTTCAGTTGATGGACACTGACTATTTCCCTTTTTGGGGCTATTATAACCAATGAAGCTATGAACATTCTTGTACAAGTTGTCATCTGGCCACATGTTTTCATTTCTCTTCGGTATATACCTAGTAGTGGAATTACTATATTATACAGTAACTCTATGTTTAACTTTTTGATGAACTGAAAAACTGGCCCCAATGTGGCTGCACTATTTTACATTCCCACCAGCAATATATGAGGGCTTCAATTTCTCTACATCCTCACTAACACTTGCTATTGTCTGTCTTTTTGGCTCTAGTCATTCTTGTGGGTGTGAAATGGTATCTCATTGTGGGTTTGATTTGCATTTTCCTAATGACTAACGGAGCTGAACATCTTCTTATGTGCTTTGTAGCTATCTGCATATCTTCTTTGGAGAAATGTCTATGCAAATCCCTTGCATATTTTTAAATTGCATTTTTGTCTTTATTTTTGAATTATTGGAGGTCTTTATAGATTCTAGATACAAGTCCCTTATCAGATATATGTTTGCAAATATTTTCTTCCACTCTGTGTCTTTTGTCTTTTTTGATGGTGTCATTTATATCACAAGATGTTCTTTGGTCATTTATTTTGATGTTCGTTGGTCATATATTCATATATTTGTTTCATTTTATGTTCAATTTTGCTTCTGTTTTCATTCATTCATTCATTCGTTCATGCACTGAGTGCCTATTATGTGTCAGAAATTGTTCTAGGCACTGGAGATATATTAGTGAACAACGTAGGACAATGTCCCTGCTATCATGAAACTACTGTTCCAGTCAGGGGAGACAGGTGATAAACAAATACATTAAATAATTTTAGACAATAGTGAATATTTTTAAGGAAATAAAGTGGGGGTAATGAGATAGAAAGTTTTTATGGGGGAAGTGTCAGAAGCGCGGAGCAGCTTTAGGTAGATCAACGCTATTGGCATTTCAGGACAGATCATTTTTTTTTTGTAAGCAGGGGTGCTGTCTTGTGCAACTGTAGGATATTCAGCAGCACCCCTGGCCTCTTCCCACAAGACGCCAATATCACCACCTGCCCCAGCTGTGACAAGCAAAAACATCTATAAACATTGCCTAACGTTCCCTGGGGGACAAAGTTGCCCTCAGTTGAGAACCACTGAGGGTGATGGTTGAGGACAGTACCTCTCAATGGAGACCTGGGGAAGGAGTTGATTTTATGGGAAGCTATAAGGTGAAGCCATTCGAAACAGATTGTAGATCAAGCACAAAAGTCTCAAGATGGGTATGTGGTTGTCTAAGAAACAGAAACCAGGCCTTTGAGTTAGAGTATAGTGAATGGGGAGAGGATTGGTAGAAGATGAAATCTGAGAGGTGGGCTGGAGCCAGATTATGGTGTACCTAGTAGATAGTAATAAGGAATTTGGGATTTATTCTAAGTACAATTGGAAGCCAACGAGTTAGGGATGCTGTCTTAGTCCATTCAGGCTGCTATAACAAAAATACCATAGACTGAGTGGCTTAAACAACAAACATTTTACTTCTCATAGTTCCAGAGGCTGGGAAGTCCAAAATCAAAACACCAGCAGATTCAGTGTCTGGTGAGAGCCCACTTCCTGATTCATAAATGGCCGTGTTCTCTCTGTATCCTTACAAGGTAAAGGGAGGGAGCTCTCTGAGGGCTTTTTTATAAAGGCACTAATCTCATTCATGAGGGCTCCATCCTCATGACCTAATTACCTCTCAGATGCCCCACCTCCAAATACCATCACATTAGGGATTAGGTTTCAACATATGAGGGACACAAACATTCAGTCTATAGCATTCTGCCCCTGCCCCCCCACCCAATTCATTCTATCCTAACATCCCTAAAGGTCTTAATTCATTCCAGCATCAGAAGTCTAAAGTCCAAAGTCTCATCTAAATATGTAAATCTGATAGGGGTGAGACTCAAAGTACTCTTCATCCTGAGGCAAATTCCCCTCCACCTGTGAACCTATGAAACCAAACAAGTTTGGTTTGGTGAGACAGGTATCAGATAGACATTACCATCCAAAAGGGAGAAATAGGAAAGAGGTAAGGAGTGACAGGTCCCAGGTAAATCCAAAACCTAGTGGGGCAGACAACATTAACCTGTAAGACTCCAGAATAATCTTCTTGTCTTAATGCTCTGCCTTCCAGGCCCACTGGGGTGGCAACCTCACCCCTGTGGTTTGATGGGATGGCCCTGCAACAGCTCTCTGTTGGCATCCCATGCCTGTGGCTCTTCTGGGCTTGAGTTCCATGCCTACAGCTCTCCCAGGCTGGGGTCCTGAGCCCCTGGTTCTGCCAGGTGACCCCATCCTTTGAAATCTAGGTGGAGGCAGTCATATCCCCATGGATCTGCTGGGCATAGCCCATGCCATAGCTCTCTGCAGGGGCCCCAACCCCAGGGCATGGGGCGGGGGCATCCTGGCCCACCTAAACTGGACAGGAGGCCCCACCCTCTGAAACCACTATGCTCCCCACCCCAGGTCCTTGCACTCTGGGTCTGTGATGGGTATGGCAGCCCTGAGGATTTCGGAACCACCTTCAATGACGTTCTTCTGTTGTCTGGGAGAATAGCTCCCAGCTTCCGTTGAGCAGGCTAATCCCTACTAATCTCCTTATCAAACCGTCACTTGGCCACACCTTTAGGGTTCTCATTTCTTGCAATATAAATAGGCTGAGAATTTTCTAAGTCTTTAAGTTCTAGTTCCGTTTTGCTTAACAATTCCCCCTTGTAAGTCATTTCTGTCCTCTCACGTTTTACTATAAGCAGTCAGGAGGAGCCAAGCCACACCTTCAACACTTTGCTTAGAAAATGCTTCAGCTAAGTGTCCAATTTCATTGCTGGCAAGTCCTACCTTCCACAAAACACTAGAACAGGAACACAATTCAGCCAAATTCTTTGTCACTTTACAGCAAGTATCACATTTCCTCCAGTTTCCAGTAACATGTTCCTCATTTCTGTCAGAGACCTCATCAGAATGAACTCTACCATCCATTTTTCTACCAACATTCTGTTCATGATTACCTAGGTATTCTCTAAGAAGATGAAGACTTTCTCTATACCTCTCCTTTTCTCTCTGAGTTCTCACTAGAATCACCTTTAAAGATCCATTCATAGCAAGACAGACTCTTTCAAGCATACACCTCAACAGTCTTCTGGCCTCTCTACCCATTACCCAGTTCCAAAGCCACGTCAACAGTTTTAGATATTTGGTACAGCAATACCGCCACATCTCTGCACCAGTTTCTGTCTTAGTGCATTCAGCCTGCTAGAAGGAAACTACCAAAGACTGAGTGGCTTCAACGACATTTATTTCTCACAGTTGTGGAGGCTAGGAAGTCCGAGGTCAAGACACCAAAAGGTTTGGTGTCTGTTGAGAGCTCGTTTCCTGTTGCATAGATGACTATGTTCCCGCTGTATCCTCACATGGCAGAAGGGGCAAGGGAGCTCTCTTGGGTATCTATTATAAGGGCACTAATCCCATTCACAAGGACTCCACTCTTTATGACCTAATCACTTTCCAAAGGCTCCACGTCCAAATACCATCACATTGGAGATAGGTTTCAACATATGAATTTAGGGAAGGTACCAATATGCAGCATTTAGCAGGTGCTGTTAAATATAGGAACTGAGCAGTGGATTTGTGTTCTTGTCCCATGTTTTCCTCCTCAAGTACCTAAAAATAGACAGTGATAGAGCTAAGACTAACACCCATGTTTCCTGACTCCTAGCCTAGTGGTCCTCCCATTAAACAAGGGAGACTAAGCAGTTCTCACCTGTTAACTGGTGTGAAGATTACAGGCGACCATTAATATAACTGTCCCTTCCCTCAATCCACCTTATATAAGAAGTCCCCAAAAAAAAAAAAAAAAAAAAAAAAGAAGTCCCAACATGGTTGTTGACACTGGTATGAAAATCAAAGAAAAGAAACTCTAGCCTGTTGCTATGTAAAGTATGGTTCACAGACCGGTAGCATCGGTGTCAGCAGGGAACTCGTTAAAATGCAGAATCTCAGGCCCCACCTCAAACTTACTAAATTAAAATCTATTTTAACAAGGCCCCCATGTAATTTGTAGGCATGTTAAACCTTGAGAAGCACTGATCTAGTTTATCAAAATATCATCAGAAGCAATTTAGTGATTCAGATGGTTTTTGATGGGCTTTCCCCGAGTCAGAAGACTAATGATGCTATCATCAAATTCTTATATAACACCATCCTGATTCCTTTCTTTCCTTTGTTTTCAGTAAGTCTTCACTCACAAAGTCACAAATTAAGGAGCTTTCCTTAATTAGGACACGGATCTTTTCCTTTCCATTTCTGCAGCCACCAGCTTTGTCTTGGCCCTCATTACTCTGCACCCAGACTATTGCAGATCCAAACTTATGCCCCAGCCTTCTTTACACCCTTCCATTTGCCCAAAGCTCTCTGATTTTCAAACCTTCTCTGGCTTTTGATTTTTCTTGCCTTCAAGGTAAAATTCATATCCTAACTCTTGCTTTGAAAACCATTACATTCAGGTCCCAAAACACTACCCAGACAATCTGTTGCATATATGTTCTTCTGTCCATGCCTTTGTTCATACTCTGGAATGCCCTTTCCCATCTTTTCTACTGCCTTCAGGGCTCTGCTGAAATCCCACTTCTATCACGAACGTCAGATTTACCCACGTTTCTGTTGCCTTCCCTTGTTCTAAGGTCCTGTGGCACTTGTCACCTATATGAGTTTTTGTTCAACTGCATTATAATTTCAGGTAAAAGTATATATCACACAACTAGATGGGAAACTCATAGAGGACAGGGGCTGCATCTTTACCCCTCTCCTTGTCAGCATCTGACAAGGCACTAAGCACATAGTAGGTAATCAGTAAATATTTTGCTTCTGAATCTGATGAAGTTGTAGAATAATGCCCAGAATTACAAGCACATCATTCCTACTAATTTATTTCCTCTAAGCGTCCATGCTACCGTTCAGCAATTATGCAAGCAGCATTGTTTATAAAACCATGGGTAGGCAGCCTCCAATCAGCAAGGCAGTAGGCATTGGAAACAGTCCAGAATTTCAGGCCAAATAAAAACTGTGAATGTTTATTTCAAGAGCCACTGTATTCTGTGGAACAAAGCTCTGTTCTGGGTGTCAGAACAACAGGTATCCCTTCCCACCTCCCTGCTGTGACACTCAAGGCCAGCTGCTCTGAACAGTGTGTCAGGCGTAGAGCTCCAGTTGCACTGCCCCAGCTGAGCCAGGGGCAGCCAGATACAAAATGCTGATAACATTAACCCTAATTTTGTATTTTGCTACAGTTTTGTGTTTGCTTAGTACTTCCTTCTTAAGGCTGTTGGCAATTGTGTTGGCTGGTCACTTGGCTCAGAATATTATTAGCTTTTTGTATATAGTTGTCCATCAGTATCCACAGGGGATTGGATCCAGGACCCCCGTGGATACCAAAATCAGTAGATGCTCAAGTCCCTTATGTAAAATGGCATGGTACAGTAGCATTGGTTAGTTTTCCTATTCCTGGGCATTAGACTGTAAAGATTCCCATAAGGAGACACAACTACTAACAACTTTCTTTGTATATATACTAGTTCCTTTGAACCTCCTAGAACTAAAGAGATAGCAGGAAAGTGCCATCATTCCCTTTTTACAGCTAGGGAAACAGAGGCCCCGGCAAGCAATCTAACTTGCCCAAGATCACAAATGTTTGTTCCAGAGCTGAGACTAGGGTTCAGGCTTCATGAACCCAGGGATAATATGCAGTATTATAGGCTCAGTGCAGCATTACTGGTTGACAGTAAGTAGACAAAGTTGACATTTGAACCCAGATGATCTATTTTTCTGGAGTCCACACTCCTACCCAACTATCAACATGGCCTACCAGACAGTCCACACTGATTCATGTAAAGAGATACATTTGCCATTTCTGTTCTAAGACAGGTTTGCCAAAATTGGGAGCAGTATCCTCTGTCTTTGAGATTCATTGCTTCAAACACCTATCTACTTTCCCTTCAAAGTTATCCCTTTAATAATGATTTTCAATTTTGATTATATCTGGGAGAAAACTAAGAAACCTATTTAGATGCTAATTGGCTCTAACATCTCAGTGAATCAGTCTCATTTATTTCCTACAAGAAGCCTCTGGAACACGGATCATGCAGTTATCAAAGAGTTTTGCTGACCCACTAGCTTAAAAGTGATTCAATGCATTTGAATTTATAACACAGTTTTATAGCAAAGGACATCTGTGCTAAGGACAGTGTCTTAAAGGCTAGATTTGGGGGTGGCAATTATTTTCTTGCGCATCATGGTAGGGATGCAGGGTGGACAAATTTAATTATTTTGCCCACATCAAAGTAGGGAAATGAATAGTCAATGAGCATTCTAGGAAGTTCACGGTATGATGGTAAAAAGCTAAATTTCTTTTCTTTTTTTTTTTTTTTAATTTATTTGTTTTATTTATTTATTTTTGGCTGAGTTGGGTCTTTGTTGCCACGCGCGGGCTTTCTCTAGTTGCGGCAAGCGGGGTCTACTCTTCACTGCGGTGCATGGGCTTCTCATTGCCGTGGCTTCTCTTGTTGCAGAGCACAAGCTCTAGGCATGCGGGCTTCAGTAGTTATAGCACGCGGGCTCAGTAGTTGTGGCACACGGGCTTAGTTGCCCCGCGGCATATGGGATCTTCCCGGACCAGGGCTCGAACCCGTGTCCCCTGCATTGGCAGGCGGATTCTTAACCACTGCGCCACCAGGGAAGCCCTAAAAAGTTAAATATCTAGTATCAGATGCTTAGGTATGAATTATTGCTCTACTTCTTTGTAGCTTTGTGACCATTGGCAACTTAACTTTTCTGAGCCTCAATTTCCTTATCTGCATAATGGGGGTCATAATGATACTTAACCTCACAAGGCTGAAATAATGACTAAATAAGACGATAAATATAAAATACTTAGCCCACTGCCTGGCACATAGTGCTTCATAAAAATTAATTATTATTATGTTTACATATTTATGAATAATTCCTACAGTCAAATAAAATGAGAAGTCTTCCTCATCCTTCATAAACATTTATGGAGTGTTCTTCTCCCAGGCCTGAATGAGTAATCCCCTCAGATTTACTAATAACAAGAGTCAGTTTGGGGGCTTCCCTGGTGGCGCAGTGGTTGAGAATCTGCCTGCCAATGCAGGGGACACGGGTTCGAGCCCTGGTCTGGGAAGATCCCACATGCCGCGGAGCAACTAAGCCCGTGAGCCACAATTACTGAGCCTGCGCGTCTGGAGCCTGTGCTCCACAACAAGAGAGGCTGCGATAATGAGAGGCCCGCGCACCGCGATGAAGAGTGGCCCCCGCTTGCCACAACTACAGAGAGCCCTCGCACAGAAACGCAGACCCAACACAGCCATAAATAAATAAATAAATAAATAAAATAAACCCAAAGTTTAAAAAAAAAAAAAAGAGTCAGTTTGGTGTTTAATGGAGATGAGGAAAGAAATGAGGGATGGAGGTGGAAGTCAGCCTTTAACATTAGATGGTTTACACCACAGTTTCTCAGTCTCAGCACTACTGACATTTTGGATTGGATAAGTGTCTGTTGCGGGGCTATTCTTCCCACTGAAGCATGTTCAGTAGCATCCCTGGCCTCTGCTCATTATTAGATGCCAGTAGAATTCCCCTTCCTCCATTTGTGACAGTCATAACATCTCCAGACACTGCCAAGTGTGCCCTGGAGCAAAAATGCCCCCAGTTGAGAACCACTGATGTACATACTGCATTCTCCCATGATGGGGACATGTATGGCCATGGGGTAGCCAGAGACAGACCAAGACAGAAGTGGGAAATTTTTTTTTTCTGTAAAAGTTCAAATAGTAAGTATTTCAGGCTTTCTTTCTGTCACAACTACTCAATTCTGCCACTGTAGCAAGGAAGCAGCCACAGACAGTGCATAAACAAACACATTCCAATGAAATGTCTTTTATAGACACTGAAATTTGAATTGCATATAATTTCCATGTGTCACTAAATATTCTTCTTTTTTATTTTTTTCAACCACTTTAAATTACTGAAACCACTTTTAGCTCACAGGCCATATAAAAACAGATGGGGGGCTGGATTTTTCTTGTGGGCAATTTTTGCTGACCTCTGTGTGAAGGAATATGTGAAGCCCTGGGATAAACATGGTACTTCTCCTGAGAGCATCAGATTAACTTTAAAAACTGGGAGGAAGCGTTTTTTTAATCAAAATAAACATTGCTATGTTTTGGAGTAGAGTTCAAACCCACATGAATTTTCAAGATAATATGTGATATTTCAAAGTAGTGTTTTGCTCCCCATGGGCTGCTTGGAGCTATGTCTCAGAGCATATCCCTGGAGGCCATCGATGCCATCATTCTCCTCTGCTTTTAGGCTACTCTGGTGAAAAATTTGAGAAGTTGCCCTTGTAGGAAGAAACTGACATAAAAGCCTTTTGGACTTCTCATAACTGATTGTCCTTGGATGGGGTCCGATAAAGCACCTAGAAATATTCTAAGTGCCTTGATGGTTCTCTAATGTATTTCATCCAGAGAATGGTCATGTAATATGTAATTGTTTAATCCAAGGTGGTTCCTATAAATCCTTTTTTGAAATTCCACCTGTCTCCTTCATACGCTTGGGGTCTGGAATCTACTCACTTCTCTTGTCAACTAAGTGGCCTGAGTATTACTCAGCATAGTGAGTACCTAGGATATTAACAAATGACCCAGCCTCTACCCTCAAGAAGGTGAAAATTCTCTGGTGATGGTAAAGCTTATTCATATGAGATGACCCCAAAAGAGGACCTCATCAAGAAAGACAGAGTGGGAAAGAGCATTGGATTGGCAAGCAGGGGGCTTCTTTTCTGGACCCTTCTTTGCCTTTTATCTTGAATGGGAGAGTTACTTTTCTCTTCTGCCCAGAGTGCTTTTTTGAAAAAGATTCGGAGGCACCATTCAAGCTGGGTAGGAAAGAGAGTGAAAAGATTGGTTAGAGCTGTCTGCCCTGGATGGGAACTCAGGGAGTGGCTGGCACAAATGCCAGGGTGTTGCCATGCTTAGTCTCAATCATCTCTATGGTCAGTCCCTCCTAACTAGAAATGTCTATGGCTAATTCCTCTGATGGCATAGTTTCACGGTAATGATTGGATCCAAAGAAGGCAGGATCACCATGGGATGCAAAGGTCAGGAGAAGATTGCCTGGCAGAGGTGAGAGGATGGTCAGGGCTTTAAGGATGTTTATTCTCCCTCACAGCTGGGCTCCAGCAGAGTACACTTTGTCTGACTTGGGTTTTGGTTGGCTGGAGGCTGAGTGACTTCTATTGTGGTGTTGGCACAGCAAGAGGGAGGCACGTAGGAGACACTGTGTCCCCGCCATTCTCCCGGGCCGTTGTGAAAGGGAATGTCTTCTTAATGAGCCCATCCCAGAGAGTCTGGCCTTTCAGATAAACAAATAAGCACCAGCAGGAGTTGCTCACAAGAGGCCTGGAAAAAATAAGGCCACTTTGAGTGACAGCCCAAATAAAGGAGACCTAAGAGGTCTGAAGTTAGCAGCTAATGAGCACAACTCCTCATCTGTGCTTCCTGGCCAGGACATCTATTGTTGAGGATGCCAGAAATCTGTGTGTCCTATTCATATAGGAAGAGACCTTTCTGGCCTCTGTCCCAGTACTGACTTTTATTTCATTTTTTATGTCGGGGGTGGGGAACTGCCTGGAGGAGATGTGCAAGGTGAAAAGAAATATACTTTCAGAAAAGAAGAAGTAAAACTGTCACTGTTTGCAGATGACATGATACTATACATAGAGAATCCTAAAGATGCTACCAGAAAACTACTAGAGCTAATCAATGAATTTGGTAAAGTTGCAGGATACAAAATTAATGCACAGAAATCTCTTGCATTTCTATACACTCATGATGAAAAATCTGAAAGAGAAATTAAGGAAACACTCCCATTTATCACTGCAACAAAAAGAATAAAATACCTAGGAATAAACCTACCCAGGGAGACAAAAGACCTGTATGCAGAAAACCATAAGACACTGATGAAAGAAATTAAAGATGACACCAACAGATGGAGAGATATACCATGTTCTTGGATTGGAAGAATCAATATTGTGAAAATGACTATACTACCCAAAGCAATGTACAGATTCAATGCAATCCCTATCAAATTACCAATGGCATTTTTTACAGAACTAGAACAAAAAATCTTAAAATTTGTATGGAGACACAAAAGATCCCGAATAGCCAAAGCAGTCTTGAGGGAAAAAAACGGAGCTGGAGGAATCACACTCCCTGACTTCAGACTGTACTACAAAGCTACAGTAATCAAGACAATATGGTACAATATGGCACAAAAACAGAAATATAGATCAATGGAACAGGATAGAAAGCCCAGAGATAAACCCACACACCTATGGTCAACTAATCTATGACAAAGGAGGCAAGGATATACAATGGAGAAAAGACAGTCTCTTCAATAAGTGGTGCTGGGAAAACTGGACAGCTACATGTAAAAGAATGAAATTAGAACACTCCCTAACACCGTACACAAAAATAAACTCAAAATGGATTAGAGACCTAAATGTAAGACTGGACACTATAAAACTCTTAGAGGAAAACATAGGAAGCACACTCTTTGACATAAATCACAGCAAGATCTTTTTTGATCCACCTCCTAGAGTAATGGAAATAAAAACAAAAATAAACAAATGGGACCTAATGAAACTTCAAAGCTTTTGCAAAGCAAAAGAAACTACAAACAAGATGAAAAGACAACCCTCAGAATGGGAGAAAATATTTGCAAACGAATCAACGGACAAAGGATTAATCTCCAAAATATATAAATAGCTCATGCAGCTCAATATTAAAGAAACAAACAACCCAATCCAAAAATGGGCAGAAGACCTAAATAGCCGTTTCTCCAAAGAAGACATACAGATGGCTAAGAAGCACATGAAAAGCTGCTCAACATCACTAATTATTAGAGAAATGCAAATCAAAACTACAATGAGGTATCACCTCATACCAGTTAGAATGGGCATCATCAGAAAATCTACAAACAACAAATGCTGAAGGTGTGGAGAAAGGGAACCCTCTTGCACTGCTGGTGGGAATGTAAATTGATACAGCCACTATGGAGAACAATATGGAGGTTCCTTAAAAAACTAAAAATAGAATTAACATATGACCCAGCAATCCCACTACTGGGCATATACCCAGAGAAAACCATAATTCAAAAAGACACATACAACCCAATGTTCACTGCAGCACTATTTACAATAGCCAGGTCATGGAAGCAACCTAAATGCCCATTGACAGATGAATGGATAAAGAAGATGTGGTACATATATACAATGGAATATTACTCAGCCATAAAAAGGAAGGAAATTGGGTCATTTGTAGAGACGTGGATGGATCTAGAGACTGTCATACAGAGTGAAGTAAGTCAGAAAGAGAAAAACAAATATCGTATATTAACGCATATATGTGGAACCTAGAAAAATGGTACAGTTGAACCAGTTTGCAGGGCAGAAATGGAGACACAGTTGTAGAGAACAAACGTATGGACACCAAGGTGGGAAAGTGGTGGGGGGTGGGGGTGGTGGTGGGATGAATTGGGAGATTGGGATTGACAAATATACACTGATATGTATAAAATGGATGACTAATAAGAATCTACTGTATAAAAAAATAAAATTCTAAAATTAAAAAAAAAGAAATATAATTTCAATCTAAAGCGATTTACTTATCTTTTTAATGATAAGAAAGATTTCTCACTTGGGAAATGGGGATAAAAATACAACTCTCTTCCTAGAATTGCTGGGAGGACCAAATAGGAAAGCACTTAGCACAGTGCCCAACGTTTAGTCAGCATCTGATACATGGTGGCTACAGTCATTAATAGTAGTAATAATATCATCATCTTCCTCTCCATACATAGAAATACACAGAAAAAGTCTGGAGATGCGGGATCTAGTTCCAGTTCTGCCATCAGTTCCCTGTGAGATCTTTAGGCAAATCATCTCTCATGTCAACTGAGAGTATTAGACCGGAGTCTTGATTCATTTAGTAAACATACTATGAAGACCTACTAAATGCCAGGTTTTGTCCCAGCCACAAGACATCTAAAGGTGAATCAGAGGCAGTTTGTGAACTCAAGGAACTCCAGGTGTAATGGGGGAGACAGACAGGTAATGCACATGACAGTACAACACTAGAAGTACTATTACTGTGATGATGTGTGTCAGGTGCTCTGGAGCCCGAGGCAAGAAACCAGCAAGGCCAACGTTCTGTCCCAATCCAACCTTCCATGAGTGTGTAACAGAAGCAACCAAGAGGCAAGCTGGATGTCCAGGAGAAGAAGAACTCAGCCAACTGGCAAGGGGCCTAAAACCCAGGTCCTCTCCTTCTAGGACCAGAGTTCTCATCAAATACCAAGCTGCCTTAAAATAAAACCATTCCAGAAAAAGTGATGTGCAGAGAGGTGATAATAACTGGGGTTTGGGAACAGGAGACTTCAGTCTGAGTTTCAGATCTGTTGTTGTGATAGCTTGATGACTTTGAGAAGGCTGTTGGATCTCTTTGAGCCTCAGTTATTTCATCAGCAAGAAGGGCACAACTGTCACACCTGCTTCACCCCGTGTTATCGTGTGGAGAGAGGAGATTGTTTATTTTAAAGGCTTGGTAAACTGCGACTTATATCAATTCTAGCTTGTGGTGTTTCTGCTGTTATCCTTAGTAATAATAAAAATGATAAACACCCTGCTATGTTATAGAAAAAAATGCTCAATGGCCAGTAATTGAATTTGGGTGTCCAAAGAAGTAGATAAGGTTTTTTTTGTTTGTTTTTTGTTTTTTTGCTTTTTTCCAACAGTCAGTATCTTCTTCAACCAATATCTTGGTTATGTATGGAAAAACAGAAGGGAGGGAAAGGGGAAGAGAGATTATCTATTTCTCCTTAAAGCTAATCAGAGAAATCACTCAAGGTAAGTCTTGTGACCTGATCTCTGATTAACTGAAGTTGCAATAGGCTGCTGTGATAGGAACCCTGAGGGGGTGACTGATTATCTAATAGTAGAGAGAAAGAATAAACAATTGAAGTAAACAAAAACCTTTGCTTGAGGTAAAGCAAAGGAGAGGTGATATAGGAGAATTATAATAAAGATGGGAGTGAGAGAAGAAAGGGGTTCTAGTTCTCTAGGTAGGTGACCTTGAACAAATAAATCTCTTCCCTCTACTTGGCCTCAGTTTCCCTATCAGTGCAACCTAGGGCTTGGTTGAGACAATCTCTAAGGTCCGTTTCAGGCTTGCCAGAGTATAAGGTTTCTGCCTGCACAACACTGAAACAGAGGGGGGTGAGAGAGAGATGGAGAGAAAGAGAGAGAGAGAGACAGAGAGACAGAGAGATAGGGAGACAGAGAGATAGGGAATCTGACTGATAAACTGAAAGGGAAACAGACTCATAAACCCATGGATTCAAATTAAATGGAGAATTCATGTTGATTTAGAGCTGGCAATTTCAGGCTTCTACATCACAAGGAGACTCTATTTAACCCTGGGGTGGTCTCTTGGGCCTTATCTTCCTCAGCTCAATAGTGCTGCACACAGAGCTCCCGTGGAAGTAGAGAGAGAGAGCTGTTTAAAAAGAAGAATTTACTTTAATCACCTGGGGAGCTGTCCCACACCCGCACCCCAGGTACCAGCAAAAGGACAGTGAAAGCCTCAGCCAGGCCTTAAATATTGGTTGCCTACCCTCTTAACTCCTTATGGCCTGATTTTCGGCCCCTAACAGAAGTCAGATCCAATGTTCTTATGTAGGGAAATAAAACACAATTTGCACACTGTCTATTCAATAATGCTGTTTACCATTTTTAGGGTGCACAAAGGGTGGAAAATTCAAGAGACCTACAATCCAGTACTTCAGACTTTGGAAACTTAGTCCTTGAGGCTCTGGGAAGTCCTAAAGGCTGAGAAAGGTCACTGAACGTCAGCAAAAGGAGACACCTTAGAGAGCTTCCAAAAATCTGTGGTGCTGCTACTAAGAAACAAGGTCCTAGAGAGGATTCAAGGCTTTGCCAGAGCCACCTGGGAGTCTCAGCAGAGCTGGGACTAGATCTCAGAATGAGAACTAAACTCAAACACAGCATCCCGAAGTTGCCCGTGACCTGGCCCCAGCGACTGCCCGACCTTCCCCGAGAGAGTTCTGCTTTCTGACTCTTCGCAGTGTAATGTCAGAAATAAATTTAGGATCCTTCTCGGGCATGAGGGACACCGGGTACCTCAGACTGACAGTTAGACAAAGGAATGTTGGATTTGCGAGGCTTTGGTGACCCGTATACAGCAGGTCTTTATATATACCACTAGCACCTGGGGAAGAATTGTGTTCATCCAGAGATCCAACTGCTGTTCCCAATTCAAATCAGGCCAACATACTGATTCAGATACAGAGAGTTGTGCTATCAAGAGAAATGGGCTAGGATTCTGAAGACCTAGTTTCTAATCCGACTGCCGTCACCCGCTAGTCACCTAACCTTGGTGCTCTATTTAAATTCTGTGAGCCTCATTCTTCCCACCTTTAAGACAGAGATGATGAGGACAGTATCTGCTGAGCAGAGTTAACTTAAACTAAATGAGAAAAAAGGAAAACACAAACCAAGAGGCATGGAATTAAGTATGAATTTCTAGGATCTAGTTTATATACATTATGAGAATTTAGAGAGAAGAAGAAAATATGCAAGTATCCTGAGGAGGTTAGGAAAACTTCCTGGGAGAGATTGGGAAGCAGAGGAGTCTTAAACAATTGCATTGTACTTGCAAACTAGAGGAGAAGAGAAAGGGGCCAGAGGAAATGAGAAAGTAGAGGCAGTGCCCTGAGCAAATGTCCAAAGCAAATGTCTGATTATTCTAATGCTTTGGGCTCTGTACTTCCGTTTTAAATAATATTCCAATCCTCGACACCTCCTTTCAACCGTGTTTTCTATTTTAATTTCCTGAATTGGTCCCCTGGGGAAGAGTGGGGACTATGTACTGAAACAAGTCACATCACAGAAACTTTTCTTCCCTTTTATTGAATTTTTTGTAAAATATATTAATTGTTAAAAAAAAGTAAAGACTATATCCAAATAATTCCCCAAATGAGCAGCCACCTTAGACTTTAATTACAGTATGTTCACTTTCCCCCTGCTCTCCACTTGCTAAATTGTACTATTACTAGTCATAATTCCTTCTGTGTTCTAGACTTTACAGTTTGTAAGGGGTGGTATTTATGTCTCCACCTTTGGCCCTCACAGCAAGTCCATGCAGCATTTCAGGTTGTTCGTGCTTTAGAAAGGTCACTAATAGTTGGCCAGGTTGCCTGATACATAGTAAGCTCTCAATAAATACTGGATGGATGGATGGATGGGCGGACGGATGGATGGATGGATGGGCGGATGGATGGATGGATGGATGGATGGATGGATGGATGGATGGGGGAGGAAGGGGAATTGAGTGAGTTGATAGCTGCTCTGAATATCTGCCAAACTTTATCATTGTCCTCAATGATAATCCCAGCTTCTGCAGAAATCCCAGGGCGCAGAAGGCAGGCATGCCCTGCAGTCATTTACTTCTGGGCTACCCTGGAGCCTGTCAAATGGGGATGGGCAGTAAGCCTGTCTGCTGTAATTTTGTGATATAGGAAATCTAGTAAATTTCCTGTGAAGCAAGGCCCTCAACAACCAAGGCTATTTGTGCAAGAGACTGTCCCCTTTAGCACAATGCATGATAGTGTGTTTGCAGTTTCTCCCTCATTTGAGAAAAATAGAATCTTTGCCCATTCCCATCCCAAGGTACAGAATTGAGGGTAGTAATGCTTGGGTTGCAGGGAGATCATATAGAATAAAAGGAAGGACCAGCAAACCAAAGTCAGAAGAAATGCGTTTGAGATTCAGGTCCAAAGTTTATAAGCTTCATTCATTCACTCACTCATTCATTCATTACATATTATGTTCCTACTCTGTAGCAGACTCTGCCAATCTCTGTGAATACGGTAGTGAACAAGAGAGACAAGGCACCTGACTTAATGGACCTTAGTTCTAATGGGGTAAGACAGACAAAGAAAACACACACAACAAATAAATGTCTAAATACATGTAATAATGGGCTGGTGATATTTAAGCCCAGTCTTACAGGCTGAGAAGGTACTAGCTCTTCAAAATAAAACTGGGGGAGAAATATTCAAGTCAGAGGGAACAATTTGTGCAATGGTCCTGTGGTAGGAAAAAGCTTAGTGGTGGAATTTGAGGAACTGAGGGTCAACCAGGTAGGTGGAGCATTTCTGGCAGGGGAGAGAGCGACAGAAGATTAGATTGGGAAGACAGAGAAGGGACCAGACAAGGCAGAGCCTGAGAGGCCATGGAGAGAAATTTGGATTTTATTTTATGTGCATGAGAAGCCACTGGAAGGTTATAAGTAGAAACAGCATGTGATCTAATCTCTGTTTTAAGAATCTGACTTTGGCCCAATCACTCAACTTCTCTGTTTCCCTTTCCTCTCCTAAAAATGGAGGAAAAAAAACCTCCTATTGCTGTGTCCTTCTAAGAGGTTGTTGAGGCCTCACATAATGTTCATCATAATACACTGCTCCAAGTAGCATTTGATCAATATTGAATTGATTTGAATTGTTCAATAATAATATGAACACGCTTTGTAAACCATAAAGTGTCACGCACACCTAAGGTTTTATCAACATCACCTTTCCCCAAAGCCTGGACTCCTTCATAGGAACAGATAATCGGCCACAAATGCTCTGAAAACCCCATCCCAATAAAAAGTACTTTCTATTTTTGTTCCCTTGTTTATCAGAGTCTGGGTTTGGTTTTCTTTATTCCATGGCACTAACTTATTCTCTATTTTTGGCCCAGGAAACATCAACTAGACTCAAGTGTGCTATTTAACCCTAAGAAATAAAAATATCCCGAGAGAATATGATGGCCAGGACTGGGAGTGAAGTTACCCAGTGTGTGCCTGGAACTGGGCACTTTCTGCAGCAGGTGGGAGCTTGTCCTCATTAGTCACAGGTCCCCCATTACCTAGGAAGGACTTGTGAAGAATAATACTGATGACGATGATAATAAGAATAATAAATGATTAGTAATGCATATAGATATAGATATACACATGTGTGTATATATATATAGCCCTTTGCTACTTTTCTCAAAGCATTTGTTTCCCATCTATTGTTTTAATTTAGCTCGCACTCATGCACAGAGGTAGAGTGGCAGTGTTCTAATTGGGGAAATGGCCATAAAGTGTTTAAGTGGTTTGCCTCAAGGTCATACTGTGAGTGATGGAGGAGGCGAAACCAGGCCCCAGGGCTCCCAAATCCTGTGCCAGCACACCGTGTCGAGACCCTCAGCTCCCCTGGGAGCCTTAAGAAAGAAAACTGGGATCCTAAATCCCAGATTAAATAAATAGGAATTGGAGCACAGAGAAAAATGGCCACAAGCAGGAGCCCATGTGGGCAAGTGCTCTTTGTACCACCTGCTCAAGTACCCACTAAAGTTCCTGCCATCCTGCCTTTCAACCCCATACATAGCTGGGGGCGGCAATGCATTGGGAAGACACAAAGGAAATCAAGGCAGTCCACAGTTTGCTGCACTGCCAAAGGGAGAATAGGACTGGGAATAGATCTTCAGTAAATTAAGAGTTTTCTCTTTTGGATGGAAAGGAGGTCTCTGGGACTTTGGGGCTGACCTTGGGCCCACCATGCATTTGCCGTAGGCCTCTCTTGCCCTCCCCTCATGGTTTTGGACAAAGTGAATCTTCGAGTTCTTTCCAACTTTAGCATTCTTTAATTCCACCATGTATGGGCTGGATGGGATATATTTGGCCATTTTGATTATACATTGAATTATTTGTAGTATAAAAGGCTCTTATATTTTGGTCCATGGGATACACTATGTTTCCTTAGTTCCAGATATGGACACCCTCTATAGAAAAAGAAAGACAAATTCTAACCCTCTTCTCCCAAACCCCTACCTTCACCTCCAGTAACTAAAATAGAGTTTTATCTGCCCTAGAATATTATCTCCAATGTTAAAAAGCTTAAGAGTCAACAAAAATAGATGTATATTGAGGGCCCATCATACAATAGGCACTATGAAACCAGATAAGAGAAGCACATATAAAGGATAGGCACAGGACCCAGCATATAGTAAGTACCCATTAAAAGCCAGTTTTTGCTGCTATCATCATCTTCATCTTCATCCTCATCAACATCATCACATCAGAACTGGTCATTTCATAGTAGAAGAGGTTGCTTTGGGGGCTTCCGTGGTGGCGCGGTGGTTGAGAATCTGCCTGCCAATGCAGGGGACACGGGTTCGAGCCCTGGTCTGGGAAGATCCCACATGCCACGGAGCAACTAAGCCCGTGGGCCACAATTACTGAGCCTGCGCGTCTGAAGCCTGTGCTCCGCAACAAGAGAGGCCGCGATAATGAGAGGCCCGCGCACCGCGATGAAGAGTGGCCCCCACTTGCCGCAACTAGAGAAAGCCCTCGCACAGAAACGAAGACCCAACAAGCCATAAATTAATTAATTAATTAATTAATTAATTAACTAAAAAAGAATAGGTTGCTTTATCTCACCAACCTCTCTCAACAACTGAACAAAGGAGAAACTTTTAGTTCCCACATTTTACACATGAGTTAAATGGAACAGAGGGAGGTTGTGTAACTGGCCTGAGCTCACAGACAGTCCTCAAACCCAGATGTACTGGTTCATAGAACCCATCTTTAAACCGCTGCACTAGTTGCACTGACCTTCTATACAACTTGGCAGCCGTACTCATTATCTTGTCCAATTTGAGCCTAAAATGTGATGTAGCTCAGAGGCAGCCAAGTTCACTGGGATGTGCATGAGTACAGGTGTGGGACTCTGCTGCCCAGGTGTGAGCCTCGTGGGCTTGGTCAAGTGCCTGCCCTGGGTCCAAGCTTCTCTGTGGGTGAAATGGCTAAAAATACCCACCCAGCTCTCCTCCTAGAATGTACATGAGGTTCCAGTGGGATTATGGATGAGAATACACTTTGTATTTTGTCATCTTCTACTCAGATGCATGTGTTCATCTCATTAATATTACAGTCTGGTGCCAATTTCTGGGGGGGGTCAGCCACAGAGAAGCTCGCTCAGGCTGCAACATCTCATTAGAAGCTAACATTTGGATTCAGGGAGAGGAGAAGGGAGGGGGCGAGAGTCGTCCTCTGCTGCCTAGGTTCTTACCGCTATCTGTATTCAGAGAGGCTTGTTGGTACCTTGGCAGTGCCACTCGGTGGGGCGTCTCTGACTTTGATGTTGCATGTGTCAACATCCTAATAGGGGGCAGCTGAGATCGAGTGTGAGTTTGGAAAGACATCTTATGACAGGTTTTGCCTAAAGATGTTTCAACAGATAACCCTTTAGAAATAACAAAGGTAGTTTATACATTTCACTGGGAACCCCGGGGGCTTAGGTAGCAGCTCAGTTCGACGTTTGGCATGCAAACAGCTTCCTATTCTCCTTTTCTTCCCCTCTTGCACATCTGTGAGATACCACTGCTTGTCACCATAGTACAGTACTGTTTAGTTACATTGACATTCTGTCCACGTTGACAGCAATGATAGAAGGACATGAGGCTGTTTCCTTCTAGAAAGTCCACATTGGAAAACCTTAGAAAGTCACTCCGCCTTTCTAAAATGTAAATCAGATCACCTCATTCTGCTGTTTAAAACTCCTCTCCTGGCTTCCCATCATGCTTAGAATAAAATACAGATGCCTCCTGTGACCCGGATATTGAGCCTTATCTGACCTGTCCTGAACTCTCTAACCTCACCTCCCAAATAGCTCCGCTACCTCACTATGCAGGAGCCCTACTGGCCTCCTCTCTGTACCTCACTCATGCCAAGCTTTCTCCTACTTTAGGGGCTATGCACCTAGAGCTCTTTCCTGCACCTATTTTCCCCCAAATTTTCCATGGTTGGTTCCTTCGCGTCACTGGGTCCCAGCTTGGCTCAGAAGTCTCTGCAGCCAGTACTTCCCTGACCTTCCTATTTGGCCTCCACTCCTACCCCAAGTCTGTCCCCACCATATCACCTTGCTGTATTGTCTTCCTAGCGTATGGTCACTCACTTACCTATGGATGGTCTTACTAGAGGATTAGCACCTTGAGAGTAGAGATCTTCACTGTCTTTCAGATCTGCAGCACGTAAGAACAGAGGTGCTGTGACACAGAGTAGGTGGGCGATGAATACGTGTGAGATGGGTGAATGAGCCCCTCCTTCTACAGATGGAGAAGGTAGAAGCAGAGAAGAGTGCCCACCACTGCCTTCCTGTTTTCCCTCTGAAGGTTTTATGTGAGCACCGTTGGGCCATACTGGGGCTTTGGCAGGTTATAGCATCCAGGGGCTCTTGATGGGATGTTCACAGATTCCTGGGAAGTCAGCAGATGAGGATCAGGGTGTCTGGAGCTCTGTGAAAGTGTAGGCATATTTCTGGCAAGAATGTTTATGGCTTTTATTTGTAGCTCAAAGGGATCTTTGACTCACTGGTAGCACCATCAACTTTTCCTTTTAAGTAGTTTAGGTTTGGCGGGGGACGTGAAGTGAGCCTAGAAAGAGGATGGAATGATGATCTCAGCATCACCTTGAGGTTCTCTTTTCTCACTATCAACATGACTCCACTGTTCTGTCACAGAATGTATATAGGGAAGTTTCCCCTTCTTACCACCAAAGCATCTCTTTCCTAGTTTATTGTTTCCATGGTGTATCTCCAGTGCCAGAAGCTAGTCAGATTTCCACGTGAATCAAAGAATTCCAGAGTTGGGAAGGCACATAATTCAATGTTTATAAGCCATGATGTGCACCAGATTTTTCTAGGGAACTTTTTATAACTATGAGTTTCCACCAGCCCCTACTTTGACTTTTTTACTCGGTAAGATTAGATGCAAGATGTATTCGTTTCCTAGGGCTGCTGTAACTAAGTACCACAAACAGGTGGCTTAAAATAACAAGAATTTATTGTCTCACAGTTCTGAAGGCTGGAAGTCTGAAATCAAGGTGTTGGTAGGGCCATGCTCTCTCTAACACTGTAGGTGAGAATCCCTCCTTGCTTCTTCCTAGCTTCCGGAGGTTGCCATTAATCCTTGACATTCATTGACTTGTAGCCGCTGCACTTCAGTCTCTGCCTCCATCATCACACAGTGTTTTCCCTTTGTGTATCTGTGTGTCTCTCTTCTTAGAAGGACACCAGGTGTATAGGACTAAGGGTCTACCCTACTCCACTGTTATCTCATCCTAACTAATTACATCCGCAATGACCCTATTTCCAAATAAAGTCACATTCAGAGGTACTGGGGCTCTGTACATGAACATGTGTTTTGGGAGGACACAATTCAACACACGATAAAGAATACTGGAATCTGTATTTCTTTAAAATTCCACCAGTAATTCTCATTGGGAAACACTGTTCTTACCGATCCCCTCGCTGAACAGATGGGAAACTCAGGCCCAGGGAAGGGGTGAGTCCAGAGTCACACAGCGACTCAGTGATAATGTCACAGTAGGATGCCAGGTATCATGATTCCCCCAACATCTTTTCCAATAGGCCAAACTGCCTTTTGGTGTTCAGACGCGGTGATCCTCTCGCTGGTTTACAAAGATGAGCATTTAAGTGGGTATTTCCAGTTGCCCACATCTGCCCCAAGGGCCCATTTACCTCCCCAGTGGTTTCCAGTGGGGCATCAGTGGATTCTTTGGTCCTGTCACTTGTCTCCACCACGAAGAGTAAGGTTTTAGGGCAAGGTGGTCTACTGCAGCAGTCACAGACATGCATCCTAGTTTCCTCCCAGCTGTGCCCATGTTGGCCCACATTCCTGTGGTCACTAACTGGTATTCGGATGAGGTGTGGGAAGACTTCCTTTCTCTTCTGTCACTTACTCAGAACACTACCATATGGTACGTGTTAGCACAGTCCTCTCACTTGTGTTCTCATGTGGGTGGGTTCTTGGGAGAAGAAATTAACATCTGGAAAGACATCCCGAGCCTTGCATGCATCATTTGAGATATTACTCAGTGGAAATAGTGGTTGTCATGCCCCATTTGTGTCCCCTCCCGTTGTATTTTTATGCTGGAAGTCTGCGTGATCTGTGGATCCCCATCGAAATCAGTTCCCGCACAGCAGATGCATTTAAAGTCATGGATCTCAGAGTAAGCAAAATAAAGTGTTTAATCTATTATTAATCAGCCAGCTGACAAAATGCTAGAGCTCTAGGGGGGTCTGAGGAAGACATCAATATTTATGGCCTTGTTAGTGACTGCATATTTTTTTCTCTCTCTCTCCTTTCTCCTCCCACCCCTTAAGATGGGAACAGAAATATGGATCCTGTTATGTTTTATGCGATTGTACAGGGTAGGAATGTCATGTTCTGGAATGAGATAACTCCAAAGTGGTATTGCATATTTGTTCAAGACTATTGGCGGTTGGAGCTGCAGTAACCTCTGCCAGGTCGGGTTAGCAAAACCAGTCTGTAATCCACGGTAATACAGTGGGAGAGCTTAGGAACAGAAGGACCTGGGAGACCATCTGTAACAAAGAATTAATTTTTCTGATGAGGCAGCTGAGGCTCAGAGAGGGCAAGGGGCTTCTTTGTGACCACACATTTATTTATTATTCAACAAACTCTAACTGGATGCCTTCTACATATCAGACAATGTGTGAGCTCCCAGGGACACCAAGATAAGTATTCAAAGGAATAGGTGCCATTCACTGAGTATGTCCTAGGTGTGAGGTACAGGCTGAGTCCTTTAAATAGTCCCTCTTGCTAAAACCCTCCGACAGTTTCCAGCTGCACTTGGAATAAATGCAGATGCTTTGCCTACAAGGATCTACGTGACCTTGCTCTGACCTCACCTCATTTCATTCCCCCCCTCACCCCGGTTCCATTCTTCCCCTCATTCCTCAGTGACTTTCATAGTTATTGTTCCTGGAATATATACCAGACTTATTGCCCCTTTAGGTCTTTGAACCAGCTGTCCACTCAGCCTAGATTACTCTTCCCTTCATCATTTCTGGATACTTATATTTCAGGCCCGAGCACACTCTTCACTTTTTCAGAGATTCCTTGACAATGAGTTACCCCACTCTCACCCCCTTAGTCACTTTCTCTTAATCAACCTTAGTGCCTTCCTACCCTTTGATGTGCTAATAAATGCTTAGCCCCTGGACATAGTGGGGCCGAGGTGGGGGTTGTGGATTTATAGCATTTGCCAATTTCCTCATGTAAATACTTCCACTACGGCTCATTCAATGCTCCAGGTTATCTGTGTGATGTTGTTGAATGTGAAGCTGGGAAGAAATACACAGAGTTCACTCTTGTGAGCCAGTGTAAACCAGTTCTGGCATACATCTTACTGCCCGAAATTACAGTATTTATCAACGTGTAATTCTTTTTTCCCTCCCATGCAATATAAGCTCTGAAAGAGGAGGAACCTTTTCCATTTCATTTACAGTTGTATTTCTAGCATCTAGAACAGGGCCAGGAATATGATACTCACTGAATAAATGACTGGAATCAATTATGAATGGTTGAATGAATGAGAATCCTGACAATGACTCTGTTAAGTAGGTGCAACTATTATCCTTTTTTGTCAGATAAGGAAACCAAAATGCAGAGGGAGATTCAGTCACTTGTCCAAGCTTACAATCAGTACATGAAGAGCCAGGATTTGAACCCAGGCATTTTATCTCCAGAGTCCCTGCTCTAAATCTCAATCTATATGAAGTTGATGAAGTCCTTACTTTCAAAGAGCTCATAATCTAGTGGGAAAAAAAAAAAAAAGATAATTGAACGTAAAGAAATAATGTGACCATGACAGAGGTGTGCATACTTACACTACAGGACCTGGGTGAGTGAGGGTGGATCTAGTGCTTCTGGGGAGGAGTGGGAGTGTCATGGTGGTCAGATAAGGCCATGTGACAAAGGTAATATCTGGTCAAGGCCTTGGAGGATGTCATCAGTGCTTTTTCCACCATGCCGAGTTGCTCCCCACCTGGGACAATTGACATTATGAAATCTCCCTGGATCAGGAAGAGGAATCAGGCTTCACTCAAATGTAAAGGAAACTGCAGCAGTGTTAGTGACATGGCTTGAGGATCAACTGTATATTTCGGTGCCTGGGAAATCCGATAATCCCCCTGAGGCACACTTCCACACAGGGACTTCCCCCCACCCCGCTGGTCTCCTACTCGAACTCTCTGATTAAGGGTGTGATTTACTCTAAGCCACTCACCCATTTCTGCTTCTGATTCTTTGCCCCTTGCTTCAAAATTTCAGGTGGCTACTGACCCGAGATGGTAGTGAGTGCAAAGTGTACTACTGCAGACTTTTTGATTTGTCTAGTAGCCAGGCCTGAGCACCACAGGACCATCAGTGACAAATGTCTAAACCTTTGCATTCCCTGCCTCTGCTTCTCCCCTCCCCAACCCCAAATCCGTCATTGGAGCCTTTTGCCAACACTTCCATCGTACCTTTCTTTTCATTCCCACTTTTGTCATCCTGATCCAAGATTCATTCATCCACTCATTTACTCACTCATTCAACAAATGTTGAGCGCCTACCACATGATACTCAGTGCAGTAGGCCCTGGGAATACAGTGATGAGCAAAAGCACACATGACTCCTGCCCTCACAGAGCTTATATTCTAGGGACTTCCCTGGTGGCATAGTGGTTAAGAATCTGCCTGCCAATGCAGGGGACACGGGTTCGATCCCTGGTCTGGGAAGATCCTACATGCTGCAGAGCAACTAAGCTCATATGCCACAACTACTGAAGCCCGCGCGCCTAGAGCCCGTGCTCCGCAACAAGAGAAGCCACCGCAGTGAGAAGCCCACGCACCACAATGAAGAGTAGCCCCCGCTCGCCGCAACTAGAGAAAGCCCGTGTGCAGCAACGAAGACCCAATGCAGCCAAAAATAAATAATTAAAATAAATAAATTTTAACAAAAGAAGAAAAAGGAGCTTATATTCTAGAGGAGGCAGACAGATGTTAAGTGAAAAATCACACAGATAAATGGATTGTTCTACCTGTGATGAATGTTACAAAAGGAGAGGGAGAGGGTGCATGGTGCTATGAGGGTCCCTAACAGGGCATTTGACATAAGCAGAAATGCCAGGACAAGGGAAGTTACATTTAAACCAAAATCTGAAGGATGAGAAGGATAAGTTAAGGAATCAAAAGGAGGAAAAATCATTTCTGCCAATTAGAACAACATGCACAAATGTTCTTCAGTGGAAGGGAGTATAACTCCGACCACAGCAGTGAAAATAGGCTGATTTGGATGGTGACAGAAAGCAAGGGTGGAGGGTGGGATGGGATAAGGTTGGGGAGGTAGGGAGGGGCTACGATGGGACACTGGGAGGCCATGATGACCTCCAAGCCTAGACACCCGAAGGAATCAATTTTTGTTCTTCCCTATGTCTCCCCTTCTGGCTCATCCAATGCACCACTGCCAAACTCCTCTTTCTAAAGCACTGTTGTGTTTCCTATTACTCTCGTACTCAAAAAATTATCCATTGTTTTCCAATCCCTACGGTGTGAAGCCTGAACCCAATGGCATCAAAAACTTCTATAATCCAGCACCAACTAACCTTTTAGCTGTCATCTCTCGCTGTGGGGAAAGCATATAACATAATGTTTAAGAGCAGAGGCTTTGGAGCCAAACAGCCAGTGTGAATCTCGTTTCTTCCACTTTCTACCTTTGTGACCCAGGACAGATTATTTAATCTTGCTGTGCCTGCATTTTTGTGCCTTTAAATTGGATCAAAGTGTAAAGATTATATCAGATAAGCATATAAAGCCTGTGCATAGTCCATAGCATACAGAAAGTACTTATTTAATAATAACCTATTATACTCTGTGGTCTACTCACTGTTGCCCATTCTTATCTGATGTCTCGCAGCCAGTGATGCACTATTTCTCCCGCCTAGAACAGCTTCTTCTACATCTATCCAAAATGTATAACCCTGTAATCACCAGATCGATATCACCAGATCGATATCACCTGAATCGCCACCATCTCTGTACCATCCCCCCTCTACCACCAGCCCTCTAGGGTGGACCCTTTATCTAAATTCCTAGAACAGGTTTTCAGATATTTTTATTCATATGAAGTTATTATTTTTTAATCATCTTTCAGCTTTTGTATGAGTGTTTTCCTTCTCATCCTCTCTTATTATTAGCTTTTCAAGGTTGGGTGCCATGCCTTGTCTTGGCCTTACTATCCTCATCACATCTAGTACAATGCATAGAACATTGCTCTTAATACAGATTCCTTGGGTGAGTGAATAAAAGAGTAAAAATGTAAAAGAAGAGAGTGTCCATTTTTATAGTGCTATGAGTGGGGAAAAGAAGTTAATCAAAGTGTCCAGAAAATAAAATTCTATCCCTCTCTTTGAGTTGTTCATTTATTTATAAGCTGGGGACCATGTTACATACCATCTATTTAGTCTCATGACTATGTTAACATCATTAATATGAAGTTTCTGAAGTACTTTGTACTGGCTGGGGGAAAGATGGTATAGAAATTTAAAACATTATGTATAATCTCTTCAGGAAAAAAGGAGGAAAAACCATGTATTTTGTGAGGTGCCTCTATTCCAAATCACTCTAGTGGAAGGTTCCCAAAAGAGTTCATACACCTCTTCAAATATGCATTAATTTGTACTTTTCAAAGCCCCTGATGGATCCCTTTCATTTTAATTAAGGATATTTTGAAGAATTTTGCCTTTAAAAACTAGATAAAATAGTTCCCATACTTGCTCTGCCGAATCTACAGTGTTGGACATAAATATAATTATAAAGGACTATATTATCAGCTTCTCAGGCTAACAACAGCCGCTCAGCAACTTTTTCTCAGGGATTTGAGTACTCTTATGTCTGTCTGTTTGTTTGTTTAATTTGGTGTTCTTATTTTGATCATCCTAAAAAATAAGGAGCGTATCTTAGAATGATGCCTTCATAACTGTGTACTGCCACAGATTCAGAGCCCTTGCTGGTATCTGCATTGACTATCACACTGGCACAGAAATAATGCACAGTAAAATAACACAGGGTAAAGGCTAGCTGACATAATGATGCACTATATGGGAAAAGAGGGGAAACACCGGTGAGAGCACCAAATCTTCAAACAGTACACAGTACTTTAGGCAGGCTGACCTCATAGAATCTATTTAATAACACAGGGTCATATTGGTGTCACCAATGGTGTTTTGGAGTCAGCAAATGCCATAGTTTGTCACATTAAATTTATGCTGGTAATCCAAAATGCATTGGTCAGATCATTGTGTTTGTGTCTCATTTGTACAGTTTCTTCTGTATTATAATTCTAAGGGAGCGACGAGCATAGAGTTGACCCCTGTTTTAATGTTTGTACCTTTTTAAGCATCCTTATAATAAAAATAATTCATCAACATTGTAAGTCCAGAACAGTTTCCTTCCAAATGGGCCCATAAATTACATGAGTTTGAGAAAACTGCCTTAGTAGGTGATAGTAAAAGCCTTCAAGAGAGTGCTGCGTTATGGCCAAGCTTTAGTATACCAAGTCCACAAAACATAAAGGAAGGGATCAGAAGTGTGGAGAATTCCAAATATGGAAACCACAGCTTTTCAGGTAAGAGTAAAAAACTGAAGTTCTAAAGAGGTCTTCAAGGTTGGATGAAGTGGAGAATTCAAGAGTGATGAAGACACACAAAGTTCTGAAAGTGTTTCTGATGAACACCTAAAATAACCAACCTCAACCAGCTGTTGAGATATATGCGTGTGTGGTGGGGGTATGTTTATGTGTGTATGTGTGTATCCCTTCTTCCGTACTTGGGAGATCCCCTCCCTACTAGGCTGCCTTCCTAACTTTCCAATCAAAAACTCTGTAGAAATGGTACTAATTTTAAAGAAATTCACTGTGCACACACATATTTTCCAGAAGATATTTTTTTTGTCAAGTGAGGGCATCCTTACTTCAGCTCTTGAAAGCTGTTCTCAATACCAAGTTACTGTAGAAGCAGGAAACCCGTATTCGCTAGTTTCTAAACTTTATTTTCAGCTTCCTGTGTCTAGAAACATTTGTTCTCATTTAGGGTGTGCACAGTACTTGTTAGAAGAGCACCCTTTTTTGTTTGTTTTTTTCTTACCCTTTCAAAGTTGAGAGGAATATTTGTGAGAGTGTGAAAAGGTCTAAGCGTTGTACCTTTGACGGGGTACTGTGTTCGTTACAAGCACTGCAAACGTGGGTTGCTATTTTATGGCTGTTGCCCCCAGGGTCAAAAGATTTAGTTACACCCTGACCCAGTCTTAGTTATTCAGGAGCTGTTGAGCAGAAATTTGAAATTTGAAACTGCTTTCCAGAATGCATTTGAAGAGGGCAAATGGATAAGTAGAAAAGTCAGCTAGATCTTCCTGGTCTAAGCAGAATCCTTCCCATAATTTTCCCCCAATCCAGTTTAAGTCTCATTTTATATCAGGAATTTTTTCCTGATTTTTGTATTGCCTTTCCTAAGGGCATGATAATAATAAGTTTAATTTGTAGACTACTTTTAACTTTTCAATACCATTCCAAGGATATTCATCCAGGAAATAGCCCATGTTTGTTAGGCACTAACTTGCCACTCAACACTGTGGCAGGCATTCGAGGTATCCCAGTGTGTATCACACAACAGCCCTGACCAACACCCTCCATCCCAGTTAGGACAGATCCTCATTCACAAGGTCTCATGGTACCCAAATTCCCTGCACAACTCTACATCACATTATTATTATTATTCATTGCAATTATTAATGCAATAATTATTTATCTCGTGTATGCTTTATCTACCCAACTGAGAGCTCTAGGAGGACAGAGGTGGTATCAGTTTTGGGCACTGATGAACTCCTGGATCCCAGTTTAATGTCTAGCACCAAAAAAAAAAAAAGAGGTATTCAATAGGAATGCACTGGAATGAATGAAAAAAGGAATAAATGATGAGCTAGGAGGGAGGTGGATGAGTTTGAGAAGCATACTATTGTTTGAGGAAGCAAGGAAAGCATTGAAAGAACCCAGGGCTGCATAAAGGCAAGTACCTGCGATAAGAAGCCTACACAGGGCAGAAAGTAGGGCAGGTTATTAAGTACAAACCAAGAAAGTAGAACAATCTTTTGTGATTGCAACATGAAAGCAAAAGCCCAAACCAGGATGCATCTCACAAGACAGGAAGTATCTTAGGAAAACATGCTTTAACTGCATCAGGCAGAAAAAGAAACGGGCTATCCCCTGTACAGTGAGGGAAACAAAACCAAATGACTAGTTTAAAAAGCCAGATACATCTAAGGCTTTGCTCTTTTGTCTCACCTTAGTTTTTCCCACCCAGAGCAAAGGCAGTTATATTATCAAAGCACGTGGCATCCAGAAGGGGCTGGAGAGGAGCGTGGGAGAAAGACAAAAGGGGCTGATGAAAGATGATTTTAGGAATTGGCTCTCTCATAGCCAAAGAGGCTGTACTCCATGAACTGTCCAAGCCTGTTGTTTTTCAGAACTCACAGGAGGTGGTAAAGGTCAAAGAGTGTCCCTGAAACTGGCAGATGATTCTAGATTCCACTGAATCCCTGACAACGGGCCTGACAGCATAAATTAGTTCTACTGCTTCTTCTCCATCTAGAGTGGACAGAGCACCAGTCTGCGAGTCAGGAGACCCAAGTCTAGTCCTGCCTGTGCCACCGTCTCTCTTTGTGATTCTGAGCAGGTCACTTCACCTTTTACATCCTCAGGCTTCTCTTCCAAAAAATGGAGAAAGGGGATTATTCATTCTTCCAGTCATTGCTTGGTAGGATAAGAATATATATATATATATTTTTTTTTAACTTCTATTTATTTATTTATTTATATCTTTGGCTGTGTTGGGTCTTCATTTCTGCGCGAGGGCTTTCTCTAGTTGCGGCAAGCGGGGGCCACTCTTCATCGCAGTGCGCGGGCCCCTCACTATCGCGGCCTCTCTTGTTGCGGAGCACAGGCTCCAGACGCGCAGGCTCAGTAGCTGTGGCTCACGGGCCCAGTCGCTCCACGGCATGTGGGATCTTCCCAGACCAGGGCTCGAACCCGTGTCCCCTGCATTGGCAGGCAGACTCTCAACCACTGCGCCACCAGGGAAGCCCCAAGAATATTTTTAAATTTCATTTTCCCCCTAAGGAATGCATGTATACAACTTATAAAACCAAACTGTATTCTAAGTAGTAAAACAAAATTCAGCATTCCCTTCCCTCATCCGTTTCTATCCCAGATTCCGGCTCAGGAGAATCACTCTAAGTTTTTTGCTATTTCTTCTGATATTTTACCTTCATGTCCTTTATACTGCCTTTTCCGGGTTCCCTGTTTCAGATGTTATTTATTGGATTTCTACTATGGCAGATGAGGACTGAGCTCACACATCCTCAACCCATTCACGCGGCTCCCACCTTCGTAATGTCATATTTTTGTGACATCAATATTCAGTGTTTACAATATTATGACTAGATAGATACCTCCACAGCAGAGCCAAATATTGTACTCTGAAACTTTTTGTTTTCCTGCTTTGTTTGTTTATGCTGTTCTGTTTGTTTGCTTTGTTGATTTTTTCTATGTATTTTATCATTGATTCAGATGCAAACTTGCAGAGCAAACCACAGAACTCCTCTTAGTTATAACTGCACATAGGAGGAGATCTCTCAGTTGCATTGCTCCCTCCTATAGGCCTCCTTTCTGGAGACCCCCACCCTGTCCCTGGTCCTTTCTGCTCCAGCCTGGCCTGGACCTGCTGGGCATAGCAGGAGAGCTGTCTTCCTAGGACTGGCCCTCTCCTTCCCTAGTTTTGGCTCTCTTGGTCTCCATCTCCCATCCTTCCTCATGTCTCCATTGACTCTCCCATGTCAGTGGATTGTATCCTCGCCTTCCTAAAAATAGTACATGAGAGAGAAATTTCTAGGTCTTGCATATCTGAGATGGTTTTTATTCCACCTCAAACTCTGTTGACTGGGGATTAAATGCAAGCTTGGACATAATTTTCATTCACAATTTTGCAGATATTTCATACGAACTTTGCAGCTATTGCTCCATTAACTTTTCTTTTCCACTGGAGCTGATGAAAGGCCAGCCCATTCTGAGCACTCCTTCTTTTATGTGATTTCCTTCCCTTCTCTACCGGCAGAAGCTGTTATGATCTTCGCTTTGTCCCTCAAATTGTTGATAGATATGATGGGCTATGGTATAGAGTGTTTTTCATTCATGGGTCATTCATGAGGCCAGGCACTCAATTTGAAAATGCAGATCCTTCACTTTTAAGACATTTTCTTCTATAATTTATTTAATAGTATCCTGCCCTCCATTTTTTCTTTTCTCCTTCACTTTCATTTCCTAGTAGTTGTATGCTGGACTTCCAAGATTCTATTTATAAGACTTTATTTTCTGGGTGGTATCTTCAACTTTATATTTCAGCATTTTTATTAACTAATCTGTTTATCTATTGTATTGACTTCCCAGAGTTTTTTCTTATTTTTTTTTATTATTCCTTTGTAATAGCATCCTATTCATGCTTCTCATCTCTCGAATAAGAGTACAGTTTTTTTTGTTTGTTTTTTTTAATAAATTTATTTATTTATTTTTGGCTGTGTTGGGTCTTCGTTTCTGTGCGAGGGCTTTCTCTAGTTGTGGCAAGCGGGGGCCACTCTTCATCGCGGTGCGCGGGCCTCTCACTATCGCGGCCTCTCCTGTTGCGGAGCACAGGCTCCAGACACGCAGGCTCAGTAGTTATGGCTCATGGGCCTAGTTGCTCCGCGGCATGTGGGATCTTCCCAGACCAGGGCTCGAACCCGTGTCCCCTGCACTGGCAGGCAGATTCTCAACCACTGCATCACCAGGGAAGCCCAGAGTACAGTTTTTTGAAGTGTTCTTTTGGTCCCTGAACTGTGCTTGTTTCCTGTGATTTACATTTTTCTGTTTGTTAATTTTAATTCCTACCCTCCCATATTTAGAGGCCCTTAACTATCTATTCTTATAAATGTCAAAAAGCCAGTAGGGTGGTCTGCATGAGAGGAGGAAGATGGCTAGTGGGTGACCCTCCCCTCCCTCCTCCCCCCTCCCCCCTCCCACCACCGACTGCCTCACAGTTATACCTGGTGACCCCAATCTAGAGTCCCTCCACTTCACCTTCATTGTCAGCCTCTGGTCTGCTGCTTGGCTGGAAAGCAGGCAATCACATGGCTACATGTGCTGGGAGAGAGGTTCTGGAGCTTTCTATCAGCTTTCACCCCATTGTACATCAGTCCTTCGAGTATCTAGCACTTCAAATTTCCACCCCTTTCTGGTGACCTGTGGTATTACTGGCTTCTCTTATTGACTCCACCCACTTCCTCTGCAGATAGTTAAGTTTCAGCTTTCTTCACTTGGCTAAGTCAGTTACCCTTCATGCATCCACATTCCATCCTCCAATTGCGCCTGCATGTGCATTACAAAATCCAACAAACCACAGCCCTTTATTTATCTCATTGTGGTCTCCAGCCGACAAAGCCCCTTCACACATTGGCTCAAAGATCCCCACAGCAGCCCCTGTGAAAGAGGCAGATACAACAGATACCACCTATAGCTCTATTTTGCAGGTAGGGAAATGGCGACCCCTGATTTGCGGCAGGTTATGCAAGTTGTAAATGGAAGACTACCTAAAACCCAGGGTTCCTGACTCCAAAGCCAGTGCTCTCTGTTCGTTACCCTGGAAGGCCCTGTTGTGACACTGGGAAAGCTGGGGTGGGGGGAGGGCAGGAGAGAGAGAGAGACCCTCAAATCTTGGCTAATGGCTTATGAGTTCCCTTGTGTCCTTGCTCTCCCTTCTCAAATGACATTTGCTGAGACAGCCTCAGAGGGCAGAACAGATTATGGGCGCTTTCTCCTCCTTTCTTTCTCCTCCATTCTGCACCACCGTTCTTCGCCAGCTTAACAAGCTGTTTGATGGAAAAGCACATGTGGCTTCCAAACCTGCTCCTATCTGTGGAAGCCGGTCCTGATGCTGCTCAGCTGTCATTCAGGCCGGTGGACCAGGCCACAGGGAGAGACAGGTCTTTCCTCACCTGGCACAGGAAGCATCCCGAGCTTTCCTAGCTCCCTGGCCTCCCCAGGCATTCTGCACACTTGGCTGTCTGCTAGGAGCGGAGGTCCTTTGAAGCGTTCACTCTGCGGGAGAGTGACAGTTTTGAAAATTTCAGCTCAGCAGAGCCTTAAGCTCTGTTTTGAAAGGGTGCTTTGGTCAATAGATATTTGGTCCTTAGAGCTCGCTTTCCCTCTTTTCCTTTGTCTGTTTCAATGCTTAGTACGTTTGGGGACCACCTGAATACGAAATGGTTATTGACATGTTCTAGAGTCAGGATCTCTGGAGGTCTGTGCCATGGACCCTGCACCCGCTTTTGCTGGTTTTGAGAGTCTGTTCTTCTCTCTAGGATTGTTGCCCATGGAAGGGTCGCCAAATCTTTTTCAAGAACTCAGCCTCTGTGGTCAGACTGCTAGGGTTGCATTCTGTTTCCTCCGTTTCACAGGTATATGATTTCAGACAAGTTACTTAAGATCTCTCTTACTTTCCTCATCTGAAAAAACCAACAATAAGAGGTCTTGCTTCAGAGGGTTATTGTGAGCTTTCAGTGAGATAAGGCATGATACCCAGCACCAGAAGGACTCTTAAAATGTTAGCACTATTATTAGCTATTGTTGAGCAAATTTTGCTATTTCTAAGTGCCAGGGGAAACATCAAGATGGATAAAAGACCACTCCTGCCCTCAGGTCGCAGTCCAGGAGAAGCTCTTGAGAATGGCATGTAAATAACCAATCACAAATTATATATATGAGCCCAAACATACAAAGTCTTGTCAAAGAGGTATAGTCAAACTATTTGGGGGAGGAAGAATTCAGGGGCAGGGAGATCACAACCTGGTTGGGCTGATTCTTTTTCTTTGATTCGAATGGTTTCAGAGAGGAGTTAGCTGGAGCTTAAATTATGGGTTGGGTTTAGTACATCTTAGAGGAAAGGGAAAAAAATATAAGCAAAGATAACAGCAGGGAACTAAAACTATATTTGGAAAACACTAAACAGTCCATTTTCTGGAACATAGGGGCAAATGGAGAAAATTGGAGAGCTGAAACTGGAAAAGCATCTGTACTTAAAATATGGAGAGTCTTACATGAAAAGATGGTCAATATCACTAATTATTGGAGAAATGCAAATCAAAACTGCAATGAGCTATCATCTCACACCAGTCAGAACAGCCGTCATTCCAAAGTCTACAAATAATAAATGCTGGAGAGGGTGTGGAGAAAAAGGAACCCTCCTACATTGTTGGTGGGAATGTAAATTGGTGCAGCCACTATGGAGAAAAGTATGGAGGTTCCTCAAAAAACTAAAAATAGAACTACCACCTGATCCAGCAATCCCACTCATGGGCATATATCTGGAGAAAACCATAATTTGAAAATATACATGCACCCCAATATTCATTGCAGCACTATCTACAACAGCCAATACATGGAAGCAACCTAAATGTCCATAGACAGAGGAATTGATAAAGAAGATGTGGTACATATATACAATGGACTATTACTCAGCCATAAAAAAGAATGAAATAATGCCATTTGCAGCAACATGGATGGAGATTATCACATTAAGTGAAGTAAGTCAGAGAAAGGCAAATATCATATGATATTACTTATATGTGGAATCTAAAAAAAACGAAACAAAAGAACTTATTTACAAAACAGAAATAGACTCACAGACATCGAAAACAAATTTATGGTTACCAATGGGGATAGTGGTGGGGGAGAGAGATAAATTAGGAGTTTGGGATTAACATATACACACTACTCTATACAGAATAGGTAAATAAGAACCTACTGTATAGCACAGGGAACTATACTCAATATCTTGTAATAACCTATAATGAAAAAGAATCTGAAAAAGAATATATATACACATATATATATAACTGAATCACTTTGCTGTATACTTTTTTTAATTTAATTTTTATTCTATATTGGAGTATAGTTGATTTACAATGTTGTGTTAGTTTCAGGTGTACAACTTTGCTGTATACTTGAAGCTAACACAACATTGTAAATTAACTATACCTCAATAAAAAAAAAAAAAGAGAATATGGAGAGCCTTGAATGCCATGCTACAGAGCTGAGGCAAGAATTGAGATCCGGGGCTTCCCTGGTGGTGCAGTGGCTAAGAATCCACCTGCCAATGCAGGAGACACGGGTTTGAGCCCTGGTCCAGGAAGATCCCACATGCCACGGAGCAACTCAGCCTGTGCGCCACAACTACTGAGCCTGCGCTCTGGAGCCCATGGTGCCACAACTACTGGAGCCTGTGCTCTGTAACAAGAGAAGCCACCACAATGAGAAGCCTGCGCACCGCAGTGAAGAGTAGCCCCCACTCACCGCAACTAGAGACAGCCCGCACGCAGCAACGGAGACCCAACGCAGCCAAAAATAAATAAAATAAATAATTTAATTTTTTTTCAAGTTCTTTGAAAAAAAAAAAAAAAGAATTGAGATCCAAGGGCAGCCTCAAGGAGAACTGATTTTGATAATGTACTGTATTTATCAGCCTCCCTTAATTGCATGTGAAATTATATTTCCTTCTCAGGAATTCCTCCATCCTTCCCCTCATTCAGTAAGTATTGTAGTCCTGAAATTATGATGTGGTCCACTGAAAATCACACAGATTTGCCTATCTGTCCTATGATAATACTTTAACAGAATTAAATAAAAGTCAAACGATGGTAACTGGTATTAAATGGCATAGGTTCACCAGAGTGGGGCTGTTGATTTTATATAATTTCCTTTCTTTTTGGCTGACTTGCAGTCCATTGCTAATTCTAGTTTAATACTTTTTATCACTTCAAATAGATTCTTTTTATCCAGGAAAATTTACTAAGCATCTACTAGGCTAGGCACTTTAGAAAGTATGAAAGTAATGTAAGCCACAGCACTTAACCCAAAAGACCATAATATTGCAAATGCACAACACTCACAGATTATTTCAGAGTGGTGCAAGCCTGCCAGTGAGTTTGCCACCAATTCAGAAAACTAAAGTGACTGCATCTATATTATAGGGATGGATCCTGGGTGGTTGGGAAGGGTCAACAATCATAGTGAAAAGTTCAGAGAAAGTAGGACTTTAAAGTAAGTGAAAGGCAGGAAAGAGGAGATGCTTTGCCTGAAGATAGCATGGGTAAAGGTCTTGAGGCATGTAGAGTCACAGGAGAAAATGAGGAAGGCTACAAGCTTGACTGAAGATTCTGTGCAGGACGAGGAAGTTGGCTAGATAAAGTAGGCAGAGTACTGAGTGCCTTGAGGGCCAAATAGGGTTGGTCACAGGTGGTCCATAGGGTGAGCCATCTCCTACTGATGGGGCAGAAGTATGGAGATTGTAGGGCTAGGTTTCCAAATAGTAGGAAAGAGAAATGCTCTCTAATCCTGAATTTCTTGAGGAAAGAAACGCCATGTGTCCACCAGATTTTTCACCATGGGAAGTCATAGGGATCTCAGGCCATTGTACACAAGGGGCTTACATTTATAGAAAATGATGGTCTCAAATCTCAGACTGAAAAAGAAACATCCTGAGTGGACCAAGGAGAAGTACCTGTCTGTTCCTTGCCAGGCTAGGGGCTGGAGGCAAACCAGGAAAGGAAGCAGATAGATGTCTGCCACCTTGGAATCTTGCTGCTAAAGAATTATTTCAGAGTTTCCCTATGTCTGGCAGCTTAGTAATTTGGGTTTAGGTGAGCTTTGCACAGAGACTGCCAACCCAGCAGACCTGGGAGGTAAAGCCTTCTGTTTATCTCAAGTTTAACTATAGGCTTGGCTGTCAGAGTGGCATCGCACCCTGGGATCCCACCTGGAATGGTCTCATCTTGGCCTTCAGGGACTTCCTTGTCTCAAGAGGAAGGTGGAAGTCTCAGCTGATCAGATGCTTGAGGATGAGCTGATTCCCCTTGAGGTAGTGAGTTCCCCATTACTGGAAGTTTTCAAGCAGAGGACCATTTGGCAGGGATGCTGTCAAGAGAATTCACTCAGCAGCTGGCTGGTCAGAATGATAATAGCTACCACTGACTGAGCACATCCTGGCTGCCAGGCTCTATGTTTAACATCTTATATACTTTCCCCCCTGTGTTTCCATGAGGTTAGGGATGCTGTTATCCCCATTTTATTGATACAAAAAAAGAAACCTGAGGCCCATAAGAGTTTGGGATCTTGCAGAAGATCCTCTAGCCCAGCAGTCCCCAACCTTTTTGGCACCAGGGACCAGTTTCATGGAGGACAATTTTTCCACAGACTGGGGGCGGGGGGTGGGGGGATGGATGGTTCAGGCGGTAATGTGAGTGACGGGGAGTGGCTGTAAATATAGATGAAGCTTCGTTCACTCACCCGACTGCTCGCCTCCTGCTGTGTGGCCAGGTTCCTAACAGGGGGTCGGGGACCCCTGCTCTAGCCAATGAGAGATAGAGTTAAGATTTGAACCAAGCCTGTCCACACTTTTTTTTTTTTTTTTTTACCTTTTTATTTTCAGAAAAGCGTCCTGGAGTCCACACTCTGCACAATGATACCATACTGGAAATGACTTCTAGCTATCCTCAAGCCTTGCTATTTCATAATTCCACTGCTAAGATGAAGGCATCTTTGGTTCCCGACCTTTCACTGGGACATGAAGGGCTTGGGATTAACTTTCATTTACTCTTGTGTGTGTGTGCTTCCTGTCATCAGGGTACATGTTCAAGGCAAAGGTGAAAATCAAATCAGAGTTTAAAAAAAATATGAGAGGAAGAGCAAAGAATGCCTCTTCACACAACTCTGGAGAGCTGGGGCTTGAACTGAAGAGCTCATAAATGAACTAGCCCATGGCCAAGAGGCAAGAGAGTGAGTCCTAGGACCCTGGAATGCCAGATGGGAGAGGCAGTTTGCCACCCAGCTCTCTCCCTACCTTGCTCCCAGGATGATCTCAGGCGAGTTCCTTAG
Organism: Balaenoptera physalus; assembly: GCF_965194825.1. NCBI lineage: Eukaryota > Metazoa > Chordata > Mammalia > Artiodactyla > Balaenopteridae > Balaenoptera > Balaenoptera physalus. The sequence goes on along the minus strand of NC_138890.1, from coordinate 47,772,318 downwards.
ATGACTGGAGTTTTTGAGTTGGAAGAGACCTTAAAGTTCCCTATCCCAGATTTTGTAAATTGTGCTCTCCAGGAACAGAGAATACTCACACTCAACTCTTCAAATATTCATTGTGAACCTACTACTTGCCAGGTATTGGTCTAGGAGCTACCCAGGGCTGCTCTAAGGGGGAAGGAGGAACAAAGAGACAATCTTGACTTCTCCTCCTCACTATTTAACCATGCCCTGCCTTATATTAGAATTGCAGTTAAGATTTGTCGTAAAGAAAAGCTTAAATTGCTTTTAAAAATGATGTCTATTCTAACATTCCCATTTGAAAGACAACAAAGCCCAAAGAGGTGAAGTGACTCACCCAAGGTCCAGCTACCATTGCAAACTAGTCGTCCTGTGTGGAGTGAAACTCTTCCCATCATAACCCCATGTTCCATATTGCCCTGGGCCTCAATTCCCATATTCTAGGATGGAGGAAAGTGACCAGACCACCTCTATTGGTATTTTCCAAGACTAAAGTGTTTTACTTTTCTGAATTTCTTGAACATTCACTATTTAGCCTATATTGTCCTTGGTCATATAGTAATAGTGTACTGAAGACTGGTTCTTTAGTCCATGATTGCTATGATTCCTTTTCTCCTTCTCTGTGCCCATTGTGTTCAGTCTGGGGAGCTGGTCTGGGCTTTGTTTAACCATACTGAGCTTGTACCATGGGTCTCAGGGAAAGTGTAAGGATGAACAGATTGTAACAATTACCTGTATTTATTGAGTGCTCAAGGTAGTGAGGGCTTAAGAAGCTAGAGTCCATTTTTCATGTTGAATATGCAAATACCTACTTCTCTGCTCTACAAAATCTAGGACATCCTGAAGGATGTCTATATATCTCACATGGGTACTGATGGCCTCACAAGGATGATGTAATGGTCGGTAATAGACGGCCCTGAGCAAGAATCCAGTCTCTGCCATTTGCTGCTGGTATGCTACGTTCTTGAGCCTCAACTTTCTCATCTATAAGACAGGTCCAATAATTCCCATGGCACAGGAATGTTTAAATGGTATGATCATTAAATGATATGCAGAGAATTTTGTACAGGGTTGGGTATATAGTGAGCTCTCCATAAATGGTAATGCTATTACCGTATATTTTCTCCTCTGGTTAATAATCTCCAGAAGCCTCAGAGTGAGTCCTATATCATTTGTGATGTTGCTATCATGCATGGACACAACAGAAACAACTTTTAAAAATTTCTCCCTGGAGCTTTCTTCAGGGATCTGCTATCACTGACAGAGAGAGGAGAGAGAAAAGAAAGAAAAAGAAAAAGAAAAAGAGCTAAGAGAAATAAGTTTGACTTGTTACTTTAGTATAACTCTGGTTCTCTACATGCGAACTCAAGTGGTGCCCTCTTACTTTCTCAGACTCTTGCACCAGAAAAGATCCAAGCCCCCTGCCCAGAACTGCCCATCAAACACAAGTTACCTTTAGAGGTTACACAATGGCAGCTCACAGATGAAATGGGAATGGCCCACACAGTTGTCTAAAGTTTTCAAAATGAGTTAGTAACATTTTCAAATCCAGGAATTTCACTTGAAAATCTTGGTTTCTGATTTCTCTTTCATTTTTAACTTTCCTAAATTGTAAAGTCTAACACACATACTCAGAGCAAAACTATATAGCTCAGTGATTGATCACAAAGTTAACACCCGAGTAACCACCACCCAGGTCAAGAAATATAATGTTGCCAGCCCTCCAGGAACTTCCTTGTACCCTTTTTAGCCACATACACTGTCCCACCAAAGAGAATCTCTGACTCTTATAATCACATCTTTGTTTTTCTTTATAGATTTACCATCTAACATGCATTCCTAATTGTTAGAGTTTAATTTTGACTTCTTTTTGAAATTTACATAAAGGAAATAATCCAATATGATTTTATGTGTGTCTATCTGATTTCTTTCGCTCAATACCACACTTATCGGATTTATCCGTATTGTTGTATATGGGTGTAGTTTACTTGTTTTCATTTCTATATAGGATTCTATTGAATTAATGTCATCCATCTATAATTCACCCATCTATAATTCTACTGTTGATGGACAATTGAGCTGCTTACACTTTTGAAAAATGAGTCTATAAATATTCTTGTATATGTCTCTACCTGCACATGTGCACGTATTTTTGTTGGATGTAAACCTAGGAGTGGTATGAGAATGTTCAGTTTTAATACATCCTGCCATATAGCTTCCAAAGTGGTGGGACTAATTTATACTCCCACCATCAGTATGTGACGATTCTCGTTGCTCCAAATTCTCTCAAACACTTGGGATTGTCAGTCATTTTAATTTTAGCCATTCTGGTGGGGGTGTAGTGACAACTCATTGTGATTTTAATTTGTATCCCTCCTGATTATTCGCGAGGTCAGCTTCATTTCTATGTTTATTGAAATGTTGATATGCTTTTTACAGGGATAACAACAGTTCATGCCTTTTTCCCATTTTGTTACTGGGGTGTCTGTGCTTTTCTTAATGATTTGTAGATGTCTAGATATGAGCCCTTGGTCAAATGTGTATGTTGAAAATATCATCTTCCTTTCTGTAGCTTGTATTTGCACTCTCTTAATGGTATCTCTTGATGTAATGGTATCTCTTGACATACAGAACAGAAATTGTTCATCTTAATGCAGTTCAATTTATCAGTTTTTTCCTTTATGAATATTTTATATCCTATTTAAGAAGACTTCTCCCACCCTGAGGTCATGAAGATATTTTCTTAGATTATCTTCGGGTGGCTTTATGTTTTCCATTTAGATTATTCCACCTGGAATTGATCTTATTATATGGTCTGATACAGGGGTCTAGAAACAATTTTTCCAAACAGATATCCAACTGATGGCATAATTTATTGAAAAACTCATCCTTTCTCCACTGAACTTCAATGGTATCTTTGTCATAAATCAAGTGACCAAGTCTATGTGGTTCTGTTTCTGGTCTTCTTTACTATTCCATTGGTCTATTTGTATATCTTAGGTCTTAAATTTAACCTAAGTCTTGATATTTGAGACAGTAAGTCTTTCCACCTTATTCTTCTTCAAATTTGTTTTGAACCTGTTGTTAGACATTTACATTTTCATATAAATTTTAGAATCAACTTATCAAATTATGAATAAAAATAAACTACAGGAATTGAGGTGGCCTTTAACTTACAAGTCAGTTTGGGAGAATTGATATCTTTAAAAATTGTCTCTCAATCCAATAATATAATATATTGCTCTACCTACTTAGGTCTTCTTATATTTCTTTCAGTGATGTTTTGTAGTTTTTCAGTATAGAGATCTTGCATATTATTTGTTATATCTGTTTTCTAGGTATTTAACATTTTTTGATGTTATTATAAACAGTATCTTTTAAAATATTATGTTATAATTGTTTGTTGCTGGTATATAAAAATAGAAATGATTACTCATATTGATTTCATGTCCAGTGACCTTGCCATATTCACTTAGTAATTCTAATACTTTTCTATAGTGTTTTTGGGCTTTTCTATAAATATAATCTTGTCACCTATGAATAATGACAACATTATATTTTTCCTGCCAACTTGGTCATGATATTAACTCCTATATACTGTTTACTAATATTTTAAGATTTTTTCATCCTGATTATGAAATAAAGTGCCTGTAATTTTCTTTTCTTAAAATGTTCTCGTTCAATTTGATATCAGAGTTGTGCTGACCTCAGAAGAAGAATAAGGGAGTGCTCCCTCTTTCTATTCTTTGGAAGAGCCATGCAAGATGGTTGTTATTTATTTCTTAACTGTTTTATAGAACCCAGAAGAGAGGTAATCTGGGTCTGGAGTTTTCTTTGTGCAAAGCGTTAAATGTCTTGAATAGTTATAGTACTAGTCAATTTTGCTGTTCTTCTTGTGGCAGTTTTAATAATTTATATTATGTAGGAATTTTCCCATTTCATCTATATTTTCAAATATCTTGTCATAAATTTGTTCATAATATTGTCTAATTATCTTTCTCATGTCTGTAGGATTTGTAGTGATGTTACCTTCTATATTCCTGACATTGGTTGTTTTTGTGTTTGTTTGCTCTTGCATTTTCTCTAAGATTCTTTAGGGGTTTGTTTTGACTTTGTTCATCTTTTCTATTATGTGTTTCTTATTTAATTAACTTCTACACTCTATTTTCTTCTCGCTTATGTTCTTGAAATGGATTCTTAGTTCACTGATTTTTTTTTTACAGCTTTTCTTCTTTTCTAATGTATGTGTTTTTAAAGCCATACATTAGAGGGAGGTATGTTTCCCTCTAAAAGTATGTTTAACTATTGATACATCATTCATTTCTTGACTTCTTTCAGATTTACTAAATATTTTATTTTTCCATTTTTACTTATCTTATTAATTTGGAAAGTTGACAACCTGTAACTATTCTTTTCGTGGTTACACTAGAGATCACAACATTCATTCTTGACTTACCAAATCTTATTGTATATTGCTACTTATACCATCTTCCTAGACAGTGCAAAGATCTTAGAACATTGTAGCTTTATTTTTTTCCAGCCAACATACATACCATGATTGTTGTATAATTTTTGAATTTTTAAACCTGATAAAATATGTGGGAAATATAGTGGGTACACTGGAAAACCCTAACATACATGTAAATGGAATGTCATATGGAGAAAGTAAGAGGATTCAGAAATAATGTCTGAAGAGTCAATTGCCAAGAGCTTTCTAAACCTGATAAAAGGCATTAAGATACAAATTCAAGAAGTCCAATGTACCCAAAGCATGTTAAATAAAAGAAATCACACCTAGACACAACATAGTAACATTGCTGAAAACCAAAGAGAAACTCTTAAAAGCATTCAGAGTGAGGAAAGGGTGAGAAACAGATTACTGAGAAATGATCAACAATAAGACAGACAGCTGACTCTTCACAAGAAACAAGTGAATTCTATCTTTAAAGAGCTGAAAGAAAATAACTGCAAATGAAGATTCTGTATCCAACAAAAACTGATTTTCAAGAGAGACTGTGAGATAAAGACATCTTTATACAAATTTTAAAACGTATTTGTCAACAAGAGACCCATGCTAATGGAAATACTAAAGGATATTATCCAGGGACTTCCCTGGTGGCACAGTGGTTAAGAATCCTCCTGCCAATGCAGGGGACACGGGTTCGAGCCCTGGTCTGGGAAGATCCCACATGCCATGGTACAACTAAGCCCGTGTGCCACAACTACTGAAGCCCCCGCACCTAGAGCCCGTGCTCTGCAATGAGAAGCCCCCGCTCGCCGCAACTAGAGAAAGCCGAGTCCAGCAACGAAGACCCAATGCAGCCAAAAATAAATAAAATTAAATCTTTTTAAAAAAAAAAAAAGGATATTATTCAGGAGAAGGAAAATATTCTAGATGGAAACTCAGAGATGCAGAATGGAATAAAAAGGAAAACAATAAATATATGGGTAAATATAAATAAACACGGACTGAATAAAACAGCAGTAATAATAATTTTCCATCCTTTTCTCTTCCTATGCTTTAATCCTATTATTTTCCTTTTGATCTGTCTTGAAGTTTACTAATTCTCTTATAAGAAGTATCCAATCTGCCATTACGCCTATAAAATTCTTGATGTCAGTTTTGTACTTTTAAAATTTGGAATTTTCTCTTGATTATTTTGCATGATTTTCAGTAGTCTGCTGAAATTATCAATCTTGTATTTTACCCCCTGGAAGGTAGTAAACATAGTTGATTATAAAACATATGTCTGATTACTCTAATATCTTGAGTCCCTATGAGTATCTCCCTATTTTCTCTCCTTTCCTGTTCATTTTTTTCTATGCTGCTTTACCTTCTGGCGTAACTGGTTGTTTTTTATTGTGTGCTGGTCATTGTATTGCAGAATTTTTTGTAGAAATAATTTGAGACATAGGGTTATGGTATGTTTTTCCCTAAAGAATATATGTTTGCCTTACTGATAGCAATCCATTTTCATTTTAATACAATTTCAGAGATTTTGGGATGATTTGAATCAAAACTGCAGTCCCTACAAGCACCTATTTCCAGGTTCATTCTCCCTCCAATTGGGCAGTTCTTCTGGGTTTCAACTCAAAGTGATCATTGTTTAACAGCCTCATTCCACTGCCACCACTTTTTGGTCCTGAACTCCAATCCCCACCTTCTTATTCCTGACTCCTCTGGAGTTTAGCTGCTTCCAGCGGAATTGGTGAATGTCTCCAAGGCAAAAGTAGCTCCAAACACGTGGCTTACTCACTGACTTTCCTCCAGCCCCAGATCCTGGCTCTGCAGTTCTTCACTCTCTTGTTAGCTCTTTACATCTTCAAGCAGATTTTAAGTACTTTGTCCAGTTTTTCTGTTTGTCCTCATTGGTCCAAATTATATAGTTTCTCATTAACACAAGTGAAAGTCCTATGCCTTCTCTTAAAAAATTCACAGACCTGTCCACAACAGGCTGACCCTAGGCAGTGGTCTCCCCCTTTAGATGAGGCATGCATTTTCCCAGTCACCACAATGTCCAGCTGGTCACTTCTCATTTGCGTCAGTCCAGTCCTGTTGGCATTTGGGATTGAGACTCTTGCCTTAAATTCTTTCTAAAACAAAGCAAAAGATAAACATTCCAATAGGCACTATTTGACCTTCCTGGGTTTATTTCCTCTAAATTTGGCTTTATATACTTGGTAAATAAAGGTTAGGTTTTTTATCATTTTGTTGGGAAAGAGCCTAAAGGTTTTACAGGGTTGCTGTCATTCTCCTCTCCGTGTGCCTGTAAGATCTGGAATGTTTAATGGTCCCAGGCTTGCCCTGTGAGGATAGACTGCCAGACTGCCTTGTGCAGCAGAACATCTGCACTAAAAGCTGGTTTCTAGCCTCAGTCATGATGTGAGACCAGGACAGTGTTAAATGGAAGACTGAAGGCAGGATGACTTAGAAACAGATGGTGTATAGCTCCCACAGGGTGTGGAGTCCACTTCCAGAGCCAGTATAAGGAGTGTTAATGCTATTAGGGTGCCAAGTAGAGTGAAAACAAAACCACAAAAAAAAATGAGATAGAAGATTCAACTCTTTCTGTTCAGTAATCAGGAAATATATCTGCTCAAGGACTAGTGGATTCAGAATAGACTTTGTCAAAGGGTCACTAAAACGGAATAAAAGCTTACAAAGATTTCCAGATACCCTGGGAAATACAGAAGGGTGTGATCTTTTTTAAAAAATGAACTCCTGTCCTTTGCTCAGTCTAATTTGATGAAAAATTTCTGAGTACAGCTACTCTATGCAAAATAATCTCTAATTACAGGAAGAAGGTACTTTCCCTAATTTTGGTTGAGAGTGTAGTTTCCAGAACCAGGCTGCCTGGATTCCAATCCCAGCTCTCCTGTATACTAACAGTGTGACTTCAGGCATGTTATTTAATTTCTGTGTTGTAATTTTCCCATATATAAAATAGAAATAATAGTTATACTTATCTCGTAGGGTGAAGACTAAAAAAATAATGCATGTAAAGTACCTAGAACAGTGACTAGAACAGTGACTGCTCTCAAAAACTGCAATTTATAATTAAATTTGTTTTATTATTATAATTACTTAACAATATTTAACATGCTTATCTTTTGTCTCTCAGAGCCCTGGGTTTCTTATCTCTGTACTATACTCTTTCATTGAATGTTCTAAACAGGCTGTCTTCACAAGACTATTTCTTTCCTAGTTGGATGTGGGGATTACATTGGGGATTTCCAAATCTTGCTGCTCATTTCAGAAAGCTCTTTGAAAACACAACTTTCTAGGATCCACCCATAGAGAGTCTGATTTAGTAGATCTGGGAAGGCCTGGGAAGCTGAATTTTTTAAAAAGCTCACTGGTGATTATGATATGCAACCATTTTGGAACCACTGGACTCTGGTGTACCAATTATTAAATATCTGGAGCCAATTGTTAAATATTCACGAATTTTGCAAACTGGTTGTTAAACGATCAGTAGCTGTTGGCTATGGTGGGAATATTTACATCATGAAAATTGGCAGATGCTACTTTTTCTTTTTTTCTGGAGAGCTGGTTGACTATCACACTGCAGGTACAATCTTCTCAGCTCCCGGGATTTGGAGTGTCTCTGTCTGACCCTCTTTTGTTTGGGACCCAAAATCTTCACTGTTCTCTGAGGTTTTCTTGATTGAGGTTTGGATCTCCCATGGAATAGGCATTCCTGTGGTTGAAAGGGCTGTCAGCTAGATATCTCTGCATCCATATTCAAACTCTCATTTCTTCAGTGTGAGACAGAAGTAGAAAACTGCCCAGTAGTTGCTCTAGCTTACAGATGTGTGATAGTTGACTCTCACAAAGATTTAAAATAAAATTTGAGGCAGCTTTTACAAAATCACGGCATTGCACATTAAAATCCAGATTCTCTGTAAAGCTTTTCTTAAAAAAAGAATTAAAAAAAAGAAAGATCTGGACCTGCTTCTCACTTGATGAATTCTGGCTGAAGCTGAGTGACCACTGGCAGGGGGAAAAGTGTTCTCTCACCTGTCCATTTGTTCATTCATGCTTCCTGCCTGGACCCTGAGCTTGGAACTCAGTGAAGCAGTTTGCTTTTCTGGAAAAGGTAACAGTCCGGGACTTCGGAGATGTGAGCTTGCAGTCCTGATGCTGTTTTTAACTCACTGTGTGGCTTTGGCTGACTCACTTTCCCTATAGGAGCCCTAGTTTCTCATTTGCAACCTGGGAGAATGCTCACCTTGTCTGCCTCCCAATGACATTGGGTGGTCTGAAATGCGAGAGTATGAGCCTTTGACTGCCAGCTGCAGAAAAGTAAAGAATTATTGCTAAATGTTGATTCCTGTTATCTACCATCCCCTTAGTGGGGATGAGTGATCCCAGAACAAGGTCTGATAGGAGTAAATGTCTGAATGCATTGGAACACCGAGAATGGATGGGGAGAGAGCGCTCCATGGTGAGAAAAACAGAAATACCAGTGAACTTGCTGAATCTGCAGTCTCGCTCAGGGAGATTTGGGAACACGAGAATTTAAAGATCATATTATTAACCACCTCCACTTTACGGATAAGAAAATATGGGCTCAAAAAAAAAAAAAGAAAAGAAAATATGGGCTCAGAGGGAGTATGGGCTTGGAATCAGATCTGCATATCAATCCCAGCAACATTCCTAAACCTCTCTGAGCTTCTGTTTCCTTGTGTGTAAATGGGAATGTAAGAATCTGTCTTATAAAGTATTGTGAAGATTCAGTGAGATAATGTGTTTTCAGTACCTAAAACATATTGTAAATGCCCATTAAGTGGCAGCTGCTGTTATTAACTCAAATCAGGCATATGCTAATTGAAGCACTGGCAAACCAGGAAGTAGTTAAGAGAATAAGACATATTGCTAGTGGATACTTCCTTATCAGGAAAGAACTTTTCATCAACCAGAAGGGGCTCCTTTTACTTCCCATTGCACTGAGGTAACTTAAATCAGTATTTTTCCTAGCATTTGCTACAAGAGTCAAAAGATACCCAACCACACATGCCCAAATCAACAGCAAGTACTGAGAGCCAGAGGTGGTATTAGCATTATAGACCATTTGCAGAGTCGAACTGGTGTGTGTTTCCCCTTCAAAAATCCTTAAATGTTGACCCTACTCATCTGGAAATGAAAAATCTGGGCCCAAAGAACACTTATTTATTTTTGATTTTCACTGCTTTGCGTGCCTCTTTTCACCACCACATCTAAACATCAAGGCAAGAAGTGTTCAAGCGCCTTTGGGCTCCTGAAGTCTGGAACAAATTAGAATTCTTGGAGTCAGTCCTTCTTTTGGACTAAACTCCTTTTTCTTTTCCATTTTCCAATAAAATTTTCGGTTCCAGAGAGTCCTTTCTCAGCCACTCCTTTCCTAATGCAATTCTGTTTGATTTCCACTGTGCAGCTCCTGAAAGGAGCCACTGAACCATGACGCAGCCAGCATTTCAATTCCTGAGCACCAGCTTTCCAGCAGGAGCTGTTCCAGAACCATCTTTATTTCCAGCAATCATGCATTTAACCAAAATGATTGACACAGCGTTTTCCGCCCTCTCCAACTTTTCCAGCCCATTAGTCTTTATTTGTCTTCCATGGAAAGACTCCCCCGGTTTGGTTTCCTGCCAAATCAGTGAACGTACAAATACGTGCATAAGTCAAACACACCTACACACCCGTAGATGTAATATGTACTGAGTCTGTATCTGTAATGAATATTCAACAGTTCATTTCTAGACTTCATGTCTCCACTGAAGTTTTAGTCATTTGCTTCTTTCCTCCTTTCTTATCTCCCCTTCTTCCTCTTTCCTTTACTCCCTCCTTACTTCATTTTCTTTCTACTTTTCCCAGAAAAGTAGACTATTTTTGGTAGTCACTATAGAATCTCATATTCTTCAGTCTCAAAGAGGCTTAAGAAGCTTTTTAATACAATCCTCTCACTTTAGTTTTGAGAAATCTGTGTGCTAGAAAGGAAACCATGTGCCATCAACGGCTTTTCCTTGCCTTTAGGAAAACTTTCAAGCTCCACAGGCATCACCCAGCATTGCATGGCTTGGATCCTGCCCTCTGCGTCGGCCACATCTCCACCTCAGTCTCCACGCTGTAACCACACAGACCCTTCAGTCCCTGCCTCAGGGCCTTTACACATGCTTTTCTTTCTTCCTACACAGGCTTCCTACACACATAGGCACACACCTCCTCTTCACCACTTGACCTTCTATTTATTCTTTAAGTCTCAACTCAAATGGTACTCGTTAGACCACCTTCCTGGCACTCATCAAATTGGTAATTATGTATTTAGTTGTTTAATGTCTCTTCACCTATTAGAAAGCAAGATCTCTAGGGACAAACACCATGTCCCTTCCACCCCACCACACCCCCACTATTTCTTCAGTGCCATATACAGTGCCTGGCATTTGATAGTTACAACAGATATTAACAAGAAGGTAATAGTGTCTAACATTTATTGAGAACTTGTAAGTTTCAGAGACACTGTTCTAAGATTTTTACATGTATTAACTCACTTAATACTTACAACTATCCTAGGAGGAGGGTATGAGTGGTCAAGTCACCCACCCACTACTACATGGCTAGAAAGTAGCAGAGCGAGTTTCTAACCCAGGCATTCTGACCCCAAAGCCTGAACCCTCAACCAGGCCGTGCTGTGTCTCTATGAAGTGCTCCATTAATATTCACTGAGGGAATAAATGAAAAATTTATCCAAACTGATAGCGGCAAAACGGAGGTTAAAACTTAAATTGCTTGATTGATAATCCACTCCTCTTTCTATGCAAACAGAGAGCCTCTCAGGTACCAGCAGAATGCAGTAAAAAGAAAGAGAAGCAAATTAACAAATTGGTCTGTTGCTGATACGGACTATGGGAGGGACCCTGCGATGTAGATTGTGGAGTGAAGTGGAAATCATCCTTTTAGATTCAGGCAGGACCTAGTGGCAGGTGGAAAAATACTGAACCATTGAAGAGGACTTAAGATACGGAATCAGGTTCTCCAGAAACATCAAGTGGATTTACAGTTATTATCACTAACAATTTAGGTAATTCTCATGCTTTGGATGATACCTTCCAAACCTGATTCTAAAGTATAAGCAACCGTCAATTTTATGAAAGTGCTGGTCAGAATTCTAGGATGAAAGCTCCAGGAGGGTGCCTTGTTTGCTGCTGTATCCACAGCATGTGAAACAGTGCCTGGCACGTAGTAAGTACTCAATAAATATTTGTTTAACGAATTAATGGAAAATGCACATCAACAAATCCATCAGCAGGTACTTACTAAGTATCTGTCATTAAGTCTATGCAGTTCAAGGAGCAATGAAGAACACAAAGAAAAATAAGTCAGATTCCTTTTCATGGAGAGGTCCTAGTCTAGGTGGACCTGGTAACAACGACCACTATCAATAAAAGCCACCATCTTGGGGATTTGCTTTGTCTAGGTGCTGTGCTATGTCCCTTTATATATTATTAGGTCATTTTCATACTTGTAACATCTTCAAGATGATGGCACTACTACTAGTCTCCATTTGCAGATGTAGAAACTGATGTTTAGAGATGTTATTTCCTTGACCACAGTCACAAAGTCAGGAACTGGTGGAGCCAGGATTTAAACTCAGGTCTGTTTGACTCTGGCATCAACTATGCCAAATGTGCTCATCCCATTATTTCAAGATCATCTATGGGTGAGGGGCATGTTGGTACTACAGAGTTTGCAGTATTAGAGGGTGGGGGCAGGGACGGAGGGAGCACTGCAAGTAACACCACTCAACCTCTCCAGGTCAACATATACTGCTGACCTGGGTCCGAAATAAATTTCCATTCTTCACCTGCCACAATCCTACTTGTTGTGTAAATCCCAGATTCAGTGACACTTCTTCCTGGAAGACTTCTCAAAAACTATACAATTGGGTTAGTTATTCCCTTCTTCATGACCCCTCATCATAATACTTCTCACCACACATTCTAATCATTTGTGTCTCCCACCTACTAGTCTTCAAGTTCTTCCAGGATAATATTTTATCCTTCCAGGGCCAGTACAGTGCCTGACATACAGTGTGTCATTTCATAAATATTTACGGAATAAATTAATTTTAGGTAGAAAGTGCCACATACGGATCCAACTAATATATAGCAGAATTCAAAGGAAGGAGTATATTTGGGGGCGTTAACTGAAGCTCCAAGACAAAGAACTGCTGAAAAGTTGGGTAAGATGCTCACTCAGTGCTACACTGCGCATGTGTGGACGTAATGGTCTCGGGGGATGAGCGGTGTACAACGTGATCCCGGAAATGTCAACATGGCGGAGGGGTCCTACATGTACCTGCTCGCAGACAGGGAACTCTTGCTGAGGGCGCGACTGTCACTGGTGCTCAGTACTGCCCCTGCCCTATGCTCAGGGCTGCAAGGGCCAAGACCAGGAGAAACTCAAGGCGGAAGTCTACCATGGTGGTGAAGCTGAGACCACAGCTGCATATACACTTAATCTTAACAAAATGAGCACAAGTAAAGCAATCTGAAGGATTCAAGACCACAAAACTTACTGACTGAAATACACTGTATTGTGTATACCAAGAATAAAAGTGTTTGAAGAAAGACCCATTCTGCTAAATCATGATAGAATCAAGAAGAACAACGGCCCTAGAAGACAACCTTTTACTTGGAATTACCTAAAATTTAACTTCATGTCCTCTTGAATGGATCCATTAGTTCCAAAGCCGTGAAGAAATTAAGAGCCAAGAAGCCAGGTCTTAAAATGCATGATCAGATGACTATGATTAACAAGAGAAAGAAAAGAACTTTAGAAGAAAGTTTCCAGATGTTTCAAATTATTCATCAGTTTACTACTAGCCCTGAAGATATTTTCATGGCCACAAAAGATGTTATTAAAGAATTCACAGATGATGGTGTCAAGTGCCTGATACTAAGGAGCATACCCAGAAGAGAAAATGCTACAAGGAATGACTAAAAAGACTTATGTGGAACCTGTACTTGAGAGTATAAAACAGTCTGAAAAAGAAAATGCAGACATTGACGTTAGGTATTTGATAGCAATCAACAGAAGAGGTGGCCCTTCAGTAGCCAAGGAGACTGTTAAAGCTTGCTGAAGAGTTCTTCCTTTCTACTGAGGATGCAGTTCTTGGACTAGACCTTGGTGGAGACCCTACCGTAGGACAAGCAAGACTTCTTAGAACCTCTTTTAGAAGCTGAGAAAGCAAATCTGAAGTTGCCATTACATCTTACAGAGATTCCAAAGCAAAAAAAATTAAATAAATCAAATCAAATCAAATAAAGAAACCTAAGTACCCCTGGATCTGCATCCTGATAGAATCGGGCATGAGACGTTTCTCAGATCCCCTGAGGGAGAATCCCTGGATCTGGTGGACTTTGTGAGACACCACCAGATACCACTGGGTAAGGCTTCAGGTCCTGCAGACAACCCTCTGTTCCTTCTTCCCCCACCCCCAAGGTTGCAATCCATATGGAGGGAAGTACTGTTCTAAAAATATAAATATCATTTGGAAAAAACTGTTCTAAAGTTCGATTGGGGGGCAATGCGGTCATTAAGACTCCTGTCTGGACGTGTGGACTGTGTGAACCCAGGAAAAGTTATTCTCTCTGAGCCCCAATTTTCTCATCTATACCATTGAGATGACAAAAATTAGACTGTTGGGAAGTCAAAATGAAGTAATACATTAGGAACTCAGCTGAGTGCTCTGTTCTTCGTAAGTATTCAAATGTTTGTCACGGCCACGGCTGCTGCTACTGCTGCTACTTGTCTTCCAGTATTATTATTAGGCAAAGTTGGGAGAGTAAGGCATTTTATGCAGACGTGCACTTCTGAGGAAAAGTACACAGATATGAAGAAACATCCTGCCCTAGTGTATAAAGACAATTCATGGCATTGGCAAAAAAGGCTATAGATATTTCATGCTGAGAGAGAAATTCCTCTGAACCAAGGTATAAAATGCTCAGAAAATTAGAGAGCTGGTGAAACCATGCTCCATTCCTGTTTTTAAGAGCTAAATGTCAAAACGAAGAGTCCAGTGTATGCGCCTGAATCCAATGTGTGTGTCTTTTCCACTAAACATATAGGCGAAGCTCTGTACAGAGGCTGCCATTTTGTTCCCAGGAAATGATTCCCTGGGAATGTGAGCTGTTGTCTCTTATTCTTTCTGGAGAAGAGTGGGGTGTCATTAGACATCTTTTTGTCTAGAACTATGATACCAGTTTGGGCTCTATGTCTAGCCATCTAATCTTTTCCTAAGGTTGCCCAAGTAGAAATGTGAAAAGATGTGATTTGGTCCTTGTGACTGGGATTAGGGAGAGCGGGTGTGCTGGTATAGGCGATCCCTTAATTGGTCTCTTGCCACTGATCTTCATTGAAATACCTACTTTCAGTCCATAGGGCCTTATAGAAGTAGCCAACTAAAGTATACTCCAGAGTAGTTCATTCATCTCATCTCGTACTACAGTAGGTCTCCATGGCCCACTAAAACTGCTTATCCTTCCCTTTACATCTATTATTTGAGTTTACCCTCCCTTCTGTCTTCTTCCCCTTAAGTCCTTGTGATGCTCCGACCACCCTAAATGGCTGGCAGCACTACCTACCTACCGCTCTCTTCCCCCCACCCCAAAAACCCTCACATGCACCCTATGTTTTTGGTCACTGTGATTTTTTTTTCAAACTGCTCCTTCAACTTAAATGCCCACATCCTATTATGATTATCAAAAGAGTCTGGGCTTATGTGCAGGTTGGATGTAGTAATAACTGGGGGATAACATAGGATTATTTGATTTCTTGTGTGTTGGTTTTTTTCCCAGAGATGACCTGTTTGGTTTGAAATTTGGCTTAATTGTGTCACTTTGGCAAGAGCAGAAGGGGATGGACGTGAGGCTAGGATGCAGGGTTTGCTAGATGGAATCAAGAGTATAAACTTTCTCACAGGGAACTCTATTCAATACTCTGTAATGGTCTATATGGGAAAAGAATCTAAAAAAGAGTGGATAGATGTATATCTGATTCACTTTGCTGTACTCCTGAAACTAACACAACATTGTAAATCAACTATACTCCAATAAAATTTTTTTTAAAGGCTCAAAAAAAAAAGAGTATAAACTTTCTAGTTAAGCATATTATAACCTGTGGGGGTAGTTTGCATCTTAACCTATGTACATCCTCATTTAAACAGCTTTCAGACTTTAAGCAACCTTAAAATTTTGGAAAACTTCTGGTATACAAATGCAGATGAAAGAATTACCATTATTCTTACACCCTGCAGGGAAATGCATGTTGATTGTAAAATTGCATAAATGTCAGTTGAGTGATTTAACAGGCTTGGTTATTGAGCTTGTTAACAACAGATGTCAGATAAGAAAAACAGCAGGTGAGGGTAGACTGGAGGAGCGGTACTAGCTGCTGACAGAGGGAGGAGTGACAGCTGACACAACGGGAAGGTCCAGTAGAGACTACAGTCTCACCAAGTATAAAGCTGTCTGGGAACCAAAACAAACAAAAACAAATAAAACACCCTACGACCTTAGGAGTCCTTACAGGAATTATCATATACACCAGTGGTCACAATTATTAATCAACAACCAGTTACCATATGTCTACTCTATGAACCAGGTTCCATTCCAGGAAATTCAGAATACACAAAATTATAAAAAATAGAACTTCGCTCTGAAAATATTTACCATCTGCAACACTACCACACTGGCCAAGCTGAAGCTGTGTATATTAAGCTCTTTTTACAAATGTTGGGACATGCATAGAACCTATTAGGAGGTTTTTCTCTTGAAAATCACGTAAAATTATTTAGCTACTTATAAGATAAGTTTGTTTACTGCTTTCTCAAAGATGCCATTTCCTGACAATGCTAATAATGGAGGAGTTTCAGAATAATGACCTCATAAAGTTCATGCAGCTGTCTCTCTGTGCAGACTTAGATAACACACAGCCATGGCCTCACTCACTCAGGCCAGGGGCAGGTTTTAATAGCTTGGTAGGACTATGGTCAGAAATCCAGTTTGGTATAAAGTGTTTTCTCTCTTTACTGTTAACTTATTTAATGAAAGGAAATATCTCATTAAAGATGCCTATTTTCCCCAAGATTCCATGGGGATGGGGCCGTGGTACCTACAGGTCATTAGACAAAATGAGAATGGAGTCTTGAGATAGATCAGGAACCCCCAAACTCATCCTTGTACTTCAGTCATTGGAATGCTTTGGTTATTGTATTCCATCATGCCAGTCATTTAGAGTTGAGGAGTCTGAAGATCTCACTGACTTCTAAAGAGTGATTTAGGGCATTTTCCCTGGGGAAAGAGCTCCTCTGTAAAGGAACTTCAAGAAGTCCAAGAAGGTGGGCTCTGTGTCTGCTGAGAGACAGGAGAGGTAATCAGGCAGCAGCGTAGCTCGTGGTACTGGGGAGTAAGATGATTTGCTGCCCACATCCTATGGAAGGTATGGGTGAGAGTGAGCGTAATGGCACGCTTATGATAGCACCAGGACCAGTCATTTATTTAAAATGGAGAATGGAATGTGTATTTTCATCCCACTGTCCACCAAATTTTTTTAGGAAAAAAATGAGAGTAGGAGGAAATTAAGAGTAGGAAAATGTTATACAACTGCTAGGTCTTTTGAGCATCTTAAAATCTGTGGCAGGTCAGGAAAAACATGGTGAGAATGCAGAATTTGGAGTCAGGAAACATAAGTTCAAGTGTAGTTTCTGCGGCTGACACCCTTACTGTGTGATTGAGGACAACATTCCCCGACCCCAGAGCAACCACTCCTTGCCTGTCATATAAGGGAGTTAGATAAAGCCTCTATAGGTCCTTCCATTCCTGGCATTCTAGGGTTTAGTAATAAGCTAAAACAAGGATCTTGTTTTTTAATGTATTATAAGACACAAGGAAATGTATACAATGAAGTGACCTATAAATTCTGCTGAACTTTAAATGTGAATTAGATGCAAATACAGAATGAAAAATCAGGGTGAAAATCATTACCCTCTGTAGATTAGGAAGTGTAATGTGGTTCCTTTGCAGTGGGAAGAATGAATCTTGCACAAGCTGAAATAAGCACTGAAAAATGTTGGAATAACTATACACTATGGTAGTCTGGGCTTTCTTCCCCTTTGCTGAGACTTTTCCTTCTCTATTTTTGCACCCATGCTTAGATGGGGGACAAATATCCTTGAGACTCTACATGGGACAATGGTGCAAGCACATAGAGGAATGTCAGGTCACCTGAGCATAGTCATAAGTAATGACATCATATATAGGTTTATATGATCCAGAGGACCTGAGAGTATACAGCCTCTGGTCAACCTGAGGTAGTATCTACCTGTCCTGAGAGATAGGAAAATTTATCCAATTGTTACACTTGAACTTGAGCTGAAAAGACAACCTGGGAGACGGGAATTCATGCTTACTGGGTGCCACAACGTGTGTTAGCACTTGACATATTTTCTTTCATTTAATCCTTAGACTAAAAGCACCCTATCAGAAAAGAGTTTTTAAACATTATTTGATTTTCTGATTCCTATTTGTAAAATGGGGAAATGAAATCTTGGAGAGGTTACGTAGGTCTTAACAGCCAGTAAACAGTATAAGCTGAGATGGAAAGGTTCCCTGATTCCAAAGCCTGTCCTCTTCCACAATACCTCATCGCCTCTGGAAGTCCTAGTTTCCACTCTAGTTCTGCCTTTATTTGACTGTGGTACCTGAAAAATAATCACTCAGGTTCTTGAATCTCAGTTTGCTCATCTGTTAAAAATCACACAAACAACCAGCCAACCAACCAAAACAGTGACCATATGGCCTCTGTTCTTTTTCTATGGTTTGTGGACGGATATGTCAGGGCTACAGTGAATTCACTGGGAACGGTGCCTCTCACAGTCATGAAACATGGTGGTCCTCAACTTTAAGAGGGCTTTGTACAACCTGAAACTATATGTAAATTGTATCATATATTTATACATCTGGATTGTTTTAGAAAAGAGTCCAAAGCCTTCCTGAGGTTCTCCATGGAATCTGTATCACCAAATGCCTAAGGAACTTCCGATTAGTAGATCTCCTTGCGGTACCTTCGAGCTCAAAACATCTGTAACAAACTGAAATAAGTTAAGGTTTGGTACATGAAGGGAGTTCAAAGGCAGAACTTACACTTGCACCATAGACTATGCAGTGTCAGGGAAACAGACGTGGCAAAGAGTGGAGGATTCGGGATCCTGGTTTACTCTGCCTTGTCATTCAAAGAGATGCTAATTCCTGCCTATCTCTCTGCTTGTAAACAGTTATTATAAAACCAAATGTGATAATATGGATGAGAGCACTCTGGAAAAACATAAAGTGTCCTGCAAAAGTATGATATTAACTGTGAGATATTAAAGTATCAAGTCGTTTCACTAGTTGTCTGTCAACTGAGAAAGAGGGAAAATTGCAAACTCCATCAGCAAAATTTAGAACCTCTGCTTTTTCATCCTTCAGCAAGGTCCTACAGCTGATACTTATGTGTAAATTTCCTTGACTTTAATGAGAATCAGTTGCAAATACAACTTGCAGGATTCAGATGGAGATCGTCACCAATCTGGAAGCTGATATATAGAACTTAAGGTTTCTTCTCTAGGCAAGATATTCTTTTTTTAATCTCCTTTATTCCATTAGTCAGTGATTCTTAAAGAATGGTCCAGAACCAGCAGTGTGAGCATTATTCACGAACATGTTAGAAATGCAAATTTTCAAGCCCCACCCCAGACCTATTGAATCAGAAATTCTGGGGGTGGGCAGTGCAGTCTGCATTTTAATAAGCTCTCCAGGGAATTCTGATACACTACATGCTCAAGTTTGAGAACCACTGCCGTAAGTGATTATCCCAGGACAGACCTCCTGGGCTCGTATGTTGGTTATGGGTACTCGAAAGTGAATGACAGGGTTCCAGTAACCTGGAAGAGTACCTAGTATAGTTCCCTAAAGGGCTAGTATAGGCAAGGTTGGGTTGGGGGACACCAGGGTTAGCAAACATGATAGGTGTAGCCCGAAACATGCTCAAATAGGCCTCTTGTGTATAAGGCCCCATGTTAGGTTTTACAGAGCTGAGAAAGAAGAATATGGCCCTGTTTCAAGGAATGCAACTCTTGGAAGATTCAGAAAGTATAGATACCCTTGGTACCCTTGCAGCCAAAGAGTGATGGCAATCCAAAATTAAACCATACATGTCTAAAAGTTAGCTCTGTGGTAAGCTTTCTTCTCTGAGCCTCGAAGTTACAGAACACAACAATAAATATGAAAACAACTAATGCTTATAAAGCATTTATCATATCCCTAGCCCTGTTTTAAGTGACTTTTATGTGTTAGTGGTATTGCCTGTATTTAGCTGTTTACTGTACCAAGGCCTATGCTGGGCTCTGAAAATACAACTGTGAGAGTCTAACTGCCCTCAGGGAGCTCACACACCAATGGGGAAAATCAGAAGAAATGAGCCCATTACTGTTCCAGAGAGATGGAGTATGAAGTGCAAGTTCAGGGTGTCTTCAGTGGCCTAGGTGAGGCAGCTACACTCAGTCTTATGCAAACAGAGGTTTCTCAGAGGAGGAAATGCCTAAATTTAGGCTTCCAAAGGATGAGAGGAATTGGTCATTTTAAAGCGGAGAAAACTGAGATTTAGGGCACTTGGACAACTGTACTCCAGGTCACACAACCTGTGAGTAAGTGGTGTGTTGGGATTTGAATTCAGGTCAGTCCAATTCCAAAGCCCTTGCTTTTTAACCATTAAGGTTAGGCTGGAAAATAGGTTTT
Organism: Balaenoptera physalus; assembly: GCF_965194825.1. Lineage (NCBI taxonomy): Eukaryota > Metazoa > Chordata > Mammalia > Artiodactyla > Balaenopteridae > Balaenoptera > Balaenoptera physalus. The sequence goes on along the minus strand of NC_138890.1, from coordinate 47,751,987 downwards.
ATCAAGCCTGTCAATCCTGATAAACTGGTAAGGGCTTCCAGGAATGCTGACGATGAGGACTCTTGAGGGCTCAACTGGAAAGAATGCCATGATCAATTAGTGATGTCTGCCTTGGGTACAGAAGAGGGGAGTGTATGTGTCACGCATTTGCTGACCCTGCACTGCAGAGTACTGCCTCTAGGACTTAGCACAAAGAGGGACAGACCTGCAGAGCTATTTCTTATTCATAGAAGACTGTCTCTGACCTCAAGGAACTTATAGCTCTATGGCATCAGTGGGGGCCTATTATATATTACCAGGAGGTAGTCAGTGACAGCTCAGGATGTTATGAGCTGATGGAGCATTCAGGGAGAAAGGGAGTAAAGTTTTCTTTATTTTTTTTTAATTAAAAAAAATTTTTTTTTAATTTTTTGGCCACACTGTGCAGTATGCGGGATCTTAGTTCCCCAACCAGGGACTGACCCCGCACCGCCTGCAGTGAACGCGCAGAGTCTTAACCACTGGACCGCCAGGGAAGTCCCTAAAGTTTTCTTTAAAAAGTGAAGACGTTGATTAAGTGTAACTGTGAAAAATAAACAACAATAAAGAACAATCTTATGAATCTACTAAGCTTCACAATTTGTAGGCCAACTCACTTTTCAATTTTTACTTCTGTTATTTCCATCAACATGGAAGATGTTAATATGATAGAAAATGGTACTGTTCACAAGTAATGTGTCAAGTTGGTTCTATCATGCCCAGGGGAAACGTAAATTTACAAATGCCACCCAAAAAGTATGCATTCAACATACCTAATGGCTCATCTGTGGAGTAGTTTGGAAGTTGCTATCAGTCAGAGGGATTGAGAGGGCGGCTCTTTAAGGCAAAGATGGTAATAAGTCAGTGCCAGTTTTCTTCACCCATGGTTTACGGTATTAGGAGAGTGGTAGGTGAGCTCTCTGAAGGGTAATCAAATATTGTATTCACAGTATATTTGTTAAACCACTGTATGCATTGAAACGACAACAACGGCAACACAACAAGAACAACCGGTCCTACTAATCAGAAGGAATCTGATGGGTGCCATCAAGTCAGCCCGTAGTGGGAAATGACTGCTGGATGAATTTCCTTTGCAAAAAGTCTTTTTCAATTCTCCCTATATTAGCTTCACACTGAACTGTTATAAACACTTTTTATCCTTGACATTAACCATTTTTTAAGTGACGCATGCATTAGACATAGAGATCAAAAGGAGCAGATGACCTCCCGCCAAGTCCCAAGGTCAGAGCTGTCTGCCCTCTGGACATTACTCCCCAGGAAGGCTGTGTTGTGAATGCTCACCTCTCATTAACCGTGACTTGCAAACCAACGTGGCACATCATTTTCAGAGGCTCACTTGGTGGTTATGGGCAGCCTTGGGTTTCATCACCTGAACCACTGGGGTGTAAACCTCAGCAGTCCCCCACCCCAGGGCTACGCCTGCTTATAGAGCTCCCCTAAACCTCCACCCACAGCCATCAGAAACCAGCTTCTCACTGGTCCTCCTCCCCGCCTCGCCCAGCATTTATGTCAGAGATGATGGGGGAGCTTATCACTTATCACCTTAAGACTTAATTACCTCATCTTACTTTGGAAGACAAGATTTGACAGTACCAGGAATCAAAACACTTTCCTGCTGACCAGTGCAGAATTCTCTCTGATTTTACATTTTAAACATTATCTGAAACCTCAACAAGGGGAAAAAACATGACAGTAGTCTGTGGAGAAGAGGCTCTGGGGCTCAGGCTGAGAAGGACTTTAACTTTCTCATCCCTATCAGATTAGATAATCACCTGGAGAACTGAAAGAAATGGCCTCGATGTACAGGGACTGTGTATCTTTGTATCTTAGCATCTTCTAGGTACAAATCCCAACACAAAGAAGGCGCCCTGGAGCCCAAGGTTGACGATCTCCAGTTAAGATTACATGTTTTAAAAGAGGAAGAGAACCATTTAAAGGTTAACATTGAGTACACTGAACTCTGAAGGTTCTCCTTTGCAGGGCTCCTGATACATTCGTGCAGCAGAGAAATACCAAGTCAGTTCAGAGAAACTGCCTTATTGCCTGTGCACTTTATTCACATCCTTCACCCCCAGTAGGCTTCTGAATACGTATCCCTAATACATCCCTCCTCTTTGAGCAGTTCTGCTGCCGAAGCTTAGCTGTGCACTGTCGCTTGTCCCATCCCTCTCTCTTTAATTCAGGTACATGGCTATTTTCTCCTCCATTCCATGGAGAGAGACACAGCCCAGTGCTTTGGGTGGAGCCCAGGGCTGCGGGTAGCAACAAAATCTGGTTTCTATACCTACTTCTGCCACTAATATGTTATGTGACTTTGGACAAGTATCTTTCCCCTCTCAGCAACCCAGTTATCTGGCATTAGTGCAGGATTGGCTAATCTCTAAGGAGCCTTTCCAGCCCTAACATTCCAGGTCTTCAAGGGAACTGGAATTCTGGGTTCGACTGAATTCAGTGTAACCAGCATTTGCCAACTTCTTCCTCTTTGGCATCAAGCATCACACCAGGCACTACAGGGGATGTACTTATATGGGAGCTCTCTCTCTCTGAACCACAGCGCTCACAGGCGAGGGGAGAGTAGGACGAGAAAAACAAGTTTACAGTTCTCTCCAGTGCACAGCAGAACATACTGTGTGCTATGAGCAAAGTACAAATGATTGCAGGGTCTAAAAGAGGCAGAAATTGCATCTATTTACGAAAAGTCAGAATCACACTTCACGGCATTTCAGATGAGCCTTGGCAGGGAGGGAATTCAGACAGGACACAGCTTAGTTTCTATAGCAACATATACTGAGCAGGTCTTTTGTGCCAGGCACTGCTAAGCACTTTGCACATAATAACCAATTTATTCCTGTCAGTCTTTTGAGATTGAGACCAGGATTATTCCCATTCTGCATATGAAGAAACTAAGGCAGAGATTACGTAACAGACCGCAAAGAAAGTGGCAAGTGCCAGGATTCAAACCCAGGCAGGCGACCTGGTGCCCAAGTCCAGTATCAGTCTGGTGGCTCTCCTGACCCTGACATATGGAAAGCCACTGACCCTGGAGACTGGAGAATGAAGGAGCTCTGACTGCAGAGATGAGTTTTATGGCCCTGGGCAAGTCCTTTCATGCCTCTGATCTCCAGTTTCTTATCTGTGAAATAGCAGTGCTAAGTACTGGCCTCATTGGGTGGTTATGACGATTCAGCAACATGGTGGATATAAAAATACTGTTTAAATGATACAAAGTCCTATATACTCTTAAATAATAGAAGAAAGCAGAAGGAGCAGTGTGAAGAAAAGTCTGGAGGTGGTAAAGTGCAAGGTATGTTTAGGCACATGTTTACAGTAAAGTGTTTGTCCAGTGGGTTCCATGAGCAAGTGCTACCTGATGGGTCGGGGCTGGGGTCTCTTCCCCAGAGTTGCACCTTGGCTGGTTTCCACCCAATGCCTCACTTCTTCTTATCTCTACCGGCTATGCTAGGCCTTGACCATGCTCCCTTAATGTGGAGAAAGACAAATCTAGCCTATTTTCCTTACGTTTTGTACTCCTGAAGCTCACCCCAGAATGCCAGTGCAATTCTCATCGCATTTGAGTTCAATCGCAGCATCTGAATGCAAGGAATAGGCCCTTAACCCTCAGGACTAATATATATATTAGCACATTAGTTTCAGCAGAATTAGCTTATGTGGGAGTGATGGAGTTAGAATGGAGTAGAATCTCATCTACATAAAGAAATAGACTCATATCAGGAATGTCTGTGTAGCAAGATGTGTTACTGTCATCTTCTCAATACCGGGCAAAGCAGCATCTTCAGATGGTGCCCAGGTTATCCCAGGTGGGAAAGATGAAGGGGTACACAATGGCTAAATCTAAGAAAAGGGCAGTAGTTCAAGGGATACTCAGTGGGAAATACACTGGACTGGGGTCAGAGGGCTTGAGTTTGAGCCCCAGTATGACTGTTTTATGGTTGATTGATCCTGGAAATGTCAGTTCTCCTCTCTGAGCTTCCGTTTTCTGAAAAATGGCACAATTAATAAAGATGCTCTTTAAAGCACCTTCGATCCTGAAAGCCTAAAAACGTGCAAGTTATTTTTAAGCAGAAACTTAACTACAGCTATTCTTAGGCTCCCAACTAGATGCTACATGTGAGTAGGAGATTTTGCATCTCCTACTAACGGCAGAGGTCAAATTTTCAGCTGCATGTTGCTCTTATCTCTCTTAGCGACCAGATGATGCTGTTTACAAAACACCAACAACAACAATGCGACAATAGCAACTGTAGCAACAGACACAGTGGTAGCCAGGAACTGTGCTAGGAACACAATTTCAATGCATTTAACTCTCAGAGCAGCCCCACTGGGTGGGCATTGTTATTATTTCTATAATACAGATGAGGAAGCAAAGGTTTCAGAGGTACTAATTAACTTGCCCAAGAGATGGAGTGGAGAAATGAATCCAGTCTGTCCATCGTCAAACCCTGTGCTCTTAGCCATCTAGATGTCCAGCCGGGAGTGAATATAAGTGTATGGACCTAAGTGTCCCAGGTGGCCCTTGAAGCCGCCCTCCTTTGAAAAATGATCTCTAAAGATTTTTTCACAGGGATCGGAGCCTTTCTTCCTCAGGAAGAAGGAAATCACTAACTCCAGAGTAAGAGAACAAAACAAGCGATCCTTTCCCTAAAGTGAACTCTGATGAAACTTACGTGGGCACGTCTCCAATGGAGGAGAGAGGGCCAGAGGAACAAGAGTGGCAGGAGAAAAAGCAATCGCCCACCTTTTCAGTGATCTGAGAGATACTCCACACAGGAGTCCCTGACCTCTGCCTGGCATTGCTCAGTGACCCTAACCGTGGGCACAAGGAAAAGTACACCAGAGCTGGGGAGGGGTCACAGTCGATAGATTAGACAGAATGAAGAAACCAGCTGCGTGGACCAGCCTCACTTAGAAAGCATCTGTTTCCAAAGCTCTATTAAGTGTGGGGCACACAGAAATGTTCCTAAGACACAGCTCCCGTGCTCACTGCATAAGACGGGAGACAAATCCAGGCTTGGCTAGCATTAATGCTAGACGCTAAGTGCCATAATGAAAATCTAAACAACTTGCTTTGGGTATAGAGTGGAGGGAGGATCAGACACATTAACTCCAACATGAAACAGAAAGTGTTAAGTACGCTAATGGAAGTACAAGCTAAGAGCTCCGGGAGCTCAGAGAGGGATGGATTGATTCTGACTGGGGTTTTCCCAGAAGCAGTGGTGTTTAAGTGGGATCTTGAAGGAGTGAAATGAGTGGGAAAGGGCCGCAATGAAATTCCCTTCATCACGGGGGAGTCAGTAAAAAGAGGAAGTCAGTATGTCTATGTTTGCTTTTCTGAAGACAGAACAGCTATAAGCATCGGAGTTGAAGTTCAGAATGACCTGATTTTGACTTCCAGATCTGCCGTGTCTGTGTGACCTTGAACCTTGGTATCTTCATCTATAAAAGGAGGTACTGGTATCTTTTTTGTGGGGAATAAAGAAATTAATTAAGACAAATGTTTAGTAATGCAAGTGTTTAGCAAATACTCAATGAATGATAGCTTTTACTCTCGTTATGATTCCTAATGCACTGAACATTATCTAGCTCACCTGGGCAACATCTGAGGCTAACCAGCCACTGCTGGATATTCAGACAACTTCCAGAATTAACTAAATGCACCTACATATTCCTTTGCATGTGCCTTCACCCTGTTTGCATTTTCCCTCTCCCCAGACCCTTGCAGAGCCAGCACCTTTGCCTACAGCTGAATCACAGTTTTGCTTTTTTGGTTTTGTGTTTTGGTGTTCTTGTCCATACAATGGACCAAATTATTGAGGTTTGTCTTCTCACTTCTTCTTCATGCAGTAAGGTTCTACATCGGAGGGTACACACTTTGAGGTGCGTTCAGATCCAACAGTGAATGCACAAAAGCCATTGTCAGAGTCAGCTTCTCAGACAAAGTCCTGTCTGGTCCACAGCCCAGCTTTGCTCTGTCTCCTGTTCATCACCCTGCTGTGAGAATCCTCAGAGGATGTTGGAACCACAGGGAACTAGAGCCAAATCTTCTGTTTTACCAGTGAGGACCACAAGGGCCAGAGACAGGAAGACACTTGTCCAGTTTCTGCAGAGAGGCAGGCAGGGGTGGGTCTGTGCATTCGACCCCAAGTGTGGGAACTCACATGCCTGTGCACCCTGCATGGCTTCCCCTGACCTCTGTGCCTTTGCTCTGTAGACCTGAGCTCTGATGGGGTCAAAGATGCAGTTCCTTCCCTCTCTTCACCTCCCTCGCCCTCCCTCCTGGCTTTGGGTAAAGCTGGAAGGGGCAGCCCTCCTGAGGTCTGTGTTGTACCCACAGTTCCTGCTCCCACAAGCGTCCTCAGATGCCTCTTACACGCCATGTACTGACACGGGGCCTTAGAAGCTCAGAGCCCGGTTGACAGGCAGAGAGGTGAGAAGACTGAAAATACTTTAAACTGCGTCGACATTAAAGAAGTGAGAAAAAGGCAGGTGGGAAACGTTTGTGATGACCGACATCATAGAGAGGTGATAAAAATGAGGAGACCTTAAGGCTTGCCTTCTCCTGCTCCCCTGAGACCAAGGAGATAACTGATTTTAATTTCACATGACAGGTCCAGCTGTTTGGTGGTGGTAACCAGGTTGAGGAGGATTCCACAGCTGCACCTGGGCTCCACGGGCACGAAGGCTAGGAGTCACCATCTGCCCTGGTCTCCCTCTTGAGAAGGATTTGCCCTTTCCTCTGAATATACAGAACATGCTGTACTTCTACTGTAGAATTTAGTTGAATTTCTCATGTCCCGTTTTTATTCATGGTTCAGGAGTCTGTCTTTCTCATCACATTAGAACATCCCTCTTAAAGGCAGGGGTCTTGATTTCTGTTTTCCCCATACTGTATCGCATATGATATACTGAGTCAATATGTTAATTATTCAGTGAACGTTATGATTAGATACACTGCAAGGTACTTTAGCTTAATAGTAAGACCTCACCTTGTGGGATCAGACATACATAGGTGTGAATTCTAGCTCTGCCTTTATCAGTTCTGTGACTTCCACCTACCTGTGCCTCAGTCCTTCTTTCATAAAATAATAATAATAATACTAGTAATAAAAGTGTGTACTCTCTCGGACTGTTACAGAAATTTAGAACTGTGAATTACTTTAAAATGTGTAGTCTAGTTCCTAGCATTAAAGGGCTCGGTATACATGAGCAGCTATTAGTAACATCAGAAATCACCATCATCATTTGTTGACACTGTTCTTATGCTGGTACCCGGAATCCCCAAATCCTCAATCAGTCCCTGTCTTTCCTTAGATATGAGAGGGAGAGAGGCAAAGGAATAAACTGAAGGGAAAAAAAAAAGAAAGAAACCCAATGTTTCTCACTCCGCGGCTGTTGCACTGAGCCACGCTGTGGGCTCCTGAGCACTGAAGGGCCCACGAAAGCTTCGTTCCTGAGGCTCCCCCCTAACCTTGGCTCTGTGGATCCCAGCACCATGGAAACCAGAAAAGACCAAGCCAAGGCAATGAGGGGGTGGGGGCAGAAGTTTTGCCCAATTTCTCAAATAAGGCAGGCCCAAACTTTCCACTCAAATCTTCAGGGTGGAAGAGGTCCGTCCTACCCGTGCTCAAAGCTGCCCCCGGGTTGCCTAGCACGCCGAAGAAACAAATCCAGCAGCTCTGGCACTAGAGCCCAAAGTGGCCTCGCCACCTCCTTACTTGTTTTGGGGGGAGGCACTGAGGAAAGGGATCATCCTAAACCCAAAAAAAAACCAGGGGGGGGTTAGGTACTGGCATGGCTGTAGTGGTGGGTGGTGTGTAGGTATGAGGGAGGTCACTAACATAATGCTCTAAAGTGTGTGTAGAGGGTATGGAGAAAAGCAGAAGCTGAAACACAGAAATGGTTACTGGATGTGGTTAGCGGTAACAGAATGCGGATCTGAAAATGACCATGCTGCCATAGTCCATGCCAATCCTCTCACAGTTGAGGAAACAAAATTCTTCACCTAAGAAGCGAAATAGTCCCCCCACTTGTTTATTCATTTACTTGGCATTGATTGTACCTCTGAATGCCAAGGACTATGTTGTGTACTGGGTAGGCAAGCTGAGGAAAAGGGAAAGAGGCCCTGCCCTCACAAACATACAGCCTAAAAGAGGGATAGATAATCAACAAGCCAACCATCTATCAGATGCAGCGAAGTCTCTCGTAACCAACTTCCATTCAACCATCTCTTTGGATTGACTTGCATTCTCCATTATCTCTGTAAACCCCACACCTTCTGGCGAGTAGCCTCTTCTCTGATCAGCCCATATATTTCTGCTCACATCAACTTTGTTGGAGGTGGGCTAGGAATCCATTCCATTTGTTTCCAAACCTATTTATACTTCTGTGTTTTACTCATATTTTTGCAGTGTAACCAGAAATTATGTAAACTGGTGAAATACGAATGCAAAAAAAAAAGTTGTTTTACTTCTTTTTATAAAGCTAAGTTAAATACTTTGAAAGGCTCAAAGATGAATCCCTAAAAACATGGTAATGCTAGGTGTAGGCAAGGCAACTATTAAAGATCGGGTGCAAAACACAAAAAAATTCTGCACTTACATTTATTTTATGTCAAGTTCCCACTACAACAAAAGCTTGATAAATACATGTGCACTTAGGTGTTTTGAGCTAAAAGAAAATACCTGCGATGAATCACTTTTATGATTTTTTGTTTTAACCATATTTTTCAAATAGTTTAATCACAGCCCCTGACTGCATCAGATAAAAGGGTTTTTACTGCAATTGCAACTCGAGTAAAGTGCTGTGAAGGAAACAAACTGAATGTGGTGACAGAGCACAGAGGATGACCTGCTCAGGGTGGTCCTTGAAAGATGGGAAGAAGCCAACCAAGCAGAAGTGGGAGAGAAGAGTTCGAGGTAGAGGGCACAGCATGGGGAGTGGGGGAGCTTGGTGTGTTGGAGGAGCTGCAGCAGTGGATGGGGAGACGGAGAGGATGAATGAAACTGTCCAGGTCAGCAGGCTTCAGACAAGGCAGACCTTCACAGGTCATGCAAGGGAGTATAAACATTACTGAAAGCACGATGAGGACCCTCTGGGAGCTCAAGGGGGCTATGACAGGACCCCATTTCCATTTTCAAAAGAACATTGTGGCTGCTATGTGAAGAGTGGGGATGAGGGTGAGAAAAGGGAAGAGGGCAAGGTGGAAGCAGGGATAAAGGAAAGTGATAAAGGAAGTGATAAAACGCAATAAGTATAGCCGTGCCTTGGTATCCGAGGAGGATTGGTTCCAAGACCCTCCTCAGATACCGAAATCCATGGATGCTCAAGTCCCTTGTGTAAAAAGGCACAGTATTTGTATATAACCTACGCGCAGCCTCCCGTATACTTTAAATCACGTCTAGATGACTTATAATACCTAATACAACGCAAATGGTGTGAAATAGTTATAAGTACAATGTAAGTGCTATGTAAAGAGTTGTCGGCATGCAACAAATTCAAATTTTGCTTTTTGGGGGCTTCCCTGGTGGCGCAGTGGTTGAGAATCTGCCTGCCAACGCAGGGGACACGGGCTCGAGCCCTGGTCTGGGAAGATCCCACATGCCGCGGAGCAACTAGGCCCGTGAGCCACAATTACTGAGCCTGCGCGTCTGGAGCCTGCGCTCCGCAACAAGAGAGGCCGCGATAGTGAGACCCGCGCACCGCGATGAAGAGTGGCCCCCACTTGCCGCAACTAGAGAAAGCCCTCGCACAGAAACGAAGACCCAACACATCCAAAAATAAATAAATAAATAAAATTTAAAAAAAAACAAAAACAAAAACGAAATTTTGCTTTTTGGAGCTTTCTGGATTTTTTTTCCAAATATTTTCAATCCACGGTTGGTTGGTCTACGGTTGTGGAACCCACAGGTACGGAGAGCTGACTCTATGCGTGGTGAGGACTGACACACCACTAAGCCAGGGGGAGGGGGAGGGGCAGTGGGCAGAGGAAGTAAGTAGATACATTTGTGGCATGTTTAGAAGGACTTATATCCATGTTTTCTCTCGTCAGTCAATCAGCGTGACAAAACTTACAGCTAATTTTTGAAAGGCCTTTGTGATCTGATGGGGGAAAAAAACCCAGAAGTCAAGCAAGTTGGTTTTCTTTCTCTAATTTGATAGTTGTTGGCTGTGTTACTCAGAGCAAGCCTCTTAACCCTTGGGAGCTCATCTGGATAAAGTGAATAATAATATCCTGTCCAGTCCATGTCATATTTGAGTTGTGCAATTTGAATAAGATGATGGCTGACATGTGTACACTTTATAGTGAATGTAGGTCTTGGGTAATCTCACAGAGAGTAAGGCAGGTATTACTGCCCTCACTTCACAGGTGAGAAAACCAAAATGTATTCAACAAACAAGTTACGGAGCATCTACTATATCAAGACCAGGGCTAGGCTGTGCGACTTTAAAAATAAACCCAGCTCTGCCCTACAGAAGTTCACAGTCTGATGAAAAAGACAGCCATGAAACTGTGAAATTATAGAATATCAAGATAAGTATAATACTAAGAAAGAAAGCACAGTAGAAACTCAGAGGAGAAAGTAATTAATTTTTTCTGGAAGGGTTGGAAGGCTTCCCGCTGGAGTCAGCATGTGATTGGAGTCTTGAAGGATGTGTAGAAGTTTTTCAGGGGCTGAGAGGCATTTGTGAGGAATGCGTGCAGAGGCAGAGAGACCTAGAAGGAGATGGTTTGCTGCACACAGCAGTGTGGTCGTAGTCTCCAGTGTTTGGTGGATTGTTAAGGAATGAACCTGGGGGTGGACTGGGGCCAGTGAGGCTCTCCCACATGGAGCTCTGTGGGTGCATTATGCCCAAGCAAAAAAAATAGTACAGTAGCTTCATGCTTATGCTTTCTTCAAATGCTCTCAGCAGTTCTGCATTGTATCTGTGCCTGTGCCTTTTCCTCTCTCCTTCCTCACTTACTCTTTTCCCCAGAATTAGTTTGAATCTCAGCCTTTCCCCTCCTACACACACTCCTGGATCTTAATTGAGTGGGAACATACAAAGAGAACACCTCTGGACAGTAAGAAATGCTTCTATTCTCAGAATTTCTTGTAGCATTCAAGGAGCCTGGACTGTTTCTTAGCAGGAGCCATTTCATCCCATGTTTTGAGAAACCTTGAAAAGTGATTCAGATTTTGGTACAAAGGGAACTAAATACCGGGGAGTTGGTTGCGGGGGAGGTGTCTCTGCAGAGAAGGCAGTTGGGCTTTTGCTAAAGAGTCTCAATTGGAAGTTGTCTAGGAGACCTGAGTTCCAGTCCCTGGGCTGGACAGCGTGCTTCCAGGCCTCAACTCTCCCATCTGGAAAATGATAAATAAGGAAACGTGTATTTTTAGAGGTGGAAGAGCGTTAGAGCTAATTGAATCTCACTCTTCTTTTTTTTTTTACAAATGAGGAAATGAACTCCAAAGGGGAGAAATAACTTGCTTAAGGTCATATGTAGAACTAGCAGCTTGTTTAGTCATTCACTCATCCATTCCATCCAAGCAAATGTCTTGGTGCCTCTCCTGTGTCAGGTACCTTGTTAGAGGTTAGGACTAGAGCAGGAGATTAAATAGTCACGACCTCTGCCATACTGGGGGAAATGAAATTACACCAATGAACAAAACATTAAAGGGGATAACTAAAGACAGAGATAAGCTATGATGGAAATAAACACGGTACTGCTATAGAGAATAAAAGGGCAAGAGTATAGAGAAAGCCTCTCTGAAGGAAGAACACTAAAGCGGAGGCCTAAAGAATAAAGAGTCAGCCACTTGAAGAGGGTTGGAAGAGTTTTCCAGGGGAGAACAGCATGTGCAAAAGCCCCAGGGCAAAAACGTTTGGACTGTCCTGAAAGGTAAAAGAAAGACCAGTGTGAAGCAGAGGCAGAAGGGGCGTGGCCTGGGAGCAGATGTGGTATAGGAGAGGTAGGAAGGGCTTAAAATTTGCAGCCTTAACATTCAAAGTGCCCAAAATACAAGAGATAAATGAGAAAAAGAACTATTTTTTAAAAAGAAAAATTAAAATAAATAAATAAAATTCAAAGTGCCCTTATTAGTAAATTCTTGATTGACCTTCTCATCCCTGTTCGGACGGAAAGGCAAGTACACGTTCATTATAAGACGCTACTGGTTGAGCATTTGTTTAAAATTCGCTATTCTCAGTGTGCTTTTCTGAGACCTGGATTAGAAGAGCAGGAAAAGAAAAAAAAAAAAACAGGTTGAGCTTTTCTTCTGTATCCACCTCTCACTTGGTTAGGTTTCACCTCGAGAAATCAGCCAAGGGCAGGGGTCATGAGTGAATTCAGATATCAGATGGGGTAGAGTTTGGTTTCTGGTGGTGTCGTGTGGTTTTGAGAGCCGGACTCTTGTTTTTGTAGCTTTATTTCACCCTTCAGTTCTGTCCTTTCACCTCCTCAGTGAATAAATACACCCTCGCTGGAAAAATGAATTTCACTGATATAGGGCACCCTCAGGCAGTCATCTACAGATTTCCATGCAACTTTGCCTTGACGGACAGGTGCTAATAAAGTTCACAGTGTGCAGTGTACTGTAGGCTTGCCACTTGGCTTAGGAAAACCTATTCATATGCATGATTTTCATAGGAAAAGAATAGCAAATGAGAAACAAAATATTTTTTCCCACTCACCCAGGGAACGGAATCAAGATCGTCAAAGGACGAGTCTGGCTTCATTTCCTGAATGATTTACCTGGTGTTCCTTGAAGGGATAGTTCATACATGAACCAGCAGAAGATGCTGTATGATGGGGGGGTAGGTGGCACAGGCTGGAGACCGGGCCAGAGGCAGAGACAGATATGAGGCTGGTCTCTCCCATAACCGTCTTCCCTTTGGCTAGTGTCCTTGCTTTTATCTATTCTGCTCTAGTTGGTTACTGTGCCAGGTCTCAAAGGCTGCACAGTGGCAGAGCTAGGTAGATGTAGTCCCCACCTGGACTTTTCAGCGAACCCCACCTCCTACCCACAAATGAGACTGAGGAAGCACCCACCCCAGCCCTGGTCGGCAGCCTTAACCTCTACCCCAGAACCCAACCCTAGAATGAGCCCTGATCTCAGCCTCAAATCCAAGTTCCAACTTTGTCCAGCCCCTTCCCCTAGCCTTAGACCGAGCCCCTGACCCAGCACTCCTGACTAAGCCCCTACACGTGCCTGAGCCTTGGCCTTAAAGGGTGCAGCCACAATGCCGTGCATCCCCTGGTACATATCCACTTTTTATATAAGCCTCTGAAAGCACCTGTCCTCTCAAAGCTCGGGTCCCCCTTGCCATCTCATCAGAGACGCCTTTAGACATGAGGCAGTGTTACAGCCTCCTCTAGCCCAAAGCCAGCCAGTGCACAGGAGAGGAGCCTGGAGCTCAGACCCGCCCCACCTACTTGGTGTATGACTGTCCTTGTGTCAACACTTCAGCTGGAGTCAGTCTGTGAGCTTCAAAACCAGTAGGGCTTTGAAGCAGCAAGCAGCAGCCTCAGTCATATGGGCATGTCAGTGATTGACTTTGACTCTCTCATGGTTCCTTTCCCCTGCCCTCCCCGCAGTGTGAATAACCAAAGCCACTGCAGAAGAATCACAAGACATGGAAAGAAGGACATGCGCTCACACCCGTGTCCATCATCCCCCAGCTATAGGATCCCTGGCTCCTCATCTGTATGTGGGCTCAAGGGTCATCAGTCATGCCCTAGCCACCTTACTGGGTATTCACAAGAGAAAATGGATGTGAGAGATTTAAAAATCATATAATACACTATGAGCAATTATTACCTCTCTCAAAATGTCAGCATTTCATCTCTCTTGCCATCCAGTAGCAGAATCGCATAGAGCAGGAGTTGGCCACAGGCCAAATCCAGCAAAATGCCTGTTTTTGTAAATAAAGTTTTACATGGTAAATAAAGTTTCACACTCATTTATTTACACATTGTCTTTGGCTGCTTTTGTGCTACAAAAACAGCACAGAGCAGTTGCAGCAGAGACTGCAGGGCCCTCAAAGCCTAAGATACTTACTACTTGTTCCTTTACAGAAAAAGCTGCTGACACCTGGCATAGAGGATCAGAGCAATGGCTCTCGAGTTGGAATTCCTGTGTTTGGACGCTGAACCTTCTACTTTGTGGCTATGTGACCTTGGGCAAGTTAATTGGCCTCAGTTTTTTCTCCATAAAATGGGGATAATAACTGTCTCCCTACTCTATACTACTAAAATAGTAGTAAGTGAGCAATTCATGGAAAGCACATAGCGTAATCCTAGGCACACAGTAAGTGCTCAGTGTTGGCTGATATTATCATCAAGGGAATGAAAGCTCCGGTTTGTGATGACAGACTTTCAGGGGACAGAGTTAGTGTGGTTCAAGGCACAGGCCAGGGAGGAGGACTGACCTGGATTCATATGCCAGCTCTGCCACTTATCACATGAATGACTTGTGAGAGATTAATTAATCACCCTGAACTTTAGCTTCCTCATGCATGAAATAGGAAAAACAAATATAGGATTGTTGTGAGGAGTAAATGGTAGTGCTTAGAACAGGCTTTGGCCTATGGTAAACACTCAGTAGGTGACGGAACTATAATAATAAATAAGATGAAGAATAGTATTTTTCCCAAGTAGGCGCAGTCACCCAGAACAGATAGGTAGTGAGAGGTCTGCAGTATGCTGCCGTCTCCAGGAGGCTCTACCTGTGGCTAGGGACACCCTTGACATCAGGTTTTGCATATTCCAAGCACATGTAAATTCTGTAGACTTCAAAGTGGAGTTGGGCAGACAGCTGCCTCTTAGGAGGCTTTTCCTTAGGCTAATAGGCCCTCAAGATCCGGTACCTTTTAGCACTAACAATCTGTGACCCTTTGATGGTTCTTGGGTTAAGAGATACGTCAAGGAGGACAGCACACATATATGTGTGTGTGTGTGTGTGTGTGTGTGTGTGTGTGTGTGTGTGTGTGTGTGTGTGTGTGTGTGTGTGTGATTAGATGAACTATCTCTGAAAGATCCTCTTCCTGTAATACTACATGGTTGCATAGTTTGCTATGCAGGGTGAATGCGCCCTCGTTCTGAATCCTTTAGACATCCTAAGGATTGAATTACGTAATGGGACGTAAACCTTCTTGCCAGGGAGCACTGGCTAAGGAGACTGGGTGTTGTGCGTGGAATACATTAAGGTTGCCCGGGTTCTGGGCGCCAGCCTAGGAGCACAGCTCTCATTCTCTACTGGCTTAAGATGCAGGGAGTGACAGAGTTCAGTGGGCTGAAGCAGGGGGAATTTGGACAAGGGGCAGGGGATAATGCATGCCCCCCCAAGCTCGTGGTTGTGAGACGGTCAGCTAAATTTAGAAGACTGTGAAACAAGTAATATCACCAAGCACTTATGTTGATTCCCTGCCCAGCTCTATATAGGATACATCGCATTGTACATACCAAGAAAAACCACAGAGTTGAAAGGCCTCTGCCTTCAAGGGAGCTTACACCTCAATTGCGGATGAAAGATATAAATACACAAAACGTCATTTAATAATATAAAGGAAAAATAATGAGTCCACCCAATGCAAGAAATGCCATGGAAGCAAGATTAGGTCAATTGTCAAGAATAGTATCCATTGATTAATATAGGTGAATGATCTGCATTCATTCATTCTTCATTCTCTCATTTACCAGGAATACTCTGTAGTCATTGTGTGTTGCCCTCTAGGGATTGTAAAGAATAAAATAAGCTTTATGAAGGCAGAGGCATCGTCTATCTTATTCACCACTCTGTTCCACAGTGTCTAACCCATAGGAGACAGGCAACAGCAAGTGAATTAGAAGTAACTCCTTACCTAACCTTGGTGTTCAGATGCATGTGACATTTACGGAGCTCCTTTATGGTCTTAGACTTTGACTTATATTATAAAATACTAGAAAACAGAAATTTAGTAGATATCTGTTGGTTTGATATGCCTGACATCCATCTTCTCTCTGTCCACAATGTACTCATTTTCCTTTGGCTGACATCTTAGTAAGATTACTTCCTTAGTAACCTTAGGAAGATAATTAGCTAGTTTCCCTGCCTTCCCTTGACCAAGGGATGACTCCTAACCTGAAAAAGGCCAGTCTCGAGCTGTGTGGAGCAGTGATCACAAATGGCTGGAGCAACGGTGACACTCTGAAGATACCGTCCGTGAAATTCTCACATCTAGATTCCCCGAGCTCCTGCAATTTCTGTCTCTCTAAGGTCCAGCCTTTGAGCTGGGGGGGTCCCCCCTATCCTTTCTTCTTTTGTCTTCAGTTAGCATGCATTAATTTCTGTTCCCAGTCAAAGAACTCACACTAATAAAACATGAGGCCTTGATAAAAATTTGTAAGAGGCATAAATTTCTAAGGACATTTAAGAGAGCGATGGAGACCTTTAGATTACAGTTAGAAATGGGGAGGCATGAGAGCTTCACAGAAGAGGTGGCATGTGAGTTGAACTTTCAAAGAATGGAAAGAATTTGGAGAGGAAAAAGGCAGAAGTCAGGAAGGCTGTGCAGGCTGGAACAAGAGCATGGGCAAAGGCCCAGAACCTAAAGCAAGCCAAGAAGCATCCAAGAACAGTAGCATCTACACTAGAACCTGATGAACTCACTGGTCCATTTTTGCAGCCCCATTACACTTGAGTCAGAAACTGTTCCCTTTCCCATTTTCCATTCAGTCGTAACCACCTTCCCCTCTACTGTGTCTCCTCCATTGCCTTGAGCTATAGGATGTTAGAGCTGAAAGGTCTGGTAAGATCAGCTAGTAATGACCATCTCAGACCAAGGTGATGTTCTAGGACTCTGCAGGTACCCAAGCCACACATGAAGTACCATACACCTTAGGGGTGCGTTAAGTTTACTCTGAGAGTTATATGATCTGTTTTTCTTCACCTTCATTTCTACTGCTTTTCTCCTTTGTCCTACACTATGTCTACCCTGGCTTTCTATTTCTCAAACTCCTCAATCTTTTCCTGAACCTTATTAAGAGCCTTTGTACTTTCTGTTCCTTCTGCCTGAAACTGTTTCCCTGGCCCTTTGTCTGGCCAGATCCTTTTTATAGTTCATTTTCTCAGCTTAAATGTTAGTGCCACAGAGAGGGTCTCCCTCACCGTCTTATCTAAAGTAGCCCCTCCAGTCACTCTCACATCATCCCATGTTATTGTCTTCGTAACACAGTATCCCAAATAATCTTGCTGATTTGTATATCATCTCTCTCCCCTCTCTAGATCCTAAGCTCCATGACGGCAGGTTTTCAGTGTTGTATCCCACTGGCACCACTGCTGTCTAACATACACCATGTGCACAGTAAACATTTGTTGGAAGGGTGGATGAGTAGATAGATAGAAGAAAGAGAAATTCCCTGTCTATAGAACTAGACATCTCCAATGAGTATAGGCATTTTATTGGAGGTATTTAACACACACACACACACACACGAGAGACACTGATTTAGTGTAAACTTTATTGTCCAGATGGGGAAAATGCAGCCCAGAGAGAAAAAGGGGCTTGTTCATGGTCCCAGATTTGCTTCTTTGCGTTTACTTTTCCAGAACCATGTCAGGCACCTGAAGAGTTTTCCAGCAGAACCTACAATCTCTCAGTCTGTTTGTCCTTCCGCTGTCCCTGGTTTCATATGTCAGCCCACAAGGTGAGTCTAATTCCAGGACCACTGAGCCCAGCCTTGATCTTAGCCTCATATAACGTGTCACATCTCAGTGGCTTTCAGTGCCTGGTAATTAACACTCATGTTTCATAATAAACGCACGAATCTGAGCAGGGGAGGATGTCTCCTCTTCCGCATCTCCCTCTGCTGCCCTGTCCCAACTGGGCTCCAAGGCCAGGGTGAAGAGAAGCCCTATGAAGCTGAGATGAATCCAAAGCCAAAGGAAATACAACATGGACACGAGACTCAGGGGCTTAACTTCTCTAGTCCTGGCAAGGCCCTTGGCAATCTGGTCGCCCCCCACCCCAACTCTGTGCCACAGTCCCCACCCTAGTTGTACTGGCTTTTCTGGAGTTTCTCTAAGGTTCCTTCCTCTCTCTTACCTCACTGCCTTTGGATAAACTGGTCCCTCTACCTGGATATTGACACAGGTGCTTAGCACTGTGCGTGCCTGTAGTAAGTGCTCAGTAAACACTGGCTATAATGGTAGTTATGACCACTTATTCGATGTTTAATCCCCTTATTACTCTCTCAAAATAACCTTTCTTTCCCTTAATTTAAAACTTACTGGACTTCCCTGGTGGCGCAGTAGTTAAGAATCCGCCTGCCAATGCAGGGGACACGGGTTTGAGCCCTGGTCCAGGAAGATCCCACATGACACGGACAACTAAGCCCCTGCGCCACAACTACTGAGCCTGCGCTCTAGAGCCCGTGAGCCACAGGTACTGAAGCCCAGGCACCCAGAGCCCATGCTCCACAACAAGAGAAGCCACCGCAATGAGAAGCCTGCGCACCACAACAAAGAGTAGCCCCCGCTCACCACAACTAGAGAAAGCCTGCGCGCAGCAACGAAGACCCAACGCAGCCAAAAATAAATAAATAAATAATAAAACTTAGAACTCTTGCCTAAGCTCTGAGAAGGCAGAAGACACAACTGTCTTGTGTCATCCTTGCATCCCAGTTTTCTGGCAATATTAGTTTCTGGTGCTCAAAAAATATTTGTTGGTTTAACAAATGAACAATAAGGTTTTATCTAGTAAATGACAGAGAAGCCCTGGACATGTCTCAGAACCCTAAATAATTGTTGTACAGAGGAGATGGGGACAATTTATATCTATTATGGTAATCCACTGCATGTCACTACCAGGTCTTGGATGCAAGAGAGTGTAGCGGATGGAGGAGCACTGTTATTGTCCTCTGAGTGACGGAAATAAAGCACAGTTGACGTCACAAGGTTAGAGTCAGAGCAAGAATGTCATTCCCACCTGTAAGGACAGAATTATTGGAGAAGCAGGATGAGTGTCTAAAAGTCCCCCCACCTACACACACACACTTTCCGTCTCCCTCCCCCAGAATGAAGCCATCCTGTCACCTCATTATCCACTATTTACCACATTTCCAGGGACTGCAGCCAGGAGCCAAGGAGGAATGTCGGTGTGAGAGGCCTTAAATGAAGTGACAATAAAAAAGAAGTTGCTAATACCAGGAGTTCCCTCCCTGGGCGAGAGCTGTCAGGGCGAGTGCCCAGGGCTGGGAGATTTATTGATACTAAGTGGATGGTGCCTTAACCAGGAGTGCTTATCAAAGAGGTCTGAGCAAAGCGATGATGGAATTGGACAGCCCGCACCGTGCAGAGCGTGGGTTTTCCTGCCCTTGCCGGTGCCTGCCCTCCTGCCTCCCCAAGAGGGAATTCCTGGCCTCGTTTTTAACTCGCTCTGATTGTTGGACACATTCCGCTACAGAATCTCTTAGAGGCAGGGACCTCGGAATCTGACACTCCGGCAGCGTTCCCTGAATGTGCGATGGCTTTCCTCTCTGCCAGGTCTTTGCTGCCGCTCTCCCTTCTACCTGAAATACTCCTTATGCGCAAGCAACTGCACCACACTCCCCATACTCCCTCTCCTGCCTGATCCCCAGTTATCTTTCACTGTCAAAGCTGGCACTTCCGCTTGGAAGCCTTCTCTGAGGTCCCCAAAGGCTGGGGTTAGGTGTCTCTGCCTGAACCCCGACCTCATCCCTGCCACAGCACTTATAGGGAAGTGTAATTGACTGGTTCGGTGTCGGCCTCTCCCACTGTCAAGGTGACGTCGAAGTTGGGGCTTGCCTTTTTCAACACTGCATGTCCACTGCCTAACACAGAGTCTCACGAGTGGTAGATGCTGGATGTCAAGAGGTGGATGGATCGGTGGATGGACACATGTATGGACCAATAGAAGAACAGATGTGTGTGTATACGCTCTGCATGATCCCCAGGGACAAGAGGGGAATGCATCGAGCACCACCCACTTTTGTTCTGTTTTGTTTTAGTAATTTTTACTGGAGTATAGTTGCTTTACAATGTTGTGTTAGTTTCTGCTGTACAGCAAAGTGAATCAGCTATACGTATACATATATCCCCTCTTTTTTGGATTTCCTTCCCATTTAGGTCACCACAGTGCACTGAGTAGAGTTCCCTGTGCTATACAGTAGGTTCTCATTACTTATCTATTTTATACATAGTGTATATATGTCAATCCCTATTCCCCAATTCATCCCACCCTCCCTTCCCCGCTTGGTATCCATACGTTTCTTCTCTACATCCGTGTATTTCTGCTTTGCAAGTACGTTCATCTGTACCATTTTTCTAGATTCCACATGTAAGTGATATTATACGATATTTGTTTTCCTCTTTTTGACTTACTTCACTCTGTATGACAGTCTCTAGGTTTTGTTTTAATATCAACAGACCCTAATGCAGTAATGCTTCTTGATCTGGCAACAGAGGAAGGCAGAGTGCTACCTGAGAGGATTTTCTAGAAGCTGAAGCTGTCCCATATGCCATGACTGTTTCTTTCCAATATTGTTGGAGGGAGGGAAGGGCTGGCATATCACAGAAGTCAAGAGCTCAAGCCTTGTGGCCTGATTGGTGGAGTTCAGAACTCAGCTTTGCATTGTGCTGGCCCTGGGCCTGCCCTTCCCAATTTGTAAGCTACCTCACAGGAGGAAAGAAGTCAACGCACGGGAATGTCCTTGGCACGACGTCTGGCACTTCGTAAGTGCTCAAAGGTCAGCTCCTAATTGCTACTATCAGAGGAACCACATGCACCACTGCTGTCTTAAATGGAGGACACGCACATAGTCCCACCTACCCTGATTCACTGTCAGCCTGAGAGTCTGACTGGACCAGTACACAGCAGGGCTGCAAGGCTGCTTTTCAGTGCTCCCTTTTCTCCCCTCAGGCTTGCTGTACCTGACAATACAAGGCTCCACCTCTAGCCCCCTTTCTGATTTGCCTTCTCTCATCTACTCTCTACTAGGTAACTAACTCACCTATCACATTCAAAATTGTATCTTAAATACAACTCAAGACTCTGAATGCATCTAGATTTAGTGCTAGGATTCTATTACAATCGGATCCAAGAACGCAGAGCCTTTATCTGATTTCTAGGTTTGAAAACCTGCACTGGAGGTTGCTACGAGTCTGACCAGCAAATAACCAAAGTGTGCTCAATCAGTGAATATTTTTCAACTAATTAGACTAGAACGTAGACTGCTGGAGCTTGAAGAGATGTTAATTCTTATGGAGGTCAAAGCACCAATTTACAGATGGGAAACTGAGGCGTGGGGAGAGCCTGGGATTGGCTCAAGGTCACATAATACTGTGCTGTGATAAAACCAAAAAGAGAATCCTCCAGGTCTTCTGGCATCTAATCTAGTACTTTTTCTACAAGATCGAGTTATCTTTTCTAACTGAATATTTACTGTGACAGATTTAAAGAAATACGCTACAACTAATTATATTTCTGAACGTGTAACCAATTATGCATTCTCCCACAGGCCTTGGGGCCTACAGACTCTTAGTCTCTCCCTCTCCCTCGCTGTTGCTGCTCAGGCTTAGCTGAAATGAGGAGCCAGATTGAAGGTCAAATGCTGAGCAACTCGGCGGGCCAGGGTCCACTTGAGTAAATCCAGGCCAGGTTACCTCCAAGCCATGCTCTTTTAGGGAGCAGTGGTTAAACGTACCCTCTTAGCCTTAGAGGATAACACACTCAGTTTAAGGGAAAAGAGATTTGCAAAAGGGAAAAATAGGGAGATGATAATTCAAGGATGGGAGAAACATCCTGGCCTCCGTGTGTGTAAGGATTCGATCGTGCCTATCTGCGCCCATTTCTTCCACCCCATCTTACCCATTCCTCTTCTACTTCTAAAGTTCCAGCAAGAAACACTGGCCACGAGGGCCCCAGAGACCCAACTAAAGGTGTGAAACCAAGTAGATGTCGTCAGGGAATAGATCGGGAACATGAGATTTATATCCCACCAGATAAGATTTCATTGCAGCATGGAAAGTAAAGATCCTAAAAATACTGCAGAGAGCATATTATAATATGTTAACGGGGTTTCTGTGCTCCCCATACACACCTCACCCAGTAAGATGGATGGTGCTTTTTGACAAATCTATATCTAACACAGGGGGAATAATATACAGTGTATGCTTCCTGGTGGAGAAATCCGTATTTATGGAAATCTTGATTCTGGCAATTACAATAGACACTTAAAAGACAGTGCCTGTTGTCGGCTGCAAGTGGCTGGAGTATCCTCGTTAGGGTGAAACAGAAAAGAGTGTGAGTAGCAAAGGATAAATAGCTGCTTCAGGAGACGCCTACCCAGAACAGGGGAGGAAGAGGTCCGGGGTGACCCAACAGCTCCTCCTCATCCCCTAGCGCAGTGCTCTCATCAAGCACTCATCATTCATTCAGCAAACATTCACTAAGCACCTACCATGTCCCAGGCGTTATGCTGGCTTTGGGGCATAAATAAGACCCCTGTTTTTAGGGAGTTAACACTGACCGGAACAGTCACAGATACATACATGTAAAAAAAAGAAAACACCTTCAAATAATAATAATTCAAGTATGAAAGATAAGACAGGGGGATGTGATGGAGACTTATAGAGGGTTGAGGGGAGGGTGGAATCACTATTTAGAGGAGGTGATGAAGGAAGTCCTGTTCAAGGAGGTGAGATTTGAGTTGAGATAAAATTGCTGAAAAGGAGTGAGCGTTGCAGAGAAGTAAGGGAAGAGCGCTGCAGGTGGAGGGCAGAGTCTCCAGGGCAGAGCAAGTGTGGAGGCCGGAGGAACAGAACAAAGGCCAGGGCAGCTAGAGCAGGGAGTGAGGGCAGTGGTGTGAGGTAGGAGGGGGCAAAGGGACAGGTAACTCTGGCTCTGAGTCATGGTCAGATGTTTGGGGATTTTTTTCCTGTGTGCAGTGGGAAACCTCAAAATTTTTAAGAGGTTTTTGCACAAGGAAGGGAAACAGTGTGTTTTCTTTGTTTTTTTTAATTAAAAGGATCCCTCTGGTTTCTAGGTGGAGGATGGACATCACTACTGAAAACCAAATGCCATAAAACTGAAGTCCATGAGGGCCACCTTTGGATACCAGGAGGGCTGTGGAGTGGGTTAAGAGCAGGCATATGAGGTTCTGGTTTCAAAGAGTGGTCAGTCAATGGACTGGGCACCTTGAGAAGCAGTGCATGCCCAGTAATTCAGTATGCAAGCAGATGTTAGGGGTTTGGGATTAACATATACACACTACTACATATAAAATAGACAATTAACAAGGATCTACTTGTTCCCTAGAGCACAGGGAACTCTATATTCTGTAATAACCTACATGGGAAAAGAATCTGAAAAAGAATGGTTATATGTATATGTATAACTGAATCACTTTGCTGTACACCTAAAACTAACACAACATCGTAAATCAACTATACTCCAATATAAAATAAAAATTAAATTTACACACACACACACACACACACACACACAGTAAAGGGCACCTGCCAGGTTTCCTGTAGATGGTGTGCTGGGTTACCCTGGAAGTTAGACAGATGACTTCTAAAGTTCCATTACAGTCTTTAAGAGATTATCTTTCAGGGACATGAAGGGAGGGTCTAGGGACTGACTGAGAACATGAGACTCAGCAGGCAACTGGGTCCCAGTGGCTAATGGCATTCTTTAGTGCAGCGTGGCCCAGTGCATCAGCAACATGTTAAAAAGCATTCACCAACAAAGGGTCCTGGGGGCGTATGGATTTGACAAAATCTGGGTTAAAGTTGAACAGGATTCCTCTCAATCTTTTATGTAGCTGGTATGCAGTTTGAAACTCCAAGAGGAGGACAGAGTTTACACCATTTCCCAAATTTCTCTGAGCAAAGAAGCCTTTTCTTTTTTAAGGAGCATCCTGTGGGGCTAATGTTCATGGAACACATTTGGGCAGTGTTCATGGAGCATAATTTGAGAGCCCATCTACAAAGGCAGTACGGGGTCATGGAAGCAGGTGATATGGTAAAGAGAGCAGAGGATCTAGGAATATCAGCATTATCATCCTAAAAGAAAATTGATAATACCAAAGTCACAGGGTTGTGATGAGAACAGCTTAACATATATGGCAAACATCCTAAAACACTGTTACTGTGATGAGGATGACTCGTCCTCCTCACCATCCGTATCAAGATGGTAATTTTCAGGCACTGGGGATGGCATTGGGGTTGATCACTTGACTGGGGCAAAGTCTATGAACGCTTATCCTGTATCACATATTATAATGAAGTTTAGTAGCTCAATTACCTGGACTTAGCCCCACAACCTTGGACTTTTTAGCATTATATTCTAACCAGCAGCGTAACCGAACACAAACCAGTACTGGTAACTGCACTGGGATCTTACAAAATAGCTCCTGTGGGGATGTTCACACAGCTAAGCTACTACTGTGTACACTGATAATAGATGGATGATGGGTTGGATGGATACACTGCGGGGCGGGGGGCTGAAAAATCAGCCAGGAGGATGTACAAGATGAACATCAGCAGAGAAGTGTACGCTGAAAACTAAGGGTTGGCTGGGAAAATCAACCCTTGTTTTCTTAAACGTGTATCAGCAGCAAGCTGACAGACCTTCTTCCTAAGGCATCTTATTATGCTTTGCCTCGACGTGATGGGCAGTGTCATAGACAGATCACTGGATTGGGTTCGAGATAGCTGCCTAACTCAGATATGGTCTAGCTGTGCTACCTTGGACATGTTCATTAACTTTCTGAGTCTTGGTTTTCCCCTTTAAAAAATGACCCAGCCATCCTTTTAATGACTTAATAAAGGCATTGTACAGATAAAGTGAAAGAGCATACAAAACAGCTTTGCATACATTTATAATTAATAACCATGACAACATTTGGTATGGAATTGGTACCTAATAAACACTGCATTCGACAGATGGATGGGTGGGTTGGACAGATGATTGGGTGAATGGATGCATAGATGGGTAAAATGGATGGACAGATGGATAGATTGGTGGGTTGAAAGAATGGAGTGATGGATTGGTTGGATGGGTGGATGGCTAGATAATAGATGGATGATGGGTTGGATGGATAGACTAGTGGATGAATTAGTTTTAGAGCCACCTGACAGCATGTTTGCAGTATCTTCTATCCATTAATTTTTCTCTTCTCCTCTTCCAGTCTGTTCCCAGTTCTCTAAAGGAGTCTATGCCATCTTTGGGTTTTATGAACGGAGGACTGTCAACATGCTGACCTCCTTCTGCGGGGCCCTCCACGTCTGCTTCATTACACCGAGCTTTCCTGTTGACACATCCAACCAGTTTGTCCTTCAGCTGCGTCCCGAGCTGCAGGATGCCCTCATCAGTATCATCGACCATTACAAGTGGCAAAAATTTGTCTACATTTATGATGCTGACCGGGGTAAGCCAGGGGTTAGGGGAGGGGGACTGTGGAGGGATGAAGAGAAAATTATCAGCAGGAAGAAGGATGGTGCCTCTCTGCCTTCTTGAAAGGCAGGGATCATGGAGGAATGATCCAGAAATGTTTTATGTCTGTGAACTGAATTTGTGGTAACTAATCTATAACTCACACGTGGAAACACGTCCTTTGAGAGAATAACCGTCGTAACGCCCCATGTCACTCTACAGCTTACCAAGTTTCCATGGCTCCTGAGCCCAGACTCAAAGTCCAAGGACCTCAGTTGAATGGCTCACGGCTCATGGCTCATGGCATGGCTTTTAGGAGCATAGATTCTGGAGTCAGGCAGACCTGGATCTGAATGCTGTGTTCCCTCCTCTCCAGCTGTTTGACTTTGGGCAAGCTCTCTCTGCCTCAGTTCAACCACTTTGTAATGGGGATAAAATTCTCTATTCCTTCGTTTTTTCATCTCTGTAATGAAGATAAAACCAGTCTCTACCTCATATAGTTGTGAGGACTGCATGAGACAATGACTAGAAAGGGTCCGTACAGTGCCTACAACATAATCAATGCGCAGGGTCTTCTATATATGTTAACCGCTGTCATCATCGTCACCAGCATCAGTATCAACCTTCCCAGGCCTTTCTAATTCTGCCTCCACCTAAATTTTGAATTTTCCATTCCATTTTCTAAATGTTTCCAATACTTTTTTCTTCTCTGCATCTTGACTCAGACAATTCCAGTTTCTGGGATGCACTTCCCGTCTCAAATCTACATATGCAAATTCTTCCTTTCTTTTGCAACCTACTGGAACACCACTTTCTCTACTTCCTGACCTTCTAAATGGAAACTCTCTTCTTTTTTCTAACTCCTGTGTTGCTTCTATTGTACTGTCCTACCTTCCCCTGGTATACTAAATAGTCCTATAAGAACTCAGTCATTATTGTTGTAAATAAATAAATGGATCATACAAGGTCTGGAAGTGAGGCACAGGAATTTTGCCCTGAGCAAAAAGGAGGTTTTATAGAAGTTTGCCTTTAGGGAGGCTTAGAAGACTTTTGAATAGGAGAGTGGTTTGTGAAATGGTTTTTCAGGAAGAGTTAGGCAGGCGTTATTCAATGAGAATTAGTTGGCAGGAGAGGCCAGAAGCACTCTATTTTCTTCGATTTTCCCTTCTCTCTATTTTAATGATTTCCCTTCTCAGACAAGCAGCCATTATGAGGATGACCTGCAGAAGGGCTATTTCAGGTCAGTTTTGTGGCATAATGAGGCTTGAGGTCTGGAAGTAGCAAAGGCAGAAAAATGTAACTTTCATTATAGAGGATCATCTCTGGGGTCAGTCAGCAAAAGCGCCCATACTCAAAGGGGCTCCGCCCACCTCACAACTCTGAACTCAGAGTTCTGCCACTTGCTAGCTGTGTGGCCTTGGGCCAATGACTACATCTCTCTGAACCTCCATTTCCACATTTGTGAAACATGGATAATAACTGTACCTACCTCGGAGAATTAAGTGAATTGAAGACAGGAAAGCTAACAGAGCAATGCCAGACACATAGTAAACCTTCAGTAAACGTGAGACTTAAGCACACCAACCTTATACTTAAAAAAAAAAAAAAAAAGGAAGAAACAGCAGAATCAATCTACAGATGATTCTTTATGCCAGGCACCATACTGGTCACTATGGGAGGGATTAGCAATGTTATAGGAAGACAGAAATGATATATGTGCAAAAGATTGATAATGCAAGAGTGAAATATGAAATAACCATCTGTTGCAGGCAGAATACTGACCTTCCCCTCTCCGCCAAAGACATCTGTGTTCTAATTCCTGGAACCTGTGAATATGTTATGTTAAATGGCAAGAGGGATTAAGGTTACAGATGGAATTCACGTTGCTAATCGACTGACCTTAAAACAGAGAGATGGGCTTCTCTGGTGGCGCAGTGGTTAAGAATCCACCTGCCGATGCAGGGGACACGGGTTCGAGCCCTGGTCCGGGAAGATCCCACATGCTGCAGAGCAACAAAGCCCGTGCGCCACAACTACTGAGCCTGCGCTCTAGAGCCCACGAGCCACAACTACTGAAGCCCACGCACCTAGAGCCTGTGCTCCACAACAAGAGAAGCCACGACAATGAGAAGCCGGCACACCACAAGGAAGAGTAGCCCCCGCTCACCGCAACTAGAGAAAGCCCGTACAGCAACGAAGACCCAACACAGCCATAAATAAAAACAAATAAATTAATTAATTAAAAAAAAAAAAAAACAGAGAGATTATCCTGGATTATTTGGGTGAGCTCAGTGTAATCACAAGGGTCCTTAAGTGTGCAAGTTGAAGGCAGAGAGTCAGGGTCAGAGTATAATGTGAGAGACTCAACCAGTCACTGCTGGTTTTGAAGCTGGAAGGGGCTATATGCCAAGGAAAGCGGGCATCCTCCAGAATCAGAAAAGGCAAGAAAAATTTCTCCACTAGAACCTCCAGAAAATAACACAGCCCTGCCAATAACTTGAATTTAGCTCAAGGAGACTCATTCCAAACATCTGACCTCTGGCAGTATAAGATGATAAATGTGTTGTTTGAAGCCACTGTGTTTACAATAATTTGTTACAGCCGCAGTAGGAAACTAATACACCATCTATGTCCCAAAGATGAAACAAAGCAGTATTGAGTAATGGATTCCTCTATCATTTAGCTATAAATCAGAAGAGAGTAGCTTAATTCAGTACACATTGATTAAATACCTACTGTGTGAGAGGCAAAGCACTAGGTACTGAGATATATTGAACATTCGTAAACGTGGTTGACAATTATTAGGTGCTGTTTAGATATCAGATTAGCACATTTAATAAGCAGTTACTAAACACCTAATAGTAATCAATGTTTATAAAACCCTTGCCATTCTTGAGACATTCTCATTCAATCCTCATGATGACACTGCGAGGTGGACATTATTAACATCACCATCTTACCACTGAAGACACTAAATTTCAGCGAGGTGAATTAGTCCATACAAGACCATTTAACTAGTATATTGTAGCATCAGGATTTGAGCCTCAGATTCGATTTTTAATCACTAACTCTATTGCGTACTATGTTCTGCAAACGGAAACACAAAACAGACGCAGAACCTGACCTCGGTGAGCTCAGACTTGCAAAGAGCAAGCTGGAGCTGAGTTTAGTGGAGGAGCGGGGTTGGCGGAAGTGGGGTGATGCCTGTGGATCCTGATTGCCACCTCTCTGTCCTACTCACCCGACCTCCAGGTCTGTCCGTCCTGCAGAAAGTCCTAGACACAGCGGCCGAGAAGAACTGGCAGGTGACAGCCGTCAACATTTTGACAACCACAGAGGAGGGATACCGGATGCTCTTCCAGGACCTGGAGAAGAAAAAGGAGCGGCTGGTGGTGGTGGATTGTGAATCCGAGCGCCTCAGTGCTATCCTGGGCCAGGTAGTGAGTGCAGCAAAGCGCCCTCAGGGTGGGCCTGGGGGATGGCTCGTGAGCGAGCTGGGTGACCATTTGCCTTTGGTGTTACAAAGAGAGTTCTTGACTAGGTGAAACCAGAGGCCTGCCTTCTCACGTTCTGTAATTCATACAATTTAATTCTGGAATGTTACGAAATAGTGCAAACACTGGGAGCCTTCACGCAGGACTTCAAATGGTTCTCGGATCAGTTAACCAAAAACTTACCTCCAGTGCTTCCTTTTCTTGTTCAAAAGCAAAACACATTGCATGTTAGAGTTTGTGAAGTGCTATCACAACCTGCAGAGCCAGATTCCTGGGTTCAGCTCTGAGTTCTGTCACCCACTGGTCCAGCATTTGGTTTCTCATCCATTTGGCCCACTGACCAGTTTTGAGTCCAAGGAGGCACCAGGCACCTCCCTTTCCTGGAACACATCCATGTGTCTGAGCAATTAATTGATTGTCCATTCCAAGAAAGGGCACTGTAATCTCAGTAGTCTTTAGCCAGACATCTCTAAGCCACGGTTCCTCCAGTTCTCAGAAGTAAAGCATGTGTCATTGGATAGGTCACTTGTCTTTTTAAATTACATTTGTGTATTTAGATGAGCTAGCAGGTTAGTAGATTTTGCAATCGTTTTTGAACAGTGCTATACAATTAAAGATGGCAGTTTTAGGTACTTGACAACATGACAGAGCTTGTTAATGGCCCTCAAGACCCCTGGGGCTCCCACAGGGAATCTCAGCACCAGCTCAGCAATTGCTCAGAGGCCTCGGGAACTGAATAGGGGAGATTTTTGAAAGTCAGGGGTTCTTTGAGGCGTTAACTCTGTGTTCTACTTTACAAAGTGTGGCTCTGGCTTCCCTCTCAGAGAGAGAAACCAGCAAAAATTGTTTCCATTGAGATGGGCGTTTTTTGAGCTGGAGTCATGAGACTGGAATTCTAGTTAAGTAAAGCAGAATAGAGTACTGGTTAAAAGTAGAGACCCTGGAGCCAGACTGCCTGGGATTCACATCCCCAGCTCTAATATTTACTAGCTCTGTGACCTTGGGCCAGGTTTTTCATTTCTACATCTCAGGTTCCTGATCCGTAAAATGGGCATAATAATAATAAAATAATGATAATAACTACCTTTAGAGAGCTCTTGTGAGGGTTAGAAGAATCTATGTATACATGTAAAGCACTTAGAATAGAGCCTGCCCCACAGGAAGTGATATATGTAAGGATTTACCTATTTTAGCTATTCATAGTGCCAACTGGTACTGGTTTTCTTTTGTTTTGCTTTGTTTTCTTAGTTAAACTTTTAATTTTGAGATACAAATTCATATGCGTGTATAAGAAATAATACAGAGAGATCCCATGTACCGCATATCCAGTTATCCCAATGGTAACATCTTACAAAACTATAGCAACTATAGTGAAATATCACAACCAGGAAATTGACATTGACATTGATACATTCGAGGTACAGAACATTTCCATCACCATAAAGATCATCTGTGTTGCCCTTTTGTCCTCATCTGGCTTCCCTCTCTCCCTCTCTTTTTCCCTTTCCTCAGGCACTCTCTAACCTGTTCTCCATTTTTGTAATTTTCTTATTTTAAGAGTGTGATATAAATGGAATTACATAGTATGTAATGTTTGGGGTATGGCTTTTTTCATTTGGCATAATTCCCCGGAGATTCATTCAAGTTGTTGTGGGTATGATACTGCTTTCTTGAGTCACTCCCTCTTTGGCATAAGTGTACTCATCTGTAAAATAGGAATGAAGGCCCCTGTTCTACAAAGCTGATAAAAAGATTAGATGAGATGGGAGGTAGAGAAAGTGTTGAATGATAAGTTGGTATTCTCAAAGACTGATGACTCCTGCTGTATTATTCCACAGTAAAGATAAAGCTGTTGGTACTATTTTCTGAGTGCTTACCATATACCAGACACTATGCCAAGCTCTCTCCATGTATAATTCCACTTAATCCTCACATCATCTCTATAAAAACAGCTTCTATTAGATCCCCTGTTCTATAAATGAAGAAACAAGAGATTACACTTGCCTGGGATTTCACATAGAAGGAAAGCAGGAAGTCAAATCTATCTTGGTCGGGCTACAAGGCCCAACCTTTTAAAAATGCAACTTCCAGCACATGTGCTGTCTATAGCTACCCCCACTGTCAAAGGACAAACTTGTGTTTGGGAAGGAAGGAACTTGTTTGCATGAATATTTTAGATTGCAGTGTATTAACTTTTTTAATCGTTGGATTCTTCTATTCTGAAAAGTAAGACCAAATGCTGAAAGGATCTTACAAATCACCTGATCTACCATTTGCATTCATACTTTACAGATGGGATGACTGATGGTCATATTGGTTAAACGATTTGTCGAGTTCAGACAACTAGTTAGTGACAATGACCATGAGTCTAAAAGTTACATCTTCTGATTTGCAGTCTGACATCTTAGCATCATCCTAGACTATCTCACACTCAGGAATTGGGATCTTTTCAGTCTAACACAAATGTTCTGCCTCACCTAAGGAGGAAGACAATGATTCCAAATTCCAAATAGGGCATTAACTGCCTGTCTCAGTCTCTAGTGCCCCGACTGGAATATAAGCTCTATTAAGATTTTTGTTTTGTTTTCTTCCCTGCTGCATCCACAGTGCCTTGAACAGTGCTTGGCACCTAGTAGGTATTCAGTAAATATTTTTTGAATGAATGTGAAGAATAGGGAATCAATGAATGCTCTAAGATCCCAAATGTGAGATGGGTCTAGATATCTACAGGTAGCCTTTGACTGGAAAAGAGCCTTTAAGCTGGAGGTAAGAGCATGTAGGGAGGCCCAGAGGGCATGTGGGGGCCAAGGTTCACAGAGGGGCTTAAGAGGCCAAGTGGAGGATGTCAATTGTTTACTGGAAGACAATGAAAAGGAGATGAACCCATGATTGTGACCATCTTTGGAAACCATCCCAAAGAGTCTGGGGTTTATTCTGTAAACAGTGGAGAGCCAGTGAAGGTTTGTGAGCAGGGAACAGGGTTATTAGAATATAATGCTTTATCAATATATAAGACACTTAATTATGTAATACAGTCATTAAGTTCAGAATGAGTTAGAGACAGATGAGGGACACCAGGACCAGGCCATCCATCACCTTACCCTGTTGTATTGTCTTCAAAGGGCTTTTCACCTGCTGAAATCTTGTCCATTTATCTGTTTATATATTTACCATCTGGCTCCCTGCTAACGTGTCAACTCAGCTCAGTGAGGGCTTGGGGATCTTGCCTCATTTGTTCATAGCTTGTCCCTAGCACATAGCGTAGAGCTTGGCATGTGGCCCGTGTTCAATAAATATTTGTTGAGTGAATTAGTTAATCAGAGAAGGCTTTACAGAGTAGTTGGGATTAGAGCTCAGCCATAAAGGTTATGAATAATCAGAGAGAATGGGAAAGGGCATTCCAGGCACAAAGGTTGTGAATTAAGGCAATCCAGTGGAAATGAGCTTTGAAGAGATGGGCTCAGAGAGGCAGTGGACTCCAAGTGTACCTTACCTTTACAACAACTTTCTCAGTTTGTAACCCTGTGTACCTGTATCTCTTCATCTGTTTAAGTATGGGTCTCCTCCCAGTAAACTGTGACCTCCAGGACAGCAAGCACCATGCTTGTTTCACTTTCCACTATATCTCCAGCACAGTGCTTGATAGATAGTAAGCACTTAATAAATGTTTGTGAAAGGGAAGCTAGGCCATCAGGTAGGTAGGTGAGTAGATGGGCTGGACAGTTTGTGTTAGGTCAAACCATATGAAATTACTGATTTTTATTGGTCAAAAGTCATTAATTATCGGCTGTTTCCTATGTTTCAACCTGTAATTTCATCCTGCAGGAACTATTCTTATCCATTGCCTGGATGCACTGGGTTTCAAACTGTTTTTTATTTGCTATTTTGTGCTTATTAGAAGCTGAATAGGTTTCTGATAAAGGTATCTCATTGTTGAAAGAGCAAAAAACCATTTGACAAGAAAATGAAAAAGTAAAGAAGAATTATTAATAAAACTATCATCCCAAAAGTCTTGGCGCTCCATAGTCTGGAATTTCACAGGCTAACCACTGTTTCAGAGCATTCATTGTGTGTGCTTGCATTTAATTATTCCCTACATAAAAAAATATGTGAGCCGCTATGCACATACATCCAATTAAGTAGATGTCTGAATGTGGGTGTTAATAACTTTGAAATTTTATTCAGTTAGAGAAGAAGCCCAAGGGCTTCTCAGGTGTTTTATGCGTCCTTGCAACAGTGCGGGGAGAGAGGCACTGAGCAGGGTGTACTAACCTCAATTTGATGATTAAAAAATAATAATAATAAAGAAATAGATCAAGTTAACTTGCAGGCTGAGCTAGGACTAAACCAAGGACTGCGGTCTTAGCTGTTCCTTGCTGGGTGGTATGGCTGGGTGCCCAAGCAAACCGCTGGGTAGTTCTTTCTACAAATATTTTCTTGCCTGCAATGATTAGGGATGGTCTGCACATTGAGATGGACGGGTGTTTGGGGACCCTGGCTCTGAATCAGGCATCATATGGAAAGGCTCACAATAGCCAGGTCCCTGTCCTGACACTGCTACCATACTGCTGTGGGATCTGGCACATCACTTCGTCTCTCTGGGCCTGGACTTCCCATCTGTACAGTGAGGGGCCGGACCAGATGATCCTGACATTCTCTTCCAGCTTCCGGGCTGAATGGCTCATTGATGTCTGAGTATCCAACGGGTTGAGGGAAGAAGGCACAAAATTCAGGGAAAGAAGGAACTGTATCTGAATATGGTCCATTCAAGGATTTGAAGTTCCAAGAACTGGGGAGGAATCATCCACCTACCCATTTGACTATCCTTCCACCCATTCACCCATCTGTCCACCCAAGCAGCAGATATTGTTATAACAGTCACAAGGAATTCAATACAACATAAGATTCCCACTATGTATGGGAAGGCTTTATGGAAGAAGGAAAGAAGTGAGCATTTTAGCCTGGACCTTGGGGTTATGATAACACTGCTCTACCCCTGGAATCAGGCAAAACTGATGTCAGATCTTACATCTGCACTTAATAGCTGGGTAACTTCAGGGAGTTTATTTGACTTCTCTAAGTCTCGATTCCTCATCTGTAAAACAAGGACATCAGCAATGCCACCACCATTGGATGGTTGTGATATTGTAGTTTGGGTACTTAGGATAGGACAGGGCACATTTCCAGTACTCAGTGTTAATTGCTGGTTATTGTTGGTGTAGCTTTAATTGTCAGTATGATTAATGCATCCCCTCTCGTTGTGTTTTGTAGATTGTAAAGCTGGAGAAGAACGGCATTGGCTACCACTATATCCTCGCAAATCTGGTGAGTAGAGGACACTGCAGGCTCTCAAATGGTGGGTCTTTCTGTGTCTGGGGCCCGGCTTGTTTCTGTGGTACCTGGCTGGAGGGAACGGTGTGGGTGGGAGGGGCACTTCCAAGCTTTGCCTTTTCCCCTTCACATCCCTGCTTATCAAACCACAGCACACTCAAGGTGAGCCTCTAAGCTTCCTTGGAAGAGATCGTGCTGGTGGGCAGGCCTTCCTCAGTCATAACAATTCCAGCTTTAATCGGCTCTGCCACTTGGCGATAAGAACAAAATCACCACATCTTTGAATGTATAAAAAATGTTTCGGCCCCACTGGTTTTGACCCTCTATTTTGACACCAATGGTAGTTTTACTGTTTATAAATATAAATGTTTAAATCATAATGATACTAGCGCTGACAGATCTTTAACCACAAACAGTTTTACAGCATAAACAATATTATGCCAATTTAGTTTTTATTCCCTTTTTTATGTGGCATAGACAAGCTGTCTTTTAAAGAAAATTTTTATTTTCATTTTTATGTGCTGCAGTTATTTTAATTGGGTGCAATTATTTTCCATGGTATGAAGACTTGACTCATAATTTTTTGTACATGTTAAATTTTACCTAGCAACATGCACAATTATGAGTTTTCTTTTGTGACCATCGTTTTTGACAAGTCTGTTTTTCCTGGGTCATCTTTTGCTCCTCTTACTTTTTTAATCATGAAGTTTGATATTTCCAGTAGTTTTTTCCCAAAGCCAAATGTAATTTTGTTTTGCCTGCCTTATTTTCTAAAGAGCTAATTACATGCCATCCAGCTCATCCATTTAAAGAATACAGTTCAATGGTTTTATATATATTCACAGAATTGTGAAGCCATCACCACAGTCTCATTTTTAAACTTTTTCATCACCCCCCCAAAAGAAACCCATACCCATTAGCAGTGATTCCCCATCACCCCACAAATTCCTCCAGCCTTAGGCAACCAGCAATCTACTTTATATCCTTATGGATTTGCCTATTTTGGATGTTGCATGTAAGTGGAATCATAGAATATGTGGTCCTTTGTGACTGGCTTCTTTCATTTAGCATAATGTTTTCAAGGTTCATCCATGTTGTAGCACGAATCAGTACTTCATTCCTTTTTATTGCCAAATAACATTCCATTATATGGATGTATCCCATTTTGTTTACCCATTCATCAGTTGATGGACACTTGGGTTGTTCTCATTTTTGGACTATTATGAATAATGCTACTACGAACATTTGTTACAAGTTTTTCTCTTGAGCATAAACCTAGGAGTGAAATCACTAGGATACATGGCAACTCTATGTTTAATATTTTGAGAAACTCCAAAACTGTTTTCCAAAGTGGTTGCATCTCCCAGCAAATTTTTTTTTGAATTTAATTTTATTTATTTTCTAGCAAATTTTAATAAATAACAAATTTTGCCATGTGACAGTTTGAGCAACTGTCAGATTTCCTTAATGATAGCTTTTTCTACAAAGTTTGCTTATTATCCTGGCCTGTCTTTATGATTTTCGGTGTTTCCTTTAAGATGTGATTTTTAGCTTGTTGTCTATAACAAATTATATCACTCAGTTTTAGCAATGTTATTTTATGTTGATTATTCCTGTGAGTAATATTAATTATTAATTGAACAAGAGACTGATATTTTCTACTTGCTTTTGGAATAAAGATCATTAATAGAACAAAAGCACAGGGGCTGGGTATATGTAAAGGTCAAAATGGCAGGATCTAAAACACCTTGCCTAATTCTTAAGCTCTGTCTCTCTTTCTGGGTGGACCTCCAGCCTCAGATCCCTGGCTTAACCTTCTTTCCCCTTCAAAACTTCCTTGCCTTGGCTGTCGTAATATTTCAGGGTCAGGACTGGAAATAAGAAGGACTTCTTGCAATAGGTTAATTTAGACCCAGCTGTTAATAGATATATATGCTACTTTTCTCAGAGATATTTGCATTTTAAATGGCAGATGGCTGTCCAAAGATTTTTGGGGAACCAAGAGTTTCACCCTCAAAAACCACTTGGAAGGGACTTCCCTTGGAGGTCCAGTGGTTAAGAATTCGCCTTCCAATGCAGGGGGTGCGTGTTTGATCCCTGGTTGGGAAGCTAAGATCCCACATGTCTCACGGCCAAAAAAACAAAACATAAAACAGAAGCAGTATTGTAACAAATTCAATAAAGACTTTAAAAATGGCCCATATCAAAAAAAATCTTAAAAAACAAAACAAAACAAAAAAAACCCAAAAAACAAAAAAACCATTTGCAAGGATGAAATTTTTGACTTCATAAGGAAGAAAACTCTTGACACCCCTTGAATCCCAGATCCTTAGTCCTAGAAGGGACTTTGGAAGTCAGCTCTATCTAAGTCTCATTTGCTTATAGGGAAACATTTGCTTGTAGTCAAGCCAGCAAGATGGTGTGACTTGGCCAGGGTCACACAGCAAGTCAGTGATAGAGCTAGGCCTGGCACCAGGGTTAGTGGGCAGCACCCAATGCCTTTTCCACTTCATCCGGACATCTCTCAGTACAGACCACGTGGGCACCCTGCTGCTTGAGAATACACAGAGCAAGGTTGGGGGCATGCATAATCACCTCTCCAGGGTAAGACAGAAATTACACATCATTGGCCTCAAAGCCACCGAAAGACCTCAGGTAATTACATCGCCAGGCTCCATCTGTTGCCAAGTGACCCCTCAGTCACAACATCACCAAGTCAGCCCTTTGGGTGTCTGTTTCCTCCTGATCTGCATTCCTTTTTTTTTCCCCTGACCTAATGAGCTCTCAAATCCTTACAACGGCCAACTAATAGGATGCAAATTGCATATACCATCCAAATACAAAAGACTTGCATGTTCCAACAGATTAGTTGATAATTAGGCTTCAAATTACTAATTAATTCAGTCTGAAACATAGTCGAGTATGTGGTGTGTGTCTTTCTTCCCCCTTCAGAGGAATAAAGCAATTTATAAGATGATAATTTTTAGAAATTCCGCCACATAATTAGCCTGCTGCTGCATGGAACTGACACCTTCCTTCAGAGTGTTTGTGATTAGGGTGCAATAATAGAGTTAGAAACTAAGGAAGGAAGCTTTTGAAAGATTTAACAAAAAGAGGGAGCTACATTTTCTTTTGCAGTTCTTTCTGTCCCTGTCAGGATGCAGGAGCTTCAATGAAGCCAACAGCATTCTTGTAACAGAGCACTTTGGAGGGATGTTTTTCTGGCTTTGGAGGGCCGCTAGAAGAGAGGATGGAAGGAGACTGTGGGTCAGAGAGGAGAGCTTTATAACAGGGAGTCATAAAAAAAGAACAGAAAAGAAAAGCCGTGCTTTTTGTCCAGACACCATCCTCAGCTAGTATCTCTGTGATCTTGGGCAATTTTCCAGCCCTCAGTTTCCACATCAGGAATAATAGTTCCTATACTATATGCTCATGGAGTCACTGTGGAAACCAAACATGTTAGTGAATGCCACCATGCCTTGAAAAAGTTGACGTGTTCTGCATAGGTGAAGAATCCTAACTTCATATACTAAATCTACCCATCTGTACATACTCACATGTTGTATCTGTATGTATACATGCATATATATGCCTGTGCATATATATGCTGATATATGTATTCATATTTTATATATGATAGGATAGATGTATATTTATATTTCCATAGCATTGGTATGTCCATAAAGTGAACTTGAACCTTGCAGAAATTGGTGAACTCTACCATTATTTCTTAAAGAAGCCCCTGGAGCCCCCTGAGGAACCAAGCTCTCTTGTCTGGCTGTCAGTCCTCCTCCAAGCCCAGCACTGACTCGGTTTTCACTCCCTGCTCTGAGATTGTGATCATAGCAGGCAGCTACCAGCCAGAGCTCTCTAGAGTTATAGCTCTTATCTCTGTGATGCATCAGCCGCAAATCTTAGAACAAATTGGTGTTTCTCAAAAGGAAGATATGTGGACCTCTACAGTGCATCTGCACAGTTCAGGAAACACTGAGCCAATGGTTAAATTCTTCAGTCCACTGAGACTGCAAACATGAGTACTCACAGCATGGGACAAATGATCAGATTATTTATATTGATGATTTGACTTCCATTGAAATAAAAAAGCACAACATTTAAAAATTCTTGTAGAGAACTAGCAGACCTCTGAGAATTTATAAAGGGTCCAGCAGACCCCAGTCTGAGAAACACTGAAGGACTGAAGATATTGGTTGTCCTTCTGTGTGGACCATATGGTGCCTCCTGGGTCACCAGTAACACTAACAGCAACTCCTTTCATTTTTACACCAAGTTATAGCTCATGTGATGTTTTGGCATGAATCACACCACTGGGTTTTGAACCTTGCAGTACTCCTATGGCATAAGCAAGGTAGAATTCCTCATCCCCGCTTTATAGAAATGAGGACTGAGAATCCAAGATGTTACGTGACTGATCTGCAGATGGGGAAGGCAAGCACTCCTCAATGGAGTCTGGCTCTCAGGAATCTGGCAAAAGCCACGTGATGTGATCATAAGAATAGGATGACCAGGCTAACCTGAGCCATTGAACTAGAATTCCTTAAACCCCTAATAAGTAACTACAACAATAATAACAATGGTGATAACTATTATTCATTGAATGACTGCTACATTCCAGACACTATGATATATACTTAAACAGTTACCTATTAAATCCTCATAATTGTCCTGGAGGTTGATAATATTATCCCCATTTTTCAGATGAAGAAACTAAGGTTCAGAAAGATTAGTGAGTTTGCCAGTGACAAAGTTTATAAAGTCATGGAGCTGGGCTTCCCTCCAGGACTAGAGAACTCCAAAATCCATGTTCTTATACTGTGCCATGTGACTGCTGAGCATGGAGGAGGTGGGGACGGGTGCAAAGGGGACACAGGCTCTCGATAAGAGGGCTTCAGGGGCTTCCCTGGTGGCGCAGTGGTTGAGAATCTGCCTGCCGATGCAGGGGACACGGGTTCGAGCCCTGGTCTGGGAGGATCCCACATGCCGCGGAGCAACTAGGCCCGTGAGCCACAACTACTGAGCCTGCACGTCTGGAGCCTGTGCTCCGCAACAAGAGAGGCCACAATAGTGAGAGGCCCACGCACCGCGATGAAGAGTGGCCCCCACTTGCCGCAACTAGAGAAAGCCCTAGCACAGAAACGAAGACCCAACATAGCAATCAATCAATCAATCAATCAAAAAAAAAAAAAAAAAAACAGGGCTTCAGTTTAAATCTTGCCTACAGTTGCAGCAATAAACCTGGAATTCAAACTCAGGCTCTCAAACTCCCACTGGGTATCTTTTCCACTGTACACTGATGGAATTTCATTATAATTATACAGTTGGCCCTCCACGTTTGTGGGTTCCACGTCCACGGATTCAACCAACTGCAGGTCAAAAATATTTGAAAAAAAATCCAGAAAGTTCTAAAATGCAAAACTTGAATTTGCCGCACAGCATCAACTATTTACACAGCATTTATATTGTATTTCTAGCTATTGACATAGCATTTACATTTTATCAGGTATTATAAGTAATCTAGAGATGACCTACAGTATACGGGAGGACAAGAGTAGGTTATATGCAAATACTATTATGCCATTTTATATAAGGGACTTGAGAATCCGCAGATTTTGGTGTCTGCGGGGGTTCCTTCACCAATCCCCCATGGATACCAAGGGACAACTGTGATTTCTAGTGCACAAAGTAGCTGAGGGAAACACACTGAGGACGGGTCATCCCAGGTCTTACTGGGGGATTGGGGGACCGGGGTGGTCAGCCATTTTCGCCATGTGGATGCAGATGACCTCCTGGGAAATGTTAGAGTTGGCAGTTCTGGTCCATGTGGCGGCTCATCGAAGCCCCCAGCTCCATGCTGCTACCCCTTTGCTATATCAGTCTTGAGAAGAAACTGCTCTTTCATCTCCTTGCTCCCCTGTGGTGAGAAAGCTGTCTCTGCCTTCTGTAAGGCCAAGCTCGGCCGCTTTCTTCTGCACACGCCATCTCAATACCACACACGATCACGTTTGCTTTCTGTATGGTTTCTCTAGTTACGGAGCTGGAGCAGTAGTTGGGAAGGGTGGCTCTGGGTCAGACAGACCTGAGTCTGAATTCTGGTTTTATGTTTATTAGCTGTGTGATATTAGTAAAGTGACCTACCTTCTCTGAGCTTTCATTACCTCATCTGTAAAAAAAGGAATGTGGTATTATCTACCTCCTCATGGGCTATCATGTGAATTAAATGAAATAATACCTTATAAGTGCTCATAGTAATATTTGGCCCAAAATAAGCACTCAGTAAACGTTAACAATTTCCACCATCATAATCATGGTCATCACCATCATCATCATCATTATTATTAGTGGGGAAAGAAAACACTAAATATCTGGGGACAAGATACTATCCTTGAGGTCCCTCAACCCCCTTCCAAACTAAATCTCATCCACAACTGAAACCCAATTATATAATACCTTCCTCCCTGTTTGTCTGTAAGCTCCTGGAAGAAGGAATATGTCTGCCTTTCTCACTGACGAATTCCCAGTTCACCAGGCAAAGTGAGTTGCATGTAACGGTGTCCTTTAAAAAGTCACTGAATGAATGAATGAATGAGTGAGTGAAATGACTTCTCAGGAAATAAACAATGTTGGTACCCACTTAGTACATGCACTTAAAGGCAAATTCCCTGTGTCTGTGCTAAAAGAAGCAGAGATCAGGGATCGTGGGACCATGAATACAGCTAAGAATATGCAAACGAGTAGGTAGAGCTGGGCCTCAGAGGGCATCTAGTCCACTTCCCATAAAAGGCCAGAATCTCCTCTACAACATCCCTAACAGAAGCCCATCCAGCTGGTTCCTGCTTGAATAATACCCAGTGATAGGGAATAGTGTATTTGGAACCGCCTACCCTGCTTGCTCTTGGTGTTTGCTCCTTCAGCCTGGACGACCCCCTGTCCCCGCCCCTCCCCATGCCTTCTCACAGGACAGGTTCTAACAGTCAGCCAAATGAATATCCGACATGAACCAAGCATGTCTGTGTGCCTTCCACTGCACTGGGCTCATACCAGAAGCGCTAAGAAGCATGCGGTTTCACTTTTGTCCTGGAAGCAACTTGGCTTTGTCTTCCAGCTAAATTGGAACATGTAAATAGAGTTTTAAAAGGATGCCAGAGAAAAATCACGTGTGAAAGTAATGCAAGCCCCATAAACTGCCACCCCAACTGCCAGAGCCTGGCGGTCAGAGGCTCGAGAGGCCCCTGGAGGCTGCAGGTTTCTGGGAAGGATCACGACGGTGCATCCGTGCAGCCAGTAGTCCTATGAAGAGTGTGCCTTTGCGCTGGCTTGAAGAATCCCAAAGAGCCAGAGTTGAAGGGTCCCCAGGAGCTCGTCTCACCCAACCCCTCCCGCATTTTGTAAAAGAGGCACTTAAGACCCAGAGAAGGGACGTAACCTGTTTGAAGTCACTCGGAAGTTGAACAGGAGAGCTGGGCTGGGATTTGGAGCAATTGTTTATTCTGTTCTTTGTGGCTTCTTTTACCCCACTGCTGCCTCTCAGTTTCCTCTGTGTGTGTGTGTGTGTGTGTGTGTGTGTGTGTGTGTGTGTAAGAGAAAGAAACATATAGACATAGGAGACAGAGAGAGGTTGAGAAGCACTCCCTCCCCACTCCCCCTGCCCCTCTCAGAGTCACCCCTCACTGATGGAGTCCATCCCAGTGTCCTCTTCTCCCTCCCACACAGCCTTCCCTCTCTCCCTTGGCTTCACCTCACTCTTCTGCAGCAGTGAGAACACACGGCTTACTTTAGGATCACCAGAGCTTACACTGCAGAGAGCCTCTGGAAGGGAAGAGGAAACGGATGGGTAGAAAATCAAGTCCCAGACCCCAAAGGATGCTCACTTCCTACGTGGTCCAAGCAACCCATCAGGCAAGGCTGAGCATATGTTACTCTTTGCAGTCACATCCCATGCTCTAGAATAATCCATTCTAGAGAACTGAGAGTTTCTGCATCCGTCCAAGAAAGGTGAGATTATATTCTCATTTTATGAGAGAGGAAAAGGAGGTCTAAGTTGCTGAAGAAAGTTTTCCAAGGTCATGTGGCTAAAACTGGAATTTGAACTCAAACCTCTCTAATTCCAAAGATTAGGTTTGTTGTCCATTGGGCCACACTGCCCAAATCAAAGAAACCTTGGTGACTCTCAGGCCTGGTATTATAACTGAGAAAGCTCAGAAATAAACTCCTTTTCTTCTGAAACTGCCTGGGTTTGAATTTTCGCTCAGTCACCTACTAGCCGTGTGACCTTGGGCAAGTCATTTCACCTCTCTGTACCTCAGTTTCCTCATCTGTAGGTGGGAATATTAATGCATACCTCACAAGATAAAGT
Organism: Balaenoptera physalus; assembly: GCF_965194825.1. Classification (NCBI taxonomy): domain Eukaryota; kingdom Metazoa; phylum Chordata; class Mammalia; order Artiodactyla; family Balaenopteridae; genus Balaenoptera; species Balaenoptera physalus. Next base: position 47,709,318 of record NC_138890.1, on the reverse strand, counting down.
GAGTTAATTTATATCAAGTTTTACAACAGTGAGTGCAGCAGAAGCCTGGGGTCTCATCCCAGCTCTGCCACTGACTCGTTATCCTTTGCAAAAAAAAATTCTATTTTTTTGAGGGTCTCAATTTGTTCCAGATTTGTTCAAGGGTTTTCAGAAGGACTAAATGATCAAAAGGACCTTTCCAGATGTGCAACTTATGGTTCTAGTTTTCCTGCCTCTCTCTGTAGTCCAGAGGTGCCAGAACACAATTCTCGAAGCCATATTGGCTCCCTTCATTCTAAGGGAGAAGCCACTCCATTCATCTCAAGCACTGGGTGTTTGCATCCTTTGCTCCTGCCAGCCATGCACACCTTGGCTGATTTGGAAAGGCCCTTTCCGTGCTTAGTCAGTGGGTTAGTTCAGATATGCAAGCCAGCAGCTGCAATTGCTCTTCCAGAGCATGGAACCCCCTTGCCACTACCAGCTTAGAAGCAGGAGGGACAGACCCCTTAAGTACCTATTTCGGCAGGAGGTTGGGGTAATATATAACTAGAAAGGTTCAGTCCTCACTTCCTTACTTGTCCCTTTCTTTAAGACAGAAAAGCAAACAGACTCTAGAGTACTCTAGATGAGTACTTATTATGTACCAGGCACTGTCCTAAAAATTTGATAACGATTAATGCAGTTAATACTCCCAACGGCCCTATGAGATAGCCGCTATAATGATTCTTATTTTGCAGTAAAGGATGCCAAGGCACAGAAAGGTTGAGTAGCTTGCCTGCAGTCACACAGCTAGGTGGTGGCAGAGCTGAGATTTGAATCCAGGTTGATGTGTACACGCATTTCCTCTGATTCACCGACCTCTGTCACTCTGATTCAGAATCTCCGAGCATGTGTGCTTTCCAATTAGAGAGTTCTTCCCTGCACTCTTCACCCAGCCAGAGCCTCCTCTCCTTTCAGCTTCCTTGCTTCCACTGGGAGCCTTCCCTGTGTTCCAGGTTCAGGTTTTGTTCTACCTATTTTGCTCTATAGTTATGTGGGTAATATGGGCCTTTCTCACTAAACCTTAAGTAACTTGAAAACAAGGACCAAACCTATCTTATTCTCTGCTGCATCCCTTTGTCCAGTATGTACTTGGCAATATTAGATCCTCACAGGTGAATGAGGGAATGAATGAATGAATAACAAGAATATTCCTTTCCCCATTCCTAGTAGGTTTCAAATTTATCATACGTTTGGACTTTCATTCATTCTTCACGAAGCATTCATTGGGTGCCTACTCTACGGGAGCCCCTGAGAATGTTTAAGCTGGCGTTTCATCAAAGGTGGGCTTGCTATAGTCTTTGCCTGAGCCTCACTGGACAGGAAGGTCTTGATCATGTGAAAGGAAGGTATTGCTGGTTTCAAGTCTGCCAGGAACTCCAGCCATAAAAGCCCACCCCACCCCTACCCTTTGGCTCTTGTTCTGAAGTGGCCGTGGCCAGGTGTCACCCGTGACTGCAGCCAATTAGACCAGAGTTAAGATGAAGGGAGGTTCTGAAAGACCAACCAACCCCAGGCCAGATACTGCACTTCTTTATTCATGCATTGACAGCCCAATCTGGGGACCCCTGACCTTCTGCCACAAAATGCCAGCATTTTATCCTAAACCCACAGACTGAGAGAATTTGGTTTGTGAGATCCCAACTACCTTTTTAAATAATCTGTCAGCAGTGGACTTGTGTTTGGGGGATAGGTCTGTTTGTGCGTTTGCTGATATCCAAGTGTACAGGTGCCCGCCTCCCTGGTTTCAAATGTACTTGGGTAAGAGTTAACACTAGTGGTTTCTTCCCAAATCGAATGGTGTTTTAGCTGGTTTGAGCACAGCTGCAATGTCTTATTGACTTGGCAGGAACCAGATAAGCCTATGTTATGAGGGATTATATAGGGTAAGGACGCATTCAAGTTTCGGTCGGTTAAAGTGGCTAGAATAGGAAAATCTGAAGACCTTATGCAGAGACATGGTTGTCTGAGGACACAACAAAGTCCTCAGCCCAGGAATATTCCATGAATTCATGTATATCCATATTCATGTGCACACACCTGTGTGATCACAGAATTGTAGATCAAAGCTGGAAAAGCCCTTAAGAGAGAAATCGACTGGCTCAGAAGTTTCCAAACTTTTTCGTTTAAAGCTCTAGTTTCAAATGGAATCCTGGGGAGAACCCCAGTATGTAAAACAGATAAAAAGCAGAGCTGCTTTGGTGGAAGAGGGAGGGTGGGAATCCAGAACCTCAACCTTCTGCCTTCCCACTAATTCAACTTGGTAGCCTCTGAAATGCCTACAGCCTGGGACAACAGTTTGAAAGATCACTGATCTAGCCAATGCCCTCATTTTGCAGATCAATAATCTAGTGCCTGGAGAGGGTGAGAACACTACCCGAGGGTAGACAGCTCATGAAGTTCAAAGACAGGACAGAACTTATGCGGTTGTCCCGAAAATTATTTTCCTGACACTACTTATTTATGACCCAGTTCAGAACATACTACACACAAAACAGTCAATAACAAGACCTCTTTGGTCCACAAGATGAAAGCTGAGAGACTGAGAGGTGACAGGATGGAAACTTACAAGAAAACCATGAAAAGGGTGAGTGAAGACATCTGTCGTGTATGTTTCATCCCTTGGTGTAAATTAAGCAGTCAGCCTGCTCCAGGTACTGGGCTGTGGATACCGTGGGGACCGAGGTTCCTGCTCTCTAGGGTCACACGGTCTTCTAGGTCTAAAGGAGATGAGAAGCAAGGCTGCAGTCAGAGAGAAAGCTGGGAAAGACCCCAAGGGAGAGAGAAATATAGAGCTTTGTGGTTCACATCCCAAGGACCAGAACCCATTAAAGGAGCGGAAGACTAACACCTGGGTCTCCTAGAAACCTGCTAATTCCTTCTTAGTATAAAGAAGCAGGCCATTGCAAGGGCTTCATTGAAGGACAGGAGATAAGTGAATCAGACTGATGGGACTAGCGTTGAGGGGGCAGAATGTACAATGGCTAGAAAATAAGCCCAGTGTCTTGTCACTTGCTATGACTACGGTCTCTGTCCCTCACTATCTATGTTATGTTAGACAGAAGCTACTCCATTCATTTAAGACTCAGTTTTCTAATCTGCAATGTGGGAATGATAAAAGTACCTGCTTCACAGGATTGTCACTGGGATTAAATGAGATCATACAAATAAAGCTCTCAGCACAGTGCCTCCTACTACACAGTACAGGTCTGATACACGTCAGGCATGGTGGTTGTTACTGTCATTATTATTTTAGCCAAAGTCTGCATCCCATGACTTCTGTCCAATGGTTGGTGCTGGCCTGCCTTCCAGAACCTTAGAAAACAAATCTTCTACCTCTTTTCCACGACAGCCTTTCTAGGATTCAAATACATCCTTCACTTCCCTTCTTAGTCTTCCTTTATTTTCAGGTTGAACATCCCCACTTTTTTCAAGCATTTCTAATGTAACCAGACTTTTCAAACTGTACTTCCCTATAACTATCCTCTCTATGGAGCTGTCATCTAAGAATTTATCTGACAATTTGGGGAAACTTGCCACATTCAACTTGTGCCATTCAGAGTATAAAGTGCAAGTTCTTCAATTTGTTCTAATCTTACCTCTTCTAGACCTCAAGGGGAGGAGATGGAGGGAGTGCTCTCTCCGGCATCCCAGGTCTTGTTAAATAATCTTCTCCTTGGCCCCTTAACAATGTTGGATGTTCCCTCTTCCTTCTAATGGGGGTGGTGTCCGCCCAAGCAGGACGATGAGGGCTGAATAGCTTGTATGTGACCCCTGGAAAGAACCCCAGAGAAAAAGGAAATCTGGCTTTGAAGATAAAGCTTTTTATCCTTTGAAAGCTGTGTTCCCATACACCTGCCTCCTGTTGGCTCAGGTGTCTTGCCTGACCCAGTGCCTGGTTTCAAAGCAGTTGTAACAACACCTAACCTCTTCTGACCCAGTGATAATGATGATGGTGAATGTGATGATAATAATAATAACATTCATAATCGCTGATGATTATAATAACATTCATTAAGCACTTACTATGTGCCAGACACAGCTCTAAGTGCTTTATGTATTTTTTTTAAATCTTGCTCCAGTTCTATGCGGTAGGTGCTATTCTATCCGCATTTTGAAGACCAGAGAGCTAAGACTCAGAGAGGTTAAATAACCAGTAAGCACACATAATCAGGTTCTTTTGTTTCCAGGCACACATGATAATTAATAGTCATAATGATAACTCAGAGCTTCCTTGTGATCCTCAAAGCATTTTCTAAATCTTTACAGCAACATGAAAGCATGGCTAATGTAGTTATACTGTTAAACATCTCTTTAGGATATTATAATTATTTGAAATGCCTTTTCATTCTAATCCTTTGAAAATTATCATTGAGATATGATAGATGGAATGACTATATTAACCAGTTTAATTAATTGAGCACTTTTTCCCCCAGGCATGCTATTTAAATGACTGGTCAGCATTGCATTGCCTTCTACGATGAGTACATAGGGAATACAGATCTTAATCTCAGCTACCTCTCTAACCAGCCTACGACTTGAGGCCACTAGTCTCCTCTCTGGACAACGAGGGGTTTGACCTGATCACCAGTATCTTTGCTTCAGGTGTCTTCAGGTGTCTAAACTATGCCCCATGGGTCAGATCCAACTGCTACCTGATTTTGTTTGGCTCAAGAGCTAAGAATGGTTGTACATTTTTAAATTATTAGAAAAACGAAAAGAAAAATGATACTTCGTGACGTGTGAAAATTACGTGAAATTCAAGTTTCAGGGGACACAACCACGCTCATTCATTTTCTATTGTCGAGGACGGCTTTCGCGCCATAACAGCAACATTGAATAGTTACGACAGAAACCACGTGGCCCACCAGCCTAAAAAATTCACAATGTGACCCTTTACCAAGAAGAATTTGCTGACTCCTGCTATAAATGTGGGGTAGGTGGGCACTAACAGACTTCGTATAAATCAGAGGCTTGAGAAACATCTAACCAATCTCTAACCACCATCATGGTGTCAAGGAGAGAAACCGACTGTGCCCTCCCACAGATGTTGCTTTAAGACAGAAAGCTGTACTGGAAGGCCCCTCTTTGGCAGAGTAAGACATCTCTTCTAGGCTATTAACTGTCAGCCACACTGTCTGAGCTTCTGTGTCCCTCTGTCTGGGGCAATATGGAAATGCCATCCTAAAGCTAGCCTCCCGTGTTCCTCCACTGGCAAAGCAGTGTAACACATAGACGAAGAAGACAGATTTGATGGCTGGACCACAGCTGGATTCCTTGCTTGCTGGGTGACCTCAAGGGAGTTTCCAAAGGTCCCTGAACCACAGCTCCGCACACATAAAATTGGGACAGATACTCACTCACTTATGCAAATGAGCACTCGGTGCCTACTGTGCATGTGCACCTCTCAGGGTTGTTTGGGGGGATTAAATAGGATTATGTATATAAAGCATTTAATAGAATGTCTGGCTCAGGATAAGAGCTTGGGAAATGCTTAATAAATCTAAGGGTGACTCTCGACTGATTATTTCATTTTTCAGTTTTAAATGACAACTTCATAATTCTCAAAAGGCTGTATGAAGATGAAGTTATATAATGCATAAGAAGTGACAGTTTTGCCATTGTTGTCATTTCTGTTATCCTGAGGAGCAATGCTTCTGAAGCTGCATTTCAGTAGAGCATTTAACAGCGTCAGTGTTCTTTAATTCCAGGCCAAGAGACAACAAATTAAGCAGGGCTCCCTTAACAGACCGTATCAAAGAGTCAACCAATGCCATGACTTCTCTTCCCTGTTCTGCCACGGCCACTCCCTCCCCCACTTTCCAGGGACTTAACAGATGATTCTGAACCAGCAACGTATATCAAAATTATCTGAGGATCTATTTTTATTTTTTAACAGTACTAAAAAGAAAACATATTCACATGGTAAAAAAGAACAAAATTATTCCCTCATTTTGTGTCCTTTACCTAACATCACAGATAGGAGCTTATTTTATCATTCTTTGTCCCTTCCTTCTCAGGGGAGCTGAGGAGTTCAGTTAGAGGTCCCATCAGTTTGATTAGATATAACTTGAGGTTTGGCTCCAGTAACCTTGTAGTCAGACACTCTGGTGATGGAGTTGAGTGGCATTTATGTTTGAATAAACTCTGCCATTTCCCATGGCCCCCATTACGTTGATGGGGGCAGTCAATACAAAATGCCTGGGAGCTTGTTACAGATTTTCAAGCGACAGAATTTGACTGCAGGAGGTCGCTTTCATTTTATTCTCTCAATAGTTATTTTATGAACAAGATGTTCTTTTTAAGATCTCTAAAAATTATGGGAAGTCTCTCAACTGTGCATTAGCTTTTAACCAGGGGTGGGATGGTTGTACTCTTAGGTAGTAGAACGTCTTGGAATGCCTATTGGGTACGAGAACCTAATTCTGATTTCATCTGTACTAAAAGCTTGCTAGAAACTGTACAATTCAGTAGACCCCTGTGAATGTGTGCAAACTGTAGCTATGGGAAAAGTTAATCACAAAATATATTTCCAACATGAGCTTCTCTTTTCAAACAATTAAAATCATCCACTGGCATTTACTGCCTGGTGATCACACTTCCCCTTAGCTCATAAGCATTCTTGCTTGAGGAAAGTCTTTGGCTTTTATTCATTCACCCAACAAATATGTATCGAGCACCTACTCTGTGCCAGGCATTGTTCTAGGTGCTAGGTTCTAGTATACATCCGTGAACAAGACAGAAAGGGTCCCTGCCCTCATGGAGCTGACATTCCAACTCGAGGAGAGAGGACAAGGGAATAAATGAGCAAACGAGATCATCTCAAATGGTGATAAACAGGGCACTGAGAAGGAACTGACTGGACTGGGTGTTGGGGGTGACTTGACTGGGTTCTACTAGAACCAGGTCTTAAGACAGCAATTCAAGTACAAGCAGCTTCTTTGGCTGCGAATCCCAGAAACAACAGCAGGGAATCAGGGATGTGAAGTAGGGAAGGGACAGCAGGCATCTGATAAAAGTGCATAACCAAGACAGTTACCCCTCGGGACTACCGAGCTCCATCCTTTAGGGAAGCTCTAGACCTGGCTGTAGAGCATGCCTCAGGGTTACCCCACCCAGGGAAGAGGATTCTGGAGTATTTATCTACGAACTCCCCATCTGTCATTGGTTGAGAGCTGCTCTGGGTGAATGAACTCCCTGATACGTCTGGCTTACCCTGCACGTAGGTGAAGTAATAGGTATTTGTGGTTAGTATATAAAGTGGAATATCAGTGTCTAGGGGGTGGGGGAGTGGAAATCAGCAGGGCATCAATAGCAACTACCACAGGGCAAGAATTGAATCTTACATAAGGGGTCAGGAAAGAGCTGTCTGAAGAGACTGCATTTTAGCTGAGATCCAAAAATATGGGCAGGAGTCAGCCAGGGAAAGCTCACTTCCAGGCAGAGAACAGCTAGGCAAAGGCTCCGGGCGGAACTGATCTTAGTTTGTTTATAAAATAGAAATAATAAAGAATCTCAGAACTTTAGAGGCATGGGTCGGGGTGTGTGTCTTTGAGTCATGAAGTCATTGATGACTAGATCGTTTAGGTAAGGAAACTGGATCAAGTCAGTGAGAAATGAAGAGACCTGGGCAGAGCTGGGGCCAGTGCTCCGGGCTCTCAGCTCTCTGTCCATGGCTCTCCCCAACCTCAGTCCACCACACTGCTTCCCCTGCTCCTTCCCCCATTTCACCCCCAGGGATCTGGCAGTTTCTCCAAGCTGTGGAGCTCAGAGAGCAATGACTTTATGATCCCTGCTCAAATGCCTGCAGTGGGCTGCCAATTATACCTTAAAAAGAAACCCAGGTGATCACAATGCTTTATGTGATCCAGCCCTGGGCTGCCGACTGCATTTCCTGCCCTCTCTCTCACTCACTCACTGTGCTACAGCCACACCAGCCTTCTAACTGTTTCTGGAACATGCCAAACATCCTCCAACCCCACTTCATCTTTCTTCAGAGGACTCACAGCTACTGCATGGTATACTCTGCTGGACTGTACTCTAGACACTGTGCTACATATTTACTTTTCTTTAACTGAAGTATAGTTGATGTATAATACTATATGTTATAGGTGTACAATACAGTGATTCACAACTTTTAAAGGTTATACTCCATTTATAGGTCTTATAAAATATTTGCTCTGTTCCCCGTGTTGTACAATACATCCTTGTAGCTTATTTTATACCTAATAGTTTGTTTGTTTATGATCTATCTTTCCCACTAGAAAGTAAGCTTTGTAAGAGAAGGAAGTTGTTTTTCTCACTATTAGAAGAGTACACTGTAGGTTCTCAAATATGTTCACTGAATGACAAGTGAGCGAAGACCTACAGAAGACCTTAGTTCTGGTCCCCTCTCTGCTACTAAATCAATGAATGACTCTGTGAAGATGATCCTCCCACTCTGGTCTCGATTTCTTTATCTGACAAATAAGCAAATAATTTCTACCTTATAAAGCCATAAAGTGAAATGCGGCCGTAGATTTGAAAGTATTGTACACTATAGAAATGTATTATACAAATACAAGGTTTCCTTTCTAAACTGAAGGCTTCCTGAGTTTCAGTGAACTTCACCAAATGGGGAGGAAAGTTTCATTCCCAATAAAAAATGCTTTGCGGATATGAGAACTGATCAGGCCTCACTGGCTAGAGAAGACCTCGGCTGTGGCACAAGAAAGAGCACAGGGGGAGGGGTAATCAGCATCCAGCCTCTTCTAGACATGCTGGTGACCTTGGGGAGCCCTCAGGCACTTGCCCCTGATGGACTTCAGATTCCTCTCCTCTCAAAAGGGTGGAGAGTGGTGATGGTGGAGGAAAAGCCTCCCCCTCTTTTGTTTTTTATTCTATTGCATATCTGTGTCGTCATAGTAATCTCAGCCACCATTTATTGATCACTCTGCACCACGCACTTGACATGGATCATAGCACTGCTTTTTCTCCCCCGCCTCCTAACCTCCATTATGCATACGAGAAAATACCAGGGAACTTGGTCCAAGGTAGTAACTCACAGCTGTGAGTAGCAGAGCCCACCCTCCAACCCAGACATGGCTGGCTCCTGAGCAAGTGCTCTTAACCACTGTGCTAACTCTGTGCACAAACTAAGTGATAATAGAATTCAGAAGGGAGGGAGACACAACTGTCTCTCCATTACGTCGGTTTCACCTTAAGTAGGAACTGGGTGGAAAAGGCTGTGATTCTGTAACATGGTTAAACGGATGTATCCAGGCAGCATATTCTGACTTCTCTCCCTTCCTCTCCACCCAGGGTTTCATGGACATTGACTTGAACAAATTCAAGGAGAGTGGAGCAAACGTAACAGGTTTCCAGTTGGTGAACTACACAGACACCATCCCGGCCAAGATCATGCAGCAGTGGAAAAACAGTGATGCTCGGGACCACACCCGGGTGGACTGGAAAAGACCGAAGGTAAGAGGATGGGCAGCAGGAAGCAAAGGACCAGCCTGGTCCCTCTGCCTGCCCTAGATTCCTGGGTAGTGTTAGCCTTTAGATAAGGATAGACTTTCTAAGAGGAGCAAGTTAAGCAAAGTGTATCCGTAAAGACTGAGGGTATGGACAATCCAGAATGACAATGGTTTTAACAAGATAAATATTTTGATTTTCTTTCATATAAACAAAATTCAGAAGTCAGCACCCCAGGGCTTGTGTAATGGCTTCACAATCATTCAAACACTGAGGCGTGTTCTATCTTCTTGCTCTGCTATCCTCAGCATATGGCTGCTACCTTATAGCCCCAAATGGCTGCAGAAGCTCCAACAATTACCTCACTATTCTACCCAGCAGGAAGGGAAAAGGAAAATAAAAATCAAAACTGCTTCCTATAAGAACTCTTTCCAGAAGTCACACACAGATCTTCCCTTCACATGCTATTGGCCACATCTTAGAAACCTACCCCAGCTACCTACAGGGGAAGCTGGAAAATGATGTCTCTACTCTGGGCAGGACCACCATGTTGCACAGCTCCAGGGGGATGCATTTATTTCTTCATGGATTGAGCCTCCTAGATTTGTGCAGTGAGCTGGCCCTTTTTCTAATCAGCCACGTACCTAGCTAAAAATCAAGGAAATTTAACTAAGCAATAACCAGCACATCTCCTTCTCAGAGAGTCTACTACCAATTATCATGCTGACTACCTGTCTCTCACTTCCCAGCAAGGCAGCTTTAAATCCTGCAGCCAAAATCTATATTGTTTGCTATTTGATAATGGCTTAGAATAAGGATAGGGGATAATTTTTCTTTCCCACATCAAATCCAACAGTTTGGCAATGGCTGTGTGAAACACTGTGTTGAGAAGGATTCTGAGGCTAAATTTGTTTATCTGGGGCAAACTGTGGATCCTTGGCAACTTTCTCTTGCCACTCGTCAATTTCTTTTTGTGAATGGCAGGCCACTTAACCGAGATGCTTCTCATCCCACTTTTGCTCAAACTGAGTTAGCAATTCAGAAATAAAAACTTATTTCAATATGAGCTTAAGCAAGCAAAATCACAAATGTGCTTTAAAGCAATGAGCAAACCACACAGCAGTTAATTCATTAATATGCAAAAAGCCCACCCAATTTCCAAAAGATTGGAGCTGATTATAAAAATAACAAAATATAATGTATATACTTTTAAAATAGCAAGAGAATCAAAGTTAAGAACTGGAAAAATACATATACATTCATTCTACAACTCTAGTGTGAACTTAGAATGTGCCAGAGAACATGCTAGACATTGAGGACAAATTAATGAGGACAGACATGAGTTCCAGTGCCAGGAAATGTTGTTCTGGATTTTTATCCTGCTTTTGTTTCAACATTTTCACCTGCTTTTAGGCGAGAGGGGGATAAAATTGAGGGTTAGCATGAAGAAGCACAAGGGGAAAGTTTGCAGAATGTAAACCTGCCACTTGAGTGAACCACATGTGGAAATAATTAAGAGTTGACCCTTCTTGGATTATTCTTTTTTTCTTTTACTGTCACCAGGGATGGTGGAGTAAACTGTTCCTCTTGGCTCCCAACTGATGACTATAACACAGAGAACACCAAGTAGTTTTCCATGGACTGTATCAGACAGATACAGATGTGCTGTATTTAATCTATGGATTCTTTTTCCAGTTGAACCAACATTTTCACATGGCAAGATTGAACACAAAATTCTAAAGTTCTCTTCTAACGTCACAACCTGCAGTAATACTGAACTCACAATCCAGGGGGGCAATATTGGCTATGAGGTGGAGCAGGAGCCCCCATCTAAGAGGCAGGCACTTCCTGGCTCACAACTGCTCCCCTCCACCCCCCCCCCCACTCCCCATCCCTGGCCCACTGCAGGCATCCTCACCACCTGGAAGCTCCTTCCCAGATGCAGCTCCCACCTGCCTCCCTGTCAGCTCGCTCTGACACCTAACTGTCTCTGTTCCTCCCACTAGTACACCTCTGCGCTCACCTACGATGGGGTGAAGGTGATGGCTGAGGCTTTCCAGAGCCTGCGGAGGCAGAGAATCGATATCTCTCGCCGGGGGAATGCTGGGGACTGCCTGGCTAACCCAGCTGTGCCCTGGGGCCAGGGCATCGACATCCAGAGAGCTCTGCAGCAGGTGAGGCTGGCAATGGCTGCCCCATCGTATGGGAGCCTCACGGGGGATTTCAGCATCAGTTTCAGGTGGGACGTAGCTATTTAAAAGAAAAGGTAGAGCACGCCTGAAGTTTGGACTGCCACTGCATTGTGTCTGTGGCTCTTGGCGTACATGGAAGGTCATGCAGAAATTTGAAAAACAAAACAAAAAAACGCAGTAGTATGGAATAGTCATTCCTGATAGCACAAAAGCTCTATTTTCTGCTTAGGGTTTATGTTAAAGAGGGGAAGCCAGTGATTTTGTATTTGGAAAGGGGACTTGAGATATACAAGGATGAAACTGAACCATTTTAGCAGTCTCTTGGAGACTCCCCCTCTTGCCCTGATTTTCTGGATTTCTTCATTACCTTTGCTTTCTGTGCACATGTCATGATGGGACCCTGAAAATGTTTCTCGGGACTTCTGATTCTATTTTCTTTCTTCTCAGCATTGCAATCATCAATTTTGTTCACGCTTAACAACAGGTAAAGAACGGGGATAGAAAATGGTCAGGCCCCTCCAATCAGTTGGCTATGCAGAGTATTCTGAGGCTGAATCCAGATTCAACAGGGGGGAGTAAGTACTCAATTAGTGATATGTCTGCTGTGGAAGCAGGATGAGACAGAGGTAAACGTGAGCCATGTATTTAACATTCCTGGTTTAGAAGGTTCTGGGGATTTGCCCAGTTTTATCACTCTCTGAGCTCCTAGAAGTCTCTAGAAGTTTCTAGAAGCACCTCAAGCCCAGGCTGTGGTCCTCCAACTCCTGACGTATAGCACCATACGATGCCTCTCATGCCTCCTGAGAGAGGCTGTGTTTCCAAAGGGGGCTGGGCAAAGAGGGCAGTGCTCACTGCAAAGGAATGTCCAAGTATCAGACACAGTGGCAAGCCAGCCAACAGCAAGATATTTTGGTGCAAATGCCTCTCAGGACCTGCCCTCCCCATCCAAGAGTTGCCTAGATAAGACCAGCTCTACTTTCAAGACTCCATTCAACAGAAGATGAATTTGGACTCCCAGGGAAGGAGAGATGCGTTTCTGAATGAGGGAGAAATGTAGAGCACAATGTACAACTATTCCCATTTGTTTTCCAGCCACACGTGCACAGCTCTAACAGTTTTCACAACCTGGAGAAAGAGACAAGACAGGAATATCACAGGCTGTTCTTCAGCTTGGATGAATTGCCTGCACATGGAATATGAATTATACTTCTGTCCTTTGGAATGAAGTGAAGCAGCTGCCCTGTGACTACACGCAAATGGGTCCACCCGCAGCCCTTTCTGCCCTCCCCCTGTCTCTGCGCAGGGCGGCCCCGAATCGCTAGGCAGCAAGAGCAGACACCCACCAGCTTCAGAATGATCGCCAAAGGTGCCGTGCCCTCCTTCTGGCTTGTTTAAAACGCTCTTCCAGACCCCACAGTCGAGACAGATTCTTTTTGCAGTGTGAAGCTAGTTTCAGGAGGTCCCACGGACTTGCCCTCAGCTTCACAACCCTTCTAGCTCCCTTGCCCCTCCCATCTTAAGGGCATCCCTGGAAGGATATCCTGATGCCATCGTGACAGTGATGAAGCCTGGAGACGACGTGGGTGGCAGGAAGGGCACTGAATCAGGAGAGCTGGGGTCCAGGTCCCGCTGGGCCCCTGAGTCTCTGGGTGACCTTGAAATACTCATTCAGATCTCCTACACCCTTCCCTTTCCTCATCCATGACAATGAGGCAGTTAGAGAGACAACTCTTGGGTCCCAACTGGCTTAAGAACTCTAAGGATCTAATTTATTTTCTCTTATGCTCTAACCCATGTCTTTCTGGTTGTAACACGCTCAGGCTTCCACTTCTGCCTTCAGTGGGGTTGAGAGGAGGCAGTTGCCTTAATCAAAAAAATAATAATCTCTATACTGTCTTGAGTCAAGACATGTGTGTGCCAGTCAGCTGCTCCTGAGAGCCTACTCCGTGCTCTGGTCTGGGGCCAAGCTCTGGGGACAATAAGAGAAGTCAAGACCTGCCCTCAAGAAGCTCCCTTCGGTCTCTATTGGGTGTGGACGTAGGGCAGGGAGAACTAGCCACAGAACAAACCCAAAAATAAAACCAACATTCTGATCTAAAAATCAGCTGTTCAAACTGATTACTTTCAAATCTTTGTTAATCACCTAGAATCACAAACACGTACTGCTAAAAGAGACCTGAAAGATTACGACGCCCATTTTCTCTCACATTATAGATGAAGCAGCTGACCTAGAGTAGGCAGTGACTCAGCCGAGGTCACAGAGCAGCTTAGCAGCACGGGCTGGACCAGACACCCATCCAGGGCTCTTCTTCCTGTCCCACAACTGTCCTGTGGCCCCAGGGGCCTTTGCTTGTACGCACTGAGCTCCAGGGCCTTAAACACACAGTCATGGCCACTGTCCAACCATCTCACCCTCAAGACCCATCTCTTGAAAAAGCCATGTCCCTAGGGAGGAGCAATGTGCCTACAGTAGACTGGGTAAATCCCAGTGACATTCGGTCCTTGGAACCCAAGGTTGGGGGCTCGAGTCTCTTCTGCCCTGCCCATTGGCCTTCAGGTCACACATGGGGAGGGACCTGTGGGTCAGCTTGTGGTAGAGCTGTGATGTCTGTGAGTTAGGCCAAGAGGAATTAGCACATTATTCTAAAAATAATGGTAATACCAGCTATGATATGTCCAGGGCTTACGATGCACAAGGTTCTGAACGTATTTTACATGTTTGATCTCACTGAATCTTCAATATAACCCTCTGAGGTAGCTGGTTTTATTAACTGCGCTTTATAAACGCAGAAACTGAGCTACAGAGATTTTTTTAAAATTTCCCAAAATTATACAGTTAGTGGTAAAAGTGGGACTCCAACCCACACCTCCTTGCTACCTCACCCTGTCTCCGTAACTGCTCTGCTCTGAAGCCGCGAAGGCCCAGCCCAGCAGGTGAGACACGAGCTATGGCCTAGCCAGCAACAGCACATGGCCCCGGGTAATATCTACATGCCCCCGCTCCCCTCCACCCCACTATAGTTTCCCCAGCCGCAGAGTGAAGACAATCAACCTGCCTGCTCCCTGCCTGACATCCAAGGAGCCATTCAGAATATTAATGAGCCCACATCCTGGAATTCCTCAGCGCTCCAGGAAGGAAGAGGCATGAGGGCGCCCATAAGTTGGCTTCTGGCTGGCAGAAAAGATCCAGCTCCCCAAGTCAGGCTGTTAGCATCTGGGGGGTCATAGGCCCTTTGAGGATATGATGGGAAACAAAGCTTTGTACTCTTATTCCCAGAAAATGCACACACATATATTTTTGCATGACCAGGAGTCAAGGTGGACCATAGACACTCTTAGAAGCCCAGCTAAGGGCCTCGGTTGAAGAATCGCTGCCCTAAATTAGGATCAGCCCTCTTGCCTTTGTGTTTGCAATCTGTCAGTCAATGACCACGCACATTGGAAGTGAAGGTTTACGTGGCACATTGCTAGATGAGGTTGGGGCGAGCTGGGCAGCAGGGGTGTAAGACACAGTCCATACCTTTCAGGACTCAAGACCCAGTGTTGAAGGAAAGACAAGCTCCTGAGAAATAACAGCCACAAAGGTATAGATTAAGGGCTAAATAACACAGCCAGGCTCTTGGTGCTATGGACTGTCAGAAAAGAATGCCATGACTGAGGAATTTGAACATTACCAGGCTTCCTGTAGGAACGAAACTGGGGCTTTAAGTACGGTGACCATATAATTTATCATCCAAACTTAAGAGTGAAAGGGAGAGCTATTACCAATTATCCCAGAACAAGACATGTAAACTGAAACGATCCCAAGCTAACCGAGATGGGTGGTCATTCATGCCTTAAAGGAAGGGTGAATTCGAACAAGGAGTGATTTGGGTTTTGGAGGGTCTGGGTGAGGATGTAAATGGTACCCAGCAGATGGCTAGAGTGAGGGTACCAGTGAGGACTTGTGGGCATCGTGCTTGGCTGTTAGCATGTAGGAAGAGAAGAGCTGGGTTCACACCATGACTCCGCCAAGCACTATCTGGGGGGATCCTGGATTAATTGCTCCACTTTTCTGGCCTTAATTTCCTCATCTCTTAAATGGACATAATCCTCTTAGCACTGCCTCCCTCACTGGCTTGTCACAAGGCTCAAAAATATATTTTTTTTAAAAAAGGGATCATATATAAGCTTCTTTGAACCTCAGGGCAACTGCATGAGATAGAGCAGGATTATTCTTCCCATTGTTCAGGTGGGCAAGTGGAAGCTCAGAGGGGTCCTGAGACTTACCTTGGCTAGTATAACCAGAATGTGGTCTACTGGGATCTAGCCCGCAGGCTCTGACTTCCCACACCCGGTGAGCATTCAGGAGGAGAGGCCAAGAGAACAGATCCACCTCGCGGCAGCCACAAAAAGGCTGCAGAAGCCCCGGGCCCAGAGCATCTCCGCTGCCCCCGCTAGGGATGGGGGTGGAGGAGTCATCAGGGTTGATGGCTCAAGTAGTAGAAACACTAACCAGCAATCAGCGGGCACGAAGCAGGAAAGAAAATCTATGCTTCAGCATCTCATGGGTGGCAGACTCTGAGCTGGCACCCAATACCATTTACAGGAAATCCAAGGTTAATCCTCCGTCTTTCACAGGGGGAGTCAGCAGGTGCCAGGACAGTGATGGCAGGTCCAGGAGGCAGGAACTAAGGGGAAACTCCAGGTTTCCCTCAGTCTGAGCCCTGTCACCCCAGCATGGGGGCAGGGGGTGGGAGTGGGGAATGAGGGCTCAGCGGCCCAGTCCTGATGGATAGGATGGCAGTTCCCAGATGTGCCCATAGCATATATTTCTGAGAAGCTTATCCCTCCGACTATGAGTCCAGACTATCCTCATAAATGGTTTGGGGCGAATCCATTCTCTTGACCTCTCCTTGCTCTGCCATCATGGAACTGTAATTCTGGGACATCTTCTTTCCCACTTTAATTTATCTCAGGGTATATAAGTCTTGGCTTCTCCAGCTAGACGGTGAGAACCTTCAGCTGCTCCAGGCCTCTCCTGATGTACTGTGAATCCTGAACCCAAGTGCCGTAGCTCTGAGTCTCAGTAATCCTATCTACAACATCAGCAAAATAACCTCTGCTTTTGCTACTCACTGGGTTTCTGGGAACATCAAATAAGCAGCATCTTGTGAAAACACTGTGGCAACACAAGGGGCCCTCGGGTCACAAAACTTTGCTGCTGCTGATTTTTTTTTGGAAACTGAGAAAGGCATGTAAAAATGACAGTGAAAAGACCCTCGTTTCTGCTGAAAGAATCCCCTGCTGTGAGACCACAGCTTATCGGACCCAAGGCTTCCATGTTAAGTCTTCTTCTTTGCCATCCTGCTTACCCACTGTACACAGCACAGTAGTAGCAGTAATCATGATCTTCATCATCACCATCACCATCACTTAGATAACAGACACTATTCATCGAACATTTATGTCCCAGACAATATGCTAAGCACTT
Organism: Balaenoptera physalus; assembly: GCF_965194825.1. Taxonomy (NCBI): domain Eukaryota; kingdom Metazoa; phylum Chordata; class Mammalia; order Artiodactyla; family Balaenopteridae; genus Balaenoptera; species Balaenoptera physalus. The sequence continues at coordinate 47,692,179 of NC_138890.1, read as the reverse complement.
CAGTTCTTTGAGGAGAAAACCAACAACAGATATAGGCACAGTGACTTGTACATGGCCACATAGTTAGGAATTAACAGAGTGCAGCCTGGGGAAGGCCCAGCTGGAATAGAGGATAGCAGTCGTAGGCCTGGAGAACACACGCTCTATACATCTCTGTGTCACCCCTCAGAGCCTAGGACAGTAGCACTGTCCTCTGTTTGAGAGGCCACTTGGTGTATTAAGTGAAGAAACCAGAATATGTCAGAAGCTCTGGATTTCAGGCCTGCCTTGGACACCTGTAAGTCCTAAGTCTTGAGCAAATCACTTTACCTTCCAGAGTTTAGGTTTCTCTCGTGAAAGTGAAGATCCTAATCTCTCTCTAACCGACCTAGATCAGGGGGTTGCTATGAATGGAGATGAAGTCATACGTGTGAAAATGCTTCATAAACACTTGTAAAATGGTGGTAGTATTAATAATAACACAATTAGTAATAATAAAAATAATAGCTGGCCTTTGTTGAATACTCACCATGGGGCAAGCATTGATCAAAAAATATCTCATTTAATCTGTAAACCAACCTTAAGACATAATTAAACCTAATGGGTCTCATGAAACAAATGAGGAAACTGAGTCATAGAGACAATATGCAATTTGCTATATGAATATGGCGTAATGATAATTAGTATGACACGAATGACATAATGATAATTAGTATGACACTTGATACCAGCACCAAAAATAGATGCCCATTTGAATCACTAATGACACTTCTTTCTGTTTCTGCAAACCATCTGCACGTCTATCCCAGTCTGTTTTTCCAAATGAGTCACATAAGTTGGTACACAGCAATGAATGGGAAGCTAAAGATGGGCAAGAGACGACCAAGGCGAGAAGGTGAAGCTTCGGCTGGATTGGAATTGCTCTCTTCTTATTCTTCGTAGCAGGATTGGTACTTTGCTTCCTCTTTGAAAAGCAAAACCAGCCTAGACTTTTCCAGAGCAAGAATTTCTCCAGATTTCATCTCAGAGAGTGAAGAGCTTGGTATATAATTTGTTCAGTGCTGTGGGCCTGTTGTAGCCTCCCCACTGGGACATCAAACCAGGAGCTGATGGGAGGGTCAGCCTGAGAGGAGACATATACACACACACACACACACTTTTCTTTCTTTCTTTCCTTCTTCCTTCCTTCCTTCCTTTCTTCTTTCTTTCCTTCTTTCTCTCTTTCTCCCTCCCACCCCCGCATCTCAAATACACACACACCCCAGCTATTCTTATACCTTCTTAAGGCAGAGGGACTGATCATTCACTGTCAGAAAATGGTAACACCCTGTGAGGCTTCCTTTTAAGCTATTTGAAGAAGGGGGAAGTAAATAATGCTGGGTTAAAGTGCCCGGTTCATATTGGTTACAGGTTCAGGCTCATGTCACTGGCCTTAGGCCAGACTGATCTGAGGACACATGGTGGATCATAATTGGACAATGTGATTTCTTACACTCAAGCCAATGATACACAGCTAGACTCATCCCCAGTTGGAGGGTGGATAAATTTTATTGGTCACCTCCAGAGCAGCAGGCTTGGTTCCAAAGGCCTTGGATCCCCCATGTTGACTAGTTGGCCTTTAAAACGAACTTGGAGATAGGAAGCCATGGAAGTTTAATCTGTCTCGTTTGTGGAGAAGTCCCATGCAGCGTATTTGGGGGCTTCCAATACGCACCTTGATTCCACCAGCTGAGACCTGTTGAAAGGCTCTGGTCTTATAAAGAATCTCCTCAGGTGCTTTAAAGTTTGCACAGCACTTTCACATTTGCTGTGTCATTGAAGGTAGACGGGACAGGAAGTTTGAGACTTAAGAGAGGCAAATTGCCCAAAGTCACTTGGCTGTTCAGAGGAAAGTTGGGGTAAAATCCAGGTCTCCCAATTCTAGGTCTTTAGGCTCCCAAGTATTGTAATCCCTGGACTTACAAAGGAACTAAGAAGCCGTATTGAGGCATAGCCCAAGGCATCACAAGGCCAGCTCCCCGTCCTGGGTCTCCTGACTCACCAGGGATGGCACACCAGTCTCTTCCTTTGCAGGTCTCCTTCAGTTTCTACATCTGAAGGTGTGCACCCGAGGAGTGGTCTTTCTCACAGTGGTAGTCCTGATGGGGGAGTTTGACTGAGGATGGCACAGAGATTTCCTTTCAGGATCTACTTTGATCCATTGTTACTGTTTGCCTAAAGCAATGGGTGAAAAAGTTTTCAGGATGAATTTCAGTTTAGTAGGCAAGAGAACTGTACTCTAACAGTGGTGGCTGCTACAGGCAAAGGAGTAGAGAGGTGTTTAGTACTGATGCTACTCCAAGACCTCATCCCATGTAACTTCCTCAGGTTCTGGACTTTCACTTCAGCAGAAAAAGCAAACCGATGAACAAACATGAAGCGCAACTTCAGGGTTCACTGGTCACCACCTGGCTTTCTTTTCCAGGTGCGGTTTGAAGGCTTGACAGGAAATGTGCAATTTAATGAGAAGGGACGCCGGACCAACTACACCCTCCATGTGATCGAAATGAAGCACGACGGCATCCGAAAGGTAAAGGTCCCTTTGCTTCAGTTCCACAGGGAGGAGAGGGCTGAGCAGAGGCTCAGGCCAGAGCTGAGGGCCTTGGAAGCCCACTTTCCTGGACTGGATCTCTTAGAAGAGATGCAGGCGATGAGGATTCTAGCCTCAGCTCTGCCACTAACCAGCTGGGACTTTGGGCAAGTCAGTTCCTTCCTCTGAGAATCGAGGAGATTAAATGGAGATTTAAAAAATCTCCAGCTTTGTCTTGGGGTGCTTGTGAAGATCCAAGGGATGGGAAATTACTGTGAAAATATAAAGTAATAGATGTGTATAAAATGCCCCTGCTGCTCCTATAGGATTCCAAAGTAAGAACTTGAGAATGATGATTTATTGAGGAAGTGAACCATCTTCTCCTGGTCCACACTTGGTCGTATCCCCTCTACTTTCCACATAGAAGTATAAGTGAAATTTAGTTTGTGTACATGTATGCATATTAAACATTTTAGAACAACATTCAGATCCTTGGAGAAAACATTCAGAATTCTACCACACTCTGTGTGCTCTGGCCTCTGCCAATTTCTCTGACCTTGACCCTTGACACTCACTTCCTTCCTCCTTCCACTCCAGTCATTCTGATCAACTTTCACTTCCAGGAATACACTATGTTCTTCCTCACCTCCCAGCCTTGAAACGTGTTCCCTCTGCCTAGGACTCCCCCTACCCCATCCCCTTCTTTTGCCTGGCCAATTCCTCCTCAGCCTTCAACACTCAGAGAAAATGCTACTCCTCAGGGAAGCCTTCCCTAGGCTCCCTTGTTATGCCTCATGGCAGCCTCTATTTTACTGTCCATGGCCTTCATCACATTCCCAGTTCCTTGGGGTAGCACCGCGTAGTGGGTAAGAGGCATTGCACGCATGGTATAAAGCTAGCAGGGGGTCATGGGTCAGAGTATTAGCTCTGGAATCCTGGGACTCAGTCCTGGCATCACCACTTACCAGCCTGTGATTCCCGACAAATAAATCAGGTTCTTTGTGCCTGAAGTGGGGGTCACCATAACAATGCCAATCTCAGAGGCTCACTGAGAGGATTAAATGATCTAACGGGTGCAGAAGTTCTGAGGGCTGCGCCTGGCACATTGAAGACTGGGCCTTCATCTCTCAAACTTGACGCTCTCTATGCCTGTGCTGTCAAATACAGTTGCCACTAGCCGTGGATGACCAGTTAACTTTAATTCTAAATAATTAAAGTTTAAAAGTCCCTCAGCTGCACTAGCCACATGTCAAGAGCTCAGTAGCCACAGGTGGCTAGTGGCTGCCATACTAGACAGCACAGATGTACTCAATAGATCATTTCCATCATCCCAGAAAGTTCTACAGAACAGGTCTGCTCATGCTTTCTATTCCCAACCTGTGGTGGTCCATGATGCTCTGGGTGGTTTGGTGAGATACACTGGCAGAATGGTTATAAGCTCAGGCTTTGGAGATAGACACGACCCGAATTAAGTCTCTGCCTTACTCTTTACTAGGCACGTGACCTTGAACAACTTAGCCTCCCTGGACCTCAGTTACATCATCTCCAAATGAGGAATAATCCTTTACCTCACAGGGTTGCCATCAGCACTGAGTGAAACAATGTCTGCTACCCGCTTGCCTGTATCAAGGGATTCCCAAAAGTAGCCCCTGGCATGGAGTGGACATTCAGCCCATGTTTTGTTTGTTTGTTTCAACTGCCTTCTTTAGGCCACAGGGATTTTTATGTCAGCCTTGATTTTGAGTGAGTCAGGCTGTGCAAGCCCATGGAATGGATACATCAGCAAATAGAAATTACAGAGTAACCTTAAAATCCACAAGCAAATCGTTGTGCTTTATTTTTCAGATCCTGGGGCTGTTTTTCAACTTACTTTCCCATGACTAAATCCTTTCCTAGAATGTGGGCTTAAGCATCCTTTGTTTACGGGGAATCTGACTTTCAGACAATCAATTCCTCCACATCTGTGGCTTCAGGTCTTTTACTCAATCAGCCTCCTAACAAAGTAATTTCTCAGATTCAAAGTAATTTCTCAGATTCACAGTGACCTCGTTGTGCTGGTTTCAGTAAGCAGTGCCTGGCCTTACCTGATGAAGGTAATAGAGGGGCTACTGCTGCTTGACCGGGGGCCTTGAGGACTCTCTCCTGATCTTTAGGCATATCCTGGTCACCGATCTGCCAACACACCCTCTAGTTATCTGGGTCCATTTTGACATCCTACTGAAATGTGTGTGCTCTACACATACATCCATCAAATGCTTAGGATCTTCAAATGCCAGAATGGGCACTGGCTCCACTAAAGCTAAATCCTTGGGAAATCCCATTCAGAGACTCCACTTCACCGTGGGGTGCTGATTTAGGGACCTCTATCCAAATAAAATACCTTGTCAAATTCAAGTAGGATCACAAATTCTGGTAACTGGCTGCCAAGAGAGAAGTGTAGGAAAATTCTCGAAGGTCTTTCATGAAGGGACCATCATTGTTGATTTAACCATCTCTGCCCATCACTACTGGTCCTGTAGCTAATTTTGGACTTGAAATGGCCAAGTCTCATTTCAGCTTGATATGTGTCCCCCTGCCGTGCCCCAAGTTTGTCATCCCCAGTTCTGACCCAAGTATAACTGGAAAGGAAAGACTGGGCAGGGAAGAAAGTGACACAAAGTCCTACTGATGTCAATGCACAGCTCTCCAGTCCAGATGTCCTTTGGAAGTTTTTTCTTTAAATCCTTGCCACCCAACTTTGGACATACTGAGACCTGGTGTAGCTCTAAGACAGAGCTTCAATCCAACCACTTCTCTCCATTTCCACTGATGATCCCAGAGTCCAAGCCACCTTCCACACCTGCCTGACTCACTCAGGAGCCTCCTTACCAGTCACTAGTCCTACTGGCCATGTTCTTGCCCCTCTAGAAGGCCATTTTCCCCACACAAGAGCCAGGATGATAATTTTCAAATATACATCAGGTTATATTGCTTTTCTGCCTAAAGCTTTTGACTGGCTTCCTACTGCAGGTAAAATATAACCTTGTCTTGACCTTCAGAACCCCAGACGCTGTGTCCCTCTGATACCAGCTCTTGCTCCTCTTTCTCTGGCTCATAACTCCACAGCTACCCTAGCATCTTTCTGTTCCTTTACCCGACATTCTCAATCACTGTAGTTTCATATGCAGTGTCTCTCCTTGTCACTCAAGTCTGGCCCAAGCAAAGTCACTTTGGAGAGGCCATCCCTGATCAAGCTATCTAAAGTGACCCCCATCCACCCAGCACAATCCCATTGTCCCAATTTTTCACAGTGCTTATCCCTTCTGATATATTCTTGTTGGTTTACTGATCTCTACTGAGGTTGGTAAACTTCAGCCTGCAGACCAAATTCAGCCAAATGCCTGTTTTTGCACAGCCCATGAGCTAATGATTTTTACATTTTGAAATGGTTGAAATAAATCAAAAGATGACTACTTCATGATATGTGAAAATTATATGAGATTACAATTTCAGGGTCCATAAATAGAGGGGTTTTTTTTTTGGAATACAGCCAAACTCATTTGTTTAGGTATCGTCTATAGCTGCTTCTGCACTATGACAGCAGAGATGAGTAGTTGCTACAGAGATTGTATGACCTGCAAAGCCTAAAATATTTGCAGTCTGGCTCTTTAAAGATAAAGTTTGATGACCCCTGGTCTGGATATATATTGTCTTTCTTCCCCTCTTCTCCACCTCCTTGCCCCTAAATTGTCAGCTCTCTAAACACAGGGACATGGTTCTGTTATTTATTGTATCCTCAGTGCCTACAATATATTGACGCATAGTAAGCACATGCAAATAAGCGGTTGTTCATTAAATGAGTGGGTAGTGTATTGAATGTTGCTGGGCAACCAGGGAGCATACTACTCTGGCCCATATTTCCATAGATCTGCCAGCAAGTAAGAAAAAAAAATGCTGGCAAATTTAATTAAAAAACACCTCAAGCAGAACTCAGATAAAGTTAACACATAAACTTATGAAGTTCAAATTCTTGAAGTGTGTTAGTTCAGATAACCCTAGGCGCAATAACAGATAAACTCTAAAATCTCAGCTGTTTAATGCAACAAAGGTCTCATTCTTGTTCACCCAGTGACCAGTATGGGGGCTGGGGGCTCTGATTAAGACTCAGGCTTATGGAGGCTCCACTGTCTGTTTGGGTCTTCCTGGCTATCAACAGACAGCTAACAGGTGAGGAAGAAAGATATTACAAACTGTGCTGGAGATCTGGGGGAGTCAGGCTAGGAGAGATGTGCATCACTTCTGCTGCATTCCACTGGCCAACCCAATCACCTGGCCCACCTAGACATATGGAAGGCTGGGAAATGCAGTTGCTGTCCAGGTAGCTACTTCCCACCATACCTGTATGCTATGGAAGGTGAACAAGAATCCTTGGGGGTCATCAGGTTGTCTTCGCCACAAGAGACATCTTCCTTTTTAAAAATTTATTATAATGGATAACATTTTTGGAGGTCAGGGGCTGTGTCTTCAGAGGAAGCTTAGAGCTAAAAATGTATAAATTTGGTTTGATGACTATGCAAGGTAAATCAATTGAATTTACTGTTCAATGATCATCTCCTTTTTAGACTTCATTTACTTAAAAAAATCTAATCTATCATCTAGACTCATTTCCTATATTCAAAAAATCTTTAGAGGTAGATGGAAAACAGGAGATCAAAAATTATAACTGGCCCCAAGAGAAGACCTCTCACTGTCAGAATTGTTTAAATCCTCTCCTGAACGGTGGGCCCCAATTTTTACCAAACTACTAGCTCTGATTTACTTTGAGACAGAATCAAAGTTCCTACATATCCTCAGTAGAGAATCAAAGGGCTATATAATAATCCAGCCCATTTCTCTTAGAAAGGGAAATTTGCTCTCATCTCTGAAGTGCAATGTCACTTCAAAAATCTTTGCCAGCTTTCTTTTCATCAAAATGTGGAACGAGATTTCTCAGCCTGCTAGCTTACATGAGGGGCAAGCTGGGTTTTGGCATCACCCTGCTCTTCTGACTGGCAATAGTTTTTATTTCCCTACAAAAGAGTTAGGAATAAAATAAGCTTGTTTACAACATTTAACTGTTCCTCTAGCTTTTGATATAAGCCAAGCTAGACAATAATTTTTATAGATACCAATTTAACATTAGTGCTATAATACTAGCTCTGAAGGATCCCTATTCTTAAAAATTAAAATCTCTTTCTAAGCCATATAAATCTGGTCTGTACAGATCTATCTTGCTTTTTTCCCCTCTCTTTGATCAAATAACTTGAGATTTTAGAGCAGTGCTTTGTGGGTTTTGCACCATTTATCCTAGGACATTCTGCATGTAAAGAGGGTTACGCTGTCAAATGAGTTTGAGAAATACTCCATAATATATACTTCTTTTGGAGATTGGCAATGTTCAATAGCAAAGTGAAACTGAAATGTACTGCAGAATAGAAGCCTGTTAGCCTTCAATCAGGCATTACCCTACTGGATATCATTTTTTAGTTTACTGGCAACTTAATATGAACCACACACTATGCGTACTATTGTCCGTGCATTAACGCATTTGGTTCCCACAGCAGCCTTGCGAGACAGGTACTCTTGTTGTATCCATTCTACAGAGCAGGGACTGAGGCCCACTGAGGTCAAGTACCTGGCCCAAGGTCATACAGTTACTAATTAGAAAAGTCTACCTTTTAAACCAGGTCTGTCTGATGCCAGAGACCAATCTCTGGACCATCAAGCCATCACTTTTAAAAATAATACCTATGAAAACACAATAGATTTTAGAGAACTTGGTTGCATGTCAAAGAAGGCAACTTCCTCAAGGCTGATGGTTGTTGAGTTTGAACAACTAAGAACAACTAAACCTGTGACTAATCCTGAAGAGGGAGAAGGAAGAAAGGAAAGAAGGGAGGGAAGGAAGAAAAAGGAGGGGGAAGGGAAAGAGAAGGGCATGAAAACACCATAGCATCATCTACAGGGGGAAAGAAAATGGCAATTACATTTGCTTGATCGTCTCCCAAGTGTGTATTGATTATATTCAATAATTTTACCTTTGAAGTCCATGACCTGGCTCCTATGCCCTGCCACTAATCTGCTATTTAATCTGTATAAATTAGATCATCTGATCTCCCCAAGCCTCAGTTTTCTTTTCTATAAAACAGAGAAAATAATCCCGAGCCCGTCTCTGTGTTATTTGCATAGCGTGAGGAGCAAAAAACAGTTAAGTGTTAGGAAAGTAGTTTGGAAATTCTTTTTTTAAACTCGCCCCACGATATGCTACAATAATGGTTTTAAATAGTTATTTTTCAACGAATGGGCTCCTTGTAAAAATGAACTCTTAAGGGGAATCTCAAAGCGTGAAATAGATTAAAAGCTGAACTGACTACTGAAGCAAGGGTGAGGAACCCAGAGCTTTCCCCCTCTTCTCTGACCCCTCACTTCCCATGAAAGTGGTGAAGGGCCTTTACAGATGCCCTAGGGTCCCATGGAACACTGGCCTAGCAAAATGGGGGAGGCAGGACTATATCCTGGTTTTGAGCAAGTCCCCTCGTCTCTGAGCTTCTGTTTCCCTCTCTGTAAAAAAGGAAGAGGTTGGAGGAAATGATTCTTCAGGCCTCTTTTGGCTCTGATATTCTGGGAATCTACGTTTCTGGTTCTTGTGTCATTAGAGAGACATGTCCCCTTCCAGGCTGACTGAAAGTGCCCCACACAGGCAACACGGTACCCATGCCGGCATGAGGGCAAATCTTGACCCAGTGTCCTGAGAGACAGCTCCCCTGACCCCCTTCAGGCCTCTGAACTGTCTCAGCAAGAACAGGATCCACTGTCTCCATGCTGGATGCACTCATTCTCTCAACAAACCTTTCCTGAGCTGCTTCTCTATGGTACAATCTGTGGCCCTAAGAAAGGGGTCCTAGACGAATAGACCTCTAGCTTTGTCCCTGAGAAGCCCACAGCATCGTGGAGAGATGGGGACAGACATGCCAACAGCTAGACCATGGGGCCAATGGGAACCAACACGAGGCACTCAGGGCCAGCTGGCAGCAAAACACAGAAGGACACGACCCTGCAGTCAGCCTGCCCGGCTCCGATCCTGGCTCCACGACTCTCCTGCGGCCTTGGGAAAGTTACTCCACTTCCCCTACATCTCAGTTTCTTCACATTTAAAATGGGAGTGATAATTGATTACCCACCTCATAGGTTTTTGTGTGGATGAGAGAAGTTAAAACATAAAAAACACTTAGAAGAGTGCCTAAAACACAATAAGCACTCAATAACTGTCAGCTAATATGATTCCCAGCCCAGGGCTAAGTCCCCTCTCAGAAAGAACAGCATCATGATGAAAAGCTGCCCCTGGAGACAGATGACCACCATTCCAGGCTGAGCTCAGCCACTTCTCAGCTGCATCGCCACCATCACCTTGCAAGTTAACAAACTCTTCTAAGCCAGATGAACTGGCACAAAAACTATCAAACACAGCCTCTAACAGAGCAAGAACATGATCAATGTTGGCAATTATTACTATTGTTGTTAATGGCAGTGAAATGGCAGGGAGAAATGTTTCTTTCCAACTGAGGGGACTGGGAAAGACATCAAGGTGAAGGTGACATTTGAGTGGACCACTGGCATGTGCCTTGGATTTTGTGAACCTGGGCTGACTTAGGAGACCTGCTCCTCCCTCTGCAAATGCACTTCAGTTCTCCTTCCTGTTTGCCCTTTATAACTACAGCCAGCGGAATGACCAAAAAACAAAACACAACGGTCTAAAGATACATAAAGACAGGGACTTCCCTGGTGGCGCAGTGATTAAGAATCCACCTGCCAATGCAGGGGACACGGGTTTGATCCCTGGTCCGGGAAGATCCCACATGCCGTGGAGCAACTAAGCCCGTGAGCCACAACTACTAAGCCCGCATGCCACAACTACTGAAACCAGCGCACCTAGAGCCCATGCTCCACAACAAGAGAAGCCACTGCAATAAGCCCATGCACCGCAACTAGAGAAAGCCCATGCACAGCAACAAAGACCCAACACAGCCAAAAAATAAAATAAAAGATAGATAGAGATAGGGGTGTGTGTGGAGTGTGGGTGTGTGTGTGTGTGTGTGTGTGTGTATTAGCCACGCCATTCTGCTCTTCCCAAACCTTCCATGACTCCCTGTTGCCTTCAGAATAAAGTCTACACCACTTAGCCTGGCCTTCCAATCCCTCTGCTACCTAGACCCAAGCGCCCACTGCCCTCTTGGACTAACCCTATCTTCCACTCAGGACCCACTGAACTTACATATCTGGGCAGATTCCCGCCTTCCCATCTTGGCTTATCTTCTCTCCGACCTGACAGGTTTGGGCTCAACCTTTCCATCCCTCGTGACTTAAGCCTCACCTCCTCCTGCTGCCTTTTTCCCAGCATAGGTTCCATACTTGGCTTCTGCTTCTCCAAACTCCTTAGGCTCAAGCTACCTGAGCCACTCACTTGTCACTTCTGGGGCCACGTGCATGTGTGTGTCTTGTCTTCCCAAATAGGCTGGAGGGATCCTCAAAGCAAGGACGATCTCTGAGACTTCTTTGTCTCTTTCTCAACCCTGCCACAATACCACCAATGTTTTAGCTCGGAGTCTTACACACGATAGGGATCCAATAAGTATCTGCTAAAAGACCTTGGAAAATGAGTTAGTATAAATAACTACTAATTTTTTTTAAAAAATAATGTCAATCAGTATTTGCAGGCACGACTATATTCTCAGTATTATAATAGGTCAAAAATTGGAAATAAGAGAAATGAATAAATAAAGGATAAAATAACCATCACCTAGAAAGTTAAATCCAGATGGAAAAATACAGTTCACCTAAAAAGAAAACAAAAAGAATGTAAGGTTTAAATCATATGATTCCAACTACACTTCAGAATGAGCTCAGGAAGAGAAGGGTTACTAGGCATGGGGGAAGGAGGGGTTTGGCCTTGTGAACAACTGCAGGAAATTAAATCTCTATGGCCCTGACTCACATTGTACATAACAGTTTAGCTGCATCAACAGTTAAACCCTCGGCCCTTAAGAGGCAATTTTCAGGCTTACCCATCATGATGAGGATTTTCATGGGGTGGGGATGGGAGGACCTAGAGAGCATCTTGTCTCTTGTTGTTTATATCTACCAGTACTTCAGAGCCTGGTGTGTCCAGGATTGCTGGTGTGATGCTCAGCTCCTTGATTTCCTGTCTGGCGTTGGCTGGGGGACCCAGAGTGGGCCATTCCTGAGGAGCCTGGCTCACCTTATGTCACCACCTTCCTCTCTTTAACAGATTGGTTACTGGAATGAAGATGATAAGTTTGTCCCTGCAGCCACGGATGCTCAAGCCGGGGGGGATAACTCAAGTGTCCAGAATAGAACGTACATCGTCACTACAATCCTAGTGAGTACTCAGTCCTTCACGGAGGTTACCTGGGATGTGAGATAGACCAACACAAAGGTTTTCCCAGGAGTGAAAGCTGGTCATTCTTCTTGCCAAAACTGTGTGGTCGGTAGAAAGAGGAAGTAAAAAAGGAATATCCTGAAAGTCAGAGGGACTTTTGCTCTCTGGCTCTGCCATGATTTCACTTTGTGCTCCTGGATAAGTAAGTCACTTACCCTCCTTTGAGCCACAGTTTCCAATGTATATAAAACATAAAGATGAGACTAAATTGTAGTGGTTCTGACTCTACCCTTCCTTAGTAGAAGCCATTTTCAAAGCAAGTTCCCTAAAGTCCAGCACCTAAAGTGAGTATAAGTAAAGCTGCTATGATTTTCAGTGATGAGACAGTTGGAGCCTATTTAAGGGTTATTCCCCCAACACCTCCAAAAAATACAAGAGCTCCTGGAACAACTTGAAAAGCTAGGCATGGCGTCTCAGTGAAACATTCTATTTTAATAGTTTGCTTCCTTAACCCAAGAACTTTTGTAATGGGGGGGAGCAGAAATGCAGGAAGTGGATTTAGGGGCCAGAGAGACTTCCCCAAAGTTTAGCAATGTTGGAGACGTCCTCCTCCGCCACGCCAAAGGCCTCCCTCCGCAAGAGTGAACCCAGAACCCACATTCTCTGTCTCCCATTTCTCCACCAGGAAGATCCTTATGTGATGCTCAAGAAGAATGCCAACCAGTTTGAAGGCAACGACCGCTACGAGGGCTACTGTGTAGAGCTGGCAGCAGAGATCGCCAAGCACGTGGGCTACTCCTACCGTCTTGAGATCGTCAGTGATGGGAAATATGGAGCCCGCGACCCTGACACAAAGGCTTGGAATGGCATGGTGGGAGAGCTGGTCTATGGAGTAAGTTCCCTACAGGGTGGGCAATTGGAAGCGGAGGCAGAGAGGTTGACAGGAAGTCATTTGGTGGTTGGTGGTTAGCAGAAGCTAAAGGCAGCCCAAGAATTTCTAAAGTATAAACTATGGAATGGTGATGGAAATAAGTAAGGTGTGAAAGGAGAATGAGAAAACACTGCTGATTTTTGTAGAGGGCTTGAGATGAGTAGTCAGGGATAAGTCTGAGTAAGAAAAGAAAAGGGAAAGAGTGTGGATTGATTCAGTGGGCACTGGAAGATCATGAAGGTACGTGAGTAGAGGAACAACAAAAGGCAATGGAAGAAGAATCCTGCCACCACATGCAGGAAAGAGACTACCACCGCTTCACTCACAGAAATCAAAGACTCCAGGCTGGGTTTCTGAACAGAAGCATATGCCGAGCCTCAAGCCGGTATTGAGTTCTGGTCAGGATGAAGCAACCATTTAGGAGGTTTTTAAATCTCATTGTCTCAGATCAAGGCAATAGAAGTCATGATGGCCATGAGAGCCATACAAAGGGAATTCAAAGAAGAAAGAAATGGAACAAAGAAAATCCTTTCTAGGAAGGTGGCTTTTGAGATGACCTGGGAAGATGGCTAATGAGTTGAGAAGGGGGACGTGCTTCTACCCTCTCTCCTCCTCTATTGCCTCTCACCTTTGGGAATCTTCACGGGTGAAAGATAGAGATCTGGGTGATTAATACTGCATCTTGAGGTTGGTTTCCATGGGAACCTCCACCAAGCTCTTCAGGTCATCCCCATGGCAACTACTGTGAACTTTTCACCTCCACCAACATTCATCTTTACCTTCACCCCATGTTCCCTTAGAAAAGGCCTATGATCTGAGCAGAACAATGACATGATTATCCTAAGGGCAAGCCCCCCAGTAGCCAGCCATTAGTCATGGGTCACTGGCTCATCGGTGACAAACCAAAATTGCCTCTGGATGCCTCAGCTGCCAGCCCTCCCCTTTCCCCTCACCTCCACAAGGCCTGTCCCTCTGCCCAGTAAAAACTGTATTCTGAAAACTCCACGATGGGCCCAAATGGATGCCCTCTCTTGATTTTCAGTTTGGCTTTCTTTTTCTGCCCACCCCCCCCAACTGAGGAAGACTAGAGGGGTTTGGGGAAAGCATCTCTCAGCCACAAACGACCAGCAAGATCAGAAAAATTCATTCGGAGGCCTCCAAATCTCTTCCTTCTGTGCCTGTTAAATAGGCTAAGTCAATCAGGGTGTCTCTCACCTTCCTTTTGTTACCTTTTGCTCTTATCAACAATTATAATAGTAGCATTTCAGCACGTAGTATATGCCAGGCACTATGCGAAATACCCACATTATTTCACTTACTCCTCATAACAACCCCAGAAGGTAGATATGAATATTTTCCACATTTTATAGATGCGGACACTGAGACCCAGGGAGATTAGGCAGTTTGGCAAAGGACACAGAGCACAGTCGGGACATGCAGCCTTGGCTCTTACACTGCATGCTGGGACATACTGCCTCTGTAGAAATCCCACCATCTGAGCACACTGGACTCTAAGGCCACTATTAACTAGTGATGAGAACAGCAACAGTGTCTGCATCCTCAGATGCCACAGGCTGCAAATGAAATTTCTGCTGCTTGCATGGGTACGGCTTTGTGGCTGATTCTCAGTGACTTTCTTGCCTGTTCTTTGTCTTAATGAAGCAGCAAGAGAGTGAACTTGGGAGACAGACACCTGGATTTGAATTCCGACTCTGCCAGCTCACTGGCTACATGACTCCTGGGAGCCACTGACCTCCTCCAAGGGTTACCCCTGAATCCTCTATCCCAGGGCTGGGGTGGGGAGTGTTCCCCTCAACAGTGCCTGGCTCAGAGTGAATCTCCATCCCTGATCATTTTCTTCAGTTTTTGCTTTTACCTACTGCATCAGCGCGGTCTACTCTTTAGCCAGGATTTTTTCCGGATGTACTTTGTTTGGGGATCTCCTGGGTCGGTAGTTCTCAAAGTCTGGAGCCTCACCTGGGAACCTGTTAGAAATGCAAATTCTCAGGTCTCTCCAGACCCAGTGATCTAGAAATTCTGCCATCTGTGGTTTTAAAAAAACCCCAAGGTGCTTTGGATGTGCTGCACGCTCAAGCTTGAGAATCACTGTCACAAGACATCTGTTTAAGAAAATAATTCTGAGCACCTGTGAAACGCCCACGGGTCACAGTACCCTCACGTATTTGAATTCTTCTGACTCTGGAAAAACACTGCTCTCCAATAGATAAAGCAAAAATTATTATGCCTCTTTTTCTAAAGAGGAAATTGACATCCAAAAGGACAACCATCTCACTCGAGGGCACGTGGTCAGTGAGTCACAAAGCAAAGCGGCCAGGTCTACTTTCCCAGATGAACATTGCCCTTGACTGATCCTGCAGAGGTCCAGTAACTTCCTCAGGGGCTGGAAATCAACTCCTGAGACCTCTCAGTCAACATCAGACAAGCTAAAAACACTGCTGCTTTGCACAAACCACCTGTCCTCTCTGGACCTGAGTTTCCTATCTGCAAAATGAGGTCACTGAACTGAAGCATCTCCCACTGTATGTGTCTCCTATGCATATGGGTGCCTTTTGAAGACCCTCAGGGGTCCATGGACAAAGAATTTTGGAAACACTATATCTACCTACCCCTCTTGGAAATTCTCAGTGCATAGGGGTCTTTTAAAGGTTCTGAGAAGTCCTGCCTCAAAGTAGTCTGTTTACATTTGTGTTTATTTTCATGTTATACTTATTAACACCCTCCTAAAAATAATGTTCCATGGAATAAATCTTGGAACTGCTAAATGAACTAAGCAATAAGATCATGTGGTTTTGTGACTTTTTTTCCAGTTCACAGTCCCTTTTATTAACTCACATCAGGAGGCACCAGACAAATCCATTCAATTCCCTTTACCACTTTAGAAGCTCGGCATCTACCTCCCTTTTGGGTAACTTGTGGTCATTCCCTCTAAGTCATTTCCATGACTTTTCTCCCCCATTCCTTCTCTACCTATGTTAGGTTACAGAGGAAAGAAGAGATATCTTCTTCCCGGCAATGGCTTGTAAGTGTTTGTAAAAAGCATCAAGATTTATGCAATGGGTGTTAGGGAAAAAAAAGAATTACTATGAAATACATACTCAGTCCCACATTGCTTTACAGAAAGTTTCTTTCTATGAGTGAGAAACTTAAGTCATTCTAAAGCCAGGCTTTTTATTCCATGTAAAATGCCTTCTCAAAAATCTCAGCCAATGAGAGTAACCAGAGGAAATCTTTCCTAAGCAACACCAGCCGGCAGCTGGGCGGGGCCGGAGTCTGCACAGCATCTGTCCCCAGCCTCACATCTGGACTGTTACGCAGCGCCATAAGAGAAAGCCATCCGCCTCCAACAGACTTGCACAGACATGCCTCTCATTTCCAAAATGAATGTCATGGCATCTGTCCATGGAACCGTGTTAGGTTTCCAGGATCTCTTGATCTCAGGCCAAGAGAGCAGTGGATTTTATAGCAGAGATGCCAGTGCTTCTGCCATTAGGCAGAGGTAGGAAAGACAGAAGAGCAAGGCTGGTGATTCCACATGCTGGATGCACAGAGATGAACATTTCTTGCAACCATTTTATGTTTATCTACATGAATTTTTAAAACTGAGTTATTTGTGCACTTCTTAGCAGTCTCCTTGAAAAAAAAAAAATTGTGATACTACTTTACTTTCTCTCTGCCAGAGAGAAACTACTTTCCTCACATGATTCCCTTCTCTGGGAATGTATTCTGTACCCAAGCAACCTGTTGAAATCCTACTCTCACTTCAGTGCCAATTTATATGTCACCTCTCTGATGGCGCAGTCCCTGATCTCCCCAGCCAGAATTAATTCCTTCCTGACCTCCTGTAACGCTTTGTATCTCTTAGCATGTCTCCAGTCTATAGACTGGAAAATTTTGTGTGTGTGTACCAATCTCGCCGACTAGTTTGTAATTCCCTGGGTGTAGACACCACAGCTTCCCTTCCAGCCTAGGGCTTACGCATAATAAGCGCCCAGTAAATGTTTACTGAGTTAAATTTGCCTCCACTACCTTGTTAGCCAGGGCTGTCTTGGTTGCAGGTAAAAGAAGCCCAACTCAAACTGGCTAAAGCAAACAGACTGATCGGATCATGTTCCTGAGGACAAACAAAAGAGTATACTGACATATGATCCTAGGGAGTCCAGGGGAAGGCCTGAATTAAGGGTGACTCAAATTATTTCATCATGGGTCATCTCTCACTCTGACTTTCAGGGCTCATGCTCATTAAAGAGACTTGGGTCCTGTGCCATCCTTGAATGAACCATTCTGGCCAGGGGAGTAGTGTACACCGATGGCCACAGACCTGGGTGATATGTTTCACCTCATAACCAGGGTGATCAGTCCCATTTGAACCAGGAGGACTGAGAGCGGGGCAGGAGTAGTTCTTCTTCCAGGGGGCAGGCAAAAAATAACAGATATTATGACAGCCCCCTTCCATAAGGTGAGGAAGACTCCCTTAACAGTTAGAACGGTCAAAGAATGGGATAATCTCTCCTGTGAGATATTGAGCCAATCATCCATTTACCATAAATATTTTATAGAGAGTAGCAGGGTTTGGACTTCTAAGGTTCTTTCCAACTCTCACATCCTTTAAGATTACAAAAGAATATTCACAGTGAAGAGAAAAATAAGAGAACAGAGAGCTGTTGAACTCAAGGGCGTTTTTTTTTTTTTTTTTGCAGAGAGCAGATGTGGCCGTGGCCCCTTTAACTATCACCTTGGTCCGGGAAGAGGTGATAGATTTCTCCAAACCATTTATGAGTTTGGGGATCTCCATCATGATAAAAAAGCCACAGAAGTCCAAGCCAGGGGTCTTCTCCTTCCTGGATCCTTTGGCTTATGAGATTTGGATGTGTATTGTTTTCGCCTACATTGGAGTGAGTGTTGTCCTTTTCCTGGTCAGCCGCTTCAGCCCCTACGAATGGCACAGTGAAGAGTTTGAGGAAGGGCGAGACCAGACAACCAGCGACCAGTCCAATGAGTTTGGGATATTCAACAGCTTGTGGTTCTCCCTGGGAGCCTTCATGCAGCAAGGATGTGACATTTCTCCCAGGTGAGTCAGCTCTTCTCAACCCCTTTGCTCAACGCCATATATATAGGAAAAAACAAATACTGGGAAATTAAGGGTGAGAATTTTTTCCAGACTTTATAGTATTCGGTTTTTCAACTATGCTTTACTGTCAACTGTCCGTTGCATGCTGTGGATTATATGGACACATCCTGTGCCTTGACCAGTTCTATCTGCTATCTGGGTGATGTGCTCTGTCAAGGTTAACAGGCATAATCACGACTCTAATGTTCTGTAGCCGAAAGGTACAGAGAAAGGATGGGGGACAGTACGGTACGACTAACGTTTGTTGAGCACCTACCACATATGCTAAGCGAGGTTTTGAGCCCTCTACATGCCTTATTTCATTGAATCTTTGCAGAAGCATTAAGTGGAATTCTCGTTCTATCTCCTTTTACGAATGAGGGACCACAGAAATGTTGAATATATTTCCAAGGTTAAACAGCTAATAGCTAGGTGAGTCAGGATTCAACCCCCATCCTGAACTATTTCCGAGGGGTAGAAGGAGCACTGAATTATGAGTGGGTTCTCACTCTGGCTCTAGCACTTTCTGTGTGTCTCTGGACAAGTCACCTGGCCCTTGTAGACCTTGGTTTCTTCATCTTTAAGAAAAAATGGTTCTGCTTTTCTTGGTTCTGAGAAAGATCTTGGAAATAATCTAGTTCCCATGGTGATGTAAATTTGTTTCTTACGGTTGGAAAATGAAGTTTCTTAGAAATGCCTCAGATATCATACTGAGAGTACTGGGGTGACCAAATCAGTGAGGTTTCAGCCCCCACAGGAGACATGAGTAGCTCCATTTTTGTCTGTTTTACATATTGGACTTGTGAATACAATTTCTTTTGAAAAACGGAAGGGAAAGGAAAGGAGAAGGGAGGGAAGGGGAGGGGAGGGGAGGGAAGGAGAAAGAAGGAGGCAGGGAGGGAGGAAGAAGGAAAAGTGGAATGGAGAGGGGAAACAAGAAATCTGAAAACTACCAATCTACACCAATTCCCAAATTTACTGACCCCCTTTCTGTCTTTGTGTGTAACGTTCTTTCAACTATATTCTGGAAAGTTCATGTCACAAATCATGTCACAAATAAATAAGTGCTGATTGTATTTCCTTTTACAGTTGCTTAATGTCTGTGAGCTCTTTAATCAGTATGCAGTCCCTTATAGATACCGAGCTTCTAAAGCATGCAAGGAGGCATGGCTTAGAATCTGGCTGCATGAATAGATTTGCACACACTCTCACTTTCTGGGGGCATAACTGCATAAATACCAAGGCCTCATAGACACGTGCTGGAGGCATCTTTACCACCTGTCTGGTTCGCATTTGGGTGTCAGCGAGGACCAATATTCCTAAGTGGCAATGGAATAAAATCTTCCTAAGGAGCTTCCCTCAGGACTCATTTTGCCTGCTGTATAATTTAGATTGTCTCATCGTTCACCATTATACTCTTGTTTTTCTTTAAATAAGAAGACAGTCAGGGGGGTTGCGTGGGAGAAGAGGTGTGAGACTGGATGCCTGGCCAGTACTGGCAAACACATGGTAAAGAGCAGAGAGAACCAAGCAGGGGAAGGGCTTGCTTAAAAATAACTCAGGCCAGTAGGTAAACAGTGGGAAGAAATGATTCTTCACTAGTCAGTATAATGGGCCATCCAAACATGCATGTGTCTGAAAAGACCCCTGGGCTTGTTTTTTCTCCTTTATTTCCTTCATGGCTGGGCATCTTACCCGCTAAGGGCACCCTTGTGGACTGACCTCAGACTGTGTTTTCACACTCCTCACCATTCCTCCTGAAGTCTCAAGTTAGTGACCCACAAACTGAATCCTCTAGCAGGCACGTTTCTGTGTAACCTGCACAGTTTGGCAATGATGGTCCAAAACTGAGTGGCAGCTGCCCTCTTGAGCTGATGCGTGTATTCCCCACTGGACCACAGCCCCCAGGTGACCAGCTTCATTCCTGCGTGACTCAGCTGCCCCTGAAAGGGTATGTGCGCTTGTGACTTCTGGCTAGAAGAGGATTTTCAAACTGTGTTTCCAGGACTCCTGAGGGTTCCACGAGGCTATCTTAGGAATTGACCTTGAGGTGAAGATGAGACCAAACAGGAAACCCAGCCTCCTTCCTTCCCATTTCTAATAAATCAAATCCGCTCTATGCTTCTGTATTTTCACCGGTAAAATGGGAAACAACCCTAGTATTGTTGTGAGGTTTAAGAGAGATTGATACGTATAGAACCCATAACACAGTATCCAGCCAGCACATAGGAAGCACAACAAAAGGGAAGCTATTTTCAATTCTTCTATCGATTTTCTATATTGGACTTCTGCTAAACTTCACTAGAAGAAAGGGTGCCACTGCTCACACTGATTGAAAAGCCACTGGACCTCTCTCTTCTAGGCAAGTCCATGGACAAAGCAGAACGGTGGTTCACTCCTGAGACCAGCAATACCTGGGTTTCTGAGGCTCCCCCTCAGAGGGACTGGGAGGAAGGATTTTGGATTTAAGGGTCTGAGAAGACCCTACCTGCCAGAAAAAGGAGTTTGATCCACTTGAGATGGACTCTTGCATACCAGGCCTAGCTCAGCCAATTCCAGCACTTAGGGACCTGCATAAACCCCCCTAAGAGTCAGAATATGCATCACAACATTTGTTGGGAATATATGCTAAAGAGAAAAGGCACATACTTCACCTCACTAGGGCCAGACAAAAACACAAGGATGCTATGACAGTGATGAGAACCAGAGCCAAGCAGACAAGTGCAAACACCAGCGGAAGCTTTTGTTGTTGTTGTTTACATATTTCCTGATGAAGTCAACAAAGTTTCATGAGCCTCTGATATGCAGAGCACTAGATACCCTGGGGCTACAGTAGGAGGTATTTTTAAGGGCTTTTTATACTCAAACATCTTTTCCAATAAGCTTCAATTAATTGCTCTTGCTATTTACTAACAGACTATATCATAAATCCTCACAAATTTAGAACTTGGGGGATTAAGTTCCACCTAAATTGCATGTATCTGCATGCATACGCAAGTAGCTTTATCTTTTCTTAATCTCGTCAATATTTATATTAATGTCTTATTAACCAAAAGCCAACGAAATGTGGCCAGATGCGGTTGTCTGCAAGTAACGCAATAATCTGACCAGAGTAACAGGAACAGTTAGAGAGTTACCTTTCTTATAAGGAGAGCGGAGGCAGACAGTGGCTCATGGTTCAGTGAAATCGGGGTCTGCTGTGCTATGGTTGCCCCAGCCTTTTCTCGTGTGCCCAAAACGGCGGCTCCCAGATGTCACGTCCGTGTTCAAGCAGCAAGAGGGGCAAAAAGTACTGCAGCCAGTTCCGTCTCTTTGGAGCAGGAAACCAAAAGTTTACAATATACTCCCCACCCCAAGCGGGCATCTCCTTCTGTCTATCTCGTTAGTCAGAACAGTGGCCCACAATCACTTCTAGCGACAAGGAAGGTGGAAATGGCAAGAATTAGGTTTTTTAGCCTCTAAAATGGAAGGGGTTGGAATGGATGCTGGTGAGTCAACCAGCAGCACTGGCCACAGCGCCCAAGTCAATGTTTTGTTCACCGGCACCATGAATAGATAAGATAATATGTAAATAGCACCTTCAGTGATATATGCCAGTAAATGCTACTGATTTGCTTTCAAGAAGTCTTCTCTCCTCCCTTTAAAATGTTTCTATGAGAAATTGTTTCCGTGTAGCCTATTTTAACATTCAAAGTCAAAATTCAATTGAGCTATGATCACAAATTACAACTTTCTTCATTAGGTTGATGGTAAGATATTAAGAATGCCATCCATGAGTTGCCTTTGCAGGCCCGTGTCTTGTGCCCAAAGACCTATTTTTAATAGATACTTTAGATTTCTTTTTTCAGGGACAGGAACATTTTGAGAAGGGATATATTAAAGGAAGGGCAAAAATCATCCCAGGCAAGATTTATCTTTAGTTCCCCCAACTTTCCTTTCTGTAGCTTTTGACCCTATTTGTGGCCAATGTCATTCATTTACTCAACAGATATTACTAATTGCCCATGAGGTGCAGCACAGGGTGCTGGGTGCCGAGGATGTGAAGATATACTGATGATGGAGCATGAGGGGGCGGTAGACTTTCCTTCAAGGTGATGGCAAGTACAGCAGGATAAGACAGACATTACGTAAACAATTGTGAATGTATAAATTGTGATGCACTGTGAATAAAATGAATCTGCTGTAGCACTAGATAATAAAGGAAGTGGAATTAAAGGGGACTGACTTAGGGTGTTCTGAGAAAGTTCCTCCAAGGAGCAGATAGGTAAGAAGGAGCTAAGCTTACACAGAGCTGTATTATTAGAGAAGTAGGCAGAGACCAGATCGCGCACCATGGCCATAGTATAGATTTAAAGTTTTACTCTAAATGCAATGGGAAGGCACTGGAGAGTTTTAAGCGAGGGAAGGATTGATTTACATGTTGTAATACTACTCTGGGGAGCTATGAGGAAAATGAATTAAAGCAGAGAATAGTCAAGAGTGGAAACAGAGGGACCAAGCAATAGGTTCTCACATCTGTCTAGGGGCAATTATAGTGATGGAAATTACGATGGGCATGGAGATGGATTAGTGGTCTACTCTGAAACTAGAATTGACAGCCCTTGCTGATAGACTGGATATTTGAAGGGGAGGAGAGGGAAGAGTCAATGGTGTCTCCAAGAGGTAGGGAGCATTTGGAAAACATGGCACCACAATTCCGGAGACCTTTAGGTCTGGCTCCGATCGTGAGAATGATCTAGTCCATCCACCCCGTTACAGATGAGGAAACTGAGGCTCCAAAGGGGAAAGGGATTTTCTCTAAGGTCACCAAGGCAATGCCTCTGGCCTGCTGCCGCCCATTCCAGTGCTGTCTACCCTGCAGTCTCATCCCAGGCTCCACTGCCTGCAAGTGAACTC
Organism: Balaenoptera physalus; assembly: GCF_965194825.1. Lineage (NCBI taxonomy): Eukaryota > Metazoa > Chordata > Mammalia > Artiodactyla > Balaenopteridae > Balaenoptera > Balaenoptera physalus. Next base: position 47,669,261 of record NC_138890.1, on the reverse strand, counting down.
AGAGTGAGCCTTTCAACTCTTTATTCCCATGGCCCCTACCTCCCCTTTAGCTTCTACTTTGCTGGGATTGGATGACCTTAGTAAGGAAAAGGAGAGGGGTTTGGAAGGTCGTAGGGGAAGAGAGGAAAATGGGAAATTATGATTTCAGCTTTCAGAACTCTTGTATTCCTGATCTTAGAATGTGACAGAATGTATGATAATTATTTCCACCTAGTAGAGATAATTACTCTCAGCGAGAAGAATTCTAAAGCGGGGGAGTGATAGCACTTTGGAGGTCTCTGGGAACCCTCTACCACAGCCCCTGCCCCAGTTAATGTGCTTGTAGAGGGCCCTGAGACTGATTCACCATGGGAACAGAGTAGCCAATGAACAGAGCTGATAAACGATGGCAGCCTGACCTTCGCATTCACACACAAATTCCCCAGCAACCAGTATTACAGTGCATGGAGGGGTGATGAGGAACCTCCCACTTCCACCTCCTGTTCTCCCCGCTTCCCTCCCAGAGATAGGCATGGAAACCCCTTCCTCTTTCCCATATTGATGTAACTGGAGTCTTGCAGGGGAAAGAAGGGGGTAAACATTCAGGGAAGTTGACGGAAGCAGCCTGAATGTGTGAAATAGTTTATCTTTAGAAAGCATAATCCTCATTCAGGACACAGATTCATTGCTGCAAGGAACAGTGTCATAAGGATGTGTGCACGGCGATGATGCAAGAAATGTGTGTTAGATGCTTTGGGTCTTGGGACTAGGTATGAGGGTTTCTGCTGGGACCCCTGCGTCAGAATCGCCTGGGATGCCTGTAAGATTTCCAGGCCCCACCCTAGGTCCGTGGAATTGGGAATTCTGCAATTGGAGAGAGAAAAACACATTTCACAAGCCCTCCCCTTCCCCCAGGGCAGCTGAAAGTCTGAAAGCCATTGAGCTAGCATGTTGTTCAGGAAACTCAGTTTAGAAGTGTAAGAAGTAAGGTCCATGGGGCAGCCTGAAATCGTGCCAGTCAACCGCAGCAAACACCGAGCCTAGGATCTGCCTGCTCGCTGCCCTGGGGTGTGTTACCTGCCAGGGGAGTGAGGCCCTGGGCATGGCCACTGAAGGCAGAAGCCTTGCCGGGACGCTGCTGCCTCTGCAGGCCAGGCTACCAGGAGGAGTTCATAGAGGATTCACCGGAGTACATTCCCCTTGATGGGGTCCCCCTCGCCATTAACAGGTACCACAGCTGTGACAGGGGTGATCTGTGCAGGGACAGTGTGTCCCCCATCACTGGGGGACTCCAGCTCAATGCCTCCTTCCTTTTCAACTTTAACCGTCTGCTACCTGATGGCGAGACCCAGAGCCAGGCTCCGATACTGAGCAGTTTTGCAGACCATGGTGAAACACAGGAGTAGAAGTTTCAGAGCCTGTGCAAGCCAGATGGAAATATGCAAATGAAGGCAGTGACAGGAGGGTAAAAGCTTTGGTGGACATGCAAATGAAAAGCATCATTTTCTGCCTCTCAGCCAGCAGTTCTGGCCGCCAGCAAGGGGGAAGTCAAATTGTTCTCTCTTTCTCTCTAGATTGCTGTGGAACTCCAGGGTTTGAACAGTTTAATTGAAGGAGAGAGTTTTTTTCCCTCCAAAATCACAATAAGAAAACATTCAGAAAGTGTTTCCCAGAGCCAAAAGGGATGTTCAGGACCATTTATTCTCTCCTTAAATGTTTATTTAGCACCTGTTATATGGCAGGCATGGTTCAGGATGCTACGGGAGACATCACCGAACAAAGCAGACAAAAACCCCTGCCCTCCTAGAGCTTACCTTCTAGGGAGAGAAGGCAGGCAATAAACAAAATAAAATGTAGGCAACACCCCCATCCCAATTCGATAGGTGAAGCTTCTGGCTTACAGGGAGGGGAAGGGACTTAGCCAAGGTCACACAGATAATCAGCATAAGTTCAGTAACACAAAAACAGGGGTCAGGGCTTCCCTGGTGGCGCAGTGGTTGAGAATCTGCCTGCCAATGCAGGGGACACGGGTTCAAGCCCTGGTCTGGGAAGATCCCACATGCCGCGGAGCAACTAGGCCCGTGAGCCACAACTACTGAGCCTGCGCGTCTGGAGCCTGTGCTCCGCAACAAGAGAGGCCGCGATAGTGAGAGGCCCGCGCATCGCGATGAGGAGTGGCCCCCGCTTACCGCAACTAGAGAAAGCCCTCCCACAGAAACGAAGACCCAACACAGTCAAAAATAAAATTAATTAATTAATTAATTTTAAAAAAAAAACAAAAACAGAGGTCAGCTAGGAGCTGTGCTGAACTGGGCATGCCTGTGTCAGCTAAAAAGGGGCTGCTCCCACTCAGCCCTGGACAGTCACTCCCAGGAGAACTCTGCAGATGAAACCAAAGCACACCTAGGCTCAGCTTGTGGCTCATCAGCTGGGGACCCCTGGAAGAATGGTGGGAAGTATAAAACACCACTGTGCCTTTAATGCATTTAGGCACACTTGGAATATCATATTTATAGATTTTTTTAAAAAGGAATCCTCCTCTCCCCTCCAGCCCTCATTTTTGGTTTGAAGGATAAAAAAAACTGATTGCTATGTTTTTCTTTCCTTTCACATATCTTGGAAAATCCAGGCCGTGAATAGGGCTGCACTAAAAGAAAGACAGTCCCCACAACTCTATATCCAGAAAGGTCCGTCTACATCTTCCTGGAGAGAATTCCCCTCTTTCTTTTTTTTTTTTTTTTTTTTTTTTGCTGCGTTGGGTCTTCGTTGCTGCGCACGGGCTTTCTCTAGTTGCGGCGAGAGGAGGCTACTCTTTGTTGCGGTGCGCGGGCTTCTCATTGCGGTGGCTTCTCTTGTTGCAGAGTACGGGCTCTGGGTGTGCGGGTTTCAGTAGTTGTGGCACGCAGGCTCAGTAGTTGTGGCTTGCAGGCTCTAGAGCACAGGCTCTGTAGTTGTGGCGCACGGGCTTAGTTGCTCCGCGGCATGTGAGATCTCCCCGGACCAGGGCTCGAACCCGTGTCCCCTGCATTGGCAGGCAGATTCTTAACCACTGCGCCACCAGGGAAGCCCCCCACCCCCGTTTCTTTTTAATCCCTCTCTGGAAATATAGCATCTGAGATCCAGAGACCCAATTGTTCACCTGGAAAGAAGTACTGAGTTCTAAAAATGGAAAAATGAAAGCATAATTAATTGAATTGATGGGGAATGTATGCTCAGATTCCTATGGGGAGCCTGATGGTTTTGAATATGAGTTAAGTACCACCATCCAACTGTGGCAAATGAATACTTCTATGCTAGCCTGTGTTCAAGCAAGATCATAGGTGAATGAAGCCCAAGGTAGCTAGCAGAAAATAACGCGTTCCACTAACACAGAAACGACAGACCTACGTGATGACAGCCACCTTGTGTATCTGGTGGCTTAAGGAGAAAGCACCTTAAATTGAGGAGGCACAGTAGCTGCTGAGAGCAGAATGGAGCCCTGCCCAAGGGGGGAAACAGGAGCAGCTGTGTCACAGACAGCGGGCCCACAGGGTTGGAGGAGGTGGTAAAAGATCTTAGAAAGAAGCTCAGTCTCAGTCTACTAGCCCACTGGGTGAGTCGCTTCCCCTCTCTGTCCCACTTTCCCCTCTTCAAAATGGGAGCAAGATGGTGCCTGGTATGTCCCCAGCTCCCATCTAAGGCTAGTGTCCCTTTGATTCCCGGTCCAGCCAAGGCTCTAGCCAAGCCAGATTGTGCTTCATTCTGTTTCCCCAGCCCCAGGCTGCTTTTATAGCCTTGTCATTCCCTCTACTTGGAGCACCCTTTCCCATCTTTCCCCCTCAGTGACCCTCCCTTTTGCAAATACTGCCTTCCCACTGCTTCCCTCCCAAGTCCAATTACTCCCCGGAAGCTATGCTTTGCAGTAGTAGTTATAGCTTGAACTCAGGAATAGGCCTGCCTGCAGCTGAATCCCAGCTCTGCCACTTACTGGCTATGTAAGCGTGGGAAAATAACTTCTCTGCGCCACAGTTTCTTCTTCTGGAAAATGGAGATAATAAAAACACCTACTTCAAAGGGATAGTCTGAGTATTAGATGACACAATGCGTGGAAAGCTCTTCCTTGGCTGATGCACAAATGGTAAATGCTATCGACATAGTTGTTGCTGTCTCCATGGTCATCTGAATCTCTCCGAGGGCATCTTATCTCTTCAATCCGCAGCTACCATTGCCCATCTCTGTTTCTTATCAAAACACATACTGGCAAACTTATCTCTGCCGCTCATCCAGAATCTGACACGGGGTGTTGTGTGTTCTAAGTACTCAACACATGTTTGTTGAATGAATACATGCACTTTCATAAGTAGCCTTCTAAAATATGACCATGTCATATTTTGCACTTAATGGAGAGAAAGCAACCTAAGAGAGAGAATTTCTGGCTGTCACTAACTACCTATGTAACATGGGGCAACTCAGTCCTGGTGTTTCAATGAATGTGGAGGAAAAACAGGAAGAATTGGAGGAAAGGAAGTTAAATAGACCAACCCAGAAAACAAAGTTCCCTGTCATCCTAGAGTTGCCACTTACCCCACTTTTCAGGAACATTCTACTCTTCTCTTTGCTGGGAAAACAGTAGTAATAATTGCTTAGTTTGTTGCACCTACTATGTATCAGGCACTCTCTTAAGTGTCATATGATGTTACCTCTAATCACCGTGACAACCTCTGCTCAGGGACATCAACATCATTTTATAGATGAGAAAACTGAGGCTGAGAGCAATTAATCCCCTTGTTCATGGTTACCCAGCAGAGCTGCGATTATAACCTGTGTCTATTGGAATCAAAGACTCATGATTTATCTTTGACACACCGTTGTCTTCCAAGACCAAAAATCTTCTGAAGGTCCCTTAGGGCTCCCTGTGGATTGTTAGAATTCATGGAAGTAAAAAGCATCCTTTTTCTTCTGTAGGGTTCCCTAACTTTTTTCTAACAGACCTTTTTTGCTTTGGGTTTTCTTCCATTAATATTCCTTACAGTATCTTTGTCCTTAAAAGCCATCTCCTGGGGAAGAAGAGCTAAGCCCCTGGGAGTGCACTCTGCCCCAACCAGAGTGTGTGCTGTACGGCCAGCTGGGTGAGGGAGATGGTGAAACAGACAAGAGCAAAGATGCAACTGGTGCCGCTTTGGAGAGGCCAACCTCTTGGTTTCAGCTGGGAGGTGACTGTGGATATAGGGTGGATTCCACAGTCAGTGCTAAAAGCTGGAGAGGGCATATTTTTACCTGTAGTGCTTTAGACATAAATGGAGGGAGGGAGGAAAGGCAAAAAGGATTACAAATGGCCTTAAAATTACCGTCCATCTGGAGGCTACACATTTATCCTATAGAAATGATTGTGCAAATGTGGCAAGAGGTATGTATAAGGATTTTCATTTCACTGTTGTTTTAAAAAGTGAGAAGTAGCCCACTGACCGTCAGCCGAAAAATGTGATGGTTCATCAGCCAATGGAACACAATGCAGCTGTTTAGGCAGATGAACAAGCCTGCCTGTGCTACTTCGTAAAGATCTCCAGGATTGCATAGCCCGGATAATAATGGGAATAATGGGTTCTCGTCCCACCGGTCCCAAATTATAGGCTCTTTTCACTGCACCCTGCTGCCTCTTTGGAACACAGGAAACTAGGGGAATGTGTCACTGAGGACTAAACTCTGTGGTATGTAGAGTTGAAGCTAGATTTTTTTTCTGAGAAAGGAAATATTAGTGTGGGTTGTAGTGAAAAGAGACCTCTGGGAAGCATTGGACTGTGGCTTGAAAAATGAGATAAGATTTTCTACAAAAGCAAGAGAAATGAAGGGGGAAGTCTCTGGTGGGGGAATCACTGTGAGAAAAGGCACTGAAGCAGGCATATGCTGAGCCAGGGGACCTGTCAATCAAGGTCATCCCTAGGGACTCATTAGCCAAGGGTTTGGAGCTCACAAGGTTTAAGGATACATTCAATACCATGACTTTGGGGGCCCTATAACCTGTTGTATAGGCATTAGAGTGTCACCCAAGAAACACAGAATCTAAAACGGGCAATGTTGGGGCTTCCCTGGTGGCGCAGTGGTTGAGAATCTGCCTGCCAATGCAGGGGACACGGGTTCCAGCCCTGGTCTGGGAAGATCCCACATGCCGCGGAGCGACTAGGCCCGTGAGCCACAACTACTGAGCCTGCGCGTCTGGAGCCTGTGATCCGCAACAAGAGAGGCCACGATAATGAGAGGCCCGCGCACCGCGATGAAGAGTGGCCCCCGCTTGCCGCAACTAGAGAAAGCCCTCGCACAGAAACGAAGATCCAACACACCCCAAAATAAATTTAAAAAAAAAAAAAAGGGGCAATGTTGGGCCAGTTCTTCGGTTGCTGCCAGGAAGTAACTCCCTACCCCCCGTGGAGCACCTTTATTGATTGGTGTTAAGGCTTGGTCCACCATGGGTGGAACCATGTCAGCCAGGGTCTAATTTCTAGAATTCAGAGGATTCTGGCACTCAGGAAGTGCCTGCCACTGCTGTTGCCAGGTTATTTATCTCCTGAGCAGCAGACAGAAGGGGCTGTCAGGCAGAAAGGGGCTTTCCTTCTGTGGAAGTCTGGCTGGGCACTCACCTGGTATTCATCTCCCCTTTCATGCCCTGTTCTCTGTGTAGGTCCCCACTCTGAGAATGGGGAGAGAGAATGAAGAGGGAGTTTATCTTGCTTTGTTTCTGATTACTGTAGGTATGTATTTCTACAGATCCAAGAGAGGATTAATCAAACATTTTAATTGGGTACCATTTAGGATATAAACCTTGCCTTAGGTACAGTGCTAAGCATTATGGCAGGTGTGAAAAGGCAAGAAACCTGAGTACAGACCTCTGACTTTGCAAGAACCAAGATATACAAGGGAAGAAAGGTAGATAATAAAGCAGAATGTGCATTTGAATAATTCCCAAGGGCAGGATTTATAGACAATAGGTAGAAAAGAAAGATCACTGAGGACTCAAATGGTCTGGGTTAGCTGGGAAGAAAAGGAGGGACTTGGGCTGGTCCCAAGGGATAAAGGTAGACTTACAGAAGGAGCCTCAGGTAAGGCGATGGTGGCGGGAGAGCCCAAGCAAAGCAGAGGAGACGGCTGTGTTTGGAGACCAAGTACCCGGTCAATCACACAGACCGGGTTTTTTTTTTTTTTTTTTTTAATTAATTAATTAACTTATTTATTTTATTTATGGCTGTGTTGGGTCTTCGTTTCTGTGCGAGGGCTTTCTCTAGTTGTGGCAAGCGGGGGCCACTCTTCATCGCGGTGCACGGGCCCCTCACCCTCGCGGCCTCTCCCGCTACGGAGCACAGGCTCCAGAGGCGCAGGCTCAGTAGTTGTGGCACACGGGCTCAGCTGCTCTGCGGCATGTGGGATCTTCCCAGACCAGGGCGCGAACCCGTGTCCCCTGCATTAGCAGGCAGATTCTCAACCACTGCGCCACCAGGGAAGCCCAGACCGGGGTTTGGATTGTCGTCCACCAGTTACCAGCTATTAAGACTTGAGCCAGTAACTTAAGGGCCAAGCCTGTTTCCTCAACTTTAAAAAAAGAGGCCATTAATACCAATATCATAGGATTCTCATAAGAATACATGAGCAAACAGAGGCTAAAGCATGTTGAGTAGTGCCTAGCTTTATTTTTGAACTACAACAGGGGTGCAAGAAAATCTTAATTTTCTTTCCCTTCTTTTGTGTTATCACTTTACTTCCTTTCTGCTTTGTCCCTGGCCTCCTACTGATCATTTATTCTCTGCTAAGAGCTTTCAGAGACTCACTGACATGCCTCTCTTTATCTGGCTGTGCTCCTGGTCCAGCACTGGCCAGAGGGAAGTCCGGATGCTGTTCCCATGAGAAGGGGGGAAGGCTGCCAGGTGCAGCGCTATGACTCGAGGATACTGGCAGCATCATTCGCTCCATCCCAGGGTTATTGCATACCTCAAGCCTGGACAGGAACTGGATCTGAACTCCTGCCTGCTTCCCTGGCAAAACTCGTCACCTGGGCAGTGACCCTTCCCGCCAAACCACACTGGCCGCCAGTCCCCTCCTGATCTCCTGGGCACCCGGTTTTCTTTCTTAGTGGTCAGATTATGATGGTTTCCTCTGTATCCCAGAGTGACAGACACTGGTTTTGCAGGACTTGTAAATACACAAGGCTTTTTCCAGAGAGTAATTAAGAACATGAGCTCTGGAGTTAGACCTGGGCATAACTCTACTTCTTAACACTAATTTGCTGTGTGACCCTGGGCAACTAGTTTTGCAACTCAGAGCCTCTGTTACTGCATAACAAGCTACCCTGAACTTGTGGCATGAAACAACAGCCTTTTTATTATGTTCACAGATTCCCTGGGTCAGGAAACTTGGAAAGGGGCACAGTGGGATGGCTTGTCCCTGCTTAAAGATGTCTGGGACCTCAGATGGGAAAAACTAAAAGGCTGTGGATGACTTGACAGCTGGGGCATGGAATCATCTGAAGGCTCACTTACACCGCTGGCAGTGGAGGCTGTCATCCTGAACACCTATACGTGCCCTCTCCACACTCTGCTTGGGCTTCCTCATGGCGTGATGGCCAGGTTCCAAGAACAAGGGACCAAAAGGAAGCAGGCAGAAGCTGTAGCACCTTTCATGACTTACCCTGAGAAGTCACATGGTGTGACTTCTGCCAGAGTCACCAGCCCAGCCATCTCAAAAGGGAAGGAACATATAGTCTACCTTTCAGTAGGACAACTGTCAAAAATCACATTGTAAGAAGAACACATGGAATGGGAGAGGTTGTGGTGGTGGAATTTGGAAAAAACAATCAGCCACACCTTATATATAAAGGGAAGCTAATACTTTTTAGAATTAAAGATTAAAGAAGATAAGGAATTTAAATTACTTAGCATGGTGCCTGACATGTAATAAGTGCTCAGTGAAAGACACGTAGTCATTCACATTCATACTCTCTCTCTCTCTCTCTCTCTCTCTCTCTCTCTCTCTCTCTCTCTATCTCTCTCTCTCTCTCTCTCTCTCTCTATCCCCCAACAAACAGAGATACATACACATATGTATGACACTTCTGGACAGTGCTTATTAACATGCAGTCCGTGCTTATTAATAGTTTGTGTCTATAAGAGATGCTAGTAATTATTTAAGTTAATGAATCTATAGATTAGATCCCAAATGAATCTACAGAATGGAGCCTTAAAAGTCAGGTCGTTTCTTGTCTACCTCATTTTTATACTTCAGGAAACCCACGTTGAGAGAGTTCACACAGTGGGTTAAATTAACACTGAGCTTTTTATAATCTAGACTTGGAAGAAGCATTTTTGTTGAAAAGAACTCAAGTGACCCTTAACAAACAATGAGCAATTTTTCAAAGGACTGAGGTTTAGATTTCAATAACTTTCAGGATCTGTAAGGCCTTGAACTTCATCATCATCCCCGGAGGCAAATGAAAAGGGATAGAAGGTGCACAAAAGCTTGATGTGTTCTCATTTTGCAGATCTGCACACTGAATTGAGCCAGGTCACTCACTGTCTTTGCCTTTTCAAGACTACACAGATTGTTCCTGCTCCCCAGAGCCAAGGGTTCCCACATTTAGGCAGTATTTGCTCAGTGAATCAGCAAGCAAAACAACCAGAATAAGCAAAATTGAGTTGCTGTGCCTTTGCATCTCTGCACTAAGAAGTACTAAGGACAAAGGGAACAGAACGGAAGGCGCATGGCTTGTTTCTTCTCACCAAGGCTGTGCAGGGATCTTGGCTGGACTCAGAAGACATAACTGTGCCCAGTGACCTTGGGCAAGTGACTTAACTCCTCAGACCTCAGATTTCACAGACTGAACGATCTGGCGTTCTACAATGGAGAGCATTTACTGAGCCCCTGTGATCTGTTCTCTCCTTAGTATGGTGGAGAGTACACAGAAATAAGAAATGCCAGGTCTTGGCTTACATGATGTTCACAGTCTAATTGGAGAGATAAGACTAACACACAAGCAGCAATGAACTTACAAAGCTCGGGTGTATCTTGAGCACTGAGTGCCATCCACGGGTGACCCAAAAGGGAGAGATGGATGTTGGTAGAAGGTCAGTCTTCATCTATCCATATGGCTGGAGGGAGAAAGGGCAAGCACATCATTAAACCAGAAGTCAATCTATCAGGCTTCCCCACAAAGCCAATGCTCTTATATTTCACCATAGCTTCTACATCAAAACTCAAAGAGGGAAAAAGAATTTTCCTACTTATATAGAGAAGATTCATAGTTTATTTTTTTTAACTTCAATGTCCTCTTTACTCAATGGACTTTTCCCTCTTAAATTTAATGTAACATGATGAGTAAAGGAAGGTTTTGATTAGAATCTGGTTTTACCCATATCTTCCCCCTTTGAAGCACAACTGATTTTATTTTTTTTAATTTTGTTGAAGTATAACACACAAATAAGTGCACCAGTCACAAATATACCACTCAATTAATTTTCATAAAGTGAAAACACCTGTGTAATCAGAACTCAAATTAAGAAATTGAATACTACCAGAACCTCAGGCACCTCCGCCCGCCTGCTCACTTCTCCAAACAAGACTAACCACTTAGTTAGTCTTTACTTCTGATGTCATAGATTAATTTTACTAACTGAGCTGTCTTTGAATCTCAAAGCAGAATTATACTCTGTGTACTCTTTTGTGTCTGGCTGTTTTTGCTCAATATTATGTCGTGAGGTGCGTCTATGCTATCACATAGAATTGTAGTCCGTTCATTCTCATTGTTAGGTAATATTTCATTGTGTGGATTTATCACAGTTTATTTATCCACAAATCAATCCAGAAGTGTGACTGTCTTTGCAGATAAACATTCTGGTTGCTCCCAGTGTGAGGCCATTATAGATAATGCTGCTATAAATATTGTAAAAGTCTTTTGATGAGCACTTGAATTTCTGTTGGGTGTATACCTAGGAAACGAATTCCTAGGCCACATTATTTATCATTTCCTGTCATAGATTCTGCCAGGCTATTTTCTGAAAACAAATTTACACTCTCATCAATAATATATATGAGTTCCAGTTGCTCGCCATCTGCCTTTTTTATTTTAGCAAGTGGGTGTATTGCAATATACACAGTTTTACACAGTTATACACAGACATTGCCATTTTAATTTGCATTCTCCTGATGACTAGTACCTTTTTCATGTTTATTAGCCACTTGTACAGCCTCTTTTATTAAGTACCTTTGTGAATTTCTTGCTCATTTTTCTGTTGTGTTTTTCTTATTGTTGAGCAAGCATTATTTATATATCTTTGATACACGTCCTTCTTCAGATGTCTGTTATATCAATACTTTCTGTTCTGTGACTTGTCTTTTCACTCTCTTGACAGTGTTGGATGAGGAAGAGAAATACATAATTTTAAGGTAGTCCACTTAGCAAGGTTTTTCCTTTACAGCTAACATTCCTTGTACCTTGTGTAAGAAGGCTTTGCCTACCTCAAAGTCATGAAGATATTCTTCTATGATTTCTGCTGAAATGTTACCTTTCACATTTATCTATGTGTCCTATAGATATGTTCAAGGTCAATTTTTTTTGCACATGGGTATCCTACTGAACTAGCATGATTTATTGAGAAGTCCATCCTTTTCCCCACTGCCTACCCCTTTCTCATAAATCACCCAATGCACATAGGTCTGCTTCTGGACTCTTTATTCTCTTCTGTTGATATACTTGTCTATTCTTGCCCCTATACCACACTATCTTAATTAGTAGAGCTTTATAATATATTGATAACTAGTAACCAGATGTCTGGAGAAGTCTGCTCAGGGTGCTGAAACAGAGGCTGGATGATTCCCCTGGAGGCATTGAATGTGGTGTAGAAGAGAAACTTTTATGAGAACATATCTACAGTCTTTTTCTAACCATAAGATGCTATGATTCTGTTGAAGCACCAGTGCTTGGGAGTTTTCTCAAAGCTCTAGAACAAATCAATAGCTGAGACTCTGTCAGTGATTTTCTGGACAGTGTTTCAAAACACCTAAAAGTGACAGTTAAAACTCAAGACAATCATGAGTACAAAAGGTATCCTTTAGCATCCAAACATGGAGCATGTAAAACTCTAGAGACTACCAGAGAAAAGAATTAATCCTCTTTCAAGTAAATTAATGTAAATTTCAAGTAAATTAATGTAAATTAATGCATTTCAGATGAGATAGAAGGTAGTGAGGAGCAGATACGAATTTGTCATGCACTCAACACATGGTTGCTTTTATTAACCCTTAGTCTCAAGTCAATGTGTGAAGAAAGCAGGGCCTTGCATTGGCACACCATAGAGAGATTAAAAACTTTTAAAAATGTGGATTTTTTTCAGGTATTATGTTTTGTACCAGTTGAGTCTAAGGGTATTATTAAGTAATGGATGTGTTGGGCAGTTAAACTAAGAGTATTGACCTTGCTGTGAATCACCCAGCTCTCCATACATGATTAAAATACAAATAAGTCACAGAAAGAGTGAACTCATCCATAGCCTTGAACCACAGCACAAAAACTGTCCTGTGCAAAATTTGGTTCCATTTCATCTCGTGAATTTTCCACCCTTGTTTATGTCAACCATGGTGAAACACTGTGGCTTTGAAAAGGATAAACAACGTTCAGTTTCTCTTGCAGCATAACAATACCCCCCAACACTCAATAAATCAAAACTGTACTGGCAAAAATCAAACAATTCCATCATTTGCTGAAACGTCTAAAATCCTCAAATTGGTCTGAGTGCTTCTGTAAGCAATTTAATCAATCAGTGTTAGCAAAAGTATGTTAGTCACCCATAGTGGACTCAGGACAGGGCTAGGTGAGTGAGAGATTCTCAAGGAGAATCACACGTGGTGTCTACACACACACACACACACACACACACACACACACACACACACACACTCACACACCACTTCTTACTTAATTCAATGAAAAAAATACATACTCTTTAAATAATTGAACATTCAACAAAGTGGCGTTATCTCTCTCTCATCCCTGTCCCTCCAGCATCATAGCCATCTATATGCTATTGTTACAGTTGTTTTTTCAATGCCTGTCTCCTAGACTGTTGCTTCTTGAAATTCTTTTGTGCATAAAAATTATCTAGGGATATTGTTAAAATGAGGTTTAAATTCAGTAGGTCTGGGGTGGGACCTAAGATTTTGCATTTCCAACTATCTGCCACATGAAGCCAATGCTGCTGGTCCAAGTACTGCATTTTGAGTAACAAAGCTCTAGGCTGACTCTGAGCTCCGTAAGGGTCAGGACCTCGTTGTCTTGCCCACCACTGTAACTCCAGCACCTACCACGGAGCCTTGATGAATAATGTTAAGTGAGAGAAGAAGTAAATGAATACATGTTTACATAAATAGTACTTATGATTTGCATTTATCAATACATTTTTATATGCATACACATGAGAAAAGTTTCTTAGTATGGGCATAAATACAAAGCTAGGAAACATCACAGTCCGATGAAGAAAGCCTGATGCAAGGGTATAGGAAGTAAAGTAGATACAAGAGTAGTATTAGGGACTTCCCTGGTGGCGCAGTGGTTGGGAATCCGCCTGCCAATGCAGGGCACACGGGTTCGAGCCCTGGTCTGGGAAGATCCCACATGCCGCGGAGCAACTAAGCCCATGTGCCACAACTACTGAGCCTGCGCTCTAGAGCCCGCATGCCACAACTACTGAGCCTGCACGCCTAGAGCCTGTGCTCCGCAACAAGAGAAGCCACCGCAATGAGAAGCCCGCATACCGCAGCGAAGAGTAGCCCCCGCTCACTGCAAACAGAGGAAGCCCGCGTGCAGCAACGAAGACACAACTCAGCCAAAAATAAATTAAAATAAATAAGTAAATTTATTTAAAAAAAAAAAAAAGTAGTATTAAATTATAAAGGGTTTTGAAAACCAGGCAAAGGCCTGGATATTATGTGAGAAATAAAGAATAGATCAGAAAATTTATAAATAGGAGAGTTATGGGCTGAAAGTTTTCCTCTGAAATGCTTAATTTGATAGCAATGGACAACCTGGGCAGAAAAGGAGCAGGCAGCATACTGTTGCATTAATCCAAAGAGAAGATTAAAAGGTCCCAGACTAGCTTCCAGGCAGTTAGGAAGGAGGAGGAACTGATGAATACCGTCTGTATTTCACTGGTATAATCAGTTCTCTTCCTTTATGTCAGAAGGCAATTGCTCTGACTCAGCCAAGTCAGCAGAGCGCTGTGACTAGCTATATTCACATGAAGGTTTAGAACTCAGGTAACTAGCACATAGGGCTTTGTCAGTCATGAGGTCAGATGTGCCCAGAAACAAGGTTCAAGTGACAAGGTCTCCTTGCTTCCCGGCTCTCTCCCTAGAGTTTGCTCTGCACACTTCAAATATAGCCCTTTAACCACCTTGACCAGACTCTAGTAATTCTTCCCCATCACTTTAGGATAAAGCCTAAGCCTATTAATGTGGCCTTCAAAGCCCTTTAAAATCTGGCCCCTCCTTTCCTATCCTTGTCTGTATCCATATTTGTATCTCTGTGTGTATGTGTCTGTCCCTCTTCCTCCCTCTCTCCCTCTTCCTCTCTCCCCCCCACCTCTCTCTCTCTCCCCCCCCCCCCTATATTCTGGCCTCTCTTATGTTCTGTTCCATTCCAAACTCCTGGACCCTGTTTGAGTTTTCACCTTGTTGTCCCTTTTTCTGGAGAGTGCACCCCACCCCTTCTCAGGCTTGTGGACTCATTCTCCACAACCCAGCTCAAATATCACTTTCTCAGGAAAGTCTCTCCTGATCTCCTCCACTCCACCTGCTAGGACAGTCCACAGTTCTTACCGCAGAACTCGCATGTATTTTTCACATATTTCTGTTAATTCTCAGGACATTATCTGTGATTCTACAATTCCTCTCTTTTCCTCAACTAGAATGTAAGCTCCCTAAGAGCAGAGCCCAATTTTCACTCGTCTCTATATCTCTATTTCCAGCAGAGGGACTTGGTGCGTGGCAGTCATTCCGTAATGTTCTATGTCTGTATATGGCAGTCATGAAAGTCCAGCAGTGTCGTTAAGGTCCCCGATAAGAAAACAGAAACATATGCAGGAGTGCCTTGATTGTGGCATGCCACACAGAGTGTGAATAATCTAAAGCAGAAGCCAAAGGAATCCACACCACAGGACTCAAGTCAGTAGACCCTGTAGATAGTTATAGACACCAAGACCATGGAGAGCTCCCAGCAAGTGGGCCTAACTTGGCCCTGTAATCTGAATTTGCCATGATCACTGTTGTACTTTTGGCAGACCAATGAAACTTAGCGGAGCAGTATTTGCAAGCCACTGACATAAAACACGTGAATTACTGTAGAAATTATATATCTTATCGTGTTCCCTAGACTGGCTACTGCCACTTCATTACAGGATAAGGAGCAGACAACCATTTATTCATATGACACCAAATTATTCATTTTCTGTAAATGTCAATTAAAATTAAGTGATAATACAAATACACTTTACTCTGAGATAGAGCCATTCCTAGAATGAACAATCAAGTTGGGCTAACTAAATTCTGATCTAACTGCATCATGAGAGTAGGACGTTTAAATCAATCTACTCTGATAAAGGCCTCCATCATCTCTGTTGTACCAATCCCAGTTTTCATGGGTTTCAGTGTCTCAACTCAGACAATACCTATATTAAGGGAACCATCAGAATCTGAAAGGGTGGACATTTTACAGCATTTCCCTTTGCCAGATCACCTCTCTCAAGGGAAATAAAGTGAATGAAGGAGACTTGAGTTACTTTTAAAGGCTCAAGAAGAGTTACTTCTCCTTAGCAAATGAAATATTTTTTTTAAAAACCTGATGATCCCATGATTACCTCAGTTTCCTTCCCATTACCACAGTGCTTGGTCATTACACCTCTTGGTTCACCCTCCCCAGGGAACAAGTGGAGTTAAATTAGATCCATTTCCCTATAATTTTGTTGGTATTTTTTTAACAGTTGAACGAGAAAAGAAAAACAGTTGCCATTTAAGTCTTTCTTCCAACCATTAAGATCTTCCTTATCTTTGGTATTTTATATAAATTTGGCCCCAGATTTTCTTCCTAGTCCCATCCTAAGTTTGAAAAAATAAATATGCAAAGATTCTCTAGTAATGAATATCATTAGCCCTCAATGATGTATGTAACAAAGTGCTAGATAGTTGCAGGGAAGAACAATATTTATTCAATAGTCAACAAATGTTTACTGAGGGCTCACTAAGCGCCTACAGAAGAATTGAGAGGCATGGTTCTCATTTATAAAAGAGATAGGAGGAAAAGGGAGACCTTGCATTTATTGAAAATTTACCATGAGGTATACTGTGTTCCAGAATTTACATGTTATCTCATTTAATGAGATAGCTAAGCTATCTCATTAATTTAGCTAAGGAAGAATGAGGAAGGATGATGATGATAATAATAGTAATAATAGTAATAATGATAACTAATAATAGTAATAATAATAGTAATAATGATAACACTTGTTTAATACCATGCACACGGCACTGTTAAGCACAGTAAAGCATGGCACTGTGCTTTTGCATGCATTATCTATTTAAATTCTTAATAACACTATGTTAATCTGTAACAACCCTATACCTAGGAGGTAGGTATAATTACCCCTGCTTTAGAAACAAACAACTGAGATTCAAAAAGGTGAGGGAGCTTTCTTAGGTCACACAGCTAATAAAGTAGGGGTAGGGAGCCCAGATTTTAAGTCAGGGCTGACTAACTCCAAAGTGTGTCTTCTTAACTGTCCACTATATTGTCTCCTTTATAAGTCACTTAGAAATACCAAGATCTGCCATATTCTGACCTGAACTCCATAGAAAGGCATCTTTTGTCCCATTTAAGCTGAACTGTTTACTATTTCCAATCCTATCTGTGCCCTTTTTTGCTCCTTATTGATGGTCACTCTTTGAGTTCTTGTTCTTCATGGTGGAGGAAGGGCCTGAACTTGGCGTTGAAGAATGAATAGGATGTCAGTGGTGGGGGAAGGAAAAGTTGGCTCAAGTGAGGAGCATGCCAAGCTCTCAGTTCTAAAGAAGGAATAAATATGGCACGTGTGACCTAAAAGTGAAGCCAATGGAGATAATTTCTGGGATCGTGGGGTGGCGTGGAGAGAAGGTGAAGGGCCCAATCCGTTCTAGTTCCTGCCTGTCTCTCCAGCCTCAATTCAGAGCACTTCTCTCTCTCTCCCTCCCTCTCTCTGTTACAGCCCTACCAGCCTCCCTTTGGTTCCTGAAATGTACCATGCATTGCCTTGTTAGCTCAGGACCTTTGCTTTGCAGTTCTACCTGCATGTTTCCCTCCCCTGCCCCACTCTCTCTGATGTTCACAGTAGGGATTAAGTAACATTACATTATTATACACTAAGTGACCATCACCCATGCTGGAATGTAAGCTTCACAATTCCTGTGTATGTAACTTCCTATCTACCAGCAGATGTCTGGCATCCAGCCCAGTGTCCGGCTAAAAGCACATGCTCAGATAGTATTTGTTGAATGAGGGGTTTCCCTCACCAGGGATTTCTCTAAGAACAGAGATTGCCCTAGTGTTTCACCTTAGTAACTGTGTAACTACCAAATTACGAAAGGAAGGGAGGAGGGGAGGGAGGGAGGGAGGGAGGGGGAGAGAGAGAGAGAGAGAGAGAGAGAGAGAGAAAGAGAGAGAGAGAGAGAGAGAGAGAGAGAAAGAGAGAAAGAAAGAAAGAAAGAAAGAAAGAAAGAAAGAAAGAAAGAAAGAAAGAAAGAAAGAAAGAAAGAAAGAGAGAGAGAGAGAGAGAGAGAGGAAGGAAGGAAGGAAGGAAGGAAGGAAGGAAGGAAGGAAGGAAGGAAGGGAGGGAGAGAGAAAGAAAGATGGAAAGGGAGGGGAGGGAGGGAGGGAGGAAGGAAGGAAATTGCTAAGGTAAGGTAGTATCTACCTTCATAGTTGTATCTGCTTCCAAGGTCTCAACCAGGGTGGACATGTTATCCCTATCTGTAGTGCAGGACAGGCTCAGACTGCAACCCCAATAGGTCCACCATGTTGTTATTTAAATGTACTGTTCCAGACCCTATGTTATGCATAAGGGAGGGATACAGTGCTAGTAAGGCACAGTCCTGCCCCCAAGGAATTCACAGTCTAGTGACCAAGCCACCGCAATGCAGTGTGACGTGCACTATGTCAGAGGCAGAGCAGGATGTTATGGGAGCACAGAGCAGTGACCTAAACCCAGATTAAAGGACAGGCCATGGAAGGCTTCCTAGAGGAAGCTAAATTTAGGCTAGGACTGGAAGAATGAGTAGATATTACTCAAGTAAGAAGTCAGGGAAAGAGTGTTTCAGGCAGAAGGACAGCACATGCCTTGTAAGCTATTGTCAGGAACTTGGGTCTTTTTTTATTTTTTGTGATAAGAACACTTAACACAAGATCTACCCTCTTAACAAATTTTTGAGTGTACAATACGTTATTGTTGACTATAGGTACAGGGTTCCATAGTAACTCTCTGGAGCTTACACATCTTACTTAACTGAAACTTTATGCCAGTTGATTAGTAACTCTCCATTTCCCCCTCCTCCCAGCCCCTGGCAACCACCACTGGGAATGTTAGAACAGGAAAGTGATTTGATCTGATTTACATTTTTAAAGGATCTCTCTCTAACTCGCTGGTTCTCAGTCAGGGATGATTTTGCCCCCAAGGAGACATTTGGCAAGGTCTGGAGACATTTTTGGTGGGCAAAACTGGGAGAGGGGGCCACCGGAATCTAACGTCGCCAGTCTAAACACCCTGCAATGGACAGGACATCCTCCCACCACAAATAATTATCTGACCCCAAAATATCAATAGTTTGGGGGTTGAGAAACAAACCCTGCAAGCTGTTGTATGAAGAATATAATATTACAATATTACAGACTTAAAGAAGGGAGACCAGATAGGAGGATACTGTATTCTTTTAGGCAAGAAATGATGGGTTTGGAGTAGGGTGATAGTCGTGGAGTTGGTGAGAAGTGGTCTGACCCAGACTGTATTTTGAAGGTAGAACCAATGAGATTTCTGATGCACTGGAGACAGGGTGTGACGGATAGAGAGCAGTTAATGTTTCAAGTCTCAGTAACTGAAAGAATAGTGATGACATTTACTGAGACAGGGAACATTTGTGGAGGAACAGGTGTGGAATGGAGAGAAATCAAGGGTTCAGTTTGGAACATGTTAGGTCTGAGATGTTAGACGTCCAAGAGGAAATATGGGACAGGTTCATGAGCCTGGAGGTGAGGGAGAAGGTCCAGACTGGACTTCAACATTTTAGGAATCATGAACATGCAGTCTGTAAAGCCATGGGACTGGACGAGGTTACCTTGGGGATGAGTCTAGATAGTGAAGAGGAGAGTTCCAAGCCCGGGACCCTTGAGCATTTAGAGGTCATGAAGAGCCATGAGAAGGGACTAAGAAGGAGCAGCCAGTGAGAGAGGAGGAAAACCAAAAAAGTCTGGTGTCCTAGAAACCAAGTGAAGGGAGTACATGTCAAAGAGGATGGCATAAACACCTACGTCAAAGGTTGCCACGAGATCAAATTAGGAGGGAATAGGAAATTGGGCCCTGGGCTGTGGCAAAAACTATGAGCTAATGGAACTCACTGTGTTTAGGAAAGTGGAACAGGCCTATAATGTAAAGGTGATTTGTTTAATTCTTTCTGCAAAAAGTCTGACCTCAAACTTGTGTGTCTTCTAATTAGAAATGCATTTGTATATGCTGGTATGTTATGCCCCTCTGCAGTCATTTCCATGAGAGAAGAAGCAGTAAGCAAAGTGAAACCTTTGATTAAAATTTATATAGACTGTTCTAAAAAAAAAAACAACAAAAAAAAATTTATATAGACTGAAGTTGGACAGAGAATCTGGGCAGAGGCAAGAGCCTTTTGCATATCATCAAGATGTGATTAATCCATATGATAGTGATTTATGGTTCCAGTTTATCAAGGAGACAGGCTCAGCCTCTAGCCTTGTGTATGACCTCTGGGGTTTGGGGATGGCTGAACCCAGAACTCATTTTAATGACATCTCCCTGGATTCAAAGAAGCTTCATTTTTCTCTGGTGCTTTAACTTTGAGAGTCTCATCCTGATTATCTTTAACGGTGTAAAGTACAATTCCCTAGAGTAAGATCTGATCACACCTTTTGTGTTCTCTTAATTTTCCAGCCCCTTCACATCTCTGAATAAGAATTTCCCTGAGAAAACAGAGTGGACCCTCTAATCCTATATCAATCAAACTCCATCTCTCACCCCCACCCTTCCTCAGCTATTTGCAGAAAATATTCAACTAGGCAAGAACAAGGTACATACATAGCCCCTTGACCAGGTTTTGAACTAAGATAATAATCTTAGGGGTAGGCTTTTGGGTTAGGCTTGAGCAAGTATTGGAGATTATTAGAAAATGGTCTTCTCTTTGGCTTTATCAGTAAAATATATAAGAGACCGAATTAAGGTCCAGGATGTATTGGGTTGCGTTGGAAACCTCTGAAGTTTAGAGTAGGTCAATCTTCAATTGGAGGGTAGGGGTGGTGACATATGGCAAACACCCAACATATGATCTTAATCATAATAACAATTACTACCACTTTTTAACCAGTATCTCCAAGCATTATCTCATTTAATCTTTATAATAACCCTTTGAGTTAGCAATTTTAACTATTCCATTTTTACAGATAAAAATGTGAGGCTCAAAAAGATTACAGAAATTGGCCAAGATCACACAATTAATAAGTGGCAAAGCTGGAGGTCAAACCCCAGTCTGGTTGCAAAACCCATTGGGTCAATTACTGTGTTATCCTTCCAAAGCGATACAGTAGAAAGAACCCTCAGCTTGAGGCCAGGGATTTGCCTTCTAAACCTAGCTTCAACATTAATTTGGAGGGTGACTTTAGGAAAAGTCATTTAATCTCTCTGAGCCTCAGCCTGATTTTCCTCACCTGTAAAATAATCAGGACCACCTTGATGATCCCCAAGGCACCTTCTAGCACTTCTGTCT
Source organism: Balaenoptera physalus (assembly GCF_965194825.1). NCBI lineage: Eukaryota > Metazoa > Chordata > Mammalia > Artiodactyla > Balaenopteridae > Balaenoptera > Balaenoptera physalus. Next base: position 47,648,246 of record NC_138890.1, on the reverse strand, counting down.
CTGATTCTAACTCATGATATCAAAACTTTCTGTCCTCTCACGTGTAAGGAGTGTTTTGATTTTCAAAGCACCGTCATCTGCTATTGTATTTGATCTTTACAACCACCATGAGGCAGGCAAGCATTATCCCCTCTCTTGTGTTTTATGTACAGATGGGGAAACAGACTGGAAATGAAGTAGGTACCTTTTCCATGGTTCTCACATCTGCTCCCCAGTCAACTGCTCTAATATACCAAGTATCTCTCCCCCTTCGTTAGCTAAGGCATTTTTCTCTCCCCCCTGGGTTCCACCCCATTTCTCTTTCCCAAGAAGATTTTCAATACTAAATGTTAACTGTTAAGGAGCTAAAAGAAAATACACAGAGGTCCCCATCCCCACCAGGGTACAGGGGCTGAGAGACAGGAAGAGTAGTGAGGGCCAGTTCCAGATTCCCAGGAATAGTGCCTGAGTAACAGGGACTCCAGCTGAGCGCCCATCCAGACAGGATGAGAAGGAGGAAACAGTGGACATTTCTACAGGAGGGAAATGCAAAGATGGAGATGTCACTCTCCAGGGTGGTGTGGTAGCTGGTTCTACAGCAGCAACTGCAGGAAAGATCCTACTGGAACATTTGCTCTTCCTAATGCCCCCTGTCTCAGAGTACATTTCCATTCTCTTCCGAGATGCTCCAGCCAGAATCCTGGGAGGTAAGGGTCGGGAGACAGGATAGCCTAGGGCTTAAGGGTAAACTGTGGACTCAGACTAGCTGTGTGTTGATGAGAAGACACCTAACCTTGCCAAGCTTCAGTTTCCGCATGCGTATAATGGACCTAAATCTTCCTTCATAGCATGTGATGAGGAATAAATATAGACATCTTATAGATTGCCTGGCACGAAATAGTCACTCAAAAAATGGAGCCCTCAGAAAACTAGTGAGCCCTCTCCTTCACCCTCTATGTCCAGTCAGTCTTCCAGGAGAAATTCTACCTCCTAAATCTACTTAAATCTACTCACTTTTTCTCCACCCTTGCTGCTACCACATGGTCCAAGTACTCATCAACCCTGATCTGGCTCCTGCAATACTGCTTTCTCATCTCCATGCCTCCATTCTTGTTGCCACATGACTCCCAGTTCATTCTTCAGTCTACGTGGTAGAGTGATTTCACCAAATATGTGCATCGACTCATGCTACCTTCTGCTTTCCATCCCTCATTGCCTTTCTGCCACAGACTTTCTCCAGTACCCCAGGACCAGGCGTGGCCTCTTCCTCAGCCTCATTTGTCATCACTCTGCACCCTCCCCACTAAGGCTTCTACTGTATCCCTCTGTCATTCCTCCACTGGGGGGCGGGGCGGGGGGAGCATTAACTCTTTCACTCCCACATCTTTGATTCTTATTATTTTCTGTGCCCATAACAACCTTCCCTGCAACACAGCTTTCCCCGGTAAGCCAATTCTTTAGGTCTCTGCTTCAGGTCCTTCCCCTGGTAAGCCTGGAAAGGAAGTATCGTCAGCACAAGACCCGGCACGCAGAAGGGACTTGATAAATATCTGTTGAATAAATAGCAAGAGTGACAGCATCAAAGCTGATTCAACATTAACTCCTTAAATCCCTGCAGACTGAGGACAAACTGGGCTCCCAGTCTGGGCCAGGGTTGAGCTTCTAGGTTATGTCAGGACCCAGAGCTGTGAGACATACAATAATGCAGGCTCTTCCCTGACATTCGCACGGGGTCAAGAGCACACAGGCAGTCAATGACAAGTGATCTGCTCAGCCCCTGGAGGCCAGACAGGTACCTAAGACACACGCCTGTCCCTCTTAATCTTTTCCCAACTTCATCTTCCTTCCCATAGGCTTCCCTTCCTCACGTAAACCCAACCAGTGAGACACAAGACATCCCTTATGGGAAGAAGTTTTATCACATCTCTGGAAAATTCTTTTCTTATCAGCCATAGCTTTAAAAGCTTACATTTTCACGACTGCTGATTAGAACTGTCAATTTAGTACAAATCACTGGAAGAAGTGGAATCTCTTGGAAGAAAAAAGAGAGACTAAGAAATTAACTTTGGCAATTTTCAGAGTGATTTATGAGGTGTATTGTTGATGATCTTATTAATCTCTTTTTCAAATATATGCTGATAGAGAGCTAACATTCTCTATAATAAACTAGGAAAGCACATGCAAATCCCTATTAACACACTAGTTTGGGGAACACATGTCGGGGGATATAAGCAGAGAACAAATGTTTGCCGTCTAAAGTGAATTTTGTTTTCAATTCTGTGTTTAATCCAAGGAACATCTGTTGAGTGCCTAATAGTTAGGGACGACAAAGGAATCAAAGTTGAAGATCCTACCCCTGACCTCCAGTTGCTTGTGATCTAGTTGTGCAGAGGTAGAGGAGGACAACTCTAAAAACAGGTAGCACATGAGGCAGAGACAGGAGGCCTGGAAGGAGAACATGAGGGCAGGGAGGGAGGAGAGCTTGTTCTCTGCTGCATCCTTGGCACAATGTCAGGTACATCACAGCATGTGACAGAATTGCAGCAGGGATGAAAGAAGGATGGAAGGGCAGTTGGGTCCTAGTTCCAATCCTATCACTTAGAAAACACGTGACCAATCACTGAGCCTCAAGCTCTTTATCTGTAAAATGGGAACTGTGATGAAAACTTCTTCTTGGGAAATGGTTCTGGGTGAGAACTCATGGTTGCCATGAATGCTGTCCAGTAGATATGCCCAGCTCTCTTCCTCTTGTGTACAGGGTAGGATTGCTCATCCCTTTCCATATTGATGCTAGGTGCTACCATTTTATTTCATCTGGCCAATGAAATAGGAGCGGAAGTGGTATGTGCCACTACTGGGAAGAAACTTTAAGAGCCAGCATGCAGCTGGGGATATTCCAGATGACAGCTGCTATGTCAGTCTTGGCTCCAGAGGGAGGGCTGAGGGAAAAACAGCCCCCAACCAACCTGCCTTATACATGTGGCATGAGCAAGAAATATACCTGAAAAGACAAAAAGTGTTGGCAATGATGTAGAAAAATTAGAAGGCTTGTTCACTTTTGATGGGAATGCAAAATGGGTGTTGCCACCATGGAAAACTGTATGGAGGTTCCTCAAAAACTTAAACATAGAACTACCATATGATCCAGCAATCCGACTTTGGGGTATTTATCCAAAAGAACTGAAATCAAGATCTAGAAAGAGATATGTTCACTCCAGCAGTATTCACAATAGCCAAGATATGGAACAATCTAAATGTCCATCAATGGATGAATGAATACAGAAAACGTAGTATATACATATAATGGAATATTATTCAACCTTAAAAAAGGAAATTCTGCCGTATGTGACAACACGGATGAACCTTGAAGATATTATGCTAAGTGAAATAAGGTAGCCACAGAAGGGCAAATGTTGCAGAATTCCAACTATATGAGGAGTCTAAAAATAATCCAATACAAAGAATCAAAGAGTGCTATAGTAGTTGCCAGGGAGTGGGTGGGGGAGGGGGAAATGGGGAGTTGCTAGTCAATGGGCATAAAGTTTCAGTTAAGCAAGACAAGTATGTTCTAGAGATCCGTTGTACAACATTACACCTATAGGTTACTGTATTGTATATTTACAAATTTGTTAGGAGGGTAGATCTCATATTGAGATAATAAAATAATAAAATAAAAATTTTATTCTTGCCATGATAAAAGAAAATTCTTGCCATAATAAAATAAAATTTCACAAAAGAGAAATACACCTGTTGTTCAAAGCAAAGATTTGGGGATCTTTTGTGATCACAGCATAACACACCATAGCGTACAGAATTTAATAACGAGAGAAAACCCTTCATACAACCTAGGGTTTAAATAAACATAATAGCTAGCAAAGGGACCAAAAACAAGGTGCTGCATTAGAAGAGACTGCACCTGACTGAAGGGGTTGGGAAAATCTTGGAGAAAATGTCATCTGAGATGGATTTCGAAGTTGGAAAACATATCTAGGGTCATACGTAGAGAAGTAAGAAGAAGATAAGAGGTATGCACAAATGAAAGCACTCAGAATGGACAGGGAAGATGAGTGTGGCCAAGCAGTGAATGACTAATAAAAATAACAGTGAGAAAAAATAGCACGGATTAGGCACTTCCTACATGCCCGTATCTGTCCTACATGATATACATGTATTTATTCTTCACAGCATCCCTGTATTCATTTTCTATTGCTGCTGTAACAAAACTTAGCAGCTTAAAATAACACACATTTGTCATCTTACAGTTCTGTAGGTCAAAAGTCCAGTACAAGTCTCACTGGGCTAAAATAAAGGTGGCAGCTGGGCTCTGTTCCTTTCAGAGGGCTCTAAGGCAAAATCCATTTCCTTGTTCCATGAGGTTGTTGGCAATTTTAAATTCCTGTGGTTCTAGGACTCCGGTCCTTGCTGGCTTTCAGCTAAGGGCTCTTCCCAGCTTCCCCATTCCTTGGTTCATGGTCCTCTTTCCCTATCATCAAAGCCAGAAATGCAGGATGAAGCCTCTTACACACTTTAAATCTCTCCTAGCTATTCTTCTGCCTCATCTCATCTCTGATCAACTCTCTTCCTCTTTGAAGGACCAATGTGATTACATTGAGTCCACCTGGATAATCACCTGCTTTAAGGTCCCTAACCTTAATTCTATCAGAAAAGTCTTTTTTGCCATAGGATGGGACACATTCACAGGATCTAGGGATTGGGGCACAAGGTGTTTGGGGGGCTGATCTTCTGCCAACCACATCCCATTTTGTAGGTGAGGAACTGAGGCTCAGTGTGGTTCGGAAACTTGTCCAAGGTCACCACCTAGTTCTTGGCAGAATGGCTTTTGATCCCAAGCAGGCTGACACTAGAGCCTTTACTCTTAACCACTGACTTCAATCAGAGAACATAAAGGGGAAAAGCAGAGGACTAGGCTAGAACAGATATTGGGGTAGGGATTTATTGTAGCCATCCTCAAACGGCAGACAAGAGATGGATGGTTTAAAGGAACCTAGTTTAAACGGATGGTTTAAATCACTGCATAGTGATTTCCAGTCATACTTCAGTTTTCTATTGCTGTGTAACAAATTACCACAAACTTATTCATTTAAAACAATACCCATGTATTACCTTACAGTTTGGTCTAAATTTGTGATTGGTCTTTTACAATATTTTTAAAGAAACACGGTTTTATTATTATAACTTTAGGCAACAATTTGCTCTATGACCACCACTTTGCAGAGCGAAGATTCTGAGGAAACATGATTTTATGACTATGGAGGAGTTATGGATATAGCTGAGATATCAGTTTCTCAAAAATGCGTGCTCCTAAAGTTTTGAAATCAGTTTGTGACCTCATAGAATAAATGATTCCTCACACAATCATGATTCTGCTATTAATTAGCTTAGGAAATATTTTCTTCTATAAGTAGCTCAGAGGAAGGCATTACAAATGCCTACTTAGGAGTTTCAAATTCACTCAACAAATGTTGAGGCTGTGTTGGGTTCTAGAGAATTATGAAGAAATCTAAAATCCCATAATGATTTAATATTATATGATTTAATAATATAATGCAGTGCTAACAGTGCAAAAGAGCAGAACAAAGAGTGGTACTGTGAAGGGGAAAACAGAAGAGTTCAAAGAAATGAGAAGTGACGGGAGGAAGCAGCAGTCTGGCAGGCCTCTTGGAGGAGGTGACACTAGTAGCTGGACATTTAATCATTAAATACTGAGTCCATGCCCTGGCTTCAGATGCTCTGCTTGATCTAGTCCTTTCCTCACTCTCCAGACTCATCCTATGGCTGCCAATTACCCTGAACACACGAAGCCTTTCCTGCCTTCAAACCTTGGCTCTTTCCATCTCCTCTGTCTAGAACGCTGCTCCTTCAGGTTCTTCACACAATCTGGATCATTCTCAACCCTCAGCTCTCAGCTTAAATGTCACCTGCCCAGAGAGACTGTCCCTCACCTCCCTATCTACATCGGTCCCTTCCGTCCCTCCTCCTGACCCCCTGCCGCCCACCAAATTAGTGATGAAAGATTAACAACAGTATTCAATGGCCGACAGGAGGAGGTATTGCTATTATCTCCGTTTTACAGATGAGTGAGCTGAAACTCAGAGAGACTAAGGCACTGTCCCAAGGTCACACAGTAAGAGAAGAAGTTGGGATTGGAGCCCAGGTTGGATGATCCCATAGTCCATAATTTTAACTACTATATTCTAGGTTTTCTATGTATTATAACTATTATAGGTATTCATTTCGAAAATCAGAAAAGAGAAGGAAGAAGGTAGGAAAAAAAGAGAGCCCATAATCCAGCCACCTAGCTGACTCTTGTAGTACTTCCAAAAACTTATCTCCGCCAAAGTTTAGTTTTCAAATGTGGCCATACAGTATAGTCTGTTTTATAACCTGGTTTTTCACTTATCAGCAACTGAAAGCCTCTTGCCATGGCATCTTTCATTTCAGAATAGTAGTAGCTGCTTGTACCAGGTATCTCCTCTGGTCCAGGTGGCCAGTGAAGCACATTATAGCTCACCCTCACAACAATGCTTTTAGGTTGGTCCTGTTATTATCCCCATTTCACAGATAGGTGAAACTGAGGCTCAGGAATATGAGATAACTTGCCTCAAATCACCGTTAATAAACAGAAGGGGTGGAGCAGGAGGTCAGTACAGCTTCTGAACTCCTACTTCATAATTGTCTTCAATGTCTCAGAACTGAGTGTTCCTTTGATGAAATGATTGGGGGGGTTTGGGGTGAGGGAAGGAAGGGAGGCTGTTCGCTGCCTCCAGGGCTGCCCTGCCAGCTTGGTTGGGGATACGTGGGTGGGAGGGTCTGAGTCTGCAGGGAACTGGGTAGGGTGAAAAAATACCTGACAAATGGAGGATTTTCAACTGGCTATTTTAAGTAAAATAACTCCTTGTAATACGCACCTTATGCTGGAGCAAACCAAACGTTAATTAAAGGAGAAGCACGCGTTGTGATTTTCTCTCCCATTTGCTAATGGGTCGGGGTCTATTTTTAAAAAGCCCACAGCATCCCACAATTAAATCTGCTGCCCACTCTAAGGACTTCAAGTGCCAGATAGGTTAGGCCACAGATGACCATTCAGGCCCTCACCTGGCCCACTGAGGCAGAGACCCAGGCCCCTGGAACCCATCTCACTTCTGAAAACAGCTGGTGGATCAGCAACGAGGTGGAGCTCTCGGGAGGGCTCTGGATACACGGAAAACATATATTTGAGTATTACGGGCTGGCCAGCAGGCAGCTAGCTATAAAAAGAGTGGTTTCTTCTAAGAACTTACCTAAAAAAATGTATGTGGGGGCAGTCCCATTTTTAACACAAGTGTGGTGCCACCATTCCTTTGTGTCTAGGAACTGTGGGTAAGTGGTGCTTGGGACCTGAGAAGGTCAACCTTGAAAGAGCTGGTGGTCCTGGTTCAAGCTGGACCCCCTTTGAGCACAATGAAATCACACCACTGGAATTCGATGGACCTGGGTTCACATACAAGCTCCATCACTTGCTTTGTGAGCTTAATTATTTCATCTCTCTGACCCTCAGATTCCTCATTTATCAGAAGGGGTGGGGGGTGGGATATGCCTACGTGGCCTGAAGAAAGTGATGGGGATTAGAAGAACGAATGTCAAGTATCTTATGCAGTATCCAGTTCAAAGCTGGTACTCAGGGAACAGGGGCTGCTGAGTAGTTAATATGCTTTGGGCATGTTCTTGTCCCATCTCCACACCAGAGCACAAGCTGTTCCTGCTCCAGGAAATACCTTTCTTTCTATTTCAGCGTGCTCAAAGCCTGCCTGCCCTGCATATCCCAGGTAAATGGCTCCTCTCTCAGCCCACCTTTCCAGATTTTTCCCAGTGGGGCATGGCTTTCCCCACCTCTGCACTTCCATAGCACTTAATCAGTGATTTCCCGTGCTCTTCACCCAGTCCAGGTAGCACGGTTGCTTCTGTGTGGGTCACATTCATTCCATTAAATTGACTTTCTTAAGAAGAAACTTTTTAAGTATTTCTCATCAGGCTTGGTAGGTGGTCAGTACTCAATAAACATTGTGTAATCATTCATTTATTCACCCTATGTTCAATGAGCACCTACTATGTGCCAGGCACTCTGCTAGGTGACAGGGATATAGCAGTGAATGGCAAAGACCCCTGCCCTCTCTGAACTTCCATTTTAGTGGAAGGAGACAGATAATAATGAATAAACAAATCAATAAGTATATGATTATCTAAAGATCACGTTAGACTTTGATAAATGCTATGAAAAAACAGGGTAAGATGAGAGAGATGGAGAGCAGAGACAATACTCGGAGAGGTGTACCTGAGGAGATGATGTTTGAGCAGAAACCTGAAGGGTACATGGAGGGAGGTTTGGGACAATTTCAGGAAAGTAAGTTCCAGGCAGAGGGAACAACTGCAAATGTCGTAAGGTGGGAAAGACTGGTGTGTTCTAGGAACTGCAACAAAGCCAATGAGGCTGGAGCAGAGCCATGGCAGGAAAGATGGTACCAGATGAGATTCAAGGTGGGCCAGATCAGGTTGACTTTGGCAAGGCATTTGGATTTTATTTTCTAAGTGTGACAGATTTTAAGTGGGGTGAGGAACAACGTGATCCTACTTACAGTTTTAAACGGTCCCTCTGGCTATCGCGTGGACGTGGGTTGTACAAGGTCAAGAGAAGAAGCAAGGAAATGTGATGCTAATATCTAGTATCTAGAACGTTACCACTGACTATGGGGGATGGTTGGATTTGATGGACTGGAGGTGAAGGTGAGGGAAAAAGATAAGCCAGCACTGTCGACCTGGCATCTGGTTTGAACAGCAGAGGGTACAGTGGTGCCATTTCCTGAGATGACGAAGACGGAGGAGACTAAGTAATTCCTGTTCAGGAGAAGGGCTGGAGATTGAAATTTAGGAGTTCTTAGCATCTATGTATATAAAGGTCATGGGCTTGGAAGAGATCATCTATGGAAAGATGGTATACAGGGATGGGAAGAGAGCTAAGGCCTGAGTTCTGCACACAACAATAACTTAAGATTAAGCAGAAAGGAAGAACCAGCAAAGGAGACTAAGCAGGACCAACCTGCAAAGTAGGCGGACACTGAGGAGAGTATGGAGGCTGGAAACGAAGTGGAGTGTTTCCAGAAGAAATCATCATCATCTCTACCACCACCACCACCATCAACATCATCACCATCATCATCACCACCACCACCATCAACATCATCACCATCACCATCATCATCACCACCACCAACATCATCACCATCACCATCATCATCACCACCACCACCATCATCACCACCACCACCATCATCATCACCATCACCACCACCACCACCATCAACATCATCACCATCATCATCACCACCACCACCATCATCATCATCACTGTAGCAGCAGCATCACTATAGGTGACAACTTGAGTCCTGCTGTATCTGTGCTAGATGCAAAACATGACTTGCTCATCAACTTCTCACAATTCATGAGATGGAATTCAGTATCTCCATTTTCAGATATGGAGACTGAAGCTTAGAGAGTGGACCAAAGAATTAGTAAATTTTTAAAAATGAACGAATTGATCTTCATTCTTTTGCAAACTATACCCAAGCTACGCTCCCATAGCTTACCTAAATGGAAAATAACAGGAACATAAAACCATCCCTCTTTGAAACATAGTTCTGCAAATTCTACAACAGTACACACTAGCTTACAGAGTGCCGGGCTTTCCTTGGAGCTTGTTGTCCAACCCGTTCCCCACCCTGAGACTCAGCACAGGAGTCCAGGGCCCACCCCCTCCTGCGGGGCTGGAACACAGTGACCAGCAGCTGGGCAATTAACATGACTCACTCCTACTCTGCCAGGGAAGCGCTGAGGGATTTGCAGCTGGTGAAAATGGGATGCTTTGCCACCCAGACACAGCATCTTGGATGAAGTGGCCTCATCAGTGGAATTGTTGCATCTGGCCGGAGCTATTTACCCCAGTCTGAGAACCTTGATGCCGGATACCAAGTGAGCCTCTCTCTCTGAACATAGCTCAGCTGAGTAATTAATCAAGATGGACCTTTTTTTCTCCCTGTAATTTAGAGACGGGCTATCTGAGCCTCTGCCTTCATGCCTCTGTTTCCATTACTTTTTAAAAATAGCCATTTGAAGCAGATGACCAAGGGAAATGGGTTGAGCTCAGTGACCTCTCAAGCTCAGCTGAATGAAGGCACACAGGAGGTGTCCCTTCTGCCTCCTTCCTCTTGGGGATGACAGGACATGCTTCTGAAATAAAGGAGAAATGTCCACATCCAACCCCTTGCCAGAGATGTCGTGGAGAGGAGATGGGTGAGATCAGAAACTGATTCCTGTTTAATAACTTTCCACTCCTTACATTGGCCCCGTGTATCCTCTTTTCTGAAGGCCCCCACCCATAGCACCTGCTCCCCGACCTCCAGCCAGGGCATTGCTCCAAACACTGTCTGCACATCTCCATCCTGGCAGAAATGCTCTCTCTGCCAGGCACAGAGCTACATGCTTCACTGTTTTTTTTTTTTTCTTTTTAATTATGAAGAATACCTTTAAGATGAGTACTAACACTCCATTTTGTAAAGAAACAAGCACCAAGAGTTTTAATGACTCGCCCAATGTCTACAGCCAGTAAGTAATGAGGCAGGACTCTATCCTGTCGTGTGTGGCCCCTGAGCCCATTCCCTTAACCAATGCCTTCTCCCTTCTGCTTGAGGAAAACACAAAAGTAACTGGCAAATGAATGATTCCAGTACTTTATCTGGGTGTTTGTGGGCAGGTACTAATAACTGGATAGATGATAAAAAATGTCTAAGTCGTGTATTCTCTTCGATCAAAGGTCTCTCAGACGCAGAGTAGGATTGAGGGAAGGAGTCTTTAAGTTACAAGCCACTGGCTACATCCAGGCTGCTGTCTGCTTTTGTGATGCAAGTTGTTTGGTACATGGCCACGTGCACGTGTGTACATACTGTCTGTGGCTGCTTTCACGCTACAACAGCAGAGATGAGGAGTACAACAGAGACTATAAGGCCCGCAAAGCCTGAAATATTTACTACCTGGCCTTTTACAGAAAAAGAAAAAAAAAAAAAATGCTGGCCCCTCATCTAGAAAGACAAATCCAAGCTGTGAGATTAGAAGCATACGTTTAAAGGTCTGTAGTGAATCCGAATCCACGACCAGGACAGGAAATGCTAACTATCAGAACCCAAAAGATGGTCCAATCAGATCCTATCTTCTACTAGCATCAAGTTATGCATTTCATGATATGCTTAGCGTCTTGTTAACCAAAGGAAAAAAACAGCCTTCGCCAGAAGAGAGCAGCATCTAGCGGCCAGCATCTGGCTCCGGAGGCCATGTCTGGATGCATTCACCCGGTGGACGTGGACCGGCATTTGAGCATTTCCCTCCCTCACTGCCTCCACCCCCGTGGATCGCCAAATCCTATCACTTTGATGTCTTCACCTCTTTCGTCAGCCTGCTTCTCCCAATTTCTGTGGGCTCTGTTTTAGTTCAACCCATCACCATCAATGTTAATAAATACCATAGATAATCATAGTGACATCTTAAATCATCACAACAACGTGGTTAGAATCCTAAGAGCAGAATGATCGTGGTGTAACGGGAATACAGAAGGGGCTGCTTGGTGCTCTGCTGGCAAAGGTGGGGAAGTTTACAGAGGAGGTGATATCCTACTCACCTTCTCCTTTTTATTTCTATCCATCTTGCTTCCTCCCACCCCTGCACCTGTTCTGCTTGGCAGTCTCCTACTCATACTTCAAAACCTAGCACAAGTTTCTCCTCCTCCGGTAACTTTTCCCCACCCCTCTGCCAACAGAGTAACTAGCAAGCCCTTCTGTGTTCCCTTAGTGCTGCTTTCTTACTTGTCACATAATTAACATAGTATTATAATGACTGTTTATGATATGGATATAACATGGTGATAATGGCTTTACTGAGTGATCGTTACGCTCCAGACACAGCACTTTACAGAGAATCAGGTGTCTGACCACCAAAGCCCATGTTTGCCCACTGCCTTCCCACTTTCTCCCTCGAAGGGAAAGGCTGTGGTGTATTCACTTTTATCTCCCCTGTGCCCAAAAGTGCCTGCCATACAAGCAATGCTTGTAAAATGAATGAATGATCAGTATGGTGTATGCAATTCTAAAGATTCCTGTCTCTTGGTAATCCAAACACTAACCTAGGTACTCCTGTAAAGAGATTTTACAGATGTAGTTAAAGTCCCAAGCCAGCTGACTTTCAGATTATCCAGGTGGACGTCACCCAATCCGATGAGCCCTTTAAAAGCAAAGCGTTTTCTCCAGCTAGTGGAAGTCAGAAAAATTCAAAGAATGAGAGGGATTTGCCACAGTCTGTCTTGCTTGAAGGTGGCGGAGGCCCATGGTAAAGAACGCAGGCGGCTTCTGGGAGCTGAAGCCAGCGCCTGGCTGACAGCCCACAAAGAAAAGACGACCTCGTTCCCACAACCATAAGGAGATGAATTCTGCAAACAACCAGCGAGCCTGAAAGAAGACCCTGAGCTCCACGTGAGAACCACAGCCCCAAACAACACCTTGATTTCAGCCTGGTGGGACCCTGAGCAGAGCATCTAGACACCCTCACCCAGACTTCTGACCTACAGAACTAGGAGATAATGAATGAGTGCTGTTAGAAGTCACTAAACTTGTGGTGATTTGTTATTCAGCAATGAAAAACAAATGTAAACAGGTTTCTAATTCTGTGGAGATGTTGATGGCTAGGCTGCTTTGTGCAGATTCCAAAGGTTCCAGGGAGCATTACAAAAGGTTAGTATTCCTGGGCATATATCCAGACAAAACTCTAATCCAAAAAGATACATGCACCTCTATGTTCATAGCAGCACGATCCACAATAGCCAAGACATGGAAACAACCTAAATGTCCATCGACAGATGAATGGATAAAGAAGATGTGGCACATATGTACAATGGAATATTACTCAGCCATAAAAAGGAATGAAATAATGCCATTTGCAGCAACATGGATGCAACTAGAGATGATCATACTAAGTGAAGTAAGTCAGAAAGAGAAAGACAAATACCATATGATATCACTTATATGTGGAATCTAAACTATGACACAAATGAACCTATCTATGAAAGAGAAAAAGGCTCACGGACATAGAGAACAGACTTGTGGTTGCCAACAGGGAGGGTGTTGGGGGAGGGATGGAGTGGGAAGTTAGGGTTAGCAGATGTAAGCTATTGTATATGGAATGGATAAGCAGCAAGGTCCTACTGTATAGCACAGTGAACTATATTCAGTATCCTGTGATAAACCATAATGGAAAAGAATATAAAAAAAGAATGTATATATATGTATAACTGAATCACTTTGCTGTACAGCAGAAATTAATACAACATTGTAGGTCAACTATACTTCAATAAAAATCAATCGATCAATCAATCAAAACAGTCCCAAAGTCAAAAAATAAAAGGAAAGGTGAGTGTTGGCTGTGATCCAACATCATGAACCGTCATGGGGTGAGGAAGCCCATGTCCATCTATGGACGAATCAGAAGTTGGTGAAAGAGGGAATGCTCTGCAGTGGCTGGAGTGCTGGACAGGAAATACGAAGTCCTGGGTCCCAGTTCCAGCTCTGCCAGTGCCTCACTGTGTGACCCTGGGCAAGTCCCTTTACATCTCTTACCTGCAGTTCTTTCATCTGCCACATGGAGGCATTCATTCCTCTCCCATCCACTTCACAGAGCTATGAGTCAAGTTCAAGTATGATAAAGGTCCAACAAGCCACATAAATTGTGGCCAATTCTGGAGGAACATAAGGGTTTCCTTGATCACCCAGGGAATTTGGGGAAGAGCTATGCCAAGTTATAAGACTAATAAAATTCAGGTGACTAGGCAGACCTTTAAGGGGTTCAGATTACAGCTGTGCCATCCTTATGAAGAAAAGTGATTCTTCCTTGATCACCTAGGGAGTTTGGGGAAGAGCTATGCCAAGTTATGAGACTAATAAAATTCAGGTGACTAGGCAGACCTTTAAGGGGTTCAGATTACAGCTGTGCCATCCCTACGAAGAAAAGTGATGCTTTGCCCTGTGACTCCCTGGGGGAATCATCATCATGACAAAAATAATGTCTTCTGTTTCAACAGCACTTTTCAAAGTACTTTCCCCTCTACCATTTTAGTTTCGATAGCTTGTATCCATTAAAGGAAAAGAATGGACTAAGAGTTTTTCTAGTTCTGAAAGTTTTGGTTTCTTACCATGAAGTAGGGTTAGTCTCACCCATTAAACAGAAGTAGAAGACTGAGGCCCAGCTAGACAGGCAGCTTGCCAAGGTTATGGGGCTGTAAGTGAAGGGCTGCCTCTGGGATGGAGCTGGGAAAATACAGAGTTCTTAGGTAGAGGCCCAGCTTTGCCTGTGCCAGGTCTGAACTGAAGGAGGGGGTTCACTCACACTCAAGTTCCATACTACAAATTGAATACAAGTGAAGCATTGCAATCATGTCCCATTTCGAAGAGCCTATTCCCCAGCCCTCCAGCTATTCCACAATGACAGTTATTCTGCTGGCTGTGAAGCAGAAGAATTTTTCTTTGCTATCTTCATTACGTAGGCAGGGATGTAGGGAATACCGTGCAGGGTAAGCTCCTCTCAACATCCAGCAGATAAATATTCATTAAAGAACAGGAAAAAGGACCCATAAGCCTGGACCTTTCTTGGGAGGCCTTTGAGCTTCACCAGATGATCCCCAAGTTGGGATACTTTAGCTGGGTCTCTCGGTTCACGTAATGTTGCCATCCTGAACACATAGTTTGAAACCATGACTCCAGACATCCTGAACCATAGCAGGTTAGAATTCTCCTGGCCCTGAAAAGTATTCCTGGGCTCTAGAATCTAATGTGAGTGTAGCCATCAGGTTCTAAAAGAGGTGGCATCTGTGCACTCACTTGTTATTGAGGCTAACTCCGTGCTGGGTGCTAGAGATCCAACACAGCACAAAAGAGCTATAAGGTTCCCTTACTCTCCAGTGCGTGTGGTCTAGGGGTACACCGGACAGTCAATCACACAAATAGAGGTCAGACATCAGCTGCAATGTGAGCTGCACGGGGCTCTGAGAGTCATGTGCTTGAATGCTGAAAGAGTGATGACTAGGATAAGGTCTGAAGGATGAATAGGGTTGATGGATTGATCACGGGAAAGAGCAGCATGTGACAAGGGTGAGAGCCTTTTGAGTATGAAGGATCAAACAAACTCCAGAGTGACCAGAGTTACAGAATCCACGTTGTGGGACAGCACCAGAGAGCAGGCCAAGGAGTTGAATTTTTATTCCAAGTGTAAGAGGAGGGCCTTGAAGGGTTTTAAGCAACAAAGAAACAAGATGTAATCAATGTTTTCCAAAAGATCATGCAGGCTCCCTTGTCGAGAACTGATAAGGCAGAGGAGTGGGAGGATGGTGGGTAGGGGGGTTGAATGGAGGCAAGAAGTCCGGTTCAGATGCCACTGTGATCATCCAGAATCGGAAAAGAAGCAGCATCTTCACACGGGCCTGGACACTTGTAGCTGCTGTCTCTTAAGGTGAATAGAGCACTGGACTAGTTATCAGAAGACTGGTGTGATCTTGAGTATAACTGTGTATTAGTCCTGGGGCACTGGGAGAATGATTTTGCCTCTGTGTACCTCATCTTGCTTGACTGTCCAATGGAAGCCATGCATCCTGGCCTACTTACTTACGATTTCCAGTCACGCAGTCTCAGAGATGGGAGGAGGGTAAGAGGAAGCAGTTGGTCTCTGGTCCCACGTGATGCTTGGCCTTTCCTCTGTCTGGCTTATTGTTGTGTCCCCAGCACTTAGCACCCTGGAGGACCACGGGTAGGCACCAAGTACAGCATCTCTATAAAGAGTTTATCACTTGAACATCTTCAGAAATAGGGACACTCACTCTCATCCCCAGGATAGCCATTGTTGTACTACCCTGCCCATCAAAAATATCTTCCTCCTATTTAGATAGCATCTGTTTCCTGCAACTTCTGCCAAATGCGCCTCACTCAGGTCACAAGGCACAAGCCTCACATCAGTCCTTCAGTGAACATATCTCTCCAAGCCTTTTCTTCCTGTAGAGTCTCCCCTCTTCCTGAAGCTGTTCTTCAAAGGACATTGTTTTGTTGCACTCTCCTGCTCTCATTCCTTTGAACAAGTCTCCTCTTATTTCCCTCTTCCTGTGAAGCATCTAGGAACAGTGTTTTCCATATAGCAAGCAATAACAAGTATTCGTTGGATTTCTTGGGGTGAGCACTGTCTGCCTGAAGTGAAAAGGAGTCTCTCAGAAACTGAAACAAAGTAGAACAGACAGGAACATGGGAATAACACACAGAAGGCTGACAAGGTCTCAACAATCAAGCAGGCCTGGGTGTTGCTCCCAAGTCAGTATGATCTGGGACTCTTGAGTTTCTTTATCCATAAAACTCACGGTTTGGATTGGTGATTGCTCTCGATGTTAAGCATGAGGTTCTAGTTAAGCATTGTCACCTCTGAGCTTGAGGCTGTCGGAGCACCTGTTATAAAGGGCTTAAGGGCACAGCGGCTCCAGGATGACACTTCCTTAATAAACTGAGAAGCATGGAAGGAATAATGGAATGCAAATAACTTTATCACTATCTGATTGAGTATGGCTCGATGCCATGTCTAGCCACCACGTAAAATCACCCCATATAACATCTACATCATTGGTAACATCCTTGGGAAGCCCTGGACTTGAAATCTCCTAGCCAAATCCAAACAATCACAGTGGAACTCTTGGCTGGTCATGTTTCTCTTCACAGTTTTGGGCATAAGAGAGAACAGGACCCTAAAATCAGGGATAAGTTTCTTGTCTCACATATGATTGTCATATTTGCCATTTTGATCCAGATCAGACTATCCTTTGTCTTTTATTTCAGCCAAATTCTCTTTCTCTATGATAAGGAGCAGAACCGTGCCTGCACTCAACAGTGACATTCCCCAAGGTGGCTGGACGGAGTGCTAGTGTTGTCTTTATTTCCAAAACGTTCTCCCTTCCCTTCCTTCTAATCCATCATTTTGGCAGCCTTTGCCAACCAGGAGGGCAGTGGCGAGAAGGCAGTCTGGAAACATTTCTGGACATGATCAAATGTGTGCAACATATGTTTAAATGCATTGCGTTTATATATGTACGCACATACATTTGGCATATATGTAACTGCTTGTAACAGGATGTTTATACATGTTTGTGATTTTTGCGGGCAAGTGTTGACATATCTGTGTCTTTGTTGGCATGTGTCTCGTGTCTCGATGTGTATGTATGTGTGAGAGTGAGTGTGAAGATGTACCTGCAGGGCAGTCTCACCCATGAAGGATGGCAACCCCACAGGTCCTTATCCACAGTAAGGAAGGAAAATGCACAGGAGACTCTGACGTTTGGATTCTCACACCCTGCTGACAGAAGAGAAGGGTGCAAGAAGGCTTGACAGCTCTGCTGATGGGCTGGGGCTGGCCCTCGGCCCCTCCCCACAGTCTTCTGTAATTGATGTCTGTGCTTCTGACACCTCTTCCCTTTGGGCTGCAGGTCCCTGTCCGGCCGCATCGTTGGCGGCGTCTGGTGGTTCTTCACCTTGATCATCATCTCCTCCTACACAGCCAACCTGGCCGCCTTCCTGACCGTGGAGAGGATGGTATCTCCCATTGAGAGTGCCGAGGACCTAGCGAAGCAGACAGAAATCGCTTACGGGACCCTAGAAGCGGGATCCACGAAGGAGTTCTTCAGGGTAGGGATATCCCTTGTCCCAGGGCACTTCCACAAAAGGGAACCACTACTGTCAGTAAAATATCCTTCTCATTAGCATGAGATTATAGGCAACTGCTTAACTGAGCGTAAGTCAGGGAAACTGAGCTTTCTACGGATCCCTGAGAAACCTCCATTTCTGCATTCGTGGAAACTTCAAAGCTCTTGCATTGAATTAGACCCCTTATGTATACCAGTCTGTGCCAAGTTCTCTGCGGGCTGCAAAGGATATGACATATAATTCCCTTCCTGCTCCTATAAGCACCTTCAGCCTTATTAGTAATTGATTAGGAGCAGCGAGGAACAAGGTCCCAACCTGATGCCCTTTGTGTCCCCTCCTTGGAGACTCTGATGAATAAGGAGATGTTATATGGGAAGTAATGACTGGAATAGGCGGTCTATTAAATAGTGCCAGGAGATACAGAAAATGTGAAGTGGGAGTGGAGGTGGTGGAGATGTCTTGTGGCTAGAGGCAAAATGAGGAAAATAATGTCGACCTCCAAGAGTCATTATGAGATGAAAAGAGATGGACATCTAAAATACAAGGAAACAAAGAACAATGAATGGGGGCTCCATTTCCCATTAGGGCTTTGGGGGGGGGGGGTGTAGGCAATTGAGAGCCATCTTGAAGGAGGGGTAGGGAGGGATTATGGCCACAAAGGATAGACCTGTAAACATCTCTAGACATCATGAAACCAAGTTAGATCAGGGTAGGCTAATTACATTCTAGGCAAAAGGAACAACTTGAACAAATGCCCCAAAGCAAGAAAACCTGTAGTTCCCTGGACTTTGGAAATGTTCATCTGGTAGCTGAACAGATAGCACAAGGAGTTACCATATATTAATCAAATAAAAATAATAAACAATTGCTACCACTTCCTCAGCACATACTATGAACTGGGTCCTGTGCTAAGAAACACACATTTCATGACTTATTTCATCCTCACATCAGAGGCGAGTTGGGGATTTGTTATCCCCGTTTTACAAAGGAAGCTCAGAGAGGTAAAAGTAATTGCCCAAGGTCACACAGCCAATAAGGAGGAGGAGGAGAATACAGAGCTAGCCTCTGCATTGCCTCTGGCAAGAGGGTGGGGATCCTAGGCGGACCCACTGGGTTCTCACTGCAACTTCATGGAGCAAACCCCAGACTCTGAGTGAACCCACAGGGTGCTGTGCTCAGCCCCCTGATCGTGGGCTCTGCGTTCTGTATGACAGGCAGAAGAGGGACCAAAGCCCTAACCATGGCTGATGGAGGCTCCAAGACTAAAATCATTCATTTTCAACATATTGGAGCAAGAAGGTAACTTAGGGGTCACTTGGTCAGAGTCTTCATTTTAGAAAGAAACATGACTTGCTTAGGCTAACCCAACCAGTTAGTAGAAGAACCACTTGTAATCTTGTTACAATTCTCTGACATCTTTAGCCTGCAACCAGAGTGTGAAGGAGATGCCTGATATTTGTCCATAAAGCCAGTTCTATGCCCCAGGCCCTGCTGATGCAGTTGGGGAACCACCGAATCTGTCCACTCATTATATACCCACGATCTCCACCCCGGTACATTTGCATGTTACAGCCCCCAAAGCCCCTTCCTATCCATGGTCTCCTTTATGTTTCACCTGTGACCTAAGGCAGAACAGGGGTTGTGTGTCCACGTTGTGGGCAAGAAATTGAGATGCAGGGAATTCATGATGCAAGTGTCTGGGAGGGGTACAAAATCTGAATTTCCTCATTCCGACCCAAATATTGTTACACTGAACCACACTGTCCTAATGGATGGTGTCATTAATAATTTTTTTTTTAAAGATCGCTCAAGTTACTAGATGGGCCCATAGACAAATCCAGTCTAACCCTCCACTCTTGTAGTTGGGGAAAGTGAGGTCCAAAGAAGAAAATGTGCACGTCCTAGCTAATTCAGAGGCACAGCTAAGACTTAAGACTTCCACGTTCTGTTAATAACTATAGAAATAGACATATTACTATCTCTTGTCCAGAGCACTGTGCTAGGCATTTAGAACCAAGGCAGTGCATATTCGACAAGCTCTGTGCCCTAGCCAGGCTTACTTCATTAGACTAGGCAAATAGGTTGTATCAATAGTTCACTCTGATTGCTCAGGAGTGCTTGCCTGGAGTTCTATGTTAAGAGGGATTCTGAGGTCACATTGGGCTCAGTATGAAAGAATTCTTTAATTGCTATCAATGTCTGCCATGTATACAGGAAGGGAAACTGGTACCAAGCCAAACATGTATTGGGCATTTCTACCCTAAAGTCAAACCAGAAGAAAAGTCATAATTATTAGTAGTAATTGCACCACTTATGGAACACCTACTATGTGCCAGGCATTGGGGTATGCACTTTACCTCTTTAAAGTGTTCTATTCTCATATAATCTCCATGGCAACACTGTGCAGTGAGTACATATTATCGCCATTGTCAGGAGAGAAATACTGAGGCTCAGAAAGGTTATGTTACTTGCCCAGAGTCCTGCAGCCAGTAAAACATAAAGCATAAAACGAGGGAGACAGCTAGTTACAGTGTAAAGGTACTAGGGGTGCAATCAGGAGATGAGGTTTTACTCCTCCTGGCTCTGCCACTAACAAGCTACATGACTTGGACAGTTCATTGCCACATTGTGGGCCTCCGTTTCTTCACCTGTAAAAAAAAAAAAAAGAGTGCTGCTGACCCGATGTGTCCTGTGAGCCCTTCCATCTCTGTGACGCTGACCTTGAGAATTATCCCACCAGGACCTTGGTGGGTGGGGAGACAAGGTCACCTACCACCCCCATAAGGCAGAAGGAGGGAATAGGGCAACAAGAATTCTACCTCTGAACAGTCTGGCTTCTCATCCCCGTGGCAGCCCAGAGCTTCTCGGCAGCCCCAACCCAGAGTCACTTAATCCTCCACCGACAGTTTAATTAAGATGTGTGAAGGGCTGTGGGAGCTGCGGATGAGAGGAGAGATCCAAGAACAAATACCCCAAGCCCGTTTCCAATCCTCCCTGCCACTCGCCTGGCCTTCGCATTCCTGGAGATGAGATTTTCCTGATAGTTCTACTCTGAGCGACTGTGAGCGCAGCCTCGGCGTTGGGGGCACTGGGGTGAGGCTGAGGGGACATATTAATTTCCTGCATACTGTTGCCCAGAGCGCGCTGCAGCTTTGCCTGTCAGCAGCCCAGTGTTCCCCCGCTGTGACCATGCTGTCAGGTCACATTGCATCTTGCAATTGCCCTGCTGCGTGTCTTGCTGGTTTTGTGCCTGGAAGATGATCTGCAAATCTGGTCACGGCTGAATTTATCTATTTCCCTGTTTCCTGTGAGAGAATATTCAATACGTTGTAGATGCTATGATTGGTCCCGGATATTTCTTTTCCTAACTTTGAAATCCTCCCTCCCTTTTCTCCTTTCTTTTTTTTTTTTTTTTTTTCTCACCTGGACATTGTTGCTTGAATGATAAATATTCATGTAAAGAACCAAATATTTCAAGCTAGCAAGGAACGTAAAGGTTACCATGTCCAAACTCCTTATAGAACAAATGAGGAAAGTTAGCAATAGAACCAAGACTAGCACCCAGGGTTCCTCACCCCCAGGCCAGTGTCGTTTCCAGATTGTAAACCATCTAGTGAAACAAATCATCTCGTTTATCTAATTATAGACTATCTTACAATTCACTCTACCAAACGCTTCCCTGACATTCTCAGTAACAATCTCCATTCATTTTTCCTTGAGACCTAGAGTTTTCCTGGGTCCAAATATCTTTATTGGCTCAAACAACAAGCTAACTGTATATCAATATTTTGCCAACGCTTGTTGATATCAACAAAATAAACCTGATATTGTGTGCAAAGAATAATGACATATTGCATGTATAATGATAATTTTATACTAAAGGAATCTGTAATCTATATATCAACCACTAGATTACATAGGTGGCCTAACTCTAGTAGTAACTGTCTTTAAAAAAATAGTCCCTTACATGTGTTTAACACTTGTCCATTTACAAAGCATTTTCAAAAGCCAGATACCAGTAGCCCTAAAATACATCTACCTGTTGGGGAAAGGATGCTTTTTAGGAAGAGCATCACATATGAGAGGGTGGATTTGAAGTCCTAGACCATGGGCCCTAACTAAGAACCTACTAGATAGATGCAAGGTTAGACTCTGTGCAGGACCCACAGAAGGGAAGACGTCCCCTACCCTCAGGTAGTGTTCACAAACTTGAGACCTAAGCCCAAGTATGAATGGTTCTCAATCCTAAAAGTCTAGCCTGGACATCCAGTGGGTGCCTGGACAATGTGTCCTAGAGGAACATCAATCCTCACAATACTCCTTCTAAAGTGAGGGCCACACGGACCATACAGATGAATCACCTAGGGAACTTGTGAAAAAGATTTATTCTAGGCTCCACCCAACACCTGCTGAATCAGAATCTCCAGGTTTAGAGCCAGGGGGGTCTGCATATTTACAGTCTCCATACATGATTCTGGTGCCCACTAGAGTTTGAGAGCTACTGTCCTTGGAACCGAGACAGTCTCAGAATACACAGGATTTGTTCTGATCTGTGAGATGATGAGTAGGATGTGGCTGGCGGGAACCAACATATCCAGGGGAGTGAACAAAGGAGGCAAAGTCACGAAGGAAGGAAGGCCCAAAATGAGTTCAGGAGGAAATGAGGAAAGCAGCTTGGCTGGATGTAGAGGCTTTTGAAATGTAAGCAGAAGACAGTATTAAGTCCCAAGTTATTAACTTTATCAGACAACAATTTGCATTCTGAGGGCCAGTCTTGCAATACGGGATGACTGGAACTTGGCACCTATGATCTGTTAGAAATTCTTTCGTGTTGTCCTTTAACCATGAAATCAGACTCCGCCTATCGTCAGCTCTCCAGTTCTTCAGGGCTTTGTGAATATGACCTTACTGAACAACAGATAGGTCCTCTGATGTCTTGAAAAGTCAGACAGAGCCCCAGTTTCTTAACTCTCCCCATATTTCAGAGGACGATAACTATTCAGCAGTAATTAAAAGATTCTGAGTTCTCCTATTCATTCTGTATTTGCAAGATATTTGTACTTTGAAGCCTACTGGTACTAATTAGAGCCTCTTATTTTGCAATCACCGATAATTTGTTTCTTCCTGAGCTAATCTCGCTCATGAATGTGTGATCAAGCCACACTTGGCTCTTCATTATTACGTGTGGGCCGACCTCCGTGCCACGCACAGCCAGCGCTTAATTCCAGCTTCGTTCCTGTCCCCTGCCAGAGGTCTAAAATCGCCGTGTTTGAGAAGATGTGGACGTACATGAAGTCAGCAGAACCATCCGTGTTCGTGCGGACCACGGAGGAGGGGATGATCCGAGTAAGGAAATCCAAAGGCAAATACGCCTACCTTCTAGAGTCCACCATGAATGAGTATATTGAGCAGCGGAAACCCTGTGACACCATGAAAGTGGGAGGTAACTTGGATTCCAAAGGCTATGGCATTGCGACGCCCAAGGGGTCCGCCCTAAGGTAAGTAGCCAAGATCTGCTTCCTTGGTACTCCCTCTCCCCTCCCTACCTCAGAAAGGAAGCTGCTGTGCCTGCCACATGGCTCCAGGGCCACAGTGGGAGCTGTCAAGAGGTCTCTTCTTAGTCACCTGTGGGCCTGGGAGATTCCAGCCACCCAAGATCTTCCTTCAGCCCTGAGGTTGGAAATTGACCCGGGGGCCTCAGCTTGCTCTGATTGTCGCTGCCCATGTGTTCCCTTCCCACGCCTCGCCTTACCCCTCCAAGTGGTAAACATTGATGAACCTTGTGTTTCTGTTGTGTGATCTGTAACACACCATCCTTTACCAGACACCTCCACATCCGACTAGGCCACGAACAGGGCTCTCCAGCAACCTGGATTCTTTGACAGAAGGTGGTTTGTAATGTTTGTCTCCAAAGAAGCAAGTACATGGTCCAAATGAAAAATCAAGTCGTTTGAGTCCTGAGATTCTAGCTGTGGAAATCAAAACAGCACCAAACGAGTGGTAGCACCCATTCTTTCCTAGATGGTGATATCTTTAGCAAGAAACAGGTATTTAAGTAAAGAAGCAAGGTGGACTTTATTTTCACATAAAGAAGCTCTGGTATACATTCCAAACAGCTAAGGCAGAGTCCTGTAAAATTAAAGTCAAAACACCTATATTTAACTCTGGGATTTACTACTGGCTGTCTTACAAAAGGTGAGACATATCATCTCCCGACCTTCAGTATCCTCATCTATAAAGAGAGGATAACCATCTCATCCTTTCCTAGGTCCAAAGTGGTTTTAAGTTCAAATGGGATAATCTATATAGAAGGTAAACGAAAGCAATACAGTGTGAAGTCACCTGTAAGACATTGTGTCAATTACAGAGTGATTAAATCACTTTAGGGAAGGGTAGCATCCAAGGAAAGGTGAGAGTGTTTTAAAAGGTTGTAAAAAGATGGAGAGAGGCTCCTAACCCATCTTGACATGACATCCAGAGCCACCTCTGCCGCCACTTCATTCATTTATTCCAATAATATTGATCCCTACAACATTCTAGGCACTAGGCTAGGAGCTGGAGCTACAATTTGGAATACATAGTCCCTGTCCCATGGAACTACATTCTTGCAGGGAAGAAAGGCATTAAACAGATGATTATTGTTTAATGGTTCATGACAATTATGATAGTCTATAAAAGGGGACCTAGAGGACACCTACTTCCAGCAATTTGGCAGAATAAAACTCCCACTATTAAACACCTAGATATGCTGGAGAAAGATATAACAAATAGCCTTTTAAATGCAAGTTAAGAAATCTCTAGGTCACAAAGGGAAAAGGAAACCAAAACCATAGTAAAAAGCATAAACTAATTATCCTGTGTCTGTCCTAAGCAAGGGAAAGTTATAAATTATGTGACAACATACATGAGCAAGAATCAGAAGTACAAGTAAAAATATAAAAGTAATCAAAAATACTTTTAAAAGAAAAAGACAATATCATAAAAGACAAGATGTATTTGGAAAAGTATCAATTAGGACTTACAGAAGTGAAAAAAAACATGTAGTCATTAACATAAAATCTCAATGGAAGAGTTAAACAGCAAATCAGACAGAGTTGAAGAGAAAATTAGTGCACTGGAAAAAAACAGAAGATTCCCTAGAATATCACACAGTTGATAAACTAAAAGAAGAGAGATAAAAAGATAGAAATTATACCAAAGAGGCTAAGACATGAGAGAGAAAAAAATGCCAGGTGCATCTTCTTTAAGTTCCATATGGAGACAAGAGAGGATGACGTAGAGGTAATATTTGAAGGGAATTTTCGAAAATTTATGGATAACATAAATACTCAGATTCAAAAATTATGAGTCCCAAGCAGGATAAACAGATGAAAATCAGCAGCTGATTCAACTGAAACTGCAGAACAGTAAAGACACAGAGAAGAGCTCAAATACACCCAGAGATAACAAGGTCCAACTGGTGTGCAGGATAGGTGGGATGTGGCTGAGAAGACTTTTCCAAGGATGCTTTTTTTCCAAGCTGAAGTATGACAGATTAACAGGAGTTAACTAAGTATAGCGAGGGGAGAGGAAGAGAAGAACAGTCCAGGCAGAGGGAACAGAACGTGCAGAGACTCTAAGGCAAGAAATCATGGTACAGTTGATAAACTAAAAGAAGCTAAGTACTCCTGGAGCATGGGTAATAAAGAGGAGAAAAAGTTAAGCTACAATTGGAGAATAATGAAATGCAGACAGATTTTGTAAAGAAATTTTGTCCTTATTTGAAGAGCAATGAAAATACATTGAAGAATTGTAAGCAATTGTCCAAATATCAGGAAATAACAATATCTGTAGGAGTGTAAAAATAATTATATGTGACCTAATAAAGGGAAACCAAATGGCCCGGTATTTATTAATCATGCATTTTTGTCTGGAAGAACTTAAAAAACTCTTTGTACAAGTTTAGGCAAAGTTCAAAGGGGATTCAGAGGATAGTGCTTGGCAAGAAAAGAAACTTTTCGGTACTTATAGAACATCACCCTAGAAAGGCCCAAAGTAGAGAATGAGTTCTTATAGGTCCAGGAACACCAATGATGCTGCAGTATTACAATTTACTGAAGGCTTTATGAGTCAGGGACATCATTTGATCTAAATAGTTGGATGCAAAGTTGAAAAAAAAAAAAAAGGGTACAGAAGGTGACACGATTTGCCCACTCAATACATTACTTCTACCACCCTACCCTATCCATGGGTGCCTGGAACATGGTGACAAACTCAGTAATGTGAACGTAAATATCAGGTCATCTGGGACTCAAGTGACTTCCCACTACAATAAAAGCTACCACTGAGTGACTGCCTACCACATGCCACACGCTGTGCTATGTGCAGTGTCTCATATTATCCTCTTAATTTCCCTATGAAGTACCATTATCGCCATTTTACAGATGAGGAAACGGAGGCACAAAATTAAGTTACTTGACCAGGTGGACACAGCTAATAAAGGAGCCAGATTTCAAGCCCAGGCAGTCTGACTCCAGAGCCCGTGGATGTACTCACTCTCACACCGGGCTGGGCATTATGACTGACAACACTGTTAAAGGCAGGACACCGAACTTATGCCAGGTTCCCAGCACCTATTTAACTGGGCAAACAATCACCGTCAACTCAAAAATTAAAAATGCAGACTTTTGGAGCCCAGAGCATCCACTCACCACTCTGAAGGCAAAAGGTGATAGTGAATGCTCACTTTAATGCCCTTCTTCTTTAAGGCACCACGTCTTTGAGCAGTAACACTGCCTTTATAGGTTTTGCATGCCCAAAGATTCTTTCTGGTGTAAATATTGAAAATAGTTCAACTCTATAATAAATAAACACCTAATTCTATTGCTTACATCTCTGTGAGAAGTAACAAGTCATTTATTGATTTTGAGAAAGACACAGAAAGGGAAAGAGACATGAACAGGAACATCTTCCAGATAAGATCACTGATGGTTGATGTGCAAGTCAAGAATACCTAAATGGAGCCCACATGCCCCCAGCTCTCTCCCAGGGCTCCTTTCTCTCCATTGGCAACCTTTATGATAGCCATGGGGCTCCCTGACTCGAAAACAGAAGAGCAACGCTCATCCTAAGGGAGCCTTGGGTTTCTGACCTGGGAAAGTCCCTCTTCACCTACTTCTCATCTCTGCAATAAAAGGAGTCATTCTAGCAACCAGCAGTGTAGAGGTCCCATGAAACATATCCTTGCAAAACGGTTACAGAAAATATGAGTAACCACACATGCACGCCCACAGTCCAGCCTGGCTTCCTTCAGGTCTCTGTCTCACATGCCCCCAGATGATGCCGACTCCCCAAGTCATGGTCAAACACCAAAGAGTCACGGCAAGCCAAATGCCACAGACACATGTGCCTGATGCAACAATCTTAGACTCACTGATCTGATCCCAGCAAACCATTCTGCATGACAGAGGTGGAAAATGAGGAGAAGGGTAAAGGGGTAGGACGTGATACCTCTGTTCCCCATTGAAAAGGGGCTTAAATGTGCTTAAAGAGGATATGGCAGAGGAAATCAATGTTGTCTTCAAATTATTTAGAATCGTAGAAAATACCTTTTCAAAGACTGTCTAGTCATTCACAAAGCTGCAGACTCTTTAGGAGTGTTTTACACTATAGACTTTGCAAACGTCTCTTCTGCCCTGTGAAAGGGGGGGGGGGGCCTTTGGCTGCCCTCACAGGCAGATGTGCTCCAGACTTAGTGCCAGTGTCCACAGCCAGAAAGGACCTCCCTGGCAGTCCCCTGCACCACTCTCCATAAAGCCAGACCTGACCACACCTGCGGGGCATTAGCTCCCTTCCAGCCTGCCTGGAAAAAGGTCCAGGTTCCTCCAAGGCAGATCACCCAGCTCTGCCCCGGAAGGTCAGAGAGCCGATATCTAAGGCCCAAATGTTCCTCTAAAACTTGCCAAGTCTACTTGGCAGAGGCCAGGCTTGTCCCTACAGAGCATTAAAAGGCTGTGGCAGTGACAGAATGGCGTGTTTGTCTCTTCTGCTCTAGAAACAAATACTCAGGAAGCGAGGTGGTTTAGTGCTTGATTTTCCATTTGGACAGGTGGTGTTTCTTTGAAACAGATGCTGTTTGTTGGCCGTCACTGCATGCTTGGGATTGGGTGAGGGGCTGAATTCTGTTTCCGAAGCCCTGAGGTTGTGGATAAAGACCTACGCAGCCAATGCCGGTCACTAGGGAAAGGTAATAGGTAAATCCACTAATTGTGTTCTATTGGCCCTTCTGTTGCCAACTCAATGTATCTGCTGGTCTGAACTGAAGTCTCTTTTCTTTATTATGATAAAGACTCCCTTCAGTTAGAGACGATGTATTCAAATTTCCTAACTAAGGGAGCATGACCTCTGTTTTACCCATTCAAGAAGGAATCCACACCAGGTGGGCCTGAGTTAAAATCTCCACTAATGACTCTCCTTCACAAACCATCTATCAGGAGTTTAATGGATTTGCTAAGAGTTATACCCTAATCGGGACATTGGTCAAAGTCTGGTCTTTAACTGTGACTGTGGTTCCGCGGCGTCTTCTCTGGTCCCTGTGATCATGACGTGTTTGTGTTCTGTCACGTGTCTTATCCATGCCAGACGTGTGAGCCAAGGTGATGGGAGGAGCACAGTGCAGCCTTCTCCTACAGCTTAGCAGGTGAGGGTCTAAGACCCACTCCCTGGGCTTTCCACGCAGCTTCACAGATTCCTTTCCAAATATGTATCTTCTCCACGCAAAGAACTGTGCGCTGCACTTCAGGGAACGGTGGTGAGAGAGAAGCGATCCCAGCCCCTAGATGATGCACAGTCAAGCACAGCTCATGAGCAGTATTACACAGATACCTGTTATTCTGCTCAATGCCCTCAGAGAGCCGGGAACACTCAAGAGGACAGTCCACATCTGAATGGGAGGATTTCCAAAAGTTTCGAGGCCAAGGTAACATCCAAGTTAGGCCCTGAAGAAATTGTGATAGGTGAGACGTAAGGAGAGGGAACTCCAGATGGAGGGGACAGAATAACAACAAACACAGAGGTGGGAAAACATAGGGCCTGCTTTCAGGAACAACAAGAATCCACCTTAACTAGAGAATGCGTTAATAAGCAAGGGCGACTGGCTGTGGGCACAGTGCAAAGGATTTCAAAAGTCTCTGTATTTTTTATCTGATGTCAGTAGAAGTCACTGAAGGCCATTGATGGAGGGACCACGGTCAGACAGACTCCCGAAGATGATCCTGGCAGTGGTTTGCGACAAGTACCAAAGACAGGAGGCTTACAGGCAGGGAGGTCATTTAGAAAGCCATTGTGGTCATTTTGGTAGGCGATAATGCATGTGGTTACAGATCATAATGAGATGGGGACAGATGGAAGAAGCGGCTCTATGTTTGTCATCAGTCATAGCCTTTACTTTAAGACTTGGTAGTTTGGGAAAGAACTCTGTCATGGGAGCTTTCTGGGACTTCTGTGCTCCTGCTTCAGAACTACTCAGGTACGAAGTGATTCAGGCAAGGACAGAAAATGGGCAGATGTGTCCCCACCTCAACTTCACCTCTGGGGCACCTAGAAGATTGAGAAAGGCACCTCTGGGAGGGGTACAGAATTCCTGGCACACACGCAAGAATGATAGAGGCTGCCAATTACCTTTACCTTCCTCCTACTGCACTGTATCTTGTCTATATCTATTTTATTTTTTAATTGGACATAAGCTCAAGATTGCTCATCAACAGTTTAGTTTCGATCGCATTCCTACTGAATATATCTTTCTCCCTTCACACAACCCTAGGCTGGAAAATATCTCCTAAGAACCACTCGTCTGTATTGGCATCTGGCTAAAAAAGAGGAGAGAGGTTAAGGCCATGACTTAGGAAGAAATGTCACAAGGTTTTATGGGGAGTGGTCTCACTTCCAGGGATTGAGGGTCTCCTAGCTGCCCACCTCCATACTGGGACCATGTGACATGATTGTACCTTCAAGGCCGTTGAGAAGAGTTTTCTACTTTTAGGGAATCACCCTGACCCAGAATGTAACTGGGAAACAAATAAGCAAGTGACGTCTTGGTGGTGTTGAATCTATTGCCATAAAAGAACAATATCGCAGTTTTAGTATGCATTAAAATCTGCTAGGGAAGCTGGTTTAAAATGCCCCTTTCTAGACTCTTGATTCCGGAGGTGCCTCATCCTGCAGGTCCAGGTAGGGTCCAGAAATGTGCAATTTCCACAAGTCCCCTAGGTGGTTCTGTTAGAGGTGGACAGCAGTCCACTTTGGGAGGCAAGGTTAGAGGTCAGGGAAGGGAGATGTACATGTTTTCTGAGGAAGCAGTGGCTTGGAAAGAAAAGGAAGATTAATATAATGGGAGAATGGCAGGGAAACTGCATTGAAGAGTGTCAAAACCGCGATCCTTGGAGTCAAACCGCCTCAATTCAAGGTCAAGGGCCATTACTTTACCAGCAGTTTGACTTAGCTTCCTGAGTCACTATAACTTTATGAGCCTCTGTTTTCTCTTCTGTAAAATTGGAGTAATAACAATTCACTGCAGTTGCTCTGAGTTTTGATGAAATAACATAAAGTGCTTGTCACAGAGGGTACTCATTAATGTTAATTCTCCACCCCATCCTCCTCCCATTAGACCTACCAGAAAGCCACTTTTGAGCCAAATAACTTATTTTTTTCTTCTTTGTGAAACCAACTGTGTTCATCAGAAATACACATGAGCCCCACCCTCAGCCCCCTACACTGGCTGCATTAGAAATAAAATGTCTCTCTGAGAACAACTTGTGATCCTCCCCCACAGAGAACACACTAAAAAAAAAAAAAAAACCTGATATTTCTTTCTCTCCCTCCCTCCCACCCTCTTCCCATAGTATGGTACTGGTGCAGGGCCCACTGCTGAGAATAAATGCAGTATGTCCCAGGGAAATGACAGTCCCTTTCAATTGGTCCTTGCCTCCTGATGGGTAGCCAGGGATGCTTGTTGTCATGGTAACCCCCTGAACTCTGTGACCCAGGTCGGGCCTGATCAGAGACAAAGGTCTCCAAGCAGAGAGGCTGGATTCGCCTGTATCCTCAGAAGAGCTGGAGAGAAAGAAAGAGAGGGAGGGAATCAGGGGATAAAAAGGGAGAGAGAAAAAAAGAAGGGAGGGACAAAGAGGCAAGCAGAAAGTGTGTGTGTGTGCCTGTGTGTATGTGTGTGTTTGAAAAGAGACTGGAGGTTTGCCAGAGGACGGCTGCATCAATACAGAAGCTTCTCGGGTCAGGACACGTGGGATGGCTCAGAGAGAGTACCAAGACAGCCTGCTAGGAGACTGGCGCAGCAGCCCAGCGCACAAGCCCAGGCGGGGGATGGGGGCGTGATTTAGCCTTTTAGTGGTGATGCCAAGACCTATTGTTAACATTTCTCAAGCACTGACTCATCCCAGGCACTCCTCTGAAGTATGTGATGCGCGCTAGCTTATGTAATCCTAACAACGACCCTGGGAAGGTAATATTGCTTTCATCTTAATTGTACAATTCAGGAAACTGAGGCAGAGAGAGGTTATGGAACTTGCCCAGGGTGACCTGGTGTGGAAACTGGAGAGCTGGATTTTCAACCCAGCCCACCTGATCCCAGGTTGGGATCTTCCCAACCCCGTGAGGCAAGCGTGGACGTAAGGAGGGAAACTATCAGGAAGGGATGATTATTTGGAGGAAAAAGATCATTTATCCTCCCCCCGACACCTACACGCTACTTAGTCCCACCCAATCCATATACAAATAAGAAAAGTGAGGCTCCACGAAGGGAGGTGGCCCGCTACCTACACTGCCTGAATCCCTAGGGAATCCTTCCTCCCTTCTGCACTCTTTGCATGTGGGAGGCACACAGTGCAAGGGGCAGGGTCACATCACAGTCTGACGTCATTACCCTCTGCCTAACAGCAGAAAGGGGCACACTCATTGTTTGTTAGGCTTCCCTACCTGCCCATGACAGACTGAAACAAAAACACCCCTAAAGCGTTTTATGCTTCCAGAAACTCTGCAGAGCTTTTGATGGAGTCCAACAGTGAAACGCAGACCACTTTAGACTGACTTTACCATAAGTGTCCGGGCGGGGGAGGTGGGGGAGGAGTTGTGCATTCATTTCATACCTACTGTGTACCTACTGCGAGGTATGAAATGAATACATATGAAACAAATGCATTCAGCACCCTAGCAATGTCCAAGCAGTCATCCTTCTCTCGTCTTTTGATTTAGGCATTATCATTTTCCTTCACAGGTGAGGAAGCTAAGATTCAGAGAGGTGATGTTTTGCCCAGGTTCTCAAAGTGACTTGTGGGACAGGGCTTAACTACAAACCCTGATTCCCAAACCCTCCTTTCTTCCACACCTCCACCTCCGCGTTAACAGAGGCATAAACTGCCTCTGTCAACTTGTAAGGTGGCATCCTGAAAGCATCAGGGGAAATGAGACACCAGGTCCATTTGCACTCCACAGCCAAAGCACTCGTTCCTGAAGCACTGGGCTAGGCTGGAGCTCCACGGTGCAAGATTTATTTTGGAGGATCCTGGCGGCATCCCAAAGACAAACGCACACTTATTCCTGTTAGGGCTCCGTTTTTACCATGCCTGGTGGAGAAGCTCGTAAACGGCAGAGCAACACATTAAGGAGAGAGAGGAGGAATGTGGAGAGAGCAAGGTGACAAGGATGGATGTGGGGAGATGAGCCCCACGGGAAACGAATGGCCTTGACCGCAGCGAGAACAGCAGCCCAGCGCGGGCTGTGATTTGCCTGCCTAAGCACTGCGTTCTCCCGCTGATACACAAATTGTATGTTGCTTTCTTTTAAGAGACTGATGCTGTCAAAAATAGCACCTCTTTTCTCTCTCAACCTCCCACCCTCCCCCTGCCTCTCTCCCCTCAGCAACTTTTTTTCAGACTTGCCCAGCCTTTTGCCTTTTCTAAGAAGGCAGCTGCTGTTACACAAAGGCAGACCAGGACAGGGAAGGTCTGGATACCTGTCCCAGCTCTGTCACTCAGGGCTTGTGGGTGTGGGAAACAATGTGCTTTGTGTGGATCAGACCCTGTTCAAACCTTGTCTCCCATATTTACAACCCGTGTGATCTTGGGAAAGTAGCAATAAGCGGTGTGGACCATCGACTGATCATTGGGGCCCTGAAGTTAGGGCTGAGTATGAATCACGGGCTGCCAGTTAATGACAAAAGTCGCTCAGACACTTCACCTCCCGAAGCCTTGACTTTCCCAAATATAACAACTGAAGGTAGCACTAACATAAACTTCGGGGGTTGTTAAATGGGATCATATGAAGTGCTTAGCACAGTGCCTGCCTGGCACATACTAAAGTGGCTAAGAAGTGTTAACTGTCATTATTTAATCTCTCTGAGGCTTAGTTTTCTCATCTTCCAAATGGGGATCCTAAAACAGGCTCCGCAGGATTGTCTTGAGAATAAATAAAATCACTTACGAAGAGCTCATGGTGCATCTGGAGTTCTTGGATGTTAATCCCCTTTGCTAGTCAACTTCCCCCTCACCTTGCTGCTTCCCCTCGCCACTCACCATCTATTCTATTAGTTTGGGGATCCATCCAAATAAGTGGTGAGTGCCTTCTCTGGGCCAGACGTCTCTTGGCTTCTTTTCATTACAGTGGGGCAGAAATTGCAGGATACCAGGGAACAGAAATGTTCAAATGTACAGCTTTATTCCCTTTACACTCGGTACCACAAACGTTCGGCTAATAGCCACATTGCTTCCATCCATTTGTCTGGAAGTAGAAAGAAAGGGTAGGGGTAGTCCTGAGTTGAGCACTTGCACAGAAATTCTGGGCCATCTGTTTCAGGGATGTTTTATGAGT
This sequence comes from Balaenoptera physalus, assembly GCF_965194825.1. Lineage (NCBI taxonomy): Eukaryota > Metazoa > Chordata > Mammalia > Artiodactyla > Balaenopteridae > Balaenoptera > Balaenoptera physalus. The sequence goes on along the minus strand of NC_138890.1, from coordinate 47,614,593 downwards.
GGCCCTGTGGGCTGGGATCATGGCTGGATCATCATATCTAATCAGCCTCTCCCTACGGAGAGTAAGGGACAAAGGCCCAGGTGAATCCCTAACCAAAAGAGCCACTTCCTCCCAACTAGATGGAGGTAGTAAGCCAGCAGTTTTCAAACAAAAGAAAGTCAGGCAGGGAAATTTACATATATTATTCATCCCTCCTCAGCACAGACATCTAGCAGAAGAAGAGCATAATGACCTCTTAATCATATTCCCTATTCCCATGGGAATGAAATTTATTCCTCTGGAAGAACATTAAAAAAAAAAAAAAAACATAGTACTATTTTTAGTTTTTTAAGGAACCTCCATACTGTTCTCCATAGTGGCTGTATCAATTTACATTCCCACCAACAGTGCAAGAGGGTTCCCTTTTCTCCACACCCTCTCCAGCATTTACTGTTTGTAGATTTTTGATGATGTCCATTCTGACCGGTGTGAGATGATACCTCATTGTAGTTTTGATTTCCATTTCTCTAATGATTAATGATGTTGAGCATTCTCTCACGTGTTTGTTGGCAATCTGTACATCTTCTTTGGAGAAATGTCTATTTAGGTATCCTGCCCATTTTTGGATTGGATTGTTTGTTTTTTTGATATTGAGCTGCATGAGCTGCTTGTAAATTTTGGAGATTAATTCTTTGTCAGTTGCTTCATTTGCAAATATTTTCTCCCATTCTGAGGGTTGTCTTTTCGTCTTGTTTATGGTTTCCTTTGCTGTGCAAAAGCTTTTAAGTTTCATTGGGTCCCATTTGTTTATTTTTGTTTTTATTTCCATTTCTCCAGTAGGTGGGTCTAAAAGGATCTTGCTGTGATTTGTGTCATACAGTGTTTTGCCTATGTTTTCCTCTAAGAGTTTGATAGTGTCTGGCCTTACATTTAGGTCTCTAATACATTTTGAGTTTATTTTTGTGTATGGTGTTAGGGAGTGTTCTAATTTCACTCTTTTACATGTAGCTGTCCAGTTTTCCCAGCACCACTTATTGAAGAGGCTGTCTTTTCTCCACTGTATATTCTTGCCTCCCTACCATACGACCCAGCAATCCCACTACTGGGCATATACCCTGAGAAAACCATAATTCAAAAGAGTCATGTACCAAAATGTTCATTGCAGCTCTATTTACAATAGCCAGGACATGGAAGCAACCTAAGTGTCCATCAACAGATGAATGGATAAAGAAGATGTGGCACATATATACAATGGAATATTACTCAGCCATAAAAAGAAACGAAATTGAGTTATGTGTAGTGAGGTGGATGGACCTAGAGTCTGTTGTACAGAGTGAAGTAAGTCAGAAAGAGAAAAACAAATACTGTATGCTAACACATATATATGGAATCTAAAAAAAAAAAAAATGGTCATGAAGAACCTAGGGGCAAGACGGGAATAAAGACACAGACCTACTAGAGAATGGACTTGAGGATACGGGGACGGGGAAGGGTAAGCTGTGACAAAGTGAGAGAGTGGCCTGGACATATATACACTACCAAACGTAAAATAGATAGCTAGTGGGAAGCAGCCGCATAGCACAGGGAGATCAGCTCGGTGCTTTGTGACCACCTAGAGAGGTGGGATAGGGAGGGTGAGAGGGAGGGAGACGCAAGAGGGAAGAGATGTGGGGACATATGTATATGTATAACTGATTCACTTTGTTATAAAGCAGAAACTAACACACCATTGTAAAGCAATTACACTCCAATAAAGATGTTTAAAAAAAAAAAATCATAGTACTAGTCAAGCCAGTCTCCTTGAGTCCCATAAACACTACTTTTCCCCACTCCAGTCTCTTTCCTCTTACTGCTTTTTATTTCTCCCCACCTATAATTCAAGGTACAGTTCAGCAAAGCAAGGGCCAACTGTCCCACAGAACCTAAGAAAAAATTTAGCTTGTAGGAAACTCCTATTGATTGCATATCACATGGACTGATTTCTACCCTGCCAACTTCCATGTATACTGTGACTTTATGAGCAGGTTATCAAGTCAGTTGATGTGTTTGCTCTGCCTACTTCAGAGAACCAGGAAACACTAGTCCTGTTGCATAGACCATATATTACAAATTAAATCAACCAACTCTTAAAGGGACTTAATAGTGCCTTTCGCTGTTACCAGTGATTATCCTAGGAGCAGCGTGAAAGTATATGACCGTGATCATGCAGTTGAACTCTACCAACATCCTCCGTATAGTATCATCAAAGCACTAAAGTAAGTACTTTTAAGGAAAGCAAAGAGGCATAAATCATGGCATTGGCACTCCCAAGATTAGATCCCAAAATCTAACACAGGGACTGCAGCTTACATGCCCCCGGGGGCCAGGAAAAGAAAATGAATGAAATGCACCAGGGGTAAACCCGTATGTAGTTTCTTCATTTTCAATAGAGGCATGAGGAAACAAAACCACAGTTTAGGGTAAATAATAATTATAGTTAATATTTATTGAGCACTTGCTATATATGGCAAGACCCTCTAAATCCGCATACGCATTCCCTAATTCATGTAATCCCCTCACAAAAACCCAATGACGTAGGTATTATTAAGAACCTCATTTTACAGATAATCAATCAGTGGCACAGAGACGTTAAGTAAACTATCAAAGGTCATACAGCTAGCAGATGGCAGAACCAGAATTTGAACCCAGGCAGTCCAGCTTCAGAGCCTGTGCTCTTATCCACTACACTACGCTGTAGATGGAGAAGTGACGGTCTCTGGGGTATCCTAGGACATGGTGGGGACTTAGTGAATGAAAGAGTATATGCCTATCTAGAGGGGACGGCCTCCACTCAGTTCTGGTCTAATATTGCCACATGGGAATATTGCCAGATCTTCTCATTTTTCAAAAGAAACTAGTAATTGTGATTTTGTGTGAACTACTGAAATTTTTGAGTGCTGTCACAGTTAAGGGAGAAGGAAAGAAAGGAGATACAACCCAGTAACAACTAACACTAATCCAAAGAAGAGAGGAAGTACCATAAAGACAGACAGATAGATGGACAGAGAGATCCATTGACTGAACAATCTATAGGTAAGGCAACATGGGAAAACCATGCAGGTAGGGGTTAATACCTTGCCCTTCCCCAGGGTGGAAGTTCCAGCAAGGCCTCTAGCATGAAGCAGCAGTCCCTGAACAGGGCCTTGAACCAGTGGGGAGAATATCTACGAGCAAGATGGGGAGAAAGGTATTTCAGGTAAAAGACACAGCAAGCATACAGTACAAGAGTGAAAGAGATGGTAATTCATGCATTCTTTTTCCATCTGTGTTATCACTGTTTTTCCGCAGGGGAATCATTTTCTCATAGAAAATCTCTCATGGAATCCCATTATACAAGATACTTAGGCATAGAGCTGCTAAAGGAAGAGATGAGGGGCTGGAGGTGGAAGTGGAAAGGGGGAGGAGGAGGAGGAGAGAGAGAGAGAGAGCTGGAGACAGGTTCAGGCCCAGGGTGGGGACATGGGAGATCAGAGCGTGCCTTTCTTCCCCGGGAGCCATTCTCTATAACGGGAGGAGATCATTCTCCTACATTATGACCTTGTGTATTTTAAAGTCCACAAGTAAATAATAGTCCTGCTGGTCTGCCCAGCATTCTTTTCACATTGACATCTGTCTTCCGCTGGCCAGTCCTTAGAACGAGCCCAGCTTTTCTTCTTTTCATTGAACCAGAGGTGGCCAAGATGAGGCCAGTGGGCTGGCTCTCATCCTGAATGGTGTTTCCACTCCCTCTGTTAATGGTGGGAAGACTTTCATTCATTCCCTCTGTTATCTTTTGGCAAGCATCTCCGAGGTGTCTGACACAGAGCCACGTGCCTGCTGCTGGCAGATGGTCCTACGTTACGAGACCAGATGTGGTGTACTGTGAGCTGCCACGAACTGGTGACACCTGCGTCTCACATTATGGGGTGGCCTGGGGATCAAACGTGCCTTCGAAATGCTTTCTGTCTGTAGAACCCCTGGGTAGAGGGGCCAAACCTCAGGTCCCCATCTGGATCTCTGTGCTGCATCAGGTAATCTTAGCCACAGGACCCTAAAGAAAGTTACAGGGCCAGAAACACATATCACACATGTAAAACGAGTGTGCAGTTTCTGGAGGTTCAAGAAACATGCGGTACAACATATATCTTAGAAATTTAAAACCACTCGTTCATTCAGCAAACATTTATCAAACAACTACTGTGTTAGCTATCTTGCTGGGAGCAGGGCCCCTACCATTAAAGAGATCTCAGTCTAGCTGGAGGAGTAAATGATGGATAATGAAGTCATGAGTCTGCTGTATTTGGATGGCAAGTACAGCAGGAAAGAAAGGAAGGCTAGATCCATTCTGCCTGGGCCATTGCAGGAAGCATTGCAGAGAACAACATACATTAGCAGCTTGAAAGATGAACAGGTTCCACAGCAGCAAAGTGTGCTATGCAGAACATGTACCAACCCACAGGAGTATGGCTTTCACGGCACATCCAGTCCAGCCACTTGAATTTGTCTAGAATTAATCTCAAAGCACTTTCACATCTGTCACCTCATTTGATTCTCACAATACAGGCAGCTGGGGCAAGAGAATTATTCCCATTTTACAAGTGGAAAACTGAGGTACAGTTGTTAGGGTGACCAGCTGTCCTGGTTTGCCCAGCACTGAGCAGGTTCCCAAGATGTGGGACTTTCAGTGCTAAAACCAGGAAAGCCCCAGGCCAACAGGGACTAGGTATAGTTACAGGACTTGTCGTATAACTCGATCAGAGATGAGTGAGGAACTCAAATCAGGCCTTCAAACTCTTTCCTCCAACCCCAAGTGGAGAGAAAAGAGAGTGTGCTATATGTGTTTTTGCTTTTTTTTTTTTCTTTTAAACCAATTCCTTCGTGTTGTTTTGTAGAGTTAGAAACCAAAGACAAAACCTCTGTGTTCTGACTGACTCACTGCCTGACCAACATTCCTGCTTCTAAGATCCCAGAACTGTCTGTCCCTTGGGTACACTCAAGAGGGGAAACTACCTGGAATGGTCAGCCGTGAAGGCAACTTTGAACCCTTAAGGAGACCTGAGGATGTCTGCATTTTAATGGAGGCTCCTGATATAACCCCATTAACTCTTTATTTCCTTCCACTTGGAAGGTCATTGGTTAACCTCTCCCACTTCACCCAGCACCCCAAGCTACTGGACCAGAAGAGTCCTACGGACCCTTCGCTTTTCGCCCAGTGATGGTGTTTGCCTCAGATGGTCCACACTGACGATGTCACACACTGGACTATGGACAGAAGGGGTCTTAGAGACCACTGTCCAAAAGGGAGACGATTAAGAGAGTGCCATCCAGACCCAGGTCTCCAAACACCCAGTCCTATCCTAGACTCAACCACCCGTCCCCACCTGCCCCAAGCATGGCAGGTCAAGCAAGCTTCGGTTCTTGCCAAAGCTCTGGCCTCTCACTCCCAGCAAAATAAACCTGGTTTGATCTCAACAAAGGAACAGAAACAACCGGAGCAGGTTTCTCCCCAAAACCCTCAGCAGAAGCGGTGTTCTCCTCCTCCTCCTCCGCAGGCCGTGGCCGTACGAAGGGAAAACTGTACGGGAGAAAGGAAGTGGCTGGGCCTTCTGCACAGAGACAGCACCCTGGGCCTTGGAAGCCCCCAGCCCCGTGGAAGAGTTAGAATGACCATACTCGCTTGTATATTGACCTTTATCCAGTGCACGGAAATTCCCACTCTTCATGGCTCCCCCTAAATGTCTTCAAATCTCACTCATCAGTAGCTACATTCCCCCTTCTTGAGGGCAGATGCAGAGCCCCTTGAAGCCTCTTCTCCTGGAAGCCCAGTGGTTCCCAGGCTAGAGAGGTCAGGGGCCATCAATGCCCAAAAAGGAAATGGGAGTGGCGTGGGACACTTGACAGTTTTTTATCTCACTAAGGAAAGATACAAAAAGAAACAAAACAAAAAATTACCGTCTGTCCTCAACATCATTTAGTAAGAGAAGAAATGTGTTAACACTAAAAAAGAAGAAAGCAAATCATCAATTGCACACAAAGGATTGTCGTTTCAATGGGAAACTTCGGCTCTCTGAAAACTGATTATGCAACCCTCTCTTTCCTCATTTTCCCATTGATAAGTAAACACTTCATCACAAATTGGCGTGGCTCATTGGACCAGCCTTCTGGGACTCACTGAATCCCAACTTTGCCTCTCGTTCATGAATTCCCTCCATGTTTTTCCTGACAAGGAGTCATCCCACCAACAATGTCTTACCTAATTGATACTTTTCAAATAACAATTCCCAGAGAGCTCTAACAGCTCCAAAGTTTGCCACCCTACTGAGCAGCAATCTGTGTCCCTGTGGCTTTGTCTCCCTGATCTAATACTGCCCTCCAGCATCTCAGAGAATAAATCTAATTCCTCCTCCACTGACAACCAATCCCAAGTTTCCAAGTGAGCCCTGTTTACTTTGCAGTGACCTATCATCTCCATTATCCCTGGATCCAGGGTTACAACTTTTGATGTTGTCTGTTTCTCTTACATGAGTCATTACATTGGGTAATTAATTGATGCCTACTGACTTAGTACTGAGTGCTTAGTATAGAAGGGCTGCTGGTCTGAGGCTTCTCCCTGCTTAAACACCTTCCATATCTCCCTGGCCCACAGGTAAAACGTTGACTTCTTAGTATAGAATTCACGGATGTTCACAGCTGGGACTCAGCAGTTGTAACCACATCTCCCAGAAATTCCCCTCATCATGACCACACTCCCCAGGCCCTGTAATGCCTATCTCAGGGCTTCTGATATCCCTTTCCCTTGGCACAGAGGACTCCCTGAAGGTTTTCTCACTTCCACCCACTATCAGAACTAACCTCTCTCTCTTTTCTGGTACTTCCATACCCCTTGTTGTAAAATCAGATTTAGCCTTCCATGGACTATTGAGAAGCTTTTCCGCCTCCCACACTAGACTGTACATTCCTTGAAAGATGAGGTTTATAACTTCATTCCTACTAAGTACCTAGCACAGTACTTAACACTTAATTGGCCCTCATAAATATTTGGGGAGCTGACCCAAAGACATCGACTTTTTACTCCAAAGGCTTTATAATGAAGTGAAAGGCTAAGGCTAATAATACACATGAAACAACGGTGGGCAGAGCAATGAATTGATCGCTAGGTGCCAGGGAATCTTAAAGGAAAGGTCAAGGAGAAATCAGGTGTTCAAGGAAAACATGAGGAGCATTGCAGGGCAACCAGATATTAAGAATGAATTAAGGAGAACAGGAAGGTGCACACGCATAGAAGCAGGAGGAAACACACTGGTTGAAGCAGAGCAGGATGCCTAGAAGCCTAGTCTGATTAAAACTGAAGCTTCCTCGGGACTTCCCTGGCGGTCCGGTGGTTAAGATTCCGGCTTCCACTGCAGGGGGCACAGGTGCAATCTCTGGTTGGGGAACTAAGATACTGCGTGCCACACGGCGCAGTCAAAAAAACAAAACAAAACAAAACAACTGACGCTCCCTTTGGAGGAGGAGAAGCCAAGCATATCAGTGCAGGCTGGGCATCAACTCCAAGGGTTGTTTCATACAACACTGCTAAGATGCTTGAATTCAAGGTTTTGAAGGAAAGAGTGGAAGTGTGGACAATTGCTTTAGAATTGAAGGCCCGAATTCAATCTTTAGCTTTTCATAAGTTGAGGCCAGCGAAAATCATCTGAAATATCTCCCTTGGCTGTTTTCGCTTTTTCCAAACTTTAATATCCCTGCAAGTATATGATAATATATTTCTTCACAGTGGCAAAGTTGAATACATTGAACCTTAATGAGTACAAAGTCATCCTAAAGAATATATTTCCAGAATTCCAACTTCTCTCTCCCCAAGACTTCCAAAGATAATTCATTGATTCAAAGGCTCCCCTGGACCCATTAGCTCCTGTGGCTGAGGATCAGGGCTCAGGAAGTTGAGGGTGTCTTCCGCTCACTGGCCCTCTTGGGGAGTGAATGTCATGCACATCACCATGTCCGTGATTACAGGCCTAGCTGCGTTCCCTGACGACCCAGGATCATCATCACCCTTATACTGAACATCTGTCTAAATCTGGGAATTTTCAGATGACTCTTGCTCTGCCGAATTAGGACCATACCCGATTCTGTTTTGTTTGTTTGCATTCTGTTTCTTTGTTTGTTTGTTTGTTTTTCTCGATTCCAAGCACAGGATTTGGCATAAGAAAAGTTCAGCTAGAGATCTGGTTACTCAAACAAGTAAATGTCATAACTAACGTCAATATTTGAGCCCTTTATAAATGCCTTGCTAAGATCCTTGCAGTTCTGGTTTTTTTATTCAAATTACAAAAGAAAATAAGGATAATGTGTCTAAATTCATTCTGAAACGTCGTCCTTCCTGTTTCTTTGACTCTTCGAGTGTCATCAGTTCCATGAGAGGGAGGTGATGCTAGATGCTGGTTGCTCTCTATAAACATTTTTATTCAGCAAAGTTAACATTTAACACACATCTGTGTTAGTTCTTCCACCTGCACTATATTTTTTTCCTCATCCATGAAATCTAGATGTCTGGAAACTACTGCTAGTCTGGAGCATGGCCTCTGCTATCCAGGACCCTGGATTTTGCACATATCTCGGTTCTTATCTTATTAGGTTCTTGGTTTTTATTTGCCTGTAATATTTTTAGAAGGGACTATTTTACAATCCGATTTATACCTCTTTAACTTCTATTTTGAACACGTTGAGCATAGCCTTTTCTTGAGGATTCTATCATTATCAGTTATCAATGGCATTGGTTTACAATATGGTGGATCTTCTGGAAAACACATATTATAGGACAGTTTGCCAGAACCAGAACCAGAACCAGAACCCAAGTGATCATCATTCTAGGACCATCATTTTTGTCGGAAGGAAGGAAGGGAGGGAGGGAGGGAGGAAGGAAAAAAAGGAAAGGAAAAAAGAGTCCAGTTGTAAATTAGCATCTTATGAAACGGCCTATGAGGAGGTTTTCCTCATTTGCTGCCTTTGCTCTGCTGTGGCCTTGGAGAATAGAGATCCTTGGGTGTCACTGCTGTGGGCAAAATAAAAGTCTTAGAAATGACTGGGTGAGTGTGAGGCCTAAGCGAACACTGGAGGGGGCTTGTCAGTGCATACAGTACCCCAGCTTTGGAAAGCTGGTTATGTGCGTGGACTTGAGTCACACAGAGCTGGGTTAGAACCGTAGGCGAGTTATGTATTTGTCTGTGGAATGGAAAGTGCAACAGTATGACAACCAAATAGGATTCAATGAAATAATGCATGTAAAGCACTTAATACAATGCCTGGCGCATAATAAGCCCTCAATAAAACAACTACAATGATCACCCCATGACCCTGTGCATTTTCTTTGCACACTTTCTGGTCCTTTTCCATTATGTTCCAGATAGGTAAGTTTGCCAGACAGCTGAGTTAGAAACACGTAAGATGATATTGCATTTAATTTTTGTCCATTCATTCATTCACTTGGGGGGAAATAAAGTATTTCTTTCCAATCTCTTACACTGCATGGAGCGCTTGTACTAAATGTTGTCAGGAGAGAGGCCTAAAAACACAGGAACCATTATCTGTGTTCCAGGGATCCAACAGTCTATTTGAGGAGACCCAGCTCACAGCAAAAATGAGAATTAAGGACATGGTAACACCAATCTTTATTCTCTCTTTCACTTGTTCCCTGCACCTTCCCCTCCTACGCCCAGTTTCCTTTGTCCCTGTACCGACACCCACCTCCACTTTGAGTCTTTCTACCTATATTCCCTTAAAATGGAGAGGTAGAAGAGAGAGAGAAGGAAGGGTCACAAAACCTAAGTAGTGGCTGTATATCCCTACACTGAAAAAAGTCTTGGGGCCAGTCAAAGTACTTTGTGTATTGTCAAACCTAGAGTCCATTTGGTTTCTTTGGTTTTTTGCATTGTTTTGTTTTGTTTTGTTTTGTTTTGTTTTTGAGAGCGAGCATGTGAAAAGGGAAGGAGTTGGCCCACAAAGGTATCTGCAAGACTAAAGAGTACATTTCCAGGATCTGTTAATGGAAACTGTTTTCCCAGCTTGAAAATTACCACATTTAAACTCACAATATGGGGTAAGCGAAATCATAAATATGAACTCCTTTTCAGGCAGCAAACAGCATTTGGAGTCTTTCTCTTTTGCCTTTGGGGATCCATATGCCACAGTCTAGTTAGCTGCCCAGCGACTGACAAACATAAATAAAAGGTAATGGTTGTAGTAAATGGAGTTCCT